>NC_073259.2:128231923-128848846 GCF_029289425.2 Pan paniscus
TGGCTGATCCAGTGTGGTCAGGACCAAGCTAATCCTGAACATCAAGACACACCTCCCAAGGACTCTTGTCAGAGGCCCCTGTCTCTACCATCCTGGACACCTCCGGACTCATACCAGCCTGTGAGTCAGCCACTGACAACTTCAAGAGCAACAAGGCTGCGGCAACCCCTTCAGTGATGGTGGGAACCTGAGTGCTTTGGGAGGCTGCCTTCTCCACTGTCTGGATGAGCAAGGGCAGTAAGTCCAGGGCCTGCAACAGTGTGTCACCTGTGGAGAGAGGACAAGCACCTTAAAGGACATCCTGATCCTTGGAAATGACAGGACTGAGAAAGGATTTATCTAACCAGCTGTGAACCAGACGACTAAAACCCTTCAGTTAATTTTTCAAATATCTCAAAAAGAAGTGAAGTGAAATCAAAACTTAAATCAAACTCTACAGCCACAAAATTAGAGGGAGAAAGATAATCCTTATGGCCAGGTGCAGTAGCTCACGTCTGTAATCCCAGCACTTTGGGAGGCCGAGGCGGGTGGATCACCTGAGGTTGGGAGTTCGAGACCAGCCTGACCAACATGGAGAAACCCCGTCTCTATTAAAAATACAAAATTAGCTGGGCGTGGTCCAGTTATTCAATTGATGGATAAGCAGAGACATTAGGTGTGTTGCTCAAGGTCACACGGCTAGTTGAGGCAAGTCAGAGCCACCCTCAATCCTGTCAATTCCCATCTGGTACTCTTCCCCCATACAGATGACCTTTGGACCCAAATTCTAAATTTGGGTCCAAATCTGCTGACCTCTGAACTAAACTCTTTTAAAAAAAAAAGGAAGCCAAGCACAGTGGCTCATGCCTGTAATCCCAGCACTTTGGCAGGCTGAGGCGGGGGGGATCATGAGGTCAGGAATTCCAGACCAGCCTGACCAATATGGTGAAACCCTGTCTTAGCCGGGTGGGGTGGTGCACGCCTGTAATCCCAGCTACTCAGGAGGCTGCAGCAGGAGAATTGCTTGAACCCAGGAGGCGGAGGTTGCAGTGAGCCGAGATTGTGCCATTGCACTCCAGCCTGGGTGACAGAACGAGACCCCATCTCCAAAAAAAAAAAAAAAAAGAGAAACCAGTTAAAACTATAGTTTGGCTGGGCACGGTGGCTCATGCCTATAATCCCAACACTCTGGGAGGCCGAGGTGAGCAGATCACCCGAGGTCAGGAGTTCAAGACCAGCCTGGCCAACATGGCAAAACCCTGTCTCTATTAAAAAATACAAAAATTAGCCAGGCATGGTGGTGGGCATCTGTAATCCCAGCTACTCAGGAGGCTGAGGTTGGAGAATCGCTTAAACCCAGGAGGCGGAGGTTTCAGTGAGCTGAGATTGCGCCACTACACTCCAGCCTGGGTGACAGAGAGAAACTCCATCTCAAAAAAAAAACTATAGCTCAAGCACATGTTTTCTTCCCCCCTACCCCAACACCTGGGTTTGTTGTTCCATGTTTCCATAGCTACTAAATGGGTACATCAGAACATTTCACAATGAAAGCAGTTTCCCAGATAATGTTTTATACTTGAATCCAAGAAATCTTTATTACAGAGGTTTATTTTCGTTTTGTTTTTAAAAGGTTTATTTTATATTATGTTTATTTTAAAAGCAATGAGCATTGAGTTCTGGCACTCTGCATTCCTTTTTTAAAAAATAAATTAAAAACAAATGCAACGAGCAGAACTAGCTCAAGCTGAAGAGACTAGGTAAAACCAAGTTTTTGCCATCTACAATTCAAAGTCCCACCTACAACTGATGGTCATTCAATGCAGCAATAATGCAAACTGATATATATAGTACATAGACTTTTTATATAATTTTTGGTAGAGACAGAGTCTTGCTATGTTTCCCTGGCTGATCTTGAACTCCTGGGCTCAAGCAATCCCGCTGCCTCAGCCACCTGTGTAGCTGGGACCACAGGCATGTACCACCATGCCCAGCTATTTTTTAAATTTTTTTGTAGAGATGGGGGTCTCACTTTGTTGCCCAGGCTGGTCTCAAACTCCTGGGCTCAAGCAATCCTCCCACCTCAGCCTCCCAAAGTGTTGGGATTACAGGCGTGAGCCAGCTCGCCTGCCTCATAGACTGTTTTCAAGTCATGGATGTGAGTTCACTATATCCCTAAGGCAGCTGAAAATGTATTGAGCGTACATTTCTACCCATGGAAAATCTATGACTTCAGTCAGCACTACCTGTGGTTTGAATAAACCTCACAAACCACTGCACAAAGATGATCTATGATTCTGAGCTGGGAGACATATTTCGGAAAAAGATATATTGCTTTCAAATCAGTGCAAAACTCTCTTATGGTCAGATTCTTCTTCCCTTATCATTAAAAGAAATATGTGAGTACAAAGTTCATCAGACAAGACATTTCACACAGAAGGGGGTCCCCTCCCAAGAGGAGGCCCTGGAATCTCCTAGATGTTTCTTTTTCTTTTTTGAGACAGAGTATCACTCTGTCACCCAGGTAGGAGTGCAATGGCTTGATCTCGGCTCACTGCAACCTCTGCCTCCTGGGCTCAAGCGATTCTCCTGCCTCAGCCTCCCGAGTAGCTGGGATTACAAGCACCTGTCATCATGCCTGGCTAATTTTTGTATTTGTGTAGAGACAAGGTTACACCATGTTGGCCAGGCTGGTCACGAACTCCTGACCTCAGGTGATCCACCCGCCTCGGCCTCCCAAAGTGCTGGTAGGCGTGAGCCACTGTGCCCAGCCTCTCCTAGATGCTTCTTTAAATACAGTTCATAAGTTTAAATCTTTTTAAAAAGAAATACAAGCATATCTCTGAGATGGAAATCAGTAATAGAGGTTTATAGCTTGGAGACCAAGCTCCTATACAGATATGAAAGTTTCCCCCAGCTCTGCTTGCCCAAATGACAGTAGGTTCCTCAACACTGAAGGAAGGGCGGTGGTCATTTTTAATAAGTCCAGAGTAAAGTTTACACGAAGTTGGATTTTTTAAACCAGTCTTTTTTTTTTTTTTTTTTCCGAGACAGAGTCTTGCTCTGTTGCCCAGGCTGGAGTACAATGGCGCAATCTCGGCTCACTGCAACCTCCATCTACTGGGTTCAATTCTCCCTGCCTCAGCCTCCCACGTAGCTGAGATTACAGGTGCCCGCCACCATGCCCAGCTAATTTTTGTATTTTTAGTAGAGACGGGGTTTTGCCATGTTGGTCTTGAACTCCTGCCCTCAGGTGATCTGCCCGCCTCGGCCTTCCAAAGTGCTGGGATTACAGGTGTGAGCCACCGCACCCAGCCCTTAAACCAGTCTTATCTGAGTCATTTCTCCATGATTTCAGATACTATAGTGACAAGTTCTGGTTCTGGTCCTCTCTGAATAAAGCTTTGTACTTTGAAAGTCTGACAAGGGGGAGAAGCCAGAATTTGTTGTGAAGACTGAATTCGGATTTTGGGCTAAGCCCAATGCTCTCATTTATTTCAGGAAGAAATAAACAGTGCAAAATAAGCTGAACTAACAGGGAAAGCGGGAACACTAACAATACCCTAAAGACTCAGTAACCTCTGCAAGGAGACCTGGACACTAGCCCTGGGAGTTGTCTTACCCCGGTAAGAGGCCAACATGCACTGCAGGTAGGCGTGCCTCACCGCAGATGTGGAGGTTTTAAGGCTGAAAGCTTTTTTGAACCATTCAGTGAGCTTCTTGGGCACTTCCGTAGTGAATCGGTTACACCAGAGAGCCAGGACTGAGACAGCGTGTACCAAGGTCCCTTCATGAACTAGGGCAAAAAGCAGAAGTCCAGTCAGTCCAATGTCTTATAACCATGTCAAATCATTGCAAGCAGTGCAAAAAACAAGCCAGAGTACAAGCAGGAGGAAGCAGTGATATTTCAGACAGCTACGAGCCTTGCTCTGAGGGAGGTGTGTCTTTAGGAGAGGTTTATGGAAGGAAAGCTCCAACTGTGAAAAACCACAGTCAAGGATGAGTACAAAATGCATGCTCACCATGTTGCACAGAATTACCTTCCTGCTGAAGGAACGGGATGAACAGCTCAGCCACGATCCCATTCAGGACCTGACTGGAAGGTCCAGACACCACGTGATGACTGACGCTCCCAATCCCTAAAAGGCAGATTCCCTGTTCAGTCTCTTATCAGCACAGAACCACAGAGGCAAGTCTTCCTACTGCTGCCACCTCCGCACTCTGGGTCACAGACCTCTTCTGTGTCTCCAGCAGGCATACCTCTCCTTTGGCCATTATTGATCTTCCTTCAATGCCCCCTCTAAACCTCCTGCCTTCTATAGAAGCCAAGCCTCCTGCTAGACCTGAACAAGTCCCTCTCGTCAAGCAGGCAAGCAGCAGGGTCCTGGGAGGCAGGCTGGACCCAAGATCGTCACAGGAGTCAAGATGCAAAGAAGGCTTCGCCTTACCTAAGAATTCTGTTAAAGCTTATCTACTACTAGGCCAGGCGCAGTGGCTCACGCCTGTAATCCCAGCACTCTGGGAGGCTGAGGCAGGTGCATCATGAGGTCAAGATCGAGACCATCCTGGCCAACGTGGTGAAACCCCGTCTCTACTAAAAATACAAAAAAATTAGCTGGATGTGGTGGTGTGTGCCTGTAGTCCCAGCTACTCAAGAGGCTGAGGCAGGAGGATTGCTTGAACCCAGGAGGCAGAGGTTGCAGTGAGCCAAGATTGTGCCACTGCGCTCCAGCCTGGCGACAGAGTGAGACTCCATCTCAAAAAAAAAAAAAAAAAAAAAAAAAAAGCTTATCTACTACCAGATCACAGCTCTACTCCTGGCAGAGAAATCCTGTACCTGCCTGTAATCCCAGCACTTTGGGAGGCTGAGGCGGGCAGATCACTTGACGCCAGGAGTTCAAGACCAGCCTGGCCAATATGGTGAAACCCCATCTCTACTAAAAATACAAAAAAATTAGCAGGCGTGGTGGTGCGCACCAGTAATCCCAGCTACTAAGGAGGCTGAGGCATGAGGATCGCTTGAACCTGGGAGGCAGAGGTTGCAGTGAGCTGAGATGGCACCACTGCACTCTATCCTAGATGACACAGCAAGACTTTCTCTCAAAAAAAAAAAAAAAAAAAAAAAAGAAATCCTATACCTGAGAGGACGCTCATCTTCTGGGCTACAACAGTTAGTTTTCCTTCCGAGCCTGAGAAGAGAGACAGCAAAGATTCACATTCACATATGCCACATTTCCCAAGAGAGTGAACAATGCAGTCACGTGTGTGATGCCACGATACGGTTTCTGATTCCAGAAGTAGCCTTTGTGTTGTGAAGCTGGGTTTAAAACAACTTTTACTAGCCTTTTGCTTTCTGACTCAAAAAAGAATGTTCCTACAAAAAACTTGAGAAACAGAAAAAATATAAAGAAAAACATTTAAAGCACTCATGTCTCCACTACTCAAAGACATTTCTTCTCTGGTGTATTTCCTTTAGTTTTTTCTGCTATGCCTACAAAAATGTGTATCTTAAAAACGAAAAACCTGAGATCACCCCATCCACACCACCCCGTGCAGGGTTTTGTTCATTCACACACACTCTCATTCCAGTGTGACGTCCTCCTGGCCACACAGCCTTGCCACAGGCAGACTTGGAGCATCAAGTCCCCTTCAGATCCCAGTTGAGGGAAATACCAGGGGCCACGCCTCAACCACCCGCATGGCCAAGAAGGCTTGCTCACCTCCGAGGATAGCAAATAGGTGCTTGGTCAGGGATTCCATGGCCGAAGAGTCACTGCACTGGCGTGCCAGGTTCCGCAGTGCCAGCACAGCTTCATCCATCAGGCGGGGACTGTTGGATTTCAGGTGACCTGCACACACAAAGCCACTGCTCAGAAGCAGCCAACAACTGAGCATCCAGACTTTCGTCTTTGTCTTTTCCATGCCCCCATCTCTTCAGTATTAGCTGTTTGCTCTCATTCAAATAATCTCAAGAAAGAAACTGCCAATGCCAATGTAGTTTAGGTTAGGGCCTTATTACTACCCTGAGCTGTCCCCTACCCCTGCTACAACAATTAGGACAAGTACAACCAAACCCAAGGTGACACTTATGGGCTGGAGAGGGGCTGGGATACTCACCAGCCAGTCCTTTCACGATGTCCATGGCATACTGGCTGAGGTCAAGCGTCACTGATGCCAGCAGACTAGAAATAGCTAAGGGGGACAGAAAGCACTGACCATGTCAGTCTAAGCAATAAATTCAACAGATAATTTTGTTCCCCTACTCCCCAGCAAATGCCACTAGGCCTGCTGTCTGGCCCTTCATCTCTACAGGCTACATGAGTAGTCCCAAAGCTCTACTGAAAAGCTGTATACCTCCCCATCCCGATCAGCAAAAATTGCCTTTCCAACATCCCACCAACACATTTTACTAAGATACACAGGGACAGAGACTCAACCCTCAGATCCCATGATTTCAAGTGCCACCTCCATACTAAGTCCAGAATGTCTACAGAGGAGGTTCTTAACCTGGTCTCCAGAAAGTTCTTTTGGGGAGGTGGAGGGGTAAGAGGATATTTTGTTTTCTTCCACTCAACTCTGAAAGTGAACACTTGATATTTTCTGGGAATCAGAACAATGGCTAGCACCTCCATAAAGCTATGAACTGATCCAGTGGGTTCTTGAACCCCTAAAATTATATGCAGTATTATTAATGGATATACTTTTGTGCATTCTTCTGACAAGACAGCCCATGACTTTTTCTCTTTTTTTTTTTTTGGACAGAGTCTGGCTCTGTCGCCCAGGCTGGAGTGTAATGGCATGATCTTGCCTCACTGCAACCTCCACCTCCCGGTTTCAAGTGATTTTCCTGCCTCAGTCTCCTGAGTAGCTAGGACTACAGGCATGTGCCACCACGCCTAATTTTTTTTGTATTTTTATTAGAGACAGGGTTTAACCATGTTGGTCAGGCTGGTTTCAAACTCCTGACCTCAGGTGATCCACCTGCCTCAGCCTCCCAAACTGCTGGGATTACAGTCATGAGCCACCACGCCTGGCCTCTTGTTTTTTGAGACAGGGTCTCACTCTGTCACTCAGGCTGGATAGAGTGCAGTGTCGCCATCTTGGCTCACTGCAACTTCCACTTCCTGGGCTCAAGCTATCCTCCCACATCAGCCTCCCGAGTTGAGCTCCTGCGCTCAAGTGATCTGCCCACTGCCGCCTCCCAAAGTGCTGGGATTACAGGTGTGAGCCAATGCGTCTGGCTTTCAACATAATCGCAAAAGGTCCCCAATCTCTCTCCCAAGGTCCCAACAAGGTAAACAATGAATACATCCCCCCTCCCTCCCCCCTACCACACACACTTCTTGTTGCCAAATATCGAGAATAGAGATATAGGCAACTCATCTCCCTCCCACCATCCTGGTTGACAGCAACCTACTTTCAATAACATTCTCTGGACTCCTCAGTAAGGACTTCTGTATGGTGGGCAGTATCAGATCCTTAAATTCTGAGTGGGACAGGTATCGGAGCAGAGGGGCACAGCTATCCTACAAAGAAAAAGGAATAAGGCACCTAGCCCTCATGGGAACGGACCAAGAAGCAAAAAAGAGTCCAGCATCCCAGAATTGAAAATGGGATCAGTTGTCTAGGTGAGTAACGTCCACCTCTCGCTCACCAACAGGTACTTCGGAGGCTTGACTTTGCTCATCAGGATGTTCTTCATGTAAAAGTCCAGTAGGGCGCTCTAGAGAACACAAAGCTCTGGTTAGATCCTGACATTCTCAAGTATCTCATCACTGGCCTAAGGGGTCCCTCTTGTGAGAGTGCCTCCAAAAAATACAAATCAATGCCCCAAATTTCAGTGTTAAGCATAGAGGTCCCACTGATCACGCAACCCCACTTAAAACCCTTCCACAGCTTTCCATGGCCCCCGGGATAAAGTCCAAAGTCCTTCATATGGCTTATAAGGTCCTGCCCACCACTCAGCTGGCTGCGTCTCACTCTAACCCATTCCTGCCACTCCAACCCCGCTCGCCTCCTCTCTGTTCCTGCCCACAGGCTGCTTCCTCTGCCCAAAATGCTCTGCCTCACCTCTTGACCTTGCTAATTCCTCTTCTCTCTCAAAGTTCCTTCTTTAGAGTGATGTGTTCTCTGACCCACAGCCTAAGTCAGGTCCTTCCGTTGTGGAGTCTCACGACTTCTCACACTTTCCCTTTGTAGCACATACTAGTTATAATTAGCTAGACTATCTGTTTAATGTCAGTTTCTCAGACTCAGTTCCATGGGGGCAGGGGTCATAGCTCCCTTACTCGCTGGTGTACCCCCAACACCAAGCACAGTGCCTAGAACATGGCAGCCACTAAATTGGGATGAATAAGTGACTGCATGAACAAGCAAACTATCACCCAAGCCAGAAACAGAAGGGAAACTTTCCAACTCCTAGAAGTTCATGTATCATGGCAAAAGGCCAGAGTCTCACATGAGAAAACCAACAAGTTTCAGATGAGGTCAACAGCTAGGGTCACCAGGGCAAAGCAGGTTCCCATTCCTTCCCTCCAGCGAGCTCCCAACATCCCCAACATAGCAAACCCACAGTCACTCTGCCTTGGCACTTGCCTTGTGCTGACTGACCACGTCCATCTCCTTGTGACTCGTGCAGAACTGCACTAGCAGCCCCAGCATGCCGGCATAGTTCTGGTTGGGCTCTAGGCTGAGAATGGCTGACAAGTACTGTTCCACCAGCCCAGGGTTCTGAAGAGGAAAGTGCCAGGCAGGTGTTTAAGATGGCAGTGGGGGAGTGTCATGGAAGAAGCAATGCCCACCAGCCCCTGCAGTCCTGTCACCTCTTTCCACAGCTTCGTGAGTTTCTTCACAGCACCATCCACGGCGTGCTTGTGGGAGCCACCCAGCACCTCCAGCAAGAGCAGGCACTGCACTTCCACCTGCCAGGACCAGGGAAGACTCAGGTCAAGGTGGGACATGAGATTGAGGGTCCCATGGCTCTCATAGCCTGCAAAGACCTCCATCAGACCCTCCAAATCCTGGCTTCATCTCCACTCAGCCTCTCCCACTCAACTCCAGCCAGCTCCTCTTCCCTCCACCCCACACATTTAGTTCTGTCCTTTAACGACACTGTTCCCACTAGTGTTCGTTTAATAAATATTTGGTGATCACCTATTATGAATCAGACAATGAAGGCACAAGGGGAGGAAGACAGACATGGTCCCTGCTTTTTTTTTTTAAGACGGAGTCTCGCTCTGTCGCCAGGCTGGAGTGCAGTGGCACAATCTCGGCTCACTGCAACCTCCACCTCCCGGGTTCAAGTGATTCTCCCGCCTCAGCCTCCCAAGTAGCTGGGACTACAGGTGCGTGCCACCATGCCCAGCTAATTATTTTTATTTATTTATTTATTTTGAGACAGAGTCTCGCTCTGTCGCCCAGGCTGGAGTGCAGTGGTGCGATCTCAGCTCACTGCAAGCTCCGCCTCACGGGTTCACACCATTCTCCTGCCTCAGCCTCCCAAGTAGCTAGGACTACAGGTGTCCACCACCATGCCCACCTAATTTTTTGTATTTTTAGTAGAGACGGGGTTTCACCATGTTAGCCAGGATGGTCTCGATCTCCTGACCTCGTGATCCGCCCGCCTCGGCCTCCCAAAGTGCTGGGATTACAGGCGTGAGCCACTGCGCCCAGCCGGTCCCTGCTTTCATGTACCTTAGAATTCAGAGGAAAAAAGAGATATTAAACAAATAAATACACAAATGAATATACAATTTCAGTGAGGTTTAAGTGCCATGCAGGAAAAGAATAAGGGTCCTGTTTCATTTACTTCTTATCTGCCTTGACCTGTCCTTCATTAATTCCACAAATACTTACTGACCACTGACTACATGGCAGGCTCTATGCTGAGCACTGTGAATACAGAAGTGCATCTTGATATGGGGATTCGAACTGCATGGAGCTCACACCGTCCAACCCAGATTGACATACATAATAGGTCCTTGACTAAAAAAAATCTCACAGGCTGCCAGGGCTAGTGGCTCACACCTGTAATCCCAGCACTTTGGGAGGCCGAGGCAGGCAGATCACCTGAGGTCGGGAGTTCGAGACCAGTCTGACCAACATGGAGAAACCTCATCTCTACTAAAAATACAAAATTAGCTGGGCGTGGTGGCGCATGCCTGTAACCAAGCTACTCGGGAGGCTGAGGCAGGAGAATCGCTTGAACGCAGGAGAATCGCTTGAACCCAGGAGGCAGAGGTTGCGGTGAGCCGAGATCACGCCTTTGTACTCCAGCCTGGGCAACGAGAGTGAAACTCCATCTCAAAAAATAAAGGCCAGGTGCAATGGTTCACGCCTGTAATCCCAACACTTTGGGAGGCTGAGGCAGGCGGATCACAAGGTCAAGAGATCGAGACCATCCTGGCCAACATGGTGAAACCCTGTCGCTACTAAAAATACAAAAATTAGCCGGGTGTGGTGGCAGGCGCCTGTAGTCCCAGCTACTCAGGAGGAAAATCGCTTGAACCCAGGAGGTGGAGTCTGCAGTGAGCCGAGATAGCGCCACTGCACTCCAGCCTGGTGACAGAGAAAGACTCTGTCTCAAAAAAAAACAAACAAAAATCTCAGAGACTTTATGTGCCATAAATGCCCAAGGTCACTAGTGAGTTGTGTGAACTGCCACCCTCAGAAAACAGATATGCTTGTGGCCGGGCGCGGTGGCTCACGCCTGTAATCCCAGCACTTTGGGAGGCTGAGGCGGGCGGATCACGAGGTGAGGAGATCGAGACCATCCTGGCTAACACGGTGAAACCCTGTCTCTACTAAAAATACAAAAAAAATTAGCTGGGCATGGTGGCAGGCGCCTGTAGTCCCAGCTACTCGGGAGGCTGAGGCAGGAGAATGGCGTGAACCCGCGAGGCGGAGCTTGCACTGAGCCGAGATTGCGCCTCACTGCACTCCAGCCTAGGCGACAGAGCAAGACTCCGTCTCAAAAAAAAAAAAAAGCAAGCAAGCAGATATGCTTGTGGAAAGCAATGCTGATAAATTCCATTTGCATGTATACAAAATGGCATATGTACAAGGTTATTCTTTGCAGAACTGTTAGTAACAATAAAAAACCGTAAACAACAGAGGACTCCCTATATATAGCATAGTATAGAAAGGATTACTGGCTGGGCGTGGTGACTCACACCTATAAACCCAGCACTTTGGAAGACCGAAGCAGGTGGTTCCCTTGAGCCCAGGAGTTCGAGACCAACCCGGGCAACAAAAGAAAACCCCATCTCTAAAAAAATACAAAAATTAGCCAGGCATACACCAGCATGCCTGTAGTCCCAGCTACTCAGGAGGCTGCGACAGAAGGATCGCTTGAGCCCAGGAGGTCAAGGCTGCAGTGAGCTGAGATCATGCCACTGTGCTCCAGCCTGGGTGACAGAGCAAGATCTTTGTCTCAAAAAAAAAAAAAGAAGTCTGCAGAATCATGGTGTGTGAATAAAAAAAATTTTTAATACATTTTTTTTAAAGTAGGCTGGGCACGACCAGGCGCGGTGGCTCATGCCTGTAATCCCAGCACTTTGGGAGGCCGAGGCGGGCGGATCACCTGAGGTCGGGAGTTCGAGACCAGCCTGACCAACATAGAGAAACCCCGTCTCTACTAAAAATACAAAACTAGGCGGGCATGGTGGCACATGCCTGTAATCCCAGCCACTCGGGAGGCTGAGGCAGGAGAATCGCTTGAATCCGGGAGGCAGAGGTTGCGGTGAGCCGAGATCACGCCATTGCACTCCAGCCTATGCAACAAGAGTAAAACTCCGTCTCAAAAAAAAAAAAAAAAAAAAAGTAGGCTGGGCACAATGGCTCATACCTGTAATCCCTGCACTTTGGGAGGCTGAGACAGACGGATCACCTGAGGTCAGGAGTTTGAGCCTAGCCTGGCCAACATGGTGAAACCCCATCTCTACTAAAAATACAAAAATTAGCCAGGTGTGGTGGCATGCACATATAGTCCCAGTTATACTCAGGAAGCTGAGGGTTGAGAATTGCTTGAGCCTGGGAGGCAGAGGTTGCAGTGAGCCGAGATTGCGCCACTGCATTCCAACCTGAGTGACGGAATTACACTCTGTCTCTCAAAAAAAACAAAAAAAAACAAAACAAAAAAAACCACTCAGTGCAGATAAGCCAATGAGCTTGCCCCTTCTTACAAGGAGGCCTTTGGTAACAATGACACCCATTCCCTGAAGCGAATCCAAGAGAGTCCCAGCTCACAATATGTAATCCTTGACCCTCAAGGTTTCAGCATTCTAATCCATCATCAATCAATTATACTGACAGCCATTCCATGTTTGTCCCCAGAGGTGTGCTGGATAAGCTCCCGGGGATGCAGCCCTCTATCTAACCAACAGGCTGCTTCATGGAGCGGTACTTGTGTTTCCTAAGGCCGGTCATCACTGGCACCTACCTGCCTGGGACTCTCCAGTTTCCACAGTCATCTCAACCCTCAACTAAACCTGGCTTTGCGACAACTCTTTGAGGTGGACAGGGTGAGTAGTATTTTCTTTCCCACTTTGCAAATGAGGAAATGGGCTCAGAAGTTAAGTGACTCAGCCAAGTCTCATGGACAAGAATCAGATCCAAGGCCAGGCAAAGTGGCTCACACCTATAATCCCAACACTTTGGGAGGCCAAGGCAGGCGGATCATCTGAGGTCAGGAGCTCAAGGCCCGCCTGGCCACCATGGAAAAACCCTGTCTCCACTAAAAATACAAAAGAATTAGCCAGGTGTGGTGGCAGTCACCTGTAATCCCAGCTACTCGGGAGGCTGAGGCAGGAGAAACACTTGAATCCAGGAGGCAGAGGTTGCAGTGAGCCGACACCACTGCACTCCAGCCTGAGCAACAGAGCAAGACTCCGTCTCAAAAAAAAAAAACAAAAAAAAAAACTACTCCTCATGACCTACACTAAAAAACCACTCCTCATGACCTACACTAAGCCTACCCAGGCACATGTCTGCTCTGCTCACCTCCCAACCTGGTGAGCAGACATGGGGAAAGAAAAAGAAGAGAATATGGAAGGAGCAGGTAGAGAATGGAAAGAGGGAATTTAAGAACCAAAACCAAGACAAAAAATCCATTCCATTCACCAGTTCAACACTGAAATCAAACACAGGGAATGGAATGATCAGCCAGAAAAACACCAAGAGGATTTACACTATGATATTTTCTAGTCTACTTGCTTTTTGGCTGTCTTCCCAACTCCGGCCTGTCACGGCTTCCACACATGCCATGAAATCAGGGGCCTCACTTCTGTTGTGCATCACTGAATTTCTAGTGCCTAGCACCATGCCTGACAGAGAAGCTCCAAAATGTCTAATACACCAAACAATGTGATTATGCTGCACTCATGGCCATCCACCAAAGCCACACACCTCGGGACAACTCAGAGTGTCTGGTCACCCAGCACCCAGAAAAGCACTTGGCACCAAGAAGGTGCTGAAACATGCTCTAACTCCTGGCAGAAAGCTGACCCTTGCTACTTCAGAGACACAGGGAACCTACCAGTTTGTTCCAGATGTCTCCTTGTCGCTTGGCTCTCGATGGAAAGACAATGCGCACCAGGAGGCAGGTCCAGGTCAAGGCCAGCAAGGCGGCAGAGCCACTGCTCTTACTGCAGAGCAGAGTTGGGGGTGAGTTCAGAGCAGCAGCCTCCACCTTGAGGACGAACACTGTCCCTAAGGCCCCGCCTGGTAATGCAGGACCCTCCCTTCACCTCATGGAACAGAACTTGAAACAAGTTCCCCACAAACCATCTGTGGCAATTCAGGACAAGAAGTCCAGGCTTCAGTGGCCAAACTCCCATCTCTTGGCACTGACAACTATAAAAACAAACAGATGGCTTCCACCATTAGGGGCCTGGTGGGCAACTGGTTCCCCTCAAAATGGCCTTGCTTCCACTGTTTCCCAACCCTGCTCCTCGGGAAAGTGGTTTTCTCCACTAAGCTTGCTCTCCTGGCTCCTCCCTCTGGTGCACAGTCAACTGCATCAGCTTCTCCTGAGCAGGACTGTACCAACTCTCAGGGGGCCACAACTTTTACCTCTTACCTGGGAACACCTGCTTTGGAGCCTATACCAGAAGACTGCAGAGAGTGTAGAAGGTTCTTAGCAGTGGCTTCTGGCTGGGCCTCAGCCAACTGCTGGATGGCTGCCTGCAAGGCCCTGCGGGAGGCTGCATCTCTAGGGGGAGAGGCAAAGGAAAAGGTGAACATGCAGACCTCAGGCAGAGGCAGGGGCAAGGCTGCTCAGGCCATACACTGGTCTTTCTCAGGAGAAACTGATCACACCATATTCCAGTGGATAACAGAGAAGGGATTAGGAAATAACTAGATAAACTCACCTCCTCCTAGAGTTCTAAAAGTATCTCATAAGGGCAAATAAGCCATTGAGTGTGTAAGGGCAGCACCTACATTTATGGAGCAGTTATAAGGGTCTCAAAGTAGGCCAGACGATTTAACACACATGACTAAATGGCAGCATAAACACATTGACCACTATGGCACAGCAGGCAACTGTTCCAGGCACCTCACGCTTACTAACAACCACCCATGAGATAGAGAATGGCACCATCCCCATTCTGCAGACAAGGAAACTGAGGCACAGAGAGGTTAAGTAACTTGCCCAGGATCTAATGGCTAGGATGTGACATAGCCCAGATTTGGCACCAGGCAGTCTGGCTCTAATCTGGGCTCTAACCACTACCCTAAATCCCCTCTCTGTACAAAGTGCTCCACATATGGGGCCTTTGGCTGGGACTCACCTATATCGATGCAGAGTCAAGCAGAACAATTTGCAGAGCCCCTTCACTGCTCCCTCTGGAAGATCTGAAACCAGAGATTACACAGACAGCGGTCAATAAAAATCACTTGGTAAGCCGCTGGAGTCAGGTATTCTGCCAGACATGATCTCAGCCCACTGGACACTCCCCATATATTTAAGGCCTTCCTCCCCAAGAGGAAAAAGCAACAACAAAACAGGACTCTAGGAAAATGCCTGGTACAGAAAAGCTTTGGGTAGACATTTGCTAAATGAACGAAACTAAGAAAATAAAAGTGGCCTCGAAACCTCACATGCCATCAAGAGGAGGTTCAGGAGTGCTGGAATGATTCTACTTCTTGATCTGGGTGCTGGTTATACTGGTGTTTAACATGTGATGATTCAGTGAGCTGTTCCATTAGGAGGTGTACCATTCTTCACATACATTCTAATAAACGGTTTAAAAAACAGTACAACATTGAAGTACTATGAGGGACCAGAAAAGGGAAGAACACCTATAACTGGAGTGTTTCTGAAAGTCTGAAGGACACATAAGCTTGGCCTGTCAGATTAGGAGGCTCTGGAAAAATGGAAAGAGAGGGAGATACATGTGGAGTGCAGGGTTAAGAAGGCATAATACCTATTCAGAACACATGAGGAAGAAGAGAGGACTAATAACACCCTAGCTCTTAGTGCTTACAAGACGCCAGACCCTGCTCTAGATCATTCATACACATTCACTCATTTAATCCCTATAAGGTGGGCAGTGTTATTAAGGCCCCCCCACCCACCTTTTATTTTTCAGACGGAGTCTCACTCTATCGCCCCGGCTGGAGTGCAGTAGTGCGATCTCGGCTCACCGCAACCTCCGCCTCCCAGGTTCAAGTGATTCTCCTGCCTCAGCCACATGAGTAGCTGAGACTAAAGGTGCGCACCACCACGCCCAGTTAATTTTTGTATTTTTAGTAGAGACAGGGTTTCACCACGTTGGCCATGCTGGTCTCAAACTTGTGACCTTGTGATCCACCTGCCTCAGCCTCCCAAAGTGCTAGGATTACAGGCGTGAGCCATCGCACCCGGATTAAGCCCATTTTTAAATGAAGAAATCAAGTAATGGGAAACCAAGCCAGCCAGTCAGAGTGAAACAGATACACCCTAACTCTGGAGTGAAACAGATACACTCTAACTCTGGGCAGAAAGAGTTCAACTCTTGGTTGAACAAGAGTGCTCAATATGGCTGGGGGCAGTGGCTCACGCCTGTAATCCCAGCACTTTGGGAGGCCAAGGTGGGAGGATAACTTGAGGTCAGGAGTTCAAGACCAGCCTGGCCAACACGGCGAAACCCCGTATCTCCTAAAAATACAAAAATTACCTGGGCATGGTGGCACGTGTCTGTAATCCCAGTTACTCAGGAGGCTAAGGTGGGAGGATCACCTAAGCCTGGGAGATTGAGGCTGCAAGGAGAATCGCTTGAACCCAGAAAGTGGAGGTTGCAGTGAGCAGAGATGGCGCCACTGCACTCTAGCCCAGGAGACAGAGCGAGACTCCATCTCAAAAAAAAAAAAGAGTGCTCAATAATGTTGGAAAGCCAACCTGTGACAAGTGCTGCATGACACAGTGAAGCACGCAAACAAAAGGGAGGAGCTTCTGAGGAGGAGGAAATTTAACCTGCAGTGTAAGACAGATTTATACTGGGTGTAGGAAGAACCTGAGAGCAGGAGGCCCATACCATTCCTCACACTTCAGGCACCTGAATGATGGAAGAGAAATGAATGAGGTACAGGGACGCAGTTTCCCCGGGGCCCTGACCACTGCATTGGTCCATGTGATTTGGGGCTATTTCAGTAACTGGGGAAAAGAATGACTGGGGCCAGAAACAGGTTGTGGCTAAGACAATGACAATAACAGCTAACACACACTGTGAGCTTACCATACCCAGACAATGCGTTACATTTACTCCAACCTATCAGGGAAGTACTACTGCTATCTCCATGTTCAAAGCAAAGAAACAGGCTCAGAGAGGTGAAGTAACTTGAAGCAGGTCACACAGCCTGTAAGTGGCACAGCCCATCTGAGCCCTTCATCACTGACTGCTGCACTAGAGGCCTGTGACTGGAAAGATCGGTATCACATGGCTGCCTTTTCTAACTAGAGGGCTCTGCTGGGAAAGTGACCAGAAAAACCGTCGAGGATGCCATAAAACTCATACATTGAAGCATTAACACACAAGAGACTCTCTGAGACGCTCACAAATAGCAAGTTTACAAGCTTGGGTATCTTACTAGGCATAAGCAGGTCAGAAGCAGCAAATGAGAAGTTGGGTGAAGTGGTAGAAATAGGAAGTAAAAGTGGACAGAAAGGGAGACCCAATCTATATGGCCATGATTTTCTTTTTTTTTTTTTTGAGACAGAGTTTCGTTCTTGTCACCCAGGCTGGAGTGCAATGGCGCAATCTCAGCTCACTGCAACCTCCGCCTCCCAGGTTCAAGCAATTCTCCTGTCTCAGCCTCCCAAAGTAGCTGGGATTACAGGTGCCCACCACCACACCCAGCTAATTTTTCTGTATTTTTAGTTGACACGGGGTTTCACCATGTTGGCCAGGCTGGTCTTGAACTCCTGACCTAAGGTGATCCATCCTCCTCGGCCTCCTAAAGTGCTGGGATTCCAGGTGTGAGCCACCGAGCCCAGCCATGGCCATGGTTTTCAAACTTTAGTAAACATAGGAATCACCTAAAGGACTCGTTAAAACACAAATGCTGGGTTCTGTGCCCAAACTTTTTTTTTTGACACAGGGTCTCACTCTGTCACCCAGGATGGAAAGCAGTAGCACAATCATGGACCACTGCAGCCTCAACCTCCTGGGCTCAAGCGATCCTCCCACCTCTCAACCTCCCAAGTAGCTGGGGCTACAGCACCTCCAGGATTTCCTATTTGAGTTGCTCCAATGGAGCTGAGAATTTTTATCTCTAACAAGTTCCAAGATGATGCTGATGCTGCCTGTCCAGGGACCACACTTTGAGAGCCAATGCTATACAGTAAAAACAAACATACCAAAAGAAATGAAAAAAAAAAAAAAACCTAGAATTTATTGAGTGAAGGCAAAATGGTCTTACTCTAATAAGTCATAGAGCTATCCCTTGGTTATGGTGCAGATCAGGATAATCAGATATGCTCAGCATTTCCCAAAATGTGTTCCCCAGACCCTGAACAGATTTTCAGCAAAAAAGAGGTTCAAAGAAAACACTGAATCCAAGGAAGCTTAATAAAGTGAAAACACCTTGTTGCGAATATTCCAAGAGGACATCAAAAACATGACCTCTAGGCTGGGCATGGTGGCTGACGCCTGTAATCCCAGCACTCTGGGAGGCCAAGGCAGGCGAATAACCTGAGATCAGGAGTTCAAGACCAGACTGGCCAACATGGTGAAACCCCATCTCTACTAAAAATACAAATATTAGCTGGGCGTGGTAGCAGGTGCCTGTAATCCCAGCTACTTGGGAGGCTGAGGCAGGAGAATCACTTGAACCCGGGAGGCGGAGGTTGCAGTGAGCAGAGGTCGCGCCACAGCACTCCAGCCTGGGTGACAGAGGGAGACTCTGTCTCACCAAAGAAAAAAAAAAAAAAAACCTCTCCCAACTTATTTGATCTTGGAATCCTTTATTGGCCAATCACCTACTACCATGGTGCTGATTTCCACGGAACACAGATTGGGAAAAATGATATCCCAAGTCATAAAAAAAATGTTTTTGGCTGGGCGCGGTGGCTCACACCTGTAATCCCAGCACTTTGGGAGGATCACAAGGTCAAGAGATCGAGACCATCCTGGCTAACACGGTGAAACCCTGTCTCTACTAAATATACAAAAAATTAGACAGGTGTGGTGGTGGGTACCTGTAGTCCCAGCTACTCCAGAGGCTGAGGCAGAAGAATGATATGAACCCGGGAAGCAGAGCGTGCAGTGAGCTGAGATCATGCCACTGCACTCCAGCCTGGGCAACACAGTGAGACTCCGTCTCAAAAAAAAAAAAAAAAAAAAAGTTTTTGTACTCTGTATACTACTTGAGAAAGGTTTTAGCTATCTTTTTTAAATATTTCCAAACAAAATGGTTAAAAGCGTAAATAGCTTTCACACCTGAATGGATAAACTCTCCATGAACCCAAAAGTTTTAACTGTTGCAATTCACACTATAGCAAGGAAATAAAGTAAAGGCAGAAGTTGTGCAGGGAGGGGGGAAGAAGGCCATGGTTCCTTTTTTATTTGAGACGGAGTCTTGCTCTGTTGCCCAGGCTGGAGTGCAGTAGCACGATCTCAGCTCACTGCAACCTCCACTGCCTCCCAGGTTGAAGCGATTCTCCTGCCTCAGCCTCCTGAGTAGCTAGGATTACAGGTGCGCGTCACCATGCCCAGCTAATTTTTGTGTTTTCAGTAGAGACAGGGTTTCACCATGTTGGTCAGGCTGGTCTCGAACTCCTGACCTCGTGATCCACTCGCCTCGGCCTCCCAAACTGTTGGGATTACAGGCGTGAGCCACCACACCCAGGCTTTTTTTTTTTTTTTTTTGAGTCTCACTCTGTTGCCCAGGCTAGAGTGCAGTGGCATAATCTCGGCTCACTGCAACCTCCACCTCCCAGGTTCAAGCAATTCTCCTGCCTCAGCTTCCCTAGTAGCTGGGATTACAGGTGCACACCACCACACCTGGCTAATTTTTGTACTTTTTTTTTTTAATAGAGACGAGGTTTCACCATGTTGGCCAGGATGGTCTCAAACTCCTGACCTTGTGATCTGTTGACCTAAGCCTCCCAAAGTGCTGGGATTACAGGCGTGAGCCACCGCGCCTGGCCAAGGCCATGGTTCTAAAGAAAGGCAATTTCAGCTGGGCCCAGTGGCTCGTGCCTGTAACCCCGGCATTTTGAGAGGCCGAGGCAGGCGGATCACTTAAGATCAGGAGTTCAGGACCAGCCTGGCCAACATGGTGAAACCCCATCTCTACTAAAAACACGAAAATTAGCTGGGTGTGGTGGCGCACATCTGTAATCCCAGCTACTGGAGAGGCTAAGGCATGAGAATCGCCTGAACCCAGCGAGGCAGAGGTTGTAGTGAGCCGAGAGCGTGCCACTGCACTCCAGCCTGGGCGACATCATGAGACTCTGTCTCAAAAAGAAAAAAAAACAAAAAAAACCACAAAATTTATTTTTGATATGGAACACTGTCATTCGAGAAACCCCATCTCTACTAAAAATACAAAAATTAGGCAGGCATGATGTGGGCACCTGTAATCCCAGCTACTCGGGAGGCTGAGGGCAGGAAAATCGCTTGAACCCAGGAGGTGGAGGTTGCAATGAGCTGAGATCGTGCCATTGCACTTCAGCCAGGGCAACAGTGAGAGACTCTGTCTCAAAAAAAAAAAAAAAGAAAGAAAGAAAAACAATGAATATTGTCCAGGGTATGTGCATGAAAAATAAATACCTTTTCCAGCAACACACTTCCCAAGTTCACTGAGGATTTCTCTCCGTTCCTTTACACTGGCTGTTGTCACCTTCCCTGCAAAACGCTTTAGTGTCTCGGAAACCTGTGAAGGCCAAGCAACAGAAAAATTCACTAGTCAGACTATAAAACTATGAGTGTGTGTGTTGAGGGGTGGGTGTAGAATTTGGGGATCTCTCTAACCTGGGGTTTCTCAACCTCCCCACTGGTGACATTTTGCACCGGGTAATTCTGGTTGTGGGGGCCGTGTTTTTAGCAGCATTCCAGGTCTCTACCCACTCGATGTCAGTAGCAGCCCACCTTCCCCACCCGCCCCAGTTGTGACATTGTCAAATGTCTCCTGGCAGGCAAAATCACTCCCACTTGAGATGTACTGCTTTAATTCAACTAGTCAACAAATCAATATACCTTATTTAAACTTTGGCAATAAGAGGAAAGGCAAAGACCTCTGAAAAGAAAATATCCCTTCAGAACTACCCAAAATCTAGCAAGGGCCTGGTACGTGCCAACTATGTTCCCTTTACATTATCTCACTTTATCCTCCCCATAAAGGGAATGTCAGCATCCTGGCAACTCACTGGCAGAGGATAAGCACACTGGCTAAAAGGGGAAAGGTTAGGAGATTGGATCCCAGCTCTGCCTTTTACTAGCTGTAGAAACTTAGTCAAATAATGTCACTCCCCCAATCTTCAGTTTTCTCATCTATAAGATGCGGACAATAGCAGCTACCTCATATGACTGTTATGGAGCTTAAATGAGATTGCGTATAAGGTGCATCTACTCTCATCCCAAGCAAAAAGTTGGCTACTACTACCAAAAAGCCTGCAAGGGAGGCATCAGTATCCCCATTTTATAGGCGATGAAGAAACCATCTCCAAGAGAGGAAGTCACTGCTCAGAGTGGGGTCGAGAGCCACAGCACCTGCGTTTTTGAAACTAACTTTGAAACCAAACAGGTCTATAAACTGATGCTAACAAATCTTTAGCTTTCAACAGCCATCGAGTTACCACAGCTGCAGTCCCCTGCATAGGGACATAAGCATAAGACCCAGTGATGGGGGGCAGTTTGCAAACATCCCTGAAAATCTGCTCTTGAGCAATATTCTACAAGCTACCAAGTGGACAGGTTGTGGATTCATAAGCCGTAGAGCAGGGCATGATAAGGCTCACGTAACTTAACACAGTGGGGTTATCATGTTTTTCTTTTGAGGGTATTTCAAAGGCAGGCCTTATCAGTAGCGTAAGAGTCAAGCGTACACACAGAAATAAAATAATGCTGAGTTTTTCGTGCTTAAATCCCTGCCATAATTCTATTGGCAATGAATAAAATAAACTGATGTCCAAAACTGTCTTCTACATAAATAATGTAGTTTTAACTTTAAAATGTCTTTTGTTTTTATAGTCATAGATGCACACAGAGTCAAAACCAAAGAGT
Organism: Pan paniscus; assembly: GCF_029289425.2. Taxonomy (NCBI): domain Eukaryota; kingdom Metazoa; phylum Chordata; class Mammalia; order Primates; family Hominidae; genus Pan; species Pan paniscus. The sequence goes on from NC_073259.2 coordinate 128,253,604, forward strand.
TCTGAGAAGTCTGCCATAAAAACCAGTCCCCTGCCCTCACTCTCCATGGGCAACCCTTAGGTTGATCTGGTGGATATTTGGGTAGTTACCTCCATATATCTAAGTATCTCTAAATATGGAGGTAACTTGCATGTGCTTCTTGATTTTTCAGTTTTGCTACCTTTCCACCACAGCTCCCTTTCCTGCTGTGACCCCATCGCACACCCTCCCCATTTCCCCAGTGGAAGTCCCCAGTTTCACATACAGGCTAGGTCAGTAGTCAGTGATTACATTATATGTAAAGGGCATTCAACATCCATTTAATAAACTCTGATTCTTCCCAGCTTTTTTATGCCCCTGGTGTTAATAATTACCCTTTCCCACCTCACTTCAGTTTGACTTGTTTTATCTGTTCTTATAAATAATTAAACCCCAAACTTTTTGCCATTTGTCTAAATCTCAGTACATTTAGGGAGATCAGGTATTCCATCAAATTCCACCTTCCTAAGGAAATCTCTCCCAGAGTTTTCTGACCTGCCCCAATTAGGCATGTGATCCTCTACAGCTGGGGCACAGTTTATCACCCTGAACATGTACTTTCTTGTGTTTGGGTGAAGCACATCCTCCATTTTGTAAACTCCTTGCAAGTATGAAAATGTTCTGGCCAAATACAGAATTCTAGGTTGAAATCATTTTCCTTTAGAATACTGAAGACAAGGCCGGGTGCGGTGGCTCACGCCTGTAATCCCAGCACTTTGGGAGGCCAAGGCAGGCAGATCACAAGGTCAGGAGATCGAGACCATCCTGGCCAACATGGTGAAACCGCGTCTCTACTAAAAATACAAAAAAAAAATTAGCTGGGCGTGGTGCCGGGTGCCTGTAATCCCAGCTACTCGGGAGGCTGAGGCAGAAGAATCGCTTGAACCCGGGAGGCGGAGGTTGTAGTGAGCCAAGATTGTGCCACTGCACTCTAGCCTGGGCGACAGAGCGAGACTCCGTCTCGAAAAAAAAAAAAAAAAGAATACTGAAGACAAGGCCGGGCATGGTGGTTCACGCCTGTAATCCCAGCACTTTGGGAGGCCGAGGCGGACAGATTGCTTGAGGTCAGAAGTTCGAGACCAGCCTACCCAACATGGTGAAACCCTGTCTCTACAAAAACTAGCCGGGCATGGTGGCGCATGCCTGTAATCCCAGCTACTCGGGAAGCTGAGGCAGGAGAATTGCTTGAACCTGGGAGGCAGAGGTTGCAGTGAGTTCAGATCGTGCCATTGCACTCCAGCCTGGGCAACAAGAGAGAAACTCCGTCTCAAAAAATAAAATAAAATAATAAAAAATAATTTCAGGCCAGGTGCGGTGGCTCACGCCTGTAATCCCAGCACTTTGGGAGGCCAAGGCAGAAGGATCACCTGAGGTCAGGAGTTCGAGACCAGCCTGGCCAACATGGAGAAACCCCATCTCTACTAAAAATACAAAAATTATAAAATACAGAAATATTCTCCTGCACCACCCAATACGGTAGCCACTGGCTACATGTGGCTAACTGTGCACTGAAATGTGGCTGGTACAAGTGAAGAACTAAATTTTTTTTTTTTTTTTTTGAGACAGAGTCCCACTCTTGTTGCTCAGGCTGGAGCGCAGTGGCGCGATCTCAGCTCACTGCAACCTCTGCCTCCCAGGTTCAAGCGATTCTCATGCCTCAGCCTCCTGAGTAGCTGGAATTACAGACATGCCACCATACCCGGTTAATTTTTTGCATTTTTAGTAGAGACGGGGTTTTGCCACGTTGGTCAGACTAGTCTCAAACTCCTGACCTCAACTGATCCACCCGCCTTGGCCTCCCAAAGTGCTGGGATTACAGGGTGAGCCACCACGCCCAGCTAAACAATGAATTTTTTTATTTAATTTAATTTTAACAAACTTAAGTAAGCCATGTGGCTCCCATACTGGACATTGCAGCTCTAGAGATTTTTCCCTCAAGTGAGTATCAATGTTAAACATTCAGCATGTATTCCCCTAACCCTCTCATACTAAGCTTTTCTTTCTAGTATTCAGTACAACATAACTTGAACATCAGCCACCTGCATAGGAGAGTCTCAATAAATGTCTTTTTGAATGCTTAAGTGGTCATTTTCTGGGCCTACACATAAAAATCAATCCTATCACCCTGGAGACACCAAATCAGCCCAGCTGTCCTTAGACACCTGTTCTTCCCCTGCCTCATGACAATGTCTTTTCACCTTAAAACGTAACAACTGGGTGGAGGAAAAGGTTTTCCCAGGTCCTTCCTGAACTACAAGGTACCCATAGGTAACACTCAAGGGTGATAAGACTCTTCCTGGACAGGACAGTTCTTTTCACTAACCCTGGATCTGATAACAACCAACATATATCAAGCCGTATTTTATCTCACTGAACCTTCACAACCTTTTAAGATAAGTATTGTTTTAATCTCATTTTATAGATGAAAAGGCAGACTTGGCGGGGTTAAGTCACTTGTTTGGCATGTCACAGAAATCGACGAGCAGGAACTCAAGCCCAGATCTGTATGAATCCAAAGACTACACTCAAAGTCCCTGCTCATAGTAGGTGCTCAAAGAATATTTGCTGAATACAAAGTTTAAGGAAGACTTGGCGTTAGCCCGGGGCTCACAGCCGGAGGGCTTTGGAGAAAAGAAGTAGAGGCTCGGTAAAGTGAACTTTTGCAACTCTGGGGTCGGGCAAAGGCCCCGCCGAGCTCCAGCTGCTGAAGTCGAGGCGGGAGCCCCGGACTCCTCGAGCCCGCGGTCTGCCTGCGCCGCCCGGGCCGGGCCAAGCCCGCAGCCCTGAGAGTCCAGCCTGAGACGGCCCCGAGACTACGACCTCCACAGCCACCACCTCCAACGCCCCTAAGCCGAGGAGCGAGAGGGGCCCCGCCCGACGGCCACCGTCCGCACCCAGTCCCTGGCCGCGTTGGCCCCGCTGGCCCCGCAGCCGCCCGCCTCACCTGCGTGTCCGCCGCCATCCTGCCGGGGCTGACTCCGGAACCGCTTCCGGAACGCTTCCGGGTCACAGCGTGGCCCACGCGGCAGGGCGAGGCCGGGAGCCAGCGGGGGCAGGGCCCCGGGCTTGGTGCCCCCGGGCAGGACGGCGGCCGCTGCAGCCCGGGCAGCCGGATCACGGGCTTAAAGTTGGCCCGCGCCCGAGCCACAAGGCCTCCTCCCCAGGGCCCGCTCTTCAGCTCCGGGCGCCTCGTGGGAGACTGGCGCTTGTAACGTGGTGAGCCCGCGGTGTAACGCTATGGGCCCGCCTTGCAGCCCCTGACCCACTTCCAGCCCGCAGGGCCAGCCCTACGTGGGCCTTTCCTGAGTGATGACTAAGTTCTTTAGAAAAACAAGTGTTGCTTCCTAGATAGCAGGAACTAAAAACTAGGTAAAAGAGTCGGTGAACTAGTCTTTTGTCCTCAGTTTGTAGTTCAGTTGGCGGATGACTTGTACAGTGTTAGCAAACGTGGCTGGATACGGAGGTCAGGGAAGGTTCAGAACTGAACGAGGCCCCTGCCCTGGGGAAATGCTGGACGCCCCAGGCTGGGAGTTTTGAAGGCCACAGGGCAAGAGGCTACGTGCAGACGTGGCTGCAATTTAGGGAATAGGGTCTCCACAGCTTAGTTGTCAGCCCTGTTAGCAGTGGCTTTCAAACCTTTGACACAGACCTAGTTAGAATGAATATATCATGTTCCAGCAGACAGATCTCTAAGTGAAATACAGGAATCACAACAAAAACACCTATTCTCAGCAGATGCTGCTTTCTCTTTAAATACTGGGGCCAGGCATGGTGGCTCACGCCTGTAATCCCAGCACTTTGGGAGGCTGAGGTGGGTAGATCAACCTGATGTTAGGATTTCCAGACCAGCCAGGTCAACATGACAAAACCTTGTCTCTACTAAAAATACCAAAAAAAAAAAAAGGCCGGGCGCGGTGGCTCACCCTTGTATAATTCCAGCACTTCGGGAGGACAGGGCGGGCAGATCACAAGGTCAGGAGTTCCAGACCAGCCTGGCCAACATAGTGAAACCCCGTCTCTACTAAAAGTACAAAAATTAGCCGAGTGGTGGCACATGCCTGTAGTCCCAGCTACTGGGGAGGCTGAGGTGGGATAACCGCTTGAACCCGAGAGGCAGAGGTTGCAGTGAGCTGAGACCATACCATTGCACTCCAGTCTGGGTGACAGGGCGAGACTGTCTCAACAACAAAAAAATTAGCCCGGTGTGGTGGCAGCCTCCGGTAATTGCAGCTACTTTGGAGGCTGAGGCAGGAGAATCACTTGAACCCAGGAGGCGGAGGTTGCAGTGAGCCAAGTCCAAGCCACTGCACCCCAGTCTCAAATATATTTGAGACTATCTCGAAAATATAAATTGGTTACCACCTACTGAGTTGGAGCACCACCCAGTTTGAAAAACTTTACTCTAGGGGACTGGCCCCAGCATCCACCAGGTGCCTATCTCAGCTGACACTAAACCTACTCCAAGTATGCAGCAGCCATAGAAACAGTAATTCTAGTGTAATAGTTACAACTGTGTCTAGAAAACTGTATAGGATGTTTGATTGGTAGCTTCATTTAGATACCCGAACATCAACACCTAAATACAAAGCTCTGGTTTTACCATGGCTTTCGTTTCTAGCATATGGCACTATAAACCTCAAAATTAAGGGCCAGGCACATGGTGGCTCAAGCCTGTACTCCTAGCACTTTGGGAGGCTGAGGCAGGATTCCTTGAGGCCAGGAATTTGAGACCAGCTTGTGCAACATCTCTACAAAAAAAAATTTAAAAATTAGTAGCTGAGTGTCATGGTGTGTGCCTGTAGTCCCAGCTACTTGGGAGGCTGAGATACGAGGATCCCTTGATCCCAGGAGTTCAAGGGTGCAGTGAGTTATGATTACACCACCACACTCCAGCCTGGGCAACAGCCAGACCCTGTGTCAAAAAGGAAAAAAAATTACAAAATTAAGAGTCCAGAGACTTTTTAAAGAAGTAAGCCTTTATTTCCTTGTTTTGCAAATAAAGCTGGCTAAGTTGGATGCTTTTTGGTGATTAGTCAAAGAGACCAAATCCCATATCCTCGTCCGACTCCTCCGACTCTTCCTTGGCTTCAACCTTAGCTGGGGCTGCAGCAGCAGCAGGAGCAGCTGTGGTGGCAGCAGCCACAGGGGCAGCAGCCACAAAGGCAGATGGATCAGCCAAGAAGGCCTTGACCTGAAAGGAGGGGGAAGTGGTCAAAATGGTCATCCACACTCCTCTATTACCCACCACCCTCCTGCCTTGGTAGAGTTTAAGGACCAACAATATCAAAGTCCGTGTGAAGCCTTTCCTCTCAGAAGCAGCCCAAGCAGGACAGCTTGGGTATGGCCTAGTGAGGCAGGGTTCCTAAGGCCCAGCTCTTGCCCATTAACCCCCTCTTTGGGTCTCTTGTCATTTCTCAAGTGAGAAACGCCTTCCCTGCCTCCCAACCTCTCAAATATCCTCTCACAAAATTATCTGCTATATAAAATACAACTATAAAAGCAGTAAGGTAGAAGGCCACATCACCCTGCTAATTTGTCACAGTCAGGCCCACTGTGGTCCTGGTGGGATCCTTTTACCTTTTCAGCAAGTGGGAAGGTGTAATCCGTCTCCACAGACAAGGCCAGGACTCGTTTGTACCCGTTGATGATAGAATGGGGTACTGATGCAACAGTTGGGTAGCCAATCTGCAGACAGACACTGGCAACATTGCGGACACCCTGGGGGAGGGAAGATTTCATTTTACGTGAGATTCCCTACAGGAAAGGAAGTCCAAGTAAGGGTGAATAAAGAGAACCCTTAGCAGACAATAATTGCCAGGTTGGCAGCTCAGTCTCAAGAGAGGCCATTTCATCTCATACCAAATGCTCCTGGCAGAGCAATTCAGCCCCATCAAATAAATTTTGCCCTTATTCCAAATCCAGGTCTTCTGTATCCATTGTTGATGGCATTTACTTCCAAAGCCCCTACCACAACAGTGAAAAGCATAAACGACTAACGTAGCCATTGAGTTCCATGAACGAAAAACGTTCAACGATTTCCAGATGTGAACTTCATTCACTTGTCAAACTTTCAAAAAATGAAGCTACCTAAGGGTAGCTAATAATATCTAATTATATACATTAATTTCAATTTTTCGTTTGTCCAAGAAATGACATTTTCTATCACTATTATTCATTATTTAAAGGGCATTTTTTTTGGTGAGACAGAGTCTCACTCTGTCACTCAGGCCGGAGTGCAGTGGCAGGCACCATGTCAGCTCACCGCAACCTCCACCTCTTAAAAGGCTTTTGATGGCAAAATTTGAGTCTCAGTGCAGGCCCTAGAATAACAGCCCCAGCACTGTACATCCATTAATTCATTAAATCCTTTGGCCAGGCGCGGTGGCTCATGCCTGTAATCCCAGCACTTTGGGAGGCCGAGGTGGGCGGATCACGAGGTCAGATCGACACCATCCTGGCTAACACGGTGAAACCTAAAAATACAAAAAAATTAGCCGGGCGTAGTGGTGGGTGCCTGTAGTCCCAGCTACTCGGGAGGCTGAGGCAGGAGAATGGTGTGAACCCGGAGGCGGAGCTTGCAGTGAGCCGGGAGATTGTGCCACTGCACTCCAGCCTGGGCGACACAGCAAGACTCTGTCTCCAAAAAAAAAAAAAAATCCTTCAACAATCTTATGTTGTTACTGACATTTTACAGATGAGGTAGGTAGACAGATGAAAACACAGTCCTTGGTTACAGGGACTCAGTCTGAACCTTGTCATGCTCTCAACCATCAGTGTAAGAGGGGGCAAGGCTGACAGCATATACCTCCAGGAAGCGAGAATGCAGAGTTTCCTCTGTGATATCAAGCACTTCAGGGTTGTAGATGCTGCCATTGTCGAACACCTGCTGGATGACCAGCCCAAAGGAGAAGGGGGAGATGTTGAGCATGTTCAGCAGCGTGGCTTCGCTGGCTCCCACTTTATCTCCAGTCTTGATCAGCTGCACATCACTCTGAACAAGATAATAGTGGGGCAGTAAACACCTGTTGGACAACGAGCAGATCCATGGCCACTAAAAGCAGCTCCCCATTTGCCTGGTTAGCACAGGCAAACCAGGTCCACTCACCAGGATTTCAATGGTGCCCCTGGAGATTTTAGTGGTGATACCTAAAGCCTGGAAAAAGGAGGTCTTCTCGGGCCCGAGACCAGTGTTCTGGGCTGGCACAGTGACTTCACATGGGGCAATGGCACCAGCACGGGCAGCAGCTGGCACCTGACAAAGATAACAAACAGTGAGAAAAGCCTCTCCACTCACACAACCTGAGAATGGTCCATTTTGCTTTAAGGAGCAACAACAAAGTCTCTTTAGCCAACCCAATTGTCCCCTTACCTTATTGGCCAGCAACATGTCCCTGATCTCAGTGAGGTCCTCCTTGGTGAACACAAAGCCCACATTCCCCCGGATATGAGGCAGCAGTCTGCAAAGAGAAGTTTATGGGAGACAATCACCTTTCAGCACCATTCTCCAGGAAGAGGGAGACGGGCGCTGGGGAGAAAGGACAAAACTGCCAGGGGAACTGACTTCTCCAGAGCTGGGTTGTTTTCCAGGTGCCCTCGGATGGCCTTGCGCATCATGGTGTTCTTGCCCATCAGCACCACAGCCTTCCCGCGAAGGGACATGCGGATCTGCTGCATCTGCTTGGAGCCCACATTGTCTGCTCCCACGATGAAACATTTCGGATAATCATCCAATAGTTGCTACAAAAAACAAGCCAGAGGAGCCAAGTTTAACAGGAAGAAAGGGGGAAAAAATGCCAGAAGAAACTGAACCCCACAATTTGTTTCCATCCCACTCCCTTTCTTCTAAGCTTTTGAAGTCAGAGGGAGATTGGGAGCTACGTTGTAACACTGCCAAACTGGATGATTGGCTAGCTGGGTATGAATGCTGAAAATCAGGTTTCTACATTCAATCAAGGAGTTTTTTCTTTTTTTACTTAGTTTTTAATTTTTCCCAATTACCAGGCATGCTTCTGATTCACTAAAATGGTTAACAGGATAAAAAAGGAATGTTCCAAGTAAGTTGGTCAAGAGGAGGGCTAGATTCACAGCATTAAAAGCACCACGTTAAGCAAATATAGCAACATTATTATTTGTAAAAACAATCTAGGCGTGTTTATCCGGATTGTTACACAATTCCTTTGGGTTTTGTGTCTGAAAACTTTCTAAGTGTGGGAAAATGTAATACAAGCTATGCTCTACAATGCTGCCTAATTGCTTAAGCGCAGTACAGTCAGCATTTCTGGGCAAGGGAGACCCACCTCAAAGGCCATCCAAAAGTCATTGGACACTTAAGTTTCTTGGCTGACAGGTCCTAAATATGCAACAGCTTGCTTCCTTACAATGAGTCATTCCTGACCTCAGACCTTCTCAAAAATGGAGTAAAACTGTAATGTGCGGCCAGGCGCGGTGGCTCACACCTGTAATCCTAGCACTTAGGGAGGCCGAGGAAGGTGGATCATGAAGTCAAGAGATCGAGACCATCCTGGCCAACATGGTGAATCCCTGTCTCTACTGCAAATACAAAAATTAGCTGGGTGTGGTGTCGCGCCCCTGTAATCCCAGCTACTCGGGAGGCTGAAGCAGGAGAATCGATTGAACCTGGGAAGTGGAGGTTGCAGTGAGCCAAGATCAAGCCACTGCACTCCAGCCTGGACAACAGAGCGAGACTCCGTTTGAAAAAAAAAAAATGTATAAAGCGCGCTCTTTTGGAAGCCAGACAGACCTGGATATGAATGCTGTCATCTTAGGACCCACTTAACTTGCCTGAGCCCGTTTATCTGCAACAGAAGGGACCTATCTCAGGAAATTGTTAACTGAACAGTATTTTCCCAAAAATGGCCTAATTCAGTAGCCGGTGTGAGTAGACCCTCAGCACATAGCAGCTGACTGTCCCTATTTGCGCTGGGGCAACATGAAGGGCAGAGGCGACCCACCCTGCACTTACGATGATCTTAAGGAAGTAGTTGGACTTCCAGGTCGCCCTGTCTTCCCTGGGCATCACGGCGGTGCGTCAGGGATTGCCACGCAGGGTTTAAAGACGATGTCACTGAGGAGAGACAGGGAGCTCAGACCTGGTCACGCCGACACCCATCCCGCGGTCCCGGGCCTAAGAGGAGCAGGACACGCGCAATCGCCCGCCGGCCCTGCCTAGGGCAGCGGCCGTCATCTCGGGGCATGCAAGCCGCCACCGAGGCCCCAGGCGGAACAGAATAGGACTCCATGTTCCCAAAGGCCCCCAAAGACCCCTCCATGCTTCCCGCCGGCGACCCCTGGCGCCCATCTAACTAGCACACGAACCTTCCACGAGGACGCCTGGCGAGAGAAGGGCCTCGCGCCCGCGCGTGCCTTTTATATGCGAACAAAGTAGCCAATCAGAAACCGCGGATAGCGCTCCTGTCTATTGGCTGCGCCATCGCCCATCCGACAAAGCTGAACGAATACAGGCAACCATTGGATAATATCGCTGCCACTCCAGCCAACGGAAAGCCGCCTTTAAGTAGGGTCGCGAAGGAAGGCGCTGCCTCGCGTTGGAGGAGCTTGCTCTGAGCTGCTGCCACCTGCTGGGCTGGAGCTGGAGCTGCGAATTCGGAGTCCCGGTTCCCTGTGCCACCTGGCGAGCTCAGCAAACTAAAAGGTATGACGTGGAGCTGAGACATAATTGCACATGCTTAGAAACAGAATGGTTTCTCTTTTTTTTTTTTTTTTTTGAGACGGAGTGTCGCTCTGTCGCCCAGGCTGGAGCGCAGTGGCACCATCTCGGCTGACTGCAAGCTCCGCCTCCCGGGTTCACGCCATTCTCCTGCCTCAGCCTCCGGAGTAGCTGGGACTACAGGCGCCCGCCACCGTGCTCGGCTAATTTTTTTTTTTTTTGTATTTTTAGTAGAGACGGGGTTTCATCATGTTCTCCAGGATGGTCTCGATCTCCTGACCTTGTGATCTGCCCGCCTCGGCCTCCCAAAGTGCTGGGATTACAGGCGTGACCCGCCGCGCCCGGCCTCAGAATGGTCTCTCGTCTTCTCTAGTTTTTCCGCCTACCAAAACAGAGGGATCCTTTAAAACCTGGCCGGGCGCGGTGGCTCACGCCTATACTCCCAGCACTTCGGGAGGACGAGGCGGGTGGATCACCTGAGGTCAGGAGTCCGAGACTAGCCTGGCCAACATGGCAAAACCCCGTCTCTACTAAAAATACAAAAATTAGCCAGGTGGGGTGGCGCATGCCCGTAATCCCAGCTACTCAGGAGGCCGAGGCAGAAGAATCGCTTGAACCCGGGAGCTGTGAGCTCTGCAGTGAGCTAAGATCACACCATTGCACTCTAGCCTGGGTGACAGAGAGGGACTCCATCTCAAAAAAAAAAAAAAAAAAAAAAAAAACCTAAGTCAGCTCATCTCCTTATCTGCTTAAAACTTTCCGTTTTCTACAGAGTAAAAATCTAAAACCTAAAGTACCTACAAGGCCCTTACCTATCTGTCCCTCACGCCCACTCTGATCATCTCAGATGTTTTCCTCCTCACTTACTTGCTTTCTACCCAGATGATGCTCTGCTGCTTTTCCAGAGCAGGCTTTACTTGGGGGCTCTTGCATTAGCCATTCCCTCTTCCTAGAAAACTAGCCAACAAACATCCACAGAATAATTCACCTCCATCAAATCTTTTTTTTTTTTTTTTTTTTTTTTTTTGAGAAGCAGTCTCACTCCGTTGCCCAGGCTAGAGTGTAGTGGAGCAATCTCAGTTCATTGCAGACTTGACCTCCCAGGCTGAAGTGATCCTCCCACCTCAGCCTCCCAAGTAGCTAGGACTACAGGCGCACACCACCACGCCAAGCTAATTTTTTGTACTTTTTGTATAGATGGGGTCTTGCCATGTTGCCTAGGCTGATGTCAAACTTCTGGGCTCAAGCAATCCTCCCACCCTGGCCTCCTAAATTGCTGGGATTACAAGAATGAGACATCTTGCCCAACCCTGAGATCTCTTTTTTTTTTTTTTTTCACTAAAACCTATGGAATTATGTATTAAATGATCCCCAAAGAATCAGCTATTTCAAAATTAAAAATTATTACAAAGAGCTTCATACATCATGTTATATCCTATATCACACACCATAAAACTGTCAGAAGTAGGCCGGGTGCAGGGGCTCATGCCTGTAATCCCAGCACTTTGGGAGGCTGAGGTGGGCAGATCACGAGGTCAGGAGATCCAGACCATCCTGGCTAACACGGTGAAACCCCATCTCTACTAAAAAATACCAAAAATTAGCCAGGAGTGGTGGCGGGCGCCTGTAATTCCAGCTACTTGGGAGGCTGAGGCAGGAGAATTGCTTGAGCCCAGGAGGCAGAGGTTGCAGTGAGCTGAGATTGCGCCACTGTACTCCAGCCTAGGTGACAGAGCAAGATTCCGTCTCAAAAAAAAAAAAAAAAAGTTAGAAGTAGCTCGATTTCACGTTACTGTATTTCTTTTTCTTTTCTTTTCTTTTCTTTTTTTTTTTTTTGAGACAGAATTTCACTCTTGTTGCCCAGGGTAGAGTGCAATGGCGTAATCTCGGCTCACCGCAACCTCCACCTCCCGAGTTCAAGTGATTCTCCTGCCACAGCCTCCTGAGTAGCTGGGATTATAGGCATGTGCCACCATGCCCGGCTAATTTTGTATTTTTAGTAGATACGGGGTTTTTCCATTTTGGTCATGCTGGTCTCGAACTCCTGACCTCAGGTGATCCGCCCAGCTCAGCCTCCCAAAGTGCTGGGATTACAGGCGTGAGCCACTGTGCCTGGCCTGGGGCCTCTTTTATTTGTCTTCTTGGCTATCTGTGTTCCATGGGAAGGATGGAAAATAACATGAATGAGATTTAAATGCTGTTTTGACAGGTTATTAAGATTCCAATCACTCCAGGTGCGGTGGCTCACGCCTGTAATCCCAGCACTTTGGGAGGCTGAGGTGGGCGGATCACGAGGTCAGGAGATCGAAACCATCCTGTCTAACACAGTGAAACCCCATCTCTACTAAAAATATAAAAAACTAGCCGGGCGTGGTGGCATGTGCCTGTAATCCCAGCTACTTGGGAGGCTGAGGCAGGAGAATGGCGTGAACCCGGGAGGCGGAGCTTGCAGTGAGCCAAGATTGTGCCCCTGCACTCCAGCCTGGGTGACAGAGCGAGACTCTGTCTCAAAAAAAAAAAAAAAAAAAAAAAGATTCCAATCACAACCTGCCTACTCTCCCTGATCGAGCGAAGTCCAGAAAGGTGGCAGAATGTCTCTAAAGCAGCTACACACACACACACACACACACACACACACACACACAGACACACACACACACCAAAAAATGCCAGAAAAGATGGAAGAGTAAGAAAATCAGGCCAACATGAATAATTTGGTAAAGTGGTGGGCGGGGCGGGGGGTGGTGGCGGTAGCAGGTTTAAAACCAAGACACTTGCATGGCAGGGTATATTGGTGCAGCTGACTGGCATACAATTCCCTGAACAGAATTTAGATACGGGTAGCTCAAGTGCTGTCAATCTCATCTTGTTCTACCATAAATCAGTAGCTCCAACTGAGACCTCTGTGGGAGGCCAGGTTCTTATTCTCTGAAATTAGAGCCTACCCACTGTATGAGATTTCCTACCACAGGGCTAGCTCTGTTGCAAGCAGTAGGGTACTGACTCTGATTTCTCTAAAGTCCTTTGTAAATTTTTTGTTTTTTTTGAGATGGAGTTTCACTCTTGTTGCCCAGGCTGGAGTGTGATGGCGTGATCTTAGCTCACCGCAACCTCCACCTCCCGGGTTCAAGCAATTCTCCTGCTTCAGCCTCCTGAGTAGCTGGGATTACAGGCATACGCCACCACACCGGGCTAATTTTTTTTATTTTTAGTAGAGATGGGGTTTCTCCATGTTGGTCAGGCTGATCTCGAACTCCTGACCTCAGGTGATCTGCCCGCCTCAGCCTCCCAAAGCGCTGGGATTACAGGTGTGAGCCACCGTGCCCAGCTGTAAATATTCTTCTAATGACGCAAATTTCACCATGGTGGGCACAAGCTCGAGTCCTTGGCTCACACCCTTGTTTCCAAGGCTTTGTTACGTTAAAACATGGAGGCTTCTATGGTGAGGGACACTGGGGAATCACTGCAGGATACAGAACTAGGGAGTTGCAAGAATTACAGGAGTCAGAGCACTCTGAAACTATGTAGACTGAAATATGTCAAAAATGACTATCTTTGGTATATCACAAGGGTTTGCCAAACTATAGCTCATGGGCCAAATATGGCTACTGTCTGTTTCTGTAGATAAAGTTGTGGCCGGGCGCAGTGGCTCACGCTTGTAATCCCAGCACTTTGGAAGGCCGAGGCGGGTGGATCACGAGGTCAGGAGTTCAAGACCAGCCTGGCCAAGATGGTGAAACCCTGTCTCCACTAAAAATACAAAAATTAGCCGGGCTCGGTGGCAGGCGCCTGTAATCCCAGCTACTCCGGAGGCTGAGGCTGGAGAATTGCTTGAACCCAGGGGATGGAGGTTGCAGTGAGCCAAGATTGTGCCACTGCACTCTAGCCTGGCGACAGAGCAAGACTCCATCTCAAAAAAATAATAATAAAATAAAAATAAATAAATAGGCCAGGCACAGTGGCTCACGCCTGTAATCCCAGCACTTTGGGAGGCCGAGGTGGGTGGATCACGAGGTCAGGAGATCGAGACCATCCTGGCTAACACGGTGAAACCCCGTCTCCACTAAAAATACAAAAAATTAGCCAGGCATGGTGGCAGGCGCCTGTAGTCCCAGCTACTCAGGAGGCTGAGGCAGGAGAATGGCATGAACCCAGGAGGCTGAGCTTGCAGTGCGCTGAGACTGTGCCACTGCACTCCAGCCTGGGTGACAGAGCAAGACCCCATCTCAATAGATAAATAAATAAATAAATAAATAAAGTTTTATTGGGACATAGCCTTGCTCACCTATTCGTTTACACATTGTCTATGGCTGTCACAAATGAGTGGTTACAACAGAGACTGTGTGATCCCCAAAGCTTAAAATATCGACTATTTAGAGTGAGACTCCATCACAAAAAAAAAAAAAGAAAAGAAAAAAGAAAAGAAAGTAATTACAGAAAGTCATATAGCAACAAAACTCTCCAGGAAGGGCTTAAAATAGCGACTATTTAGAGTGAGACTCCGTCACAAAAAAAAAAAGAAAAGAAAAGAAAGTAATTACAGAAAGTCATATAGCAACAAAACTCTCCAGGAAGGTACTTATTAGGATACCTGTTGAAAGAGGCAGTATGTATCGTAGAATGAGCATCAACTTTGAACCTAGATTTGACCCATATTTCTGCTTTTTATTGGGCCGAACAAACCTTGCCTCACAGAGTTATCAGGGTTAAGTGTTACAGTCTAACTCAGCAGTCCCCAACCTTTTTGGCAACAGGGACCAGTTTTGTGGAAGACAATTTTTCCACAGACACCAGGGGTCAGAGGGGAGTGTGATTTGGGGATGAAACTTCTACCTCAGATCATCAGGCGTTAGATTCTCATAAGGAGCGTGCAACCTAGATCCCTCGTATGCAGTTTGCAATAGGGTTCGCGCTCCTGTGAGAATCTAATGCTGCTGCTGATCTGACAGGACAACAAGCTCACTCACTCGCCTGCTGCTTGCCTCCTGATGTGCGGCCCAGTTCCTAACAGGCCACAGACCAGTACTGGTCCTTGGCCTGAGAGTTAGGGACCCCGATCTAACTGACAATACTTAGTACTCACTAAACTGTCATGTTCTTCCTTCCAGTCTCTTTGTCTTCATCGTTTCCGGCACTGATGTGAGCACATCATAAGCACAAGACCTGGACACCTTTACAATCAGAGGTAGCATCTGTCTGGAACTGTATCTTGACTCTCACTGGTGCTTTTCCTTTGGTTGATGCAAAGCTTTTGAATCCTTTAGGGAGATGTCATTGTGAGTATCTATGATACTATGCTACTACTATCTATGATCATTGAGAGTATCTATGGTACTATGATACTACTATCTATGATCATTGGGAGTATCTATGGTACTATGATACTACTATGATCATTGTGAGTGTCTATGATAGTCTCCTGTGCCTTCAAAATCTTTGCCTTCTCCATAGAACTTTCCCAACTAGCTTATAAGATCCAAAGGTGTGAGACACACTGATCCAGAACATTCAGGGAGTGTAGTGAGGGGAAGGAAATATAAATTGTCTCATCAGCAGTTAATTTTTATTTTATTTTATTTTATTTTTTTTGAGATGGAGCCTCGCTCTGTCGCCCAGGCTGGAGTGCAATGGTGCAATCTCAGTTCACTGCAACCTCCGCCTCCTGGGTTCAAGCAATTCTTCTGCCTCAGCCTCCAGAGTAGCTGGGATTACAGGCACCCACCACCACACCCAGCTAACTTTTTGTATTTTTAGTAGAGACAGGGTTTCACCATGTTCGCCAGGCTAGTCTTGGACTCCTGAGCTCAAGTGATCTGTCGGCCTCGGCCTCCCAAAGTTCTGGGGTTACAGGCATGAGCCACCGTGGCCGGCCGGCAGTTATGTTTTGATGGCCTTTTGAGAATGGAAGCCTGTGTGGGTTCCATTGTCTGCCTTGCTGTGGATCCTGAAAGGTGTTCTGTTGGCACTGGGCGCTGAGCCAGGGGCAGGCTGTGGTGGTCCAATGTTCAGTTGGCATATTTCCACTTGTACTTCAGGCACCCAACTTCCGCCATAGCCTAGGGCTTCAGTCTTCACCCTGAGATCCCTGGTTCCATCAAGATGCTCAGCTCCATTCGGCAACCCGCGGACACCCGAGATCTCTTTTTAATGGCAATGTATTACTGCACACTTCATATTGTCCTAAGTACTCTGTGCACATTACTGAAGCTAATCTTTGCAACAATCCTGTGAGGAGATACAGTACTGTCAGTACTCCCATTTTATCGATGAGAATACTCACAGGAAGGTTAAATAATTTGCCCAAGTCTCTCAGCCTGTAAGTGATGGCTTCAGAACTGAAATCTAGGAGGAAGTTCAAAGCCCCTGGGCCTCACTGTGCTATACAGTCCATTCCAAACCCTGAGTCAGCCTCCCTCTGAACGCACTTTTCCAAGTATATACATATGCACAAGGTACATTTCCAAGGACCTCCTGGCTCTGATGATATAAATATCATCTCTAATTGTAGTACATCAATATAACGGAATACCATGAAGCCATTAGAAAATGGTACAGATCTATATTTATTGACATGGGAAAATATCCACAAAGCAAAGCGAAAAGCAAATTACAATGAAATATACCATACCTGGCCGGGCACGGTGGCTCACGCCTGTAATCTCAGCACTTTGGGAGGTTGAGGAGGGTGGATCACTTGAGGTCAGGAGTTTGAGACCAGCCTGGCCAACATGGAGAAACCCCGTCTCTACTAAAAGTATAAAAATTAGCCTGGCATGGTGGCAGGTGCCTGTAATCCCAGCTACTCAGGAGGCTGAGGCAGGAGAATCGCTTGAACCTGGGGGGCGGAGGTTGCAGTGAGCCATGATCGCGCCACTGCACTCCAACCTGGGTGACAGAGTGAGATGCCATCTCAAAAAAAAAACCGAGAAAAAAAAAAGGAAATATACCATACCCATTTCTAGAAATAAAATAAATCCAACATGGGCTGGAAGAATAAACCAAGTTATTCTCTTGAACTCCTGGGCTCAAATGATCCTCCCACCTTGGCCTCCCAAAATGCTAGGATTACAGGCATGAGCCACAGAGCCTGGCCCCATCATTCTCTTTGGGTGAGCGTTGAAGGTAATTTTCACTTCTGAGCTCACTATAGCATGGGAAGGGTTTAAACTAGAATTCAACATGCTGCTTTTGGAGAACCGTTCCAAACAACAGGGAAGCTGTGAAGACACAGCTCAAGGTTAAACAAAGCTGCCCAGGAAGCTCTAGGACAAGCTTGTCCAATCCATGGCCTGTGGGCCACATGCGGCCCAGGATAGTTTTGAATTTGGCCTAATGCAAATTTGTAAACTTTTTTTTTTTTTTTTTTTTTGAGACGGAGTCTCGCTCTCTCGCCCAGGCTGGAGTGCAGTGGCGTGATCTTGGCTCACTACAAGCTCCGCCTCCCGGGTTCATGCCATCCTCCTGCCTCAGCCTCCCGAGTAGCTGGGATTACAGGCGCCCGCCACCATGCCTGGCTAATTTTTTGTATTTTTAGTAGAAACGGGGTTTCACCGTGTTAGCCAGGATGGTCTCGATCTCCTGACCTCATGATCTGCCCGTCTCGGCCTCCCAAAGTGCTGGGATTACAGGGCAAATTTGTAAACTTTCTTAAAACATTATGAGATTTGTGATTTTATTATTTTTTTTCTAGCTCATCAGCTATCATTAGTGTATTTTATGTGTGGCCCAAGGCAATTCTTCTTTTTCCAACATGGCCCCAAGGAAGCCAAAAGATTGGACACCCAGCTGGGCGCAGTGGCCCATGCCTGTAATCCCAGCACTTTGGGAGGTCGAGGCAGGCAGATCACTTGGGATCAGCAGTTTGAGACCAGCCTGGCCAACATGGTAAAACCCTGGCTCTACTAAAAATACAAAAATTACCCGGGTGTGGTGGCGGGCACCTGTAATCCCAGCTACTTGGGAGGCTGAGGCATGATAATTGCTTGAACCCAGGAGGTAGAGGCTGCAGTGAACCGAGATCATGCCACTACACTCTGGCTTGGATGACAGAGTGAGACTCCATCTCAAAAAAAAAAAAAAAAAGCCAGGAGTGGTGGCTTATGCCTGTAATTCCAGCACTTTGGGAGCCAAGGCAGATCACTTGAGATCAGGAGTTTGAGACCAGCCTGGCCAACATGGTGAAACCCTGGCTCTACTAAAAATACAAAAATTAGCCGGGTGTGGTGGCAGCTGCCTGTAATCGTAGCTACTCAGGAGGCTGAGGCAGGAGGATCGCTTGAACCTGGGAGGCGGAGGTTGCAGTGAACCGAGATCATGCCACTGTACTCCAGCCTGGGCAGAGTGAGACTCTATCTCAAAAAAAAAAAAATTGGACATCCCTGCTCTAGGGCCTAGGACTGGAGCTCTGGATCTGACCAGAGCAAAGAGGAAGCACGCAAATCCGGACATGACAACGAGGAGGCAGTAGAGACCCATCCTCAACTATAAGTAGCTGCCTTCGGCAGGGAAGGGGCTAACCCACGTTGTGTGGGCTCAGGCACGGCCGCGTCTGGTTCTGTGCAGGAACACAGGCAGAGGCAAGCCCTGGGTCCGCATCATGGCTCTGCCCTCACTCAGATTGCCTTGTACATGTAGGTTCTTGTCTTGGAGCCTCTTTCCCTACTTCTAAATGAGTGGAAAGCCACCCACAGGCCCGTGAGTGAGGATGCCCTTGGTAAACCCAGGTGATCACACCCTGGGCAGGCCCTGCCCCACAGGGCCCCATCCCGCTGCTCCCCAGCCTGTCCTCACCAACTGCCCAGGCAGGAGCAAAGCCCACGGGGAGGACCTGTGACCACAGGCAAGGACCACGGACCCCAGCCCCAGGGATTTTGACCTCAAGAAAGGAAACATCCACAATTTACCCTCCATCTGGTGACCCAGCCTGGGGTGGGTTTGGTCTCTGCTGGGACCATGAGGTTCAGACCACCAAGAAATAGCACTAGCACCGGTGAAAATCATGGGCAAACTTTATTGGCATAAATCACAGGAATTGAAATGGGAAAAGCCAGGTTGGAAGTTTACAGAGAAAAAATAAAATCAAAATCAAATTTTCAAATAACCATTGACTCAGAGAATGGACCCCAGAAACCCCAGTCCCTCTTGGGGAAGATCTAGGGTGGGTCACTATAAACAGAGCGGTAAGGCCTGTGGGTGAAAGTGGAGACATCAGACCTTTGGAGGGGCCGGGCTGACCTTCCCCCACAAAGGAGGGACCCTCTTTGGAGACCCCAGCACACACTCGGCTTCTGCCAGGAGGCCAGTGGAGTGGTTTGGACTGTCACCGTTAGACCCCGGTGGGGCCCCTTTCTCCTGATCAGGAGCCCAAGGCCTGGCTCCTCTTTCATCCTTGGTAAAGAGCTCTGGGGGGTTTCCCCAGAGGAGCCTGTCCCTCTGCCCCAAGTCCTATCATGCTCCCTTATGATCTTCTTTCCAGACCCCCTGAGTGCCGATCCCACCTGTGAAAGGGGAGGAGCAGATCTGGGGAAGGGATATGCCCAGAGGAAATCAACAAGACCAAAGAGACGTCAGAGTCCTGATGGCCAAAATCAGACACCAGCTTTCCTGAGAAGGCAGAAGAGAGAGCCCCATAGAAGCAGTGGGGGCTCAGAAGGTTCAGTGGGTTCACAGGGGAGCAGAGGCTCCTGAGGGCTTACTCAGACAGGAAGCAGCCCCCCAAAACATACTTCCCCTTCTCCTCCCACAGAAACAGAACAGATGAAGTTCAGAATTCTAGGCCCAAAAGGGTGCAACACCCTTCAACCAGTTTCAGTGAAGAGCTTGCTGGCCTGGGAAGTAAAGAAGGGGTTTCCAAATACAGCAGTTTATAAAACAGTCCTGGTGAGCTATGAAGTGAAAGAGGGGGAGTCACAGAGCTGCTCCCAGTTCACCTGCTTGTGCTAAGAAACAATAAAATACAAATTGCTTCCCCACCCCAACCCTCAGTACAAAGCAAACTTCACACCAGAGCCACCATCAGTGACAGGCCCAGTGGCGGTGGACGAGGAAGAGAATACAAAAGGGAACGTCTTTAAAATCTCTTTAAAATCATTTTCTATAGAGAAGTCAAAGCAACTCAGGCGATATGAATTCAAACCTCAGTGTAGAAATCTATCAAAGTCGGTACAGTGTCCAGGCACGCCGTCCCGGAGACGGAGGAAGTGACTAGAAAACATTATTGCTGGAGAGGCTTTTCTCAGTAGAACAAGAGCAGGTATAAAAGGGGAGGGCGGGTCTAAAAGGCAGGGGCAGTCGCCAGGCCTAGGGCACTGGAAGGGTAGGAGGAGCACAGAGAACCTTCCATGGCCCCTTTGGTTCTCTGCCTTTGGATGGATGGATTTATGCTGGCATTGTCTGGAGGGAGCCGGGTGTCCCCCAATAATCACAGAACAAAGACAATTAGGTCGGGGGAGGAATAAGGATAAAAAGAGACCCCAACAGACCCTGCCTGCCCTTCCCTGCCCACCGGCTGCACTGCTGAAATATGAGGAAGAGATGGCTCCAGTGTGGGGTGCTGGCCAGGCCAGTTCGTGGGGACGTACATGGGTTGGGGTGGAGCCCCCAGCCTCTACCCCTGGGGAGGATGGAGAGTGGGCAGCCTAGGGAGAGCTGCAGGAGGGAGGAGGGGGCCCAGAGGCTCTGGCAGGGGTGAAGACAAGCAGGGGGACCCCTCACAGCCCTCTGTCCATCCCGCACCAGCGGAGGACAAGGGTTCCAGTTTCAGTCGGGTTTACCCCTTCACCCCCGGGTGAAGTCTCTGGGTCACAGTCGCAGTTGGGGATGCGGGCTGGGGAAGGGGGGCAGAGACAGAGGCAGGGCGCCTAGCAGAAGAGCTTGAGGAAGCAGTTCTGACAGTAAGGCTTGTCGTTCTGCTCCTTGAAGGTGCCCTTGTTGAGCTGCTTGAGGCAGAAGGCACAGACGAAGTGCTCGGGGTGGAACTTCTTGGCCATGGCGGTGATGCAGCGGCCGGTGATGGGCTTCTGGCAGCCAGAACACAGCGAGCCGCGCCGCTCGTGGTAGTGCACCTCACAGTAGGGCTGCCCGTCGTGCTCGAAGAAGCTGCCGTTCACGAATGGCGTGAAGCATTCCTGCCAGGCGGAGAGAGGGGCTCAGGGAGCTGCCCCTCGGGCTAGAGCTGCACCCTGTGTGATGGGGCCGAGGTGGGCATAGTCGGCACGCTCGGAGTGACTCCTACTTGCTAGGCGTTTCCCATGTGCCGTGTTGTCCTAAATGCTCATTTTTCATTTTTATTTTATTAAATAAATTTTTTTTGTAGAGATGGGGGTCTCACTATATTGCCCATGCTGGTCAAATGTGGCCTCCTGCAATCCTCCCACCTCGGCCTCCCACAGGGCTGGGATTATTTAGTTCTCCCAACAGGGGAGGCAACTGAAGCACACAGGTGAAGTAACTTGCCCAGGGTCATGCAGCTACTGAGTTCACAGCCTGGATTCATACACAGGTCTGACCCCTGAGCACTTAGCCAGGTGGCTGTAACAGTGTTCCCAGAAACACAGGTGTGACACTGGTCTGTAGTCAAACTCTGCCTCCTAGATTCTCATTGGAGATTCACATCACATAGAGGTAGAAAAGGCTCTGAGAGGGGCCGGGTGAGGTGGCTCACACTTGTAATCCCAGCACTTTGGGAGGCCAAGGGAGGCGGATCACCTGAGGTCAGGAGTTCAAGACCAGCCTGGCCAACATGGTGAAACCCCGTCTCTACTGAAAATACAAAAAATTAGCCAGGCATGGGGGCGTGTGCCTGTAATCTCAGCTACTTGGGAGGCTGAGGCGGGAGAATCACTGGAACTCAGCAGGCAGAGGTTGCAGTCAGCCAAGATCGTGCCACTGCACACCAGTCTGGGCAACAGAGTGAGACTCCGTCTCAAAAAAAAAAAAAAAGAAAAGAAAAGGCTCTGAGAAGTCCTGCAGGGAACAGTGTTTCCCAAACTCATTTGGTCAGAGAGCCCTTGTTGAATCATTAATAACCCCTGTGGGGCCCCCAGAATGCAGTGGTTTTGGAAACCACTGCCCATTTCTGTTGAGTCTGCTAAATACTTGCATTATCTCATTTAGTTCTCACACACTCTCCTCCCGAATAGGAATGGCCCAGGGCCGCTGCACAGGGCTGGACTGGGGGACATGTCCACCTTGCTCCTGGTTTGTCCCAGCCTCAGTACAAACCCTGGCCCAGGACCTACTGGACTGGAGGAAGGAGATCCCCTGCCTGCTCCCCCAATTAATAACCCCAAATGAGGCCTCTGAGTTGGATCCAGACAGCACAACGAGGAAGACCCCTCTCTCCCCACTGCCTGCTCCTCGCCCCTCCAGATGTGGTCAGGGGCTCCTTACCCGGCACACAAAGCACTCAGGATGCCACAGCGTGTTGAGGGCTGAGATATAGTTCTCCAGGATGGCCCGGGCGCAGCCGCCACACTTGGGTGCGAACATGTCGAAGTAGTCCTTGCGGCAGTAGGCCTTGCCATCCTTCTCGTGGAACCCTGGGGAGCGGGGGTTTTGGAGGCACAGTTCATTCCGGCTTCCAGAAGTGGAGCCACTCTGACTCCAACCTCAGCAGCGTCTCCCACCCCCACCTCCCCAGCCCTCCTAAGAGGCGGTGGGTCAGACCGCCGGTCCAGCCCCTACCTTCGGGACCAAAGAAGGCTCCACACTGCGCACAGAAGAAGTGTTCAGGGTGCCACGTCCGGTCAAGGGCTGTCACCACTTTCTGTGAAAGCAAAATGTGGGATCAAGGCTGAGCTCTGGGCAGATCTCACAACTGAGACGCCCAGCAAGGCCGTCCTTCCACCCGCAGCTCATAGCCATAGACAGAGCAAAACACTCCCAAGATGGGGGTCTCTCCTAATTGTGCTGTGAATGCCTCTAAGAATTCAGAGTTACTCAGGATGGGACAAGCCAGACACATACCCTCTCCTCTAATCCTCACCCCAAGTAGAGGGCACAAGTTCTACTATGACTCCCATTTTATAAGTGAAGAAACATAGGCTCAGAGAGGCCAGGCATTTCCTAAGTTCACAGAGCGGGAGAGTGAGGCCGCTGGCATCCAACTCCATTTATCTCCTCAGGGCTCCTGAGTCCTGGGAGTCTCCACAGAAAGGAATGGAGATGGGAGGTGAAGGGAGGTGGGGCTGCCCGATGCACATCGGCACAGGCTGTGGTTCAGGTGTGGCTGTGAATCCGGCCCCACTGTTCCCTAGCCCTGTGAGCCTCGGGCATGTGACCTCTCTGAGCCTCCCACGGCACCCCCTGCATCCTCAGAGGGCTGCGGTGAAGCTGGAATGAGCAGAAGCGGGCGCGGTGCCGGATGAGGAACTCACATCCAGGATGGGGCCGTTGCAGTAGTAGCAGCGCGGGGAGAAGAGGTTGTGGTAGTCCTTTTCACAGTAGGGCTGTCCATCCCGCTCGAAGAAGTTCCGGGATCCGATCTCCTCCTGGCAGTGGGTGCAGACGAAGTGCTCGGGGTGCCACGTCTTCCCCATGGCGGTCACAACCTGAGGAGGAGATGGAATGTGGTCCAGGGCCAAGGCCAGCCCCGGAGCACCCCCACCCCTGCAGGAGTCCACTGGCCACACCCCTGCCCACTCCCCCTCATCACCTGCCCGGCGATGGGCTTCTTGCAGGCCCCGCAGACTCCTTTGGCGACCGTGGCGACCCCCAGCTTGTTCAGGTCAGACTGCAGGCTCCCCAGCATGCTGTCTAGCTGGCTCCCGGGCTTCGGGGGCCCCCCAGGGGGTGAGCTGCTCCCTGTCTTCCCCTGGGCCATGAACTGTGGACACAGGGAGGGGGCTGGTCAGGACTCCTGAGGCTCGGGGTACGGTGTCTGGCAGCACAGGGATGGGGGTACTTTTCTCCCTCCTGGACAGATGAGCTGATGGAGACAAGAAGTACAACCTCCTCCAGGGGCCAGGAGCCCTAAAGTGGGAGTGACGTCAGCAGGACTCCTGGTGGTCGGAGGGGCCCACCGGGGTCGGAAAGGCTGAGGGCACCCAGCAGGCATGGCCAAGCCCAGGGAGAGCACGACACGCAGGACACCCAGCCCAGCCTTGGCACTGACCCCTCCCTCGTCCTGCCCTCCGGGGCTGCTCCGCCCGCCGTCCCGAGGCCAGCCGGCCGCCCAGCACCGCTCCCCATCCGCTCTTTGCTCCAGGCCCTGGATCTTAGATAGGGAAAGAGATGAGGGTAAGAAATCTTTTTTAAAAATTAAGAAAGAATACAAGACCTTGTCACTGGACTAAAAGGGAATCTAGGATGAGATCTGAGGGTTTCTCCCCCACCGGCAGGACCAAAATTGGGGGAAAAAATCTGGAGAAAAAGAGCCCTGAGAGAGAGGCCCAGGGAGAAAGGAAGGACAGGGAGGGGAGTCGACCAAAGGCAGAGGAAATGGCAAGGGGAGGTGGCCGGGCTCAGTGATGAGGCCTCACTGGGCGCTGGGCCTGGGGGCTGGAAGGGAGGAGACAGGTTTCTGGTCTCCCTTCTGGAGTGGCTTCCTTCCTCGATGGGAGCCCGGGGCAGTACCGAGGACCAGTCGAGGAAGGAGCAGACATGGGTGGACCCACAGAAAAGCAAGAGGGCAGCGGACCTTCTGAGTGGGGGAAGACCGGGGTCAAGGTTTACGGCAGGACCGTGGTTACTGTGCTGGGGCTTGTGGAGGGAGGGATGGAGGGTATCTGTGTATGTGTGTGTGCACGTGTGTGTGTGCAGAGTGGGGAATGGCTCAGGCATTAGGACAGGGGACAGAAAGGGAGGGGCTCCTTTAAGGCCTGCCTGCATCGGGGGGAAGAGCGGGTCCTCATCGGTCTGGCAGCCCACGGACCTCATGGTGTGGGGTGCAGGAGTGGGAAGGGCAGGGCCCTGCACCCCCTCATCATGGGGCTCTTCCCCTGCACTCTGGACCCCAGAAGAACCACAGGTATAAGCTGAGGGCCCCAGGGGGGAGGAGGCGAGCAGGCTGGGCAGGGGAGAAGAGCTGCTGGCCGCGGCGTCTGTGCGATGCTGGAGCAAAGGGACAGAAGGAGAAGCCAGGACAGAGATGGTTCTTCTCAGGGGAATGGGAGAGCCAGGAGGGAAGACAACCTGGGGAGAAGAAAGGAGGGAGAGCGATGAGGAAGAAATCGCCAGCTCAGCCCACAGGGGTGGGGGGACCTCCCCAGGCTCCCCCTGGGCCTTCCCACTCTGCACCAAGAGTGGGGCCAGTCTTCCAATGTCACAGGAGGCAAGAAACCCCCACCCTCTCCCCAGATCTCCCCTCCGGCCAGCACTGGGGCCAGGGAAGAACCTGGACCCCAGGTGCTTGGCTCTGGCCCAGCCCCAGCCATGGGCATCTCCTTGCCACCTTCTCTACGAGCTGCCCCCCGGCCCGCTTCCCACGTGGCTGCACAGTGATGATGACGCCCTCGGTCAGCCAGTCCTGGGCAGAGGGCCCCGCTGCCTCCGCCGGCTCCTCTGCCTCAGGCTGGATGCCCAGCCGCCCCTGCAGCTCCGCGATGAGCTGTTCCTGGGATGGGGTCCTGCTCAAGGTGGCAGGGTCCAGCCGGCGGCGAGGGGAGGGCTCCCGGGACATGGGGTGTGCGTGGCCAGACTCCCGGCTCCTCCTGATCACAGATCGGATCTAGGGGGAGGGGGAGGGGAGGCTGTCACCGTCCCACTCCCAGCTTGCACAACGCTGCTCAGGCCACACTCAGATGCCTCAGGAGAGGGAGCACAAAAGAAAACCACCAAAGAACCAAGCGGAGGTGGGTGGAGGCATGGGGAGGGGGCAGATTGGACCGGTGGAGGTGGGTAGAGGCAAGGGGAGGGGGCAGATCCGACTGGCTCCAGAAGCACAGGCTGCGAGCGAGACCTCTGACCCAGCATTCACCTCTAAGTTGGCCACTGACCTTGGGCAAGACACTTAATTGCCATGGGCCTCAGCTTCCCCTTCCTTAAAATGGAACCACAAGATTTTCTTGGCTTACCGCACAGGGTTTGCACAAGAATTATTCCAGAGGATGTAACTGCATGCCCTTGACAAGGCATACGGCTTTTTCTTTCTTTTTTCTTTTTTTTAATTTATAATAGAAAAAGTCTTTCCTTCCAGGAACTTTTTTTTGGGGGGGACGGAGTCTCGCTCTGTCGCCCAGGCTGGAATGCAGTGGCGCGATCTGGTCTCACTGCAACCTCCGCCTCCTGGGTTCAAGAGATTCTCCTGCCTCAGCCTCCTGAGTAGCTGGGATTAAAGGCATGCACCACCACGCCTGGCTAATTTTTGTTGTTGTTGTTTTTTGTTTTTTTTTTAGTAGAGATGGGGTTTCACCGTGTTGGTTAGGCTGGTCTCAAACTCCTAACCTCGTGTTCTGCCTGCCTCGGCCTCCCAAAGTGCTGGGAATACAGGTGTGAGCCACCGTGCTCAGCTAGCCAGGAACTTTTTTAACTAGTTTTTTTTTTCTTATTTATATTATTATGCTAATATTATATTATGCTATTACACTTGTTGGTAGTGTTTTGGGGGTTTTTGGTTGTTTCGTTTTGTTTTCCAAAGAGGCATAAAGCTTGGGGGATTTTTTTTATTTATTTATTTTTTTGAGACAGTGTCTTGCTGTGTTGCTCAGGCTGAATGCAGTGGTGTGATCACAACTCACTGCAGCCTCAAACTCCTGGGCTAAAGCCATCCTCCTGCTTTAGCCTCCCCAGCAGCTGGGACTATAGGCATGTGCAACCACGCCCAGCTAATCTTTAATTTTTTGTAGAGACAGGGTTTCGCTGTGTTGCCTATGCTGGTCTCAAACTCCTGGGCTCAAGCGATCCTCTTGCCTCAGCCTCCCAAAGTGCTAGGATTATAGGTATAAGCTACTGTGCCAGGGTGAGGCATAAAGTTTTTTGTTGTTGTTGTTTTGTTTTTGTTTTTTGAGACCGAGTTTCGCTCTTGTTGCCCAGGCTGGAGTGCAATGGTGTGATCTTGGCTCACTGCAACCTCTGCGTCCCGGGTTCAAGTGATTCTCCTGCCTCAGCCTCCCGAGTAGCTGGGATTACAGGCATGCGCCACCATGCCCAGCTAATCTTTTTGTATCTTTAGTAGAGATGGGGTTTCTCCATGTTGGTCAGGCTGGCCTCGAACTCCCGACCTCAGGTGATCCGCCCGCCTCGGCCTCCCAAAGTGCTGGGATTACAGGCGTGAGCCACCACACCCGGCCTGGCATAAAGTTTTAATTTAAGCAAAAAGCAAGTAATAAAAGTACTGTCAGCCACGGCCTGTTGAGGGACCACATGCTGTGTTCTAAACACTTTCCAGGAATTATCTCATTTAGGTCTCCGGACAATCTTGATGGAAATTCTCCCCACTTTACAGATGAGAAAACTGAGGCCGAGGGAGGGGGTTGCCCAAGGTCACAGAGGTAGCAAGTGTTAGACATGTGGTTTGTATCTAGGTCTATCTGGTTCCAAAGTCCATGCTTCCAACCATTTCACCACATCAGAATGTCAAGGCCAGCTCATCTGAAAGGAAAAAACCTTAACAAGGCAAGAGGTGGGTTGACGCTATGAGAAATGCTGGGTCCACAGAGCCCACTGCCAAGTGCTGACTGTCAGGTCCGGCCACAGTGTCTCAGCATTTTCTGCCCAAGCAGACATGCGCAGAGTGGGAGGCTGCATGCAGTTAGCGAGGAGCGGCCCACACTCAGACCCGCCAATGGCCATGCCCAGCAGCCATGCGAGCTGGTGCCTGCCTGGCCAGAGGTGGAAATCCTCTCCGTGGTGCTGGGTGTGCCCATGGCCATGGCACATGGAAGCTCTGGCTGTTCCTTCCCGTCCTGGGTGGCAGCTTCGGTGGTGCCCTCTGGGCTCCTTGGGGTTTCAGGTCCCTGGGTTGGCCTGGCCACACTTCCCCTGTCGGTCATCTTTGCACCTAGCTGCTCCGTGGTAACTGAGGCAGGGGAGCTGCTTCCCAGCCTCCCTGGCTCTGGCCTTGGCCTCTCCTGCTGTAGGCCGTGTTCCTCCGTGAGAGTCCAGGTATCTGGGAAGATGGCCTGCCGGTCCACTGCCACTACAGCTGGCTCTGTTACTTCTTGGAAGCTTCGAGCAGCTCCAGAGGGGGGCATTCTCTCAGGCCTGAATACCTCCGAAGCCCATGGCTGCTCCCATGTGGCAGCCAAGGCCTCCTCTGGGCACGAAGGGCTGGCTGGTGGCCCCTGGGGCTCCCCAGGCTCTTGGAGAGCTGTGCTCCCAGCACAGGGTACAGTGTGGCAGCGGGGAGCCCCAGAGAGCTCACTTGTGATGGTCGGCAGGTGCCTCCAATCTCGACCCTGACTCTCTGTGCCCACTGCCCACAGAGAACCCTCCACAGAGGGAGACCTTGAGTTGAGGGTGTCAGGCATCACCCCAAGACCAGCCAAATCAAGCCAGCTGGGGGCTACAGGAGGTAGAAGGCCTCGTCCACTCTGCTCAGTACAAGGGAACTCCGGAGTGTGGCCCTGGCCTCGAGGGGAGGGTGTAGTGGTGGGTGGCAGAAATACAGATGGCATGGGAGGAGGAGAAGGAGAAAGGGAGCAGTATGAGGACGGAGCAGAGCTGGACAGCCCCGGGGCACTCAGAGCCACAGTGGAGGAGCTGGTCTGGAGAAGAGAGAAATGCAGAGGGGAGAGGGGAGAGAGAGATGAGGGGAGTGAGGACGGCTGCACCCTGCAGGCGGTGGGCTCGGCCTTAGGGCTGACCAAGGTGGCTGCAAAGCTGACGCACAGGATTGACCCTTGAAGGAGACCCAGACCCCAAAAAGGCTTCCCTGGGCTTCACGTGCTTAGCCCTCACCAAACCCAAGCAAGAGAAAGCAGCCACCAAGCCGTGCCTGTGGAGCCACCCAGGGAGGGTATGAGAAAGAAAAGACCATGGTGAGGTGGACAAATGGGGAGCCAGGTGGCTACGGAAGACAGCCCCAGGCACAAATGGAGGGAGAGCCAGCCCCAGGGGGCTGCTGAACCCGCCTCGGACACTGGCCCAACTCGGCCATGTCCCTCCGGACAATCCCAGCTTTCCTACACCCCAAGTCCTCTACGTCTTCCACGTCCTTGCTCCAGGGATCTGACTAAAACCACTGCTGTTTCTCCTGGCATCAGGACACAGGCTGTCTGAGAAAACGGCAGCCTTAAAAGCACCGGGGCACAGCTCCCTCAGGCCAGGCCCTGAATCCAACTTACTTGCTTCTGACCATGGCTGCTCAGAACCACTGGCCTGGAGCTGGAACTATAGCACGCAAGGGTCACAGGGCCAGGCTCAACCCTCCACCCCAGCCACACTCCTATCTCCCACCATGAAACCTCAGCTGAAGGGAGGCTAGGAGACACCATCAGGGCCAAGGGTGCAGGGACCGTTCACTCCCCTCTCATATTCCCTAGGTCATGCCCCAAAGGTCTCCAGCTGACCCACGTGGAAGTGTGAAGTCAGCAGCTGCTGGTGAGTTCTGTCAATATCAATCCCCATGGAAACACTGAATCCTCTAAATTAAACATCTCAGGCCTGGCAGGACTGGGGAGGCCCAGCAGGGGAGGGGAAGGGCAGGTACCTCGTGCAAGCCTGGCCCCATGGTTTCCCACAGACACGCTCGTGGGAACTCAGAAGCCCTGGAGGGCGAGAGGGAAGGATGGGAGAAGAGTAGCAAGGGAGGCTTGTGGATTCAGGATCAGAGGCAGAAAGAAAGAGGATGTGTTGAGGACAGCTAGCGTGGGAGATGGGGCTCCAGGGCAAATGACCTCCCAGGCACAGGCTCCCAAGTCCCACATGGCCCAGCAGAGAATGCCCTCCCCCACCCAGAGCAGCCATCAACACAAGGTTCTTTGTCCCAGCGTCCCAGCCTCCTGATCCCCTCGACCTGAGAGGCTGGGAGCACCCAGGGAGGAAGGAATGTCCCAGCTGAGCACTTTTCCAGCTTGTCTGCCTTCACTGGCTACTGCAGTCCTCAGGCAGGCTGACCCGGCCCTCCCTCCCCATCTCCTGGCATCACAGCAAGGCCAGGGCATGACAGTGTCCCTGGCTCAGGGGCAAGGCACCCAAACACTGAGATGCCAAGATCCAGCTACCCACACTGAGGTAAGGGAGGAGAAGGATGAGGGAGGGGCGGCAGGGCAGGGAAGATGGAGGGTTCACAGGGCACCTTGAAATCCGACAGCGAAGCCATCAGCTCGTCCAGCTCCCTGGTGGCAGAGGAGGCCGAGATGCGTGTCTGCTGTTGGGTGGAGGTGACGCGCTGCGGGCTGCTCATCTCGCCCTGGTTCACAGTGATGGCAGGGCTGCAGGGTGGGCACAGCATCAGTGGGGAGCCCACAGTCAGCCCCACACTTCCCGGGGATCAGATCGACCTCTCACCTCGGACACTGGGGTCTCACCATCCCCAACCCCAGGGAGGTCCACCAGCTCCCTGTCTCTCCTGGGGACCCATCATTGGGTCAGAAGAAAGGGCAGTTCAATGGCACCAGGAAGTGCCAGGAAGACTCCTCTAGCCCCCAGCCCAAGTGAAAGCTGGCCTGCGAAACAAGCCCAAGCGCCCTGTGTTTCCTCCACAACACTGGACATAGAGGTGAGGCTACTGCAGTAACACGACGGCACTGGTAAGAGCTCGCGTGTTGGGCACTCACCATGTGTGCCACGCACTACACACCAGAAACCATTCCAAGCGCTTTACATGGATTACTGGTTCTCACCCTTATTGAGGTAGGTGGTCTTATTCCAGTGATCCCATAAGTTCTTGTCCCATTTTACAGATGGGAAAACTAAGGCTTGAGAGCTGACACTAACTGTCAGAGCCAAAATGTGAACCCCACTGTGTGGCCCCAAAGCCTATGCTAAGAGCTGCTAAGCTCCAGGCGCCCTCAGCCTGCACAACGTCTGTCCTTTCTGACTGGCAGTGACTGGCTGAAGGCAGGGATGGTGTCCATGTGACTCACCACTATCCCCCCAGTGCCTGGCAAACGGCAGACACGGGAGGGAGTGGGTGATACCAGGGCTAAGGGGATAGACACTGGACCCGGGGCAGGCTGGGCCAGCCCTTCCCCACCTGGGGAGAGCCCAGTGGGTACTCACACGGGGCTGGGCACGGAGCTCTCCAGTTCATCCAAGAGACTCTCCACACTGGGCCGCACGTCCTCCAGGCCCCGGCCCCCATTCCGCTTAGGCTTCTCTTTCGTCAGGGGCCCAGCTTTGCCTCCCAAGGTGCTGTTAGTCTCTGGGACACCATAGAGGGGGCTCAGGGCCCCAGGAAGCGGGGGGCTTGAGTTGGCCTCATCTTGCAGAGAGGAGAGAAAAAGGCTGCTCAGCCCTTGAGCCCTCCTGGGATCTAGAGGTCAGCAGATGGGCCCTGGGCCCTGGTAGACCCTGCCCCAGGGACCCGGTCCTACCTGCAGGGAAGCCTGGTGGGTTATGCTGTACAGCGTTCAGTTCCAGCAGCAGGCGGTCGAGTTCAGAAAGGTTGCTGCCCAGGGACGTGCTCATTACGGTGGGTGAAGGCTCAGCTGATTTCTGCTTGTTGGGGAAGCTTTGAGAGGCAAAGGAAAGAAGATAGTGAGAGATGCTTTCTGGCCTTGTACTGGCTTGGCAGTTCCCAGATTCCCAAGGAGAACAAGGCAGAGGAGATGCGAAGTCTTCCCCCGCAAGAGGACAGAGGGTAGGGAAGGGATGTGGTAAGAAGAGGGGAGGAGGCCGGGCACAGTGGCTCACGCCTGTAATCCCAGCACTTTGGGAGGCCGAGGCGGGCAGATCATGAGGTCAGGAGATTGAGACCATCCTGGCTAACACTGTGAAACCCCGTCTCTACTAAAAATTAGCCAGGCGTGGTGGCGGGTGCCTGTAGTCCCAGCTACTTGGGAGGCTGAGGCAGGAGAATGGCGTGAACCCAGGAGGCGGAGCTTGCAGTGAGCCGAGATCGCGCGACTGCACTCCAGCCTGGGCGACAGAGTGACAGAGCGAGACCCCGTCTCAAAAAAAACGAAAAAAAGAGGAGGGGAGGAATGAAGTCTTGCTTCAGTTCCTCAGCTACACGGAGATGCTGTGATAGCCCAGAATGTCCACTGCATGGAGATGGCACTGATGAGGTAGACGGGCCCACCGACAGGCCTTCTGCAGCTTAAACCAGAATAACCCCACAAGGCCCAGTTGCTATGCCTGCTCCCGGGCCTCCGCTGCCTCCCACCCTGGCCAGGTCCCTGAGATTTCTAAGCAGGAGGGAAGGTGCCCTGGGCAGACTGGGGCAGTACCTGTAGACGTGCTCCTCCTCACCCACTCGGGAGCACGGAGAGCCAACACCGTCCTGAGGGTTGGAGACACTGGAAGTTTTGGCACTGGAGCCGTACACAGGTGATGAGGACTGAGGCTGCGAGAAGGAGAATGCTCAGAGGCTACCCCGAGGGGAGAAAAAGGAACAGGGGCCAGGAGCAGCTCCAGTCACCCCCAGGAGGCTCCTGCCCACAGCCAGTCTCACCAGGGAATTTCCACAGTTGGGCCAGGAGACCTGTGATTAACCACTTGGTCACTGCTCCACTCACGTGGTGAGTGGGAAGAGCAGTGTCTGGTTGGGAAGGGTCGACTGCCCCAATTCCATTCCATCCCCTGGCTCCCTAAGCCCCTGCCAGCTAAGTTCCCTCTGTCCCCCAGCCTCCTTGGCCTTCCCAGCCACTGTCCCCGCCTCACCTGCTGGTGGATGAATCGGGAGCCGCTGGGCTGCCACTGGTCTAAGGGGTCAAGGATTGTGCCATTGAGGGCCTCGCTGGACGGGGGTGGGGGGACGGGGGGTGGCACGGCAATCTCCTGGTATGTGTGGTTTCCAGTTGGGTATGAGTAGGGGGTCTCCTCCGACAAGAACACAGGCCGTTTGGAGATGTGGGAGGTGGTAGACTCCAAGTCCGCCAGCAGGGCGTCTGCAAAGAGAAGGCACGGGTAGCAGGTGAGAACCGGGATCCTGGGGACTCTCCCGTGGCAGGGCCCTCCCTGCCTGCACCTCAAGAGTTAATGCCTTCTAGCACCTGCCCCACCCATGGGAGAAATGACCAGCCTTGGGACAGGAAGCCACCAGCCCCGACCAGCCTAACCAAGAGCCGGCTCCCAAAGCTAACTTCTTCTGGCCACCCACGACTGAAAGTGCTCTAGAGGCGGGCTCTGGGGCTGCCCTGTGGGATCTCCTACCTCTGGGAGTCAGGCACCTGGCACTGCGTTCCCTCCTGACAGGGCCGCGCAGCCGCGAGTGAAGTGCCTGTCTGGAACTCTGAATCTGCAGGGCAACGCGGAGAGAATGGGCGGGAGGGGCCCCACGTCACAGGGAGGGGCCCTGGCTGTGCCAGGCCCTCACTTGATTTCTAAGAGCTTAGGCTTTCCCAGCCCCCGACTGGAAGGGGCACTCAGGATGGTCCCTGCCCTCCTAACCAGGTGGAAGCAGAAGCCCAGGCTCCAGGTTCCTCCTGAGGCTCTAGGCTTATGGGGTAAGGTGTGCGGGGAGGTGGGGGCTGGAGTGAGGCTGGTGCAGCGGTCCCCACGCCCTCAGTGAGCAGGGGGCAAGACTGCTCCATTGGCTGTTTCTGCGGAAGTCTGGCAAGCAGCCCGGCCCCAGAGGCTCCAGGCCCCCACTGTTCTGCTTTTAACAGCAGCAAGGGAGCCAAATCAGCCCTCTAGTGTAAGCTTCCATTACCCTGGCACCTGGCAGCCAACAGGGGGGCACTAGGTCTCCCCAGTCTCCAGAAAAGAAGGGTATAGAAGGGCAGGAGTAGGACCTGCTGACCCCCACTTCCTCCGTCCCCTCCTGGGACCCTCAACAGCCCCACGGCTCAGACAGCCTGGCCCTGGATGCCACACCCTCATTCCTGCCCCGTTCACAACTTGCTTGCTCTCAGCTCCCCGGTAACCTGCTGGGTCCAGGGAGCTGACAGCTTGATCCCTAGCCCTCAGGATAATAAACATCTAAAAAGCAATGGCTGCATTTATTGCCACTTATCAGTAGCAGGCAGACTGCTAGGCATTCTAGCAGCATGTAAGGTCTCCGTTAATCCCCCTAATACCCCCTGTAGCTGGAATTGATTCTCCCCGAAGGGATGAGGAAAGCCGGGCTTGGAGAGGCAGAGGTCAGAGGTGTTTGCTCCGAATAACAGAGCCAGTGAGTGGCACAATTGTCTGACTCCTCAGAAGCCCCAAACCCCAAAAACCTGGCCTGTAAGAGGGCACTATGACGACCAGATGATGCCATACTTAAAGGGTTCAACTTCCTGAATGTTGGAGGCCCAAGCTGTGAGGCCTGCCAGTGTGATCCTTCCTTGTGGCCTTGCTCCCAGTCCCCCAGCCTGTGTTCAGAGGAGGAAATAGAGAAGCAAGGCCCTCACCCAGGGCCTCGGTCTATGGGGCCACACCTTGTCCCAGCTGCCTGTCCTGATCTCCTACCCTCAAGGCTGGCCACACCTACCCCATGCTCCTGCCCAGATGGACAGAGGGGATGTCTGTTCCAAGGCCCAGGACCCCGGGTCTGGTCGCCTGACCTCCAAGGAAGTTCAGGTCCTACAGCCCGCCCCGCCCTCCGGGTCCCATGGAGGAGGCCTGGCTTCCTGTCTCTAGCAAACCGGAACTAGAGGGAGTTGGTAGGTATCTAGGTAACGGCAGAAAAGGAACCAGTGTCCAGGCCAATCCCCACGGCCTCTCCAGGGCCACACCTGCTGTCTTGGCTTCACGCAGTGTCCTCATTTCCTCTGGGCCCAATCAGCAATGGGTGGATCCCTCTTTCTCCACCATGGGCAGGGCCAGCTAAGAAACCCCATAGGACTCCCCAGAGCAGGCAACGAATGAGTGCAACCCCAGTAGGGGGCAGGAGCAGCTGCCATCCTTGAAGGCCCACTGGGGCCAGGAGCTTCACCTTTGTTACCTGCCATCCTCACAACGCCACCAGCACAGATGGTATAACTGCGGTTCAGAGGCAGAGTCACATCCCACACTGCCAAGGCTGGATGAAGTGACAATGCTGGACTCTGATCTCAGGTCTCTTGGACTCCAAACACCCAACAGAAGACAAATGGTCAGGCTTCCTTGTCAAACATTTTGAATCAGGGACTCCACCAAACGCCCGCTCCACCACAATGTGATTCTAAGCCTGGGCTTTTGGTTTATGGATTGGATTCAGGTTTACAATGTCAACAGGCTCTTGGGAGCACAGATCCCTAGGCTGGTGAAGTATTGGTGAGAGGATGCAGTCCTGGGGCACAGAGACACAAGATCACTCATTCTGAGGTCGAGCCAGACCTCAGTTCAAGTGCCAGCTCCCCTCTCTACCATCCATGCCACAGGGCAAATCGCTTAGCTTCTCAGGGCCTGTTGTCTCAGTAAGCTCTTGAATAACTCTGACCTCAAAGTACTGGTGTGAGGTTTATAAGGACTAGCAGGTACACTGGAAGCTGCAAACATCAGTTGCAAATATCAGGCTCTCCAGACCCAAGTCACTCTGCAGGAGGAAGCTCCGTAGCACATTGGAAGCTACAAACATCAGATCTGATTTGCTCTGTAAAATCCAGAATAAGGTCTTCCTCCAAGGAGAGCAGTGTAGGTAAGATGCAAAGTACTAACTTCTTCTAAGTCTCCTAAGTCTTTTCTGGGTAGAATATGAGCAAACCATGAAAAGGGCAACCTTGAAAAGAAAAGAAAAGTAATAAAGTAACATTCAAATTGTAGCATGTCCCAGCCTGGGCAAAACAGTGAGAGCCTGTCTCTACAAAAAATTTAAAAATTAGCTGGGTGTGGTGGCGCATGCCTATAGTCCCAGCTATTCAGGAGGCTGAGGTGGGAGGATCACTTGAGAACAGGAGTTGGAGATCGGCTTGGGCAACACAGTGAAACCCCATCTCTACAAAAAATTTAAAAATTAGCTGGGTGTGGTGATATGCGCCTGTAGTCCCAATTACTCAGGA
Source organism: Pan paniscus (assembly GCF_029289425.2). NCBI lineage: Eukaryota > Metazoa > Chordata > Mammalia > Primates > Hominidae > Pan > Pan paniscus. The sequence goes on from NC_073259.2 coordinate 128,289,259, forward strand.
GGCTGAGGCAGGAGGATTGCTTGAGCCCAGGAGGTCAAGACTACAGTGAGCTACAATTGCACCACTGCACTCTAGCCGGGGTGACAGAGCAAGACCCTGTCTTAAAAACAAACAAACAAACCATAGAGTGCAGATGTCAGGGAGAAGGCACATCATTATTCAGTTTTCTCCAAAGTTTTGTCTATTTGAGGGACAGAGAAAAACCCCAGCAAGTCCATCCACCAGCCACAGGGTCTCTGGTATGGCTTCCTCCTCTCTCTCCACCCTTCATTCTCACCTAGTGATTTGGACAGGCAAGGACTAGGCAAGAGGGGTAAGGGTTGGTGCCTCCAAACCCCCCACAAACTCCTCAAGAAAGAAAACCAGAAATATAGGAGGCAAGCCAACAGTAGACTCCTAGCTTTACTTTGATTTCCAATGGGTGCAAATACCTGAGACTTCCCCATAGGCTGCAGAATGGTTAAGGGTCAGAGTCCCCTTGCAAGCTCAGCAAACGTCCCCCCTGGCTTGAGCAAACAGAGCCGGCAGACACTGCACACAGGAGTCCACTTGAAGGCAGAGCCCCATCCCAGCGGGGTCCCCCAGTGTCCGGCTCCAGCCTTTCCCTCTGCTCTAAATATTCCTGCTACTCATACCCCAAAGAAGGTGTCAGGCTATCCACTCTTCAGAGAAAATGGTACCCACTGAAACCGTTCGAGACCAGGAATACACCCTCCCTTCCCACATGCTGGGAGGACAGATTCCAGACACGCTGCTCGGAAGTAGTTGGGAGACCTCATTCAAGCTAAGAAAGGCCTCAAATTTCCTTGGCATTACTCTACTAAGTTTCCAGGTCCAGGCCTGGGGCCCTCTAGACCCAAGTCACCCTGAAGGAGGAAGCTGTCTCTCTGGGGCTTCCCAACCACTTTCTGGAGGAAACCCACCCTGAATTCTGCAGGTTTTCTGTCTCTCTGGGCCAGCGGAAGTATGCAACATGAGGAGGTAGGCCAGGCTGTCTCGAGGCTGAGGGCGGGCTAGGTGCAAAGTCCCTAGCGAGCCATGGGCAAAGGCCACGGAGCTATGTCCTGGCTCCGCCCTGGTGAGGAAGGGGTGCAGACTGTCTGCTGCTCCCCACCAGAGGGCACCATTGGCCCGTCAGCTTCTTGCCACTGGGTAACCTCGTGCAATCTTGGAATTTTCTAGCCGGGGAAGACTGGGGAGCCCCTGGCCATGGGCGCAGTGGGGAAGTTTCTATCCTTAGAGAACAAGGCTGAGCTGGAGGAACACAGCAAGCTAGTGGGAGGAACACAGGTAGCCTGGTATCACTTGAAGGCACAACCCAAGGGTGACATGCAGGGCTCTGGAGAACCAGAGGGGTGCATGCCCTCGCTTCCAGGGCCCTGTGCAAATGCAGCACCGTGTGCGCCCCTATCTGCACCCCATGGCTGCACCTGGTCGGAGCAACAGCATGGAACAGCTGCAGCTTTGGGTCGGGAGGCCGCCCTGGGGCAGGTGGCTGGGCAGAAACAGTGCACTACGGCCAGGCTGAGAGGAAGAAGCCCTTCCCTGGGCCTCAGCAACTGACTGAGCATAATCCTTACAACCGGTGGGAGCCGCTGGAGGGTTAAGGTACAGACAGACACCCTCAGCCCACTGCTCCGAGGAGGAGGGGACCGGTTCGCCTGCATTCCAGGGCAAGTGCTGCAGCTGCGTCCCTCACATTCCTGTACCCACCTAGGGGCTCCGGGTGGAAGGAAACCTGGGTCCCCTTGTACCTACAATGGGGGGATGTCCCCCAGACTGTGGCTCTGGGGACCCCAGTTGATCCACTGACGCATGGCACTCAATATCAGATTAAAGAGAATCAATTAAAACCTTCCGCCCCCACCCCCGACTGCAGCACAGAAACAAGCCAGGCTTCTTCCTCCTACCTAAGCCCCTGCCACTTCTTAGTGTGTGATAAAGACTATCAAGACCAGAGGCCTGGAGCTGGACAGGTGCCAAGAGAGAGGAGATAAAAGTCCATCTCTCTGAGGGGGTGGGAGGACCCAGAGCGATTCCATTCTCTCCTCCCAGGCTCTGAGGACTTTCAGTGTTACAACTTGTACGGTGAATCCTCAGTCACCTGGGCTCTGCTCAATGGCTGAATTGCTCGGATAGGCTGCTTAACTGCTTTTGTGCCTCAGTTTCCTTGTCTGCCCAATAGGAATTCCACCATTTTACTCACAGGATTGGGACTACATGAGAAAAAGATATAAAGTGCTGACTTAGCACAGTGCCTGGAATACAGCACACAGGAAGTGGGAGTTGCTAAATAGATTACAAGTTTCTTCCCAGAGAAGTGTTAAGCCCTAGGAGGGGAATGAAATCACCTCCCCATCCTATCCAATCCCTGAGGGCAAAGGGTGCTGCCCTCTAGTCCCAGATCAGCAGGAAGCAGGTAAATGTGGGGCATGGAGCCAGCTTTTCCATCCCTTCTTGGAGTTTACAGGCTGCCCTGCCACACCAGCCCCAGCGCCAGGGCCCCGTGGTCCCTGCCCACCTTTGCCATTCTGGACTCCTCCACCAGCAGCCCCAGGCAGAACTAGAAGAGGTATAGTCCTGTGGCCCTCAGGCGGCGCCCCACCTTAGCACGCCTTGCATTCTCGAGGCCTGGCCCAGGAGAGGCCCACGTAAGAACAAGGTATTTTCCAGCCACTTCACCCACCTTCTTCTGCAGGCCAATTTCACTCAGCTTTCATTGCCCCAGGCAGGGAGCGGCCAGTGCAGCTTCCTTAGGAGCTGACAAGCCAAAGGAAGGAGCAGCAAGCACCGCCCTGAAAGCTCCAGCACCAGCAGCAACAGGCTGCCATAGCACAGGGGCCTTCCCCGCAGCCCTGGGCCAGCTGTCCATCCCTGCCATCTGATAGGAAACCCAGACTCCCAGAGAAACAAGTCCCTGTCCTAGGGGGTCTGGGGATGCCCAGCCTCATGGCCTGTCTATCCTGTTGGGTCCAGAACTCTGGACAAGGGAGGTTCCCAACCCCTTGATGACCACCTGGGCAGCCTTGGTAGCTCTGAGTGTCAGAGAAGCTGCGGCCTCCTTACAGTTGCCCACGCTCAGGGATATAAGCAGTGAGCGGGGCTTGGCCCTTCCTAAGGAAGGAGCTATGTAAACAGCAGGACCAGCTCAGGGATGGTCTCATCTCAGCCCCTTTGGTGAGACTCTTCCAGATTAGGAAGGAAAACAGAACGGGAAGGCGGGTCTCCCCCCTCCCCCTGGCTCCAAGTTCCCCTCCCCTCCCCCAGCCCAGAGCACATGAGCAGTTAGAGCAGAGGTAATCTAATCCGCAGCGGGGTGCTTTCACTTGGTGAGTAAGTCCCCAGGAATGGTGAGCTGGGTATATTTATCCTGATAACCGTCCGTCCCCAGTAAGGGCCAATCCACAATTAGGCCAGATCCACTCTGCCCCACCCACCCCCAGCCCAGGGACCTAGGGCCTGGACACTGACTAGGAACTCAGTCTCCTTGAGGGGCCTTCCCTGCCAATTTGGGTTCTTGTCAACTGTCTCCTCTCCAAGAATTAAGCTCCAGAGAGCAGGGGCCTTGTCGGTCTTGTTCGATGCCATATCCCCAGCAGCTAGAATGAATGGCTGAATGACAGAGGGGCTGTGAAGAGGAGGAGGATGGGGAAGCAGCAGTGAGCAGAGCAAACAGCCAGTGCGGAGGAGGGGAGCCAGGATGCCCTGATCCCAGGCCCAGCGGATGAGTGGGGGCCCCTCAGCGGATCTTCTAACCTCTCTGGATGTCTTCTCTATCAAGAAAATGGGCAGAACCCAATTTGTCCCCATTCCTAGCAGCATGCTCTGAGGAGGAGATAATACGATTATGGGTGAGATTTATATAGCACCTTTGAGCTCTTCCGAGTTAGTCTAAATCCAAGATTCTGCTATTATCTGAATCCCAGACAGGAACTGCTCTGCTAAGAGGATGGATGAGAAACGATCAATACCATAGTGTCATTTAAATATTTAATAGCCATGCCTGGAGGTTACAAAGACTCAGCCACCAATTCTCCTCCGCTGACTCATGCCTCACTCAACAGGAACTGCATTTTACCCTTACAGCCCTGAAGGAAGTGTGGGCTGGGGGGTGACACACAGGAAGCCAGGGGAGAAGGCCCGGGAGTCTTCCAGTCAGCCGCCAGGGGAGGAGGGGGTGGTCATTTGGATGAAGTGGTTCTTCCCCAGGCTTCCTACAGGCCTAGCTTAGGAGGGTGGCTTCCTGTATGCTGACGAGCTCTTCCTTGCAGAGGGTGACACAATATGAGTGGGCAGACAGACTGGCTTTATTGGCTGCCTGGCTTGTGCCCAAGGTCACAGGGCACAGGTAACCAGAGACCCGAGAGAATAATGGCTGCAAGGCAACTCCAGCAGTCACCCTGAGCTCCAGGCAGAAGACCAACTGTGTCAGGCCCATCTGCACCAGGCACCCACACAAGGCCCACCCATCGGGCTCCTGGCTGCAGCCACTTCCCCATCAAATTGGGCTCCAGGAGCTTAAGCAACAGCAGGTGAGACAAGGCTGCCCAGGTTGACTCTGAGCACTTCTATGCATCTGCCTTAGGCTACAGACACAGGAGTTCAGGCCAGGCTGGCCAAACACCAGAGTCTTTCTCTTCTTTTTTTCTTTTTTTGAGACAAGTCTTGTTCTGCCACTCAGGCTAGAGGCCTGATCACAGCTCATTGCAGCCTAGAATTCTTGGGCTCAAGGGATCTTCCTGCCTCAGCCTCCCGAGTAGCTAGGACTAAAAGCACATGCCACCACACTAGGCTTTTAAAAACTTTTTTGTAGAGACAGGGTCTCGCTATGTTGCCCAAGCTGGTCTTGAACTCCTGGCCTCAAGCCATCTTCCTGCCTGGGCCTTCCCAAAGTGCTGAGATTACAGATATGAGGCACCATGCCCGTCCCCAGAGTCTCTTTCATATTGTAAATAACTCATCTCTCCTGTCCAGAATCAGTGGGCCCTCCCTCCTCCAGAGGTCCCAGAACACTGTGGACACATTTCATTGGTCAGATGTCATCCACCTCTTTAGGTCGCCCAGAGATGCTAGACCTTTTCAGGTCAAGTCCAGGGCCCCATTCCAGGCCCAACTCACAGCTCCTTCAATGGGTAAAACCCAGATTCACATACAAAAAAGACAGCCTCAAACCCAGGAGACTCATGGGCTGGAAAGGTTCTCAGCTGTTCCAAATCGACCCCAGCCCATTCCTGCAATGTGGGCTCTTCCAGGCAAGTTGATCTGTTGCAGAGCAGGGCGGCTCCTTGGGCCTCTCACCCCTGCTAATCACCAACAGAGGTTAGGAGGGGCTCAAAGTGAGTCATCGTCCCACAGAGACCCGAACAAAAAGTTCAAAAGTTTGCCTGTTCCTGAGATGAGCTGCAGTTTTTTTGCGATTTTTGTGGATTTCATAGCATTAGTTACCCACTCTTTGCTAATCAGGTTCTCACTAACCAGCCAGCACCTTCCCCTTTTTTCAGGCAGCAAGGTCATTTCCCGAAGTCAGCTCTCACTTGCCTGACTTCCCCAGTTCTCTTTTCTAAGTCCCTTTAATAGCTCCCACATTTAGCTGGTCACTAAGTCACATCAATTCTTCTTTCGCGGGGCCTCTCCCTGTCATCACTTGCCTCCCTTTCCTTTCATCACCACAGCCAACCACTTGGACTAGCATTCGAATCCATGCTCAGTGCCTACCTGAACTTGACTGCAGCCCCTTGCCCTGGGTTCTCCCAATCTAACCCTTCCTGCAGACACCATCGGCCCGAACTTCTTGGCACCCAGCCTTTTTGGGGCATGCCTCACACTTCACTCTTGCTTCTCCCCCTAGACTGCAGGTCCTCTGTGGGCAAGAACATCCTCCTGCTCCTGAATCCCCACAGCATGGATACCCTCATAGGCCTCCTTTTTTTTTGAAATGGAGTCTTGCTCTGTCAACCAGGCTGGAGTGCAGTGGCATGATCTCAGCTCACTGCAGCCTCCACCTCCCGGGTTCAAACGATCCTCCTGCCTCAGTCTCCCAAGTAGCTGGAACTACAGGTACACACCACACCCGGCTAATTTTTGTATTTTCTTAGTAGAGTCGAAGTTTCACATTGTTGGACAGGCTTGTCTCGAACTCCTGACTTCAAGTGATTCACCCACCTCGGCATTCCAAAGTGCTGGGATTACAAGCATAAGCCACTGTGCCCGGCCCTCACAGGCCTCTTAGAGGGGCTTGAATGAATGTGTGCAGAGCAAGGGGCGGAGTTATAATACTCACCCACTGTTGCCCTCTCTGCCTATAAAACAAGGTCAGAAACCCTGGGGATGGCATTCTGTTCTTGACCCTCTCAGCATATGGCCCCAAACTAACCTTCACTGCCTCCTTGGTCCCCCTCACTGCAACCCATGTCTCCAGCCAAACTGGGCTCCCCGCTTCCCTTTTCGCCAGCGTGCCTTTCTTCACAATACTGAATGTGTCCCACCACTACCTCTATCATCATTCACCTGGGTTTGAGCCTCTCGCACAAGGATATCCATACCCCCAGGGGACAGATGGAAGCCAGGGGTACAGGAAGCCACCTCAGGATAAACCCAGAACACTTTGAGGATCAAATGTACTCAGGGGCAAGAAATGTAAATCATTGTCTTAAAACAAATAAGGCTACATTATGGAGTCAAATGCAAAATGCAAGTGAAATCGTAAGATAAAAAGAGAGGCTTCAAGGCCTGCATGGTGGCTTATGCTTGTAATCCCAGCACTTTGGGAGGCCGAGACAGGGAGATTGCTTGAGGCCAGGAGTTCGAAACCACGTTGGCCTGGCCAACATGGTGAAACCTCATCTCTACTCTACTTAAAAATACAAAATTTAGTTGAGCATGGTGGTGCATGCCTGTAATCCCAGCCTCTTGGGAGGCTGAGGCAGGAGAACGGCTTAAACCCAGGAGGCAGAAGTTGCAGTGAACAGAGATTGCGCCACTGCACTCCAGCCTGGGCGACAGAGTAAGACTCTGTCTCAAAAAAACAAAACAAAAAAAACAGATAAGATTTTGCTCTTGGGGACTTTGGCAAACAATTTTAAGCAGCACCACAAAGCCCCCACTGTCCACACATAAAACCACCCCTGCCCATATCACAGATTTGGCTGGTCTGGTGTCGTTGGGAGCTAGGATGGTCACACAGTTCTTTGGACACCCTCTGGGCATCCCACCTGCATGGCAGTGTGGTAGAGTGGAAGGAATGGGCCATCTAACAGTGAGGAGGATGGGTTCAAATCCGCCACTCACTAGCCTGGGTGACCAGTGACTAGATAATTCTGGGCTTTAGTTTACTCAGGCACCTCATAGCGCACAGTGAGTAATGGATGAAAAAGAATGTGAAAGCCATCCTGGTGGCTGGGATAAAATAAACGTAAGCCTCCCACTCTGACACACAGGAGACACTCAGTCAATAGATCCACATCACTGATTTTCATCTCCCTTAAGGCCAGCAGGGGGAGGAGTCGGAGCCAGGGACTGCAGCCAGGGATCCTGGGAGCTGTGACAGGTTGTCACTAACTCAGCCTTCTTGCTAAGCAAACCACTGACCTCACCCTTTGTGTCTTGGGTTCATTCCAAGTCCTCCTTGGAGAACATCAGCTGAGCCCAGGCGCCTCCGACTCACTGCCTAGCAAGGACAGAGGCAAGCGAGGGAAGCTGCAGGGCCCCAACGCCTCCACCCCCACCCCATCCCTACTGCCTGCCGGGAAGTCACAGCTGTCTGAGAGGCCTGTGGCTTTGAACCCAGAATCGCGACAATAGAAGGAACTGCCCAAGCTCCACGGTAGCTCCCAGAGGAACCCAGGAGAGAGCAGCCTCTGCTCCTGCCACGGAAGCTCTGAGCCCAGCAGAGTGCCAAAAAGGGATCCAAAGACGGGGCTGCGAGGCTAGAAAGCAGCTCAGGAGGGGGTGAGGAGTGGAACAACCCTTCCTGAGCATCTACCAGGAGCCCAGCCTTGCAGCCCCATTTGTTGCCAGGGATTAGAATGCAGACACCCAGAGCCGCCCCATAAGGCCCCACGAGGACAGCGCTGCCTGACTGCAGAGATCACCCATGTTCTTCCCAGGATGCCCCACAAGGAGAGGAATGATCGCTTTCAGCAGCTGTCCGTCCTCTGCTCGTCACCACTCTCCACTCCCACAACACACATCCCCAGAGCCCCCAGAGGAATCCAAAAAGGCGGGCCTGCTGGGTTCCGCTCTACTGCTGCCCACTCCAGGTCTCCTGTTCTCTTTTCTTTCTGCCTCCTCCTCACCCTCTGCCTCAGGAGGGGTCTTGAGCCACAGAGGAGCCCCTAGTGGTGGTACAGAGAGCTCAAGAATTCTGAGAAGGCTGGTGCACTCCATGTTCTGGTCTAACTTGTTGATGTGCAAGGTCGACGCGCACAAGTGTTTTCCCCCTGTGCTACGCTGCTTGTGGTCCCATCTGAACCTCAGGGTGCAAGATGGGCCTGCCCCGGGAACCAACCTCTGACCTCGCAGAGATGACATCAGAATCATTAAGAGACACACAGGCAGACAAGGGACCCCACTGTAGGCACCAAACCAGCCAACACGGGACAGCCAGCAAGACAGTCAGCCTAGATTTTCCAACCCACAGTCAGCATAGCTGTTCCCTTCAATGGACAGCCACATGTCTCACCCAAGCACTTTTGCCACTGAGCAAAAAAGTAGGCAGTTCCATGTCTTGCCCTCTGTACTGCTGTTTTTAACTACTCTGTGTCTGGGCACAAGAGGGCTGCAGAGGGCACAACACGCTGGGGAAACACAAGCCTGAGCATAGAGCTGTCCTCAGCCACTGGCTCTCGACCCTGACATGCAATCAGCCATGAGGTGTGCCACCAGTCCTTGGCTAATCATCATAAGGTATGGACATCTGCAACTGATTTTTTTCTTTTTTTGAGACAGGGTCTTGCTCTGTTACCCAGGCTGGAGGGTGGAATATAGTGGCATGATCACAGCTCACTGCAATCTCCACCTCCTGGGATCCCACCTCAGCCTCCTGAATAGCTGGAACTGTAGGTGTGTGCCACCATGCCCAGATGATCTTTTTTTTTTGAGACGGAGTCTCACTCTGTCGCCCAGGCTGGCGTACAGTGGCGCCATCTCAACTCACTGCAACCTCCGCCTCCTGGGTTCAAGCAATTCCCTGCCTCAGCCTCCCGAGTAGCTAGGATTACAGGTGCCTGCCACCACACCCAGCTAATTTTTGTATTTTTAGTAGAGACAAGGTTTCACCATCTTGGCCAGGCTGGTCTTGAACTCCTGACCTCGTGATCCACCCACCTTGGCCTCCCAAAGTGCTGGCATTACAGGTGTGAGCCACTGTGCCTGGCCCCAGCTGATCTTTTAATTTTATTTATGTATTTATTTATTTATTTATTTATTTGAGACAAGGTCTCACTCTGTCACCCAGGCTGGAGTGCAGTGGTGTGATCATAGCTCACTGCAACCTCAAACTTCTGGGCTCAAGTGATCTTCCCACCTCAGCCTCCCAAGTCATGAGGGCTACAGTGCATGCCACCACACTTGGCTAAGTTTTCTATTTTTTGTAGACAGGGTCTTAGGATGTTGCCAGGGCTAGCCTGGAACTCCTGGGCTCAAGTGATCCTCCTTCCTCAGTCTCTCACAGTGCTAGGATTACGGGCATGAGCCACTGCACCTGGTCATTGCTTGCTTGCTTATGTATGTACGTGTGTGTGTGTGTGTGTGTATACACACCTCTTGGGTTCAAGCAATTCTTGTGCCTCAGCCTCCCAAGTAGCTAGAATTACAAGCATGTGCCAACACGCCCTGCTAATTTTTATATTTTTAGTAGAGATAGGGTTTCACCATGTTGGCCAGGCTGGTCTCGAACTCCTGCTGGTCATTGCTTTTATTTTGGAGAAAATAAACTGAAGTGGGTTCAAGATGACTCCATGACCATCAGCCCCACCCGCATGTGTTCCAGTGCATTTACTTGAGTGAAAGAAAGAGCTAGGAGTGCAAAGAATGCCAGACACACCCTTGGTGTCATCTGAAGGCTATGTCCTGGCAGCGCACCATTTGAAACCACTATCATAGATGGTCACGAGTGCTGAGAAGAAGTGGGGGAGGGGAGTCAGGCTAGCTGCCCCCAGAGTGCTCCCCGAGCTGACCCTCAGTGACCCTTTTGCCTCCCTAGAAGTGTCTACATCATCCAGCCCTGGGTCTTCTTGGGCACACAAATTTTGGAAGCCATCTGCTGATTTCAGGGCTCTAGGAAATGCTGAGGCCCCTTGACAGCTGGCGTCCCCACAGAGAGTTGGCACCTCCTGAATAAGGAGTGGTCTCAGGAGGGCCCATCCCATGCACAGAAGCTCCAAGTCTTGTCTCAGTCCCCCCACCCCACTGAGCTTTGTAGGCTCCCCAGGCACAATCATAGGCAGCAGGCCTGACCCAACCCAGGGTGCTGGTGGGATGGCATCACTGAGCTACAAAGGAGGAATGCCCCGGCCACTGTCCTGAAGAGGGCAAGGCCAATTTCTCCGGAGGCCCGGAGCCTTGCCAACTCTCCACATGGGGAAATCTGCCTCTTCCTGGACAGGGAGGAAGCAGATGGAGCTGCAGAGTCACGCTGGGAAACCACAATAGAAAAAAAGGAGAGCAGATATTTTCCTGAAACAAAAAGCACCCAGGGAGACCTCTGGGCTTTCAGTCTGGCTGGTGGAGTTCACGTGTAGGTATATCAAGGTGCAGGGGAGAGGGACAGGGTGGGAACAGAACTCAAATGAGACCACGTCGTAGTTAGCCTGCAAGAAGCCCACTAACTCCAAAGCTGAGGAAGCAGGCCAAGCAGATGCCAAGCCTCATGGGTAAACTGAACGGAGGTGCCTGTGCCCGGGGGTTCATGCAGCAGAGAGGGTTCCAGGGCTCCAACCAGGCTTGGTTGGCCTGGCCTCCCTCCACCATGCCCAGCTGGCTATGCCAGGGATTGATGGGGGAGGGGGTACACACCTCGCCCCTGGTTTGGATTTTATTGCAGGAGACACTCTGGGGCTCCGCAAATCCAGCCCAGCAGAGCCAGAGGGCAACAGCAGTACGTGGCCGCAATGCCCAGAAACACCACACAGAAAGTCCCCATGTACACACGTGGAGCATTCCAGAAGGTTGTTTGGAAGGTGGATTTTGAGCTGTGGAGAATGTCTTCTAATAGAAACAATACTCTGAGGGGAACCGGGTGACTGTTCAGGTAGACTCTTTACATCACTAGCTCCAGTGGATGCTAGGTTCTGCAGTGTCTGCAGAGATTGCTGTCTTGCCATGAGGTGCTAGGGTGAACCCCATCATTCCTCCTTCAGGCAGTACCTGCTTTGTGCCTAGCTATGTATGGGGGACACAGCTGTCCTTGGACGCTCCTAAGCTAAACTTCCCAAGGACAAGAAATCCCGTGCTTCTGCCCCCTAACTACTGTACTGCAACACAGGGAGCTTCGTGGTCAGCTAGGGAACTTCTGACGGGAACCAAACTGTCGGGTGGGGCTGCTCCTTCTCCTCCTGCCCATCTTTATGTTCAGACAGGAAATGGTCACCAAAAAAGCCAGGGAGCTGAGCAAGCACCTGTCCCACTACTGCCCTTCCTGGTGCCACTGGTTTCTCCTTTTTAAAGGGTGGAAGTTTCTGCTGGGTGTGGTGGATCACGCCTGTAATCCCAGCACTTTGGGAGCCCGAGGCCCACGGATCACCTGAGGTCAAGAGTTCCAAACCAGCCTGGCCAATGTGGTAAGACCCTGTCTCCACTAAAAATACAAAAATTTAGGCCAGGCGGGGTGGCTCACGCCTATAATCCCAGCACTTTGGGAGGCCGAGGCGGGTGGATCACAGGTCAGGAGTTCGAGACCAGCCTGGCCAGCATGGTGAAACCCCGTCTCTACTGAAAATACAAAAAATTAGCCAGCCATGGTGGCGCATGCCTGTAGTCCCAGCTACTCGGGAGGCTGAGGCAGGAGAATCGCTTGAACCCAGGAGGCGGAGGTTGCAGTGAGCCAGTATCGTGCCACTGCACTCCAACCTGGGCAACAGAGTGAGACTCCGTCTCAAAAACAAAAACAAAATTAGCCAGGCGTGGTGGTGCATGCCTGTAATCCCAGCTACTCAGGAGGCTGAGTGAGGCAACAGAATTGCTTGAACCTGGGAGGCGGAGGTTGCAGTGACCTGAGATCACACCACTGCACTCCAGCCTGGGTGACAGAGCGAGACTCTGTCTCAGATAAATAAATAAATAATAAATTAAATTAAAAATCTGAGCTAATCTGAATAAATTGAGAGATTTCACATGAAAGCCAGGATTTCTGGCTTCCCAGGAACAGTCAGAAGAGCTAGCTAGCAACACTGGTCTGCTTGGCTACCTTCTTTGGAACAACATGAAATCTAGCTCCCTTTTTTTTTTTTTTTTTTTTTGGCCCACTTCATCCATTCACATGACCTGCCTGGCCTCTGCAGGTAAGTGAGTATGCAACAAAAATGTAGCACAGGTTTTGTCGCTGAACTACGTGGTTTCAGGTCCAGCTCTGCCACTTGCTAGCATGACACCTCTTTGAGCTCAGTTCCCTCATCTATAGAATAGGTATAATAACTGCCCCTTATATAATGGGGATTGTGGGGTTCCCAAGCCTCACTCAAGCCATTTAGAGGAACAAATAAGATAACAATCATAAAGCAGTCCTGGTGCATCACAAGCACACAGCCATGCATATCATTAGTGCCTATCTCACCAGGTGACAGGTGACAGATGAGGGATGAGGAGCTGTCCCACCCACAAAGCTGACATCCCTGATTGCCCCACCAGAGCAAGTGCATGCCCAGCACTGCAAGCCATAAGCAACTGCAGAGAAGGTGCTCTGATAGGTGTCAGTTAGGTAGTCTGACTCTCCCACAGTGGCTCCAGAGTCACCTGTTAGGACACTGGGACCAGACCATCAGACTGTAAACAAGATCTGGGCTAAAAAGCTGAGAGGCTTTGCAGGACCCAACCAAAACAGCAATCTCTCTCCCTGGCTTTGAAGCCATTCCCAAGTTCAAAGGGTCACCAAGCGGATGCATCTGGAGGCCCCTGCATTCGTGGTGTGGGAAGCTCAGTGCACAAGCCAACAGGAAGAAGGGCACTGCTGATCCTCCCAGGAGTCCAGTCCAAAAGCTGGCATCGCAGCCCCACAGTGCTCCCAATGACGCAAGTGCCAAGAAAGGAGTCCAGGGATGGCCCTTCTGAAGTCTCTGCCTCCTAACTCTGCCAGAGCATTCGCCATTGGAACATCGACACTAACCCACCCAGGACTGACTCCAGAGGCCCTGAGTGTCAGGCATAACAGTGCCCACCCACTCAGGGTGGCCTGCACCTGGCCCCACAATCCACCCTCTTCCTCCTGGCTCAGTTCAGCTCCCCACCCCTGGAGCAAAAGTAGTCCACATTCTCTTTTTTTCCCTTTCAAAGGGAAAGGGAGGAAGAGAGCCCCCCAAGGGAGCTAAACTTTATATCAGAAGTCTTAATCTGGCATCTGGAGCTGACCCTCCTGGGGATCTGTGGACCACCTGAAGTTTCACTACCATGTCCCTACCACACTACTCTGGGGAGAGATCCCAATAGTCATGGCCCAAAGGGGTTGGGAATCTGAATGAAACCACTGCCATGGGCAGGCCTGACAGTGCACCACCCTGCCCCTGTCAGATCACAGCTTGGTCCTTTGAAGACAAGTCTGATCACTAGGGGCTGAAGCTGAAGCTGCCTCATCTTCACCTCAATCCCAGGTGATCAGAATTTCTGGAATGGGACCTGCCTGGACACTGACCCAGGCAGCAAACTCCAGTGAAGCCACCCCAGTTCAGGAGGCACAAAACAGATGTGGCCTCGCTTGGGTATCCAAGGCAGAGCCACCTGCACCTGTCTCACGTGCCTCCTCCAAGACCCTCCCTCCGACGCTCTCACTGGGACAGCCTCACCTTTACTAGTGATGGCTCCAATCGCATTCACAAACACATAGTGTGCACGGGCACTACGCTGGGCATGGGAGGGGCAAATATACAATGCCTGTCTCCGGGGAGCACTGACTAGTGGGAGACTGTCATAAACGAGGGGCAGAAGGCCCTGAAAGCAGCAGTGGGCCAGGAGGAAAGGGGAGGGGCTTTCCAGGCAGAGGTGGAAAACAGCCTGGGAAAGTGCCCAGACAGAGGGGATGGGAGCTCAGAGTGCAAGTCCCAGCTTGATGGAAGAGGAGTCAAGGGCCGAGGGCCCACTGGGGAGTCTGGACTTACAAGGGCAAGCCACAGAAGGAAGGCGGTCAGCAGCGGAACAGCAGGACCAGGCTTGCACTTTACATCACTCAGGCAGGGGAGATCAGAGGGAGGCAGGGCTCAACCGGAGGAAGAGCAAGAGTTGCAATACTCTACATGAAATCAGGTAAAATCAATGTTACCTGGAAACTGAGTGGATATGGAGAAGGAGTGAGGAGTGCAGGATGCCTCCCATGTTTGTTTCCTGCAGGAGGGATGGAACAGATGAGACAGGGAAGAAGGTCTGCAGCAGGGGTCAGGTAATGACGGTAACAAGGATCAGGAGTCACACCAAGAACAGGCAGAGCCACAGGGTTCCCTGAGCCAGGGCCCAAGGACGTTTTTCTCTGGCCAAGGCACCTATCTAAGTAACAGTTTGTTAAATTATATGGTACCCTTCTCCTGAACACAAGTTGTTCTCCCTGTCTGGCTTTGGGAGAACCTCAGGAAGTTGCATGCAGCCTGCTCTGGGAATTCTCAGAGTGTTCAGGAAGACCATGGGCTCCCTTCCTCTGCCCGCACCCATCTGCACTGAGTCTGCCTCTGAAATTCAAATACAAAGCCAGCCCCATCTCTGACAGCCGTCCTCCAGGAAAAAGAGGGGTCAGCCTAAGCAGGTTATCAGAGGAACCAGATCCTTCCTGCCACATGAGCATGCGGCTCACCACTGGGGCCAGAGGGCCCAGGACACAATCTCAGGCCTCAAACCCTCATGGAAATGCCCTTCAGAACTGACCCACGGCCCCAGCCCCAGCTGACCACAGAGAGACTTTGCACAGATAAAGCTCATCTCATGGCCAAGTGTGGTGGCTCATGCCTGTAATCCCAGCACTTTGCGAGGCAGAGGCGGGCAGATCACTTGAGGTCAGGAGTTCGAGTCCAGCCTGGCCAACATGGAGAAACCCTGTCTCTACTAAAAATACAAAAATTGGTGTGGTGGTACACGCCTGTAATCCCAGCTATTCAGGAGGCTGAGGCAGGAGAATTGCTTGAACCTGGGAGGCAGAGGTTGCAGTGAGCCAAGATTATGCCACTGCACTCCAGCCTGAGCGACAGAGCGAGACTCGGGCTTTAAAAAAAAAAAAAAAAAAAGCTCATCTCACTGTAGGATAACAGATGCCCCAAAGGCCAGCCCCATCTCAGCTATCGTAGCAAGGTCATCCCCAAAAGGTCATTCCAATGAGGATGCAAAGCCTAATGACTGTCCTTGGCCTTGTGGCTCAGGATAAGTTTGATTAGCTTGAAAGATCCAACTGGACACAGGGCACCAAATCACTACCAATGAACTAAACACACATGCTTACACACACGTCCGCCCTCCAGGCCTCTGCATGAGCTATTCCCTCTCCCTAGACCTCTCTCCTGTCTTCTTTACCAGGCTAAATCCTTTCTAATCCCTTGAGACTCATAATAGCTTAGTTTATCTTCTTCAACGAGAGGATAAAAAGGATCCATCCTGCCTACCTAGAGAAAAAGCAACGTGTTGCTTTTCTGCTGGGAAGGTCTCTTTCCAAAATCTTATTACAGAATGACCATTTAAGTAAAGGACAAAGGTTGGGGCCTTTTCTAAATGTTGAGGTTCTATTTAAACACACAACAAAGGGCTGGGCATGGTGGCTCATGCCTGTAATCCAAGCATTTTGGGAGGCCAAGGCAGGACGATTGCTTGAGGGCAGAAATTTGAGACCAGACTGGGCAACACAGCAAGACCCTGTCTCTACAAAAAATTTTTAAAAATTCGCCAGGTGCTATAGCACATGCCTGTAATCCCAGTTACTTAAGAAGCTGAGGCTGGAAGATGGATTGAACCCAGGTGTTTGAAGCTGCAAGTGAGCTATGATGGCATCACTGCACTCCAGCCTGGGCAACAGAGAAATCCTATCTCTTAAAACACACACAAAACAGAGTCAGTTTAGGATCCCATTTCCTCCAGGAAGCCCTCCCCGACCTTACTCTCCTACAAAGGGTTTGAGGCTCCATTCCTTTGAGTTCCCAAAGCACTGTGCACTTCTCCTATGAGAACATCTCAAGCTGGTAGGAACTGTCTGCCTAAGGGGCCATGTCTCACAGCCTAGGAATAGCACATTGTGGGTAGGGAGTACACCTATATTCATCTTCATCTGAGCATTGGGCAGAGCCTAGCATATAATAGGGGCTCCATGGATGATACCAAACAAATCAACAAATGACCTGCGCCAAGTCAGTCTGCTGCTGAGATCAGCCTTGCCACTTCAGCTCATGCCACCTCCTGGTCCTCCCTAAGAGCTCACTGTATGCAAAGCCCGGTGAGGGAGAGCAACACAGGAGCACAGGGCCCAAGTTGTTCCTACTCTTCTATCCCAGAATGTCCCATCTACTGTGATCTAGTTGCCACCACCCCTCCCCAACCAGCAAAACTCCTACCCTAAAATAAACAAACAAACAAAAAAATAGCTGGGCATGGTGGTCACATCTGTAATCCCAGCACTTTGGGAGGCTGAGGTGGGTGGATCACGAGGTCAGGAGTTCAAGACCAGCCTGGCCAAGATGGTGAAACCCCATCTCTACTAAAAATACAAAACTTGGTCGGGTGCGGTGGCTCACGCCTGTAATCCCAGCACTTTGGGAGGCCGAGGCGGGCGGATCACGAGGTCAGGAGATCGAGACCATCCTGGCTAACACGGTGAAACCCCGTCTCTACTAAAAATACAAAAAAAATTAGCCAGGCGTGGTGGCGGGCGCCTGTAGTCCCAGCTACTCGGGAGGCTGAGGCAGGAGAATGGCGTGAACCCGGGAGGTGGAGCTTGCAGTGAGCAGAGATCGCGCCACTGCACTCCAGCCTGGATGACAGAGTGAGACTCCGTCTCGGAAAAAAAAAAAAAAATACAAAACTTAGCTGGGCGCAGTGGCAGACGCTTGTAATCCCAGCTACTTAGGAGGCTGAGGCAGGGAAGTGTTTGAACCTGGGAGGCAAAGGTTGCAGTAAGCCAAGATCACGCCACTGCACTCCAGCCTGGGTGACAGAGCGAGACTCTGTCTCAAAACAAATAAATAAATAAAATAAAATAAAATAAATAATAAACAATAAAAAAAAATCAAAGGAATAGTCCACAAGACTTTGTGGCTGGAGCATAGCCCCTTGTGGGTACTTAAGGTTTAAACTCACTGGGTGGCCTATCTGGCTTCCTTTGTGGGTGGGGAAGGGGAGCTCCAAGAGGTGGGCTCAGGGCATAGGAATGAGGCAGCTGGGAGGGAGTTGGGGCCTGGGACTGGGTGACTCTCTGGCTTGGTGCTGGGGAAGGAGGAGGAGGGGCATCACGTAGCAACAGAGCAAGAAGGAACAGGAGTGTGGCAGCCCCAGGACCTGTAGATCTGGTCACACCTCTCCCCATGGAGCAGAGGAGGCAGGGGACATGAGCTGGAATGTGCGATTTTCTCAAACGTGCACCACCGGAATGTGTCAGCAACACCAAGTGTGGGGCTGTGTAGCCCAGAGAGACTGACAGCATCGATTATCATGACTGAACCACAGATGGGATGAGCCACAAAGCACGTACAGATTAGTGAGGCTGAGGGAGTTCACAGGCAGGGAAACTAGCCAGGGAGGAAGAAGACAACTCGTTCTCAGACGAGAATGGGAAAAGGAGGGGAAGAAAAAAAAAAACACACAATGTTTTCCTGACATTTTTGTTAACTTCTTTAGTCTTTAAAAAAAAAGAATGCGGCCAGGCACAGTGGCTCACGCCTGTAATCCCAGCACTTTGGGAGGCCGAGGTGGGTGGATCACAAGGTCAGGAGATCGAGACCATCCTGGCTAACACGGTGAAACCCCGTCTCTACTAAAAAATACAAAAAATTAGCCAGGTGTTGTGGCGGGCACCTGTAGTCCCAGCTACTTGGGAGGCTGAGGCAGGAGAATGGTGTGAACCCAGGAGGCGGAGCTTGCAGTGAGCCGAGATCGCGCGACTGCACTCCAGCCTGGGCGACAGAGCGAGACTCCATCTCAAAAAAAAAAAAAAAAAAAAAGAATGCTAGAAATATTATAGTAAATTTGTGGACAAACATAAAAGGTGGACTACATAGTACGGGTTTCATAATATATGTAGAAATAACAAAAAACAGGAGGGGGAAATGGAAATATACTGTTCTTACATTATACGTGAAATGGTATGGTATGATTTGAAGGCAGATTGTGATTAATTTAAACCTGCAAACCACAGAGTGACCACTAAAATCAAACCAATGAAGTATAGCTAAATAAGCAAAGAGTGGAAATAAAACGGAACCCTAAAAAATACTCAATGAATCTAAAACAAGGCAAGAGGCCAGACACAATGGCTCACACCTATAATCCCAGCGCATTGGGAGGCCAAGGCAGGAGGATTGCTTGAGGCCAGGAGTTAGAGACCAGCCTGGGCAACACAGTGAGATTCCGTCTCTACAAAAATAAAAATAAAAAATTAGGCTGGGCACAGTGGCT
The DNA here is from genome assembly GCF_029289425.2 of Pan paniscus. Taxonomy (NCBI): domain Eukaryota; kingdom Metazoa; phylum Chordata; class Mammalia; order Primates; family Hominidae; genus Pan; species Pan paniscus. Next base: position 128,308,039 of record NC_073259.2, read on the forward strand.
CATGCCTTTAATCCCAGCACTTTGGGAGGCTGAGGTGGGCAGATCACTTGAGGTCAGGAGTTCGAGTCCAGCCTGGCCAACATGGTGAAACCCCATCTCTACTAAAAATACAAAAATTAGCTGGGCATGGTAGCGCATGCCCGTTATCCCAGTTCCTCCAGAGGCTGAGGCATGAGAATCACTTGAACCTGGGAGGCAGAGGTTGCAGTGAGCCATGCACTCCAGCCTGGGGGACAGAGGAAGACTCTGTCTCAAAAAAAAAAAAAAAAGAAAAAAGAAAAGAAAAAGAAAAAAGAAAAATTTAGCCAGGCCAGGCGCGGTGGCTCATGCCTGTAATCCCAGCCCTTTGGGAGGCTGAGGCAGGCAGATCATGAGATCAGGAGATCGAGACCATCCTGGCTAACATGGTAAAACCCTGTCTCTACTAAAAATACAAAAAATTAGCTAGGCATGGTGGTGCGTGCCTGTAGTCTCAGCTACTCAGGAGGCTGAGGCAGGAGAATCACTTGAACCCAGGAGGCAGAGGTTGCAGTGAGCCAGGATTGCGCCACTGCACTCCAGCCTGGGCAATAGAGTGAGACTCTGTCTTTAAAAAAAAAAGAAAGAAAAATGTAGCCGGGCATGTTAGCATATGCCTGTAATCCCAGCTACTCGAGAGGCTAAGGCAGGAGGATCACTTGAGCCTAGGAGTTTGACACTGTAGTAAGCCATGACTGTACCACTGCACTTCAGCCTGGGTGACAGCAAGACCCTGTCTCTATAAAAAAAAAATTTTTTAAAAAGAAGGCTAGAAAAGAAGAAAGAATAAACAGATGGCACAAATGGAAAATGAATGGCAACATGATAGACTTCAGTCTAACCACATTGATAATTACTTTAAAATCTAAAAGGTTTATATACTCCAATTAAAAGGCAGAGATTGTCAGCCTGGGTAGAAATGCAGTATTTAATACATGCTATCTACAAGAAACATACTTTACATATAAAGACACAGATAGATTCAGTATAAAGCAATGGAGAAAGATATACCATGCAAACACTAATATCAAGGAAGGCAGAGTGGCCCTTTGAGGGAGCCAGCTGGCAGCTGCCACTGAACTCTGGTGTGCTCTCGCCTGCTCCTGAGTTGCCACTGTTTGCCCTCACCCCAGAACAAGTCAGCTAGGAAGCCACACCACAGCTATGGCTTTCAAAGCCATCCGTGGAACTAGAGGTGGCAATTTATTAAATCAGAATTACCCTAGCCTGCCGCAACATCAAATCTCTGGAGAAGGTGTGTGCTGACTTGATCAGAGGTGCAAAGGAAAAGAATCTCAAAGTGAAGGATCAGTTCAGATGCCTACCAAGACTCTGAGAATCACTATAAGAAAAACGCCTCGTGATGAAGGTTCTAGGACAAGAGATCGTTTCCAGATGAGAATCCGCAAGTGACTCACTGACCTGGATGGTCCTCCCGAGATTGCTAAGCAGATTACGCCCATCTGTACTGAGCTGAGATTCAAGGTTAAAGTCACCACTGCAGATGTTTCAAGCAACTATTTTATTAACAGAATAGCAGTTGTTTAAAAGAAAAAAAGAAAGAAAGTTGAAGTGCTTCTGTTAATATCAGGCAAGGCAGACTTCCAGACAGGAATATTACCAGAGGTAAAGAGGGACATTTCATAATGATGAGTCAACTCATCATGAAGACGTAATCATCCTAAATGTACACCCACTCAACAACAGAGCTCTAAAGTAGATAAAGCAAAAATGGACAAAATTGAAAAGAAAAAGTGACAAATCCACAATCCTAGTTGGAAACTGGAGACTTTGACTCTCCAGTTGAGAAAGCTCAATAATTGAGAAAAAACTCTTCCAAAGGAAGCCAGTGGAAGATATAAGCAAATAACCCAAGAGAGGTGAAGAGCAGGAGGACAGAGGGCTGCCAGACTGCTGGTCTGGGGAACATGAGGGACCCCAGCCTTTGCTCACGGTAGAAGAGGGGGCTGGAGGATGGCCACAGAGCAGGAAATGCTCCCTCCTCTGTCTACAGCCCCTAGACCTTCCCCAGAGGGAAGCACGCCAGCTCACACCACACTTCTCCTGGGGTCATTTTCAGTCCCTGATAACCCTGGATAGGGGTCAGTGTTCAACAGCCCCCACTGCCCTCAGCAGACACCTGGTTGACTATGTTTCCTCAATTACTGCACCCCCAAGCACACCATATACAATCCACAGATGACTTTCTCACACACACACACACACACACACACACACACACACACCAGACTGTCCCCTCTCTTCCCTCCTCCCCAGTGGCACCGCGTGGCATCACCCTCACTGGCGAGCAGGAATCAGAACAGAGTCTACAATGTGAGCAAAGGGCTGTATGCGACAGTCACTGAATCCAATCCCAGCTCCACCACTAACCAGCAACTAACCTCGGGCAAGTTGCTCACCTCTCTGTGCTTCAGTGTCGTCATCTAGAATACCTACTTCAGAGGGCTGTTGTGAGGAAATTATAAGGGAACGTAAGGGAGGTATTTAGAACAGTGGCTGCCACAGAGTGAGTAACACTATATTAATGCTGGCAGTTATGGCCAGGTGCAGTGGTTCACGTCTGTAATCCCAAAACTTTGGGAGGCTGAGGCGGGTGGATCACCTGAGGTCAGGAGTTTGAGACCAGCCTGGCCAACATGGTGAAACTCCATCTCTACTAAAAATACAAAACTTAGTCAGATATGGTGGTGGGCACCTGTGATCCCAGATACGTGGGAGGCTGAAGCACGAGAATCGCTTGAACCTGGGAAGCAGAGGTTGCAGTGAGCCAAGATTGCACCACTGCACTCCAGCCTGGGCGACAGAGCAAGACTCTGTCTCAAAATAAATAAATAAATAAATAAATAATAAAATAAAAATCCACAAAACCCCTTTTGTAATTGTGGTCTTAGATGGAAGCTCAATATATAAACAGAGAAAAGTAAGCAGCTCTGACTGAAGAAGATGACGGCCACAAACTCCCAACCATAGGAGGAAATGACATCCTAAGGTTCCTTCCAGCTCTGGAAGCACAGGAGGACTCTAAGAAAGAATGGATCAGTCCAGAAGCACAGAGGGGGAGTGCAGACTGATAATACCCAACAGGCCGTTAGGAGGGAAAATCTCAGACAGTCGAAGCAGGGAGAAGAGGAAGGACAGAGCCCAAGCCAGTGGTGCCCAAAGGAGCTGCTACCAGCAATGCCCTCAATTGCCAGTGATCAGCCAATCAAGCATCCCCCAGGATGGTGACACCCCAGCCCCCATGCTTTGGCCAAAGTCAGGCAGATAACAGCTGTCTCCTGGTCACTGTTCCTGCTGCTCTAGAGGCACAAACAGGATGTTTAGAAGCAGATGACCACAAGTGACCACAGGAAGCCATGACAACCGCCTCCAGGTGACGATCTTCTTCCCCAGCTTCTTTCCGGCTTGGCTGCCTCCAAAGACCAGACAAAAAGACTTCAAGTGCCAACTTCCAAAGAGAGAGAAGGGGGAGGAGTTCTTGGAAAGTTCAGGACACAGCAGAAGAGGCCATTTGAGGTGGTGAGGCAGGGAAGAAATGAGACCACCCAGCTATCCCAACAGCTACCTCACCTCAAAGACGCATTGTGCCTGATGAAGCTAAGCAGGGGTGAAGAAACTGCACATCCACTGCTTGGGACAGAGGACCTTCCAAGACAGGCAGCATGTGACCAGGCAGGCTCAGGAGGGCTGCCAAGTCGGGTCTCTGAGGAGTGACTGCAGTGTTCCAGGCATCACGACCACTCCTCCACACCCACCCCAGAGGAGCCCGTCCCACTCGGCTGTCCCAGAGCACATCAGTGATGAGAAACTGCCTTAGCCGGCCAGCCGAGCCAGGAGTACACAGGGGAAATGGCAAATCCAGAGGAAACCAAGTGCAGGCCATTGGACACTCCCATTTCCACCTAAGGAAGAGGAATGTTCCTGGAAACAGAGGGGGCAAAGCTCGGCCAGGACTCTCTGAGCCACTTCAAACCTCCAACAGAGCCCAGGGTGGGTCCCACAGATCAACTGCCCCTAAAGGGGTACAGTCACTGGGCCAGCTTCATGACACAGCTGTGTCCACTCAGTGTACAACCACCAAGTTCACAGTCCAGAAAACCAACTCTCCTTTTTTCTACTGCTACTAGGAGCCTCAGGGGCCAGACCACCCCATGAGGCTTTCTGGATGCCTAGAGTGCTAGGAGAAGCCCAGGGCTGATCTGGGAGTGGATCTCAGCACAGCTCCCTGTGGCAGCTCTCACTAATATTAGTGTTAGATGAGCGATTAGTATAAACCAAGCCACCAAGCCACCTCCTCCCCCACCACTTCCTCATGAAAGCCACCAAAGAGGCTCAGGGGAAATTAAAAGTCATATAACCAAAACCCAACTTAACACCACCAGCCCAAGGGTGTGGCCATTTCACCTCCACAGCAGAGTTCCAAACATTCTCCAACCCATGGCGCCATGAAGAGTCCTAAATCACATTCTTCCAGAAAATAACTGAAGTAAGATTCTTCCCCCAGGCCAAGCTAAGCAACCAAACAGGGCCAACTGCACTAAGTGCCCGCCACCAAGGCCACGGGAAATGCAGCCAACCTAAAGATGAAGTGGAAGCTTAAATTCGAAGAGTGGGCCAGGTGCAATGGCTCACGTCTGTAATCCCAACACTTTGGGAGGCTGAGGTGAGCAGATCACTTGAGGCCAGGAGTTCAAGACCAGCCTGGCCAACATGGCGAAACCCCATCTCTACTAAAAATACAAAAAATTAGCTGGGTGTGATGGCAGGTGCCTGTGATCCCAGCTACTCGGGAGGCTGAGGCAGGAGAATCGCTTGAACCCAGGAGGCGGAGGTTGCAATGAGCTGAGATCACGCCACTGCACTCCAGCCTGGGCAACGGAACGAGACTCTGTCTCAAAAAAAATCAATTAATTAAAAAATAAATAAGGCCCGGCATGGTGGCTCACGCCTGTAATCCCAGCACTTTGGGAGGCCAAGGCAGGTGGATCACTTGAGGTCAGGAGTTTGAGACCAGCCTGGCGAACATGGTGAAACCCCACCTCTACCAAAACTACAAAAAACAGCCAGCATAGTGGCGCATGCCTGTAATCCCAGCTACTCAGGAGGCTGAGGCAGGAGAATCACTTGAACATGGGAGGTGGAGGCTGCAGTGAGCTGAGATCACGCCCCTGCACTCCAGCCTGGATGACAAAGCAAGACTCCATCTCAATAAATAAATAAACAAACAGGCCGCTGCGGTGGCTCACTCCTGTAATCCCAGCACTTTGGGAGGTGAGGCGGGCAGATCATTTGAGGTCAGGAATTCAAGACCAGCCTGGCCAACATGGTGAAACGCTGTCTCCACTAAAAATACAAAAATTAGCTGGGTGTGGTCGTGGGCGCCTGTAATCCCAGCTATTTGGGAGGCTGAGGCAGGAGAATTGCTTGAACCCGGGAGGCAGAGACTGCAGTGAGCCAAGATTGTGCCACTGTACTCCAGCCTGGGCAACAGAGCGAGACTTAGTCTCAAAAATAAATAAATAAACAAACAAATAAATGCCAAGAGAATGATACCAAAAGCCAAACCCTCCACCCCAGGAGTTGTCAAGATTATCCCAAGAATGAACGATAACCATCACCAGTTACTGAGCACTTTGAAAGTATTTCGGGAAAGTATGTCAGGAAATGCACCTATTTCATGGATTAGGAGACCAAGGCTCAGAGTGTAAAGTGATCTGCCAGGGTCACACAAGTAGTAGGCGACAGCATTGATACAGAACCAAGTGTGGCTGATGTCAGAGGCTGGGTTCTATGCCACCTCCCCACCCCAAACCCAGAGAGAACTCAGGTTCTCCAGAGGAGGAAGTGGTTTGCTGCAGGCTCAGCATCACTGTGGGTGTCGCAGTTCATACCCATTTAATCACCAACCACCATCAAGTAGTTATTAAGTGACCACAGAGAGAACAGCACAGTGCTTGGTGGCAAGGGATATTTGAAAGGCAGATAAAATCCCTGTCTTCAAAGAGCTTATGGGGCAGAGCGGGAGACAGAAGAAAGCCTAATTTACACAGATCTGTAAAGTTTTACCTTAGCAGGAGGGTCAACAGGCTGGTTAGTTTTATCGGGAAAAAAAGCCTTCTCAAAAAGGTGGATTCAGCTAAGATTTTAAAGGCAGAGGGTAAGGTGAGTCAGGAGAAGGCTATTGTCTGCAACTTGAACCAACATCTAGACTCAAGGCAGAACTGAGTGGTTGGCATGGTCAGAAGTCAAATGTAATTCAGAGACTGCAATACAAGATACCCCCTAGATCTGGCAACTGCATTTGTCATTAAACATCGAGCACAGAGAGTTCTTAGAATCCCCTAAAGCAGGGGCCAAGTAGGAATATGTGTGAGGCAAGTGAGACCCAATGTAGGCAACAGAGAGGGTCAAATACAAGGCTGGAGCTATTGAGGTTAACCAAGCTGTGACACAGAGTACACACATCCCATGAAGCCTGATCTGATTTTTCAAAAGAAACGACATGTAATGAAACTCCGTCTCTACTAAAAATACAAAAATTAGATGGGCGTGGTGGCAGGCGCCTGTAATCCCAACTACTCGGGAGGTTGAGGTAGGAGAATTGCTTGAACCCAGGAGGCAGAGGTTGCAGTTGAGCCGAGATCATGCCACTGCACTCCAGCCTGGGTGACGCAGTGAGACTCTGTCTCAAAAAAAAAAAAAAAAAAAAAGGAACAACATGGACTTTTTGGTGCAATCTCCTGATGTTTTAAATGTTGGCAACTAATTTGGAATATTTTGAATACCATGGAGACCAAGCAACAAGGGTCTGCAGACCAAATCTGACCCGTAGATTTCTGATTTCTACCTTGAGGTTTCCCATATGAAAAACCAGAAAGAAGACCAGGCATAGTGGCTCACGCCTGTAATCCCAGCTCTTTGGAAGGCCAAGGCAGGTGGATCACCTGAGGTCAGGAGTTTGAGACTAGCCTGACCATTATGGTGAAACCCCGTCTCTACTAAAAATATGAAAAGTAGCCAGGCATGATGGCACACGCCTGTAGTCTCAGCTACTCAGGAGGCTGAGACAGGAGAATTGCTTGAACCCCAGAGGCGGAGGTTGCAGTGAGCTGAGATCACGCCACTGCACTCTAGCCTGGGTGACAGAGCGAGACTCCATCTCAAAAAAGAAAAAAAAGAAAAAGAAAAAAGAGACCGGGCTAGTTGTGGGAAGACCCACCCAAGGTGCAGGTTCTTGCATCATTGCCTGTGGTAACACTGGGTGTGTTCCCTTCCCCTAACTCCTCTGGGCTTCAGTTTAGCTTCCTCTGAAAGTAGAAAATAACTACTATCTACCTCAAAGGGTGGCTATCAGAACCATATAAAAAATGATCGTCAATGGACAAATAATTAAAATGTGGTTTATACATCCATTGTATATAGATACAGTGAATTATTCAGCCTTAAAAAGGGAGATTCTGCCAATTTGCCACAGCATGGAAGGACGTGCTAAGTAAGATAAGCCAGACACAACAAGAAAAACATTGCATGATCTCACTTATATGTACTATATACATATATTTATTTATTTATTATTTTACTTATTTTTGAGATGGAGTCTTTCTCTGTCACCCAAGCTGGAGTGCAGTGGCGTGATCTTGGCTCATTCCAGCCTCCACCTCTTGGGTTCAGGCGATTCTCCTGCCTCAGGCTCCCAAGTGGCTGAGACTACAGGCCCGTGCCACCACGCTTGGCTAATTTTTGTATTTTTGGTAGAGACAGGGTTTCGCCATGTGGGCCAGGCTGGTCTCGAACTCCTAACCTCAGATGATCCACCCACCTCAGCCTCCCAAAGTGCTGGGATTACAGGCGTGAGCCACCACGTCCAGTCCAATATATATATTTATATATTTATAAAGAGGTCAAATACAGAGATCGAGAATGAAACAGTGGTTACTATGGGTGGAAGTGGAGAATGGGGAGACGTGGGTCAAAGAATACTAAGTAGCAGATACATGGGATGCACAAGTTTAGAAATCTAATGTATGACATGAGGGCTGAAGTTAAGAAAATCGTACTCAGGATTTTCGGATTTTTGTTACATAAGTAGATTTAGCTGCTCTTGGCACACAGGAAAGTAGCTGTGAGATGACTGACAGGTTAATCTGCTTCACTTTAGCAACCACCTTACTATCTGTACGTATCCTATAACAACATGTTGTAAACCTCGAATATACACAATAAGGTTTAGTGGTTCTTTTGTTTTTGTTTTGTTTTTTTTGAAATGGAGTCTCGCTCTGTCACCCAGGCTGGAGTGCAATGGTGTGATCTCGGCTCACTGCAACCTCCGCCTCCCAGGTTCAAGAGATTCTCCTGCCTCAGCCTCCCAAATAGCTGGAATTACAGGCACGTGCCACCACGCCCAGCTAATTTTTGTAATTTTAGTAGAGACGGGGTTTCACCATGTTGGCCAGGCTGGTCTTGATCTCTTGACCTCAAGATCCACCTGCCTTGGCCTCCCAAAGTGCTGGGATTACAGGTGTGAGCCACAATGCCCGGCCTAAGGTTTAGTTTTTTAAAAAATAAAGAAGCACATGAAAATATTTCCTCAAGCTTAACGTGCTACACAAATGCCCATTATCTAATACAGGCCCAGAGAAGAGAGGGGGCGCCAACAGAGAACAGGCAGTAGATGGGGCCTGGGAGAGTGAAAAGGAAATGAGAAGGGAGTAGATGAGAAGGGAGAGTGGAAAGGAAATGAGTTGAGTCTCCGCTGGCGCGCAGACCGGAAGAATCTGGACAATAGAATTCACGTCAGGGGTGGAAATATAAATTTGGGAGTCACCAGCACACAGGTTATAAAAGAGGTCATGCAGTTGATTAACTGACCGAGGTGCATAGGATAAAAACAAGGAGTTCAGAGAAATCCTTTGGGAAAACACCCAGGTGCACCTCCACTCAGGGATCAGAGGAGACTTGGGAAAAGAAGGTGGGAGGGTCTCTGGAGAAGCAAGCGGAGCTTAAGGAAGGGAGAAAAAAATATGCAGCTAAAGGGTGAGACAGGTGTCTCAGCAAAAGAGCAAACGTGGAAGAATGGGTCAGACTGTGTTAAAATTTAAAAAGGAGCAGGCCGGGCGCGGTGGCTCACACCTGTAATCCCAGCACTGGGAGACCGAGGCAGGCAGATCACAAGGTCAGGAGTTCAAGACCAGCCTGGCCACTATGGTGAAACCCCATCTCTACTAAAACCACAAAAATTAGCTGGGCATGGTGGCGGGCGCCTGTAGTCCCAGCTACTCAGGAGGCTGAGGCAGAAGAATCACTTGAACCCGGGAGGCGGAGGTTGCAGTGAGCCAAGATCATGCCACTGCATTCCAGCCTGGGTGACAGAGAAAGACTCTGTCTCAAAAAGGATAATAATAAATTTAAAAATAAATAAAATAAAAAGGAGCAAAGTAAAAAAGTTAGTAAGTGCAGGTCAGGCACAATGGCTCACATCTGTAATTCCAACACTTTGGGAGGCCGAGGTGGGTGGATTACTTGAGCTCAGGAGTTCGAGACCAGCCTGGCCAACATGGCAAACGAAACCCCATCTCTACCAAAAATACAAAATTAGCCAGGTATGGTGGTGTGTGCCTGTAATCTCAGCTACTGCGGACTGCGGGGGGTTGTGGGGGGTGGGGCGGAGGCAGGAGGATCGCTTGACCCTGGGAGACAGAGGTTGCAGTGAGCCAAGATCATGCCACTGTACTCCATTCTGGGCGGCAGAGCAAGACTCTCTAAAAAACAAAACAAAAAATTGAAGTTAGTAAAAGCAGAAAAGTAAAAAGAGGGAAACAGGCAAGACACATGGTGGCTCACACTTATAATACCAGCACTTTGGAAAGCCAAGGCAGAAGGATTGCTTGAGGCCAGGAGTTCAAGACCAGCCTGAGAAACATAATGAGACTCCGGCTGCATAAAAAATAAAAAATTGGCCAGGCATGGTGGCACGTGCCTGTAGTCCCAGCTGCTCAGGAGGCTGAGGGCAGGAGGATCGCTTGAGTTGGAGGTTACAGTGAGCTGTGATCAGATCACTGTACTTCATCCTGGGCAAGAGAACAAGACCCTGTGAGAAAAGAGAAAGAAGAGAAGGAGAGGAGAAAAACGGAACCAGAAGAAAAAGGAGAGCCAGGTGGACCTGCAGATGGGGACCTCGGGGCCACATGGGGCCACAGCCATCTACACTGACAGAAGATGATGACCATGAGGTATAAAAGGGGGTAGAAAGATGGGGACGTGGGGGGTGGAGTAAAGCGTGAGCAAATAGAGGCCATCCTTGAGGATCTGTCTACTATGTGCTAAGCACCTCACTCAGTCTCCCAACAACGTGGAAGGCAGGCATTGCACCCATTTCATAGCCTGCTTTCAATAGGGTTTTTTTTTGGTTTTTTTTGAGACGGAGTCTCGCTCTGTCACCCAGGCTGGAGCGCAGTGGCCTGATCTTGGCTCACCGCAACCTCCGCCTCCCAGGTTCAAGCAATTCTCCTGCCTCAGCCTCCCGAGTAGCTGGGATTACAAGCATGCGCCACCACGCCCAGCTAATTTTGTATTTTAGTAGAGATGGGGTTTCTCCACGTTGGTCAAGCTGGTCTCGAACTCCCAACCTCAGGCCTCAGGTGTTCCACCTGCCTCAGCCTCCCAAAGTGCTGGGATTACAGGCATGAGCCACCGCGCCTGGCCTCAGTAGGGTTTTTATGTTTTAGAAGAGGCCAAAGTCTCCAAGGCTCATTCAAAACAATACACACAGACCGGGATCCAGAAGAGAATCGGCCTGAAGCTCCCTGGAGCTCCCTGGAGGGTTCCACCCACCTTGCTCCAGCTCACCCAGAGTTCTACGATTCAAAACAGCTGGAAATGTGTGCCCTGCTCTCCCCAACAAGAAAACAGAACAGAACATGGCTGTTTCTGCCAAGCGAATTCTGAATAAGCTGCATTCCATTTCATTAAAACAATTACCTGAGCTCCAGCCAAGAATTACATAAAGCTTCCTCCCAGCACCACCCCCTCCCCCATAAAACACACATCATGCTGCTTTCAAATAGGCAGAGTGAAGCTCTGAGCCCTCGCTAGAAGACCTCATAGTCCTCGCCAAGTGGCCAGCCTCGGCATCTCTGCACGCTGACATAGATGACATGAGGCTGAAAGAAGACCTTGGCATGAAGCCCTCCCCTCATGAGAGCCTGCTGGCTGCCCGAAATGTTTCTAGTAGGCACCAGGGCCCTCACCTCTGCCTCAGAGCCAAGAGGGCCACTGGTGCCAGAATCCAGCTATTTCCCCAAAACAAACTGGAGGTCCAAGAGGGCCAGCTTTGAGTCAGCACAAACTAGACAGGAGGGACCAAGGGAGTGGGGATTCCAGGAGTGGGAGCCTGAAGGCTGGAAAACTGGATGGTCAGACTTGAGCTATAAGCAAAAGCCTGGGGACACTCAGCCATCACTGCCCACAGGTTAATGGTGTTCCACTGGCCACAGATAAGGGGTTCATGATGTGAGGCAAAAGACATCTCCTCCCCGCCCACAGGCCTCAAGCTGCCCAGAGACCGTTCCCTGAATTGTGTAAAGCCTTGCTGTGGCTGGGCACCGTGGCTCACACCTGTAATCCCAGCACTTTGGGAGGCCAAGGCGGGCAGATCACCTGAGGTGAGGAGTTCGAGACCAGGCTGGCCAACATGGTGAAACCCCATCTCTACTAAAATTACAAAAATTAGTCAGGCATGATGACGCACGCCCATAATCCTAGCTACTGCGGAGGCTGAGGCACAAGAATCACTTGAACCTGGGAGGCAGAGGTTGCAGTGAGCCAAGATCACACCATTGCACTCCAGCCTGTGTGACAGAGTAAGACTCCGTCTCAAAAAAAAAAAAAAAAAAGAAGAAGTCTTGCTCTGCATCCCATCAGCCTAGACAACCCATCTCAAACTCCAACCAGAGTTCAGCATCTCACATGCTTCAACCCTGGTCTGATTAATGTCATCATGCTCAAATAACTCATGAGGCTGCCTCCACACCTATGGACACACACTGTCTCTGGGCCTGTCTTCTTTCTGCACAGGTCACAGCACTGTGCTCCCCATTTCCCAGCTGATAGTCGGCAGTCACTGTCACCTGAGGCCCCCCCAGCTCCTGTCTCTGCTCACCCAGTCTTCCCACCACCTGCGCAATCACAGGAGACCAGCAGTCATTCGGGCCAACCATAGGCAGGCGCAGGCCAGCACCTAGGCCCAACAACTCCAAGCCCATCATGGAAAAGCAGGGTTTCCTTACTTTTCTCCAACTTTTCATTATAAAAATGTCTAAGCACACAGAGAAGTTGAGAGGCCCGGGTACTCTCACTTAGATTGAATGGCTGTCATTGTTTTACCACTTTGTGTAAACGCATGGCCCTTGTGCTCTCTGCCCTTTATGTGTATATCCTTTTTTTCATTATATCATTTAAAACTAAGTTGAGCTGGGTGCAGTGGCTCACACCTGTAATCTCAGCACTTTGGGAGGCCGAGGTGGGTGGATCACCTGAGGTCGGGAGTTTGAGACCAGCCTGACCAGCCTGACCAACATGGAGAAACCTGGTTTCTACTAAAAATAAAAAAATTAGCCGGGCGTGGTGGTGCATGCCTGTAATCCCAGCTACTCGGGAGACTGAGGCAGCAGAATCGCTTGAACCCAGGAGGCAGAGGTTGTAGTGAGCTGAGATGGTGCCACTGCACTCCAGCCTGGGCAACAAGAGCAAAACTCTGCCTCAAAACAAACAAACAAAAAAAAACAAATAAAACTAAGTTGAGGCCAGGTGGGGTAGCTCACACCTGTAATCCCAGCACTTTGGGAGGCTGAGGCAGGTGGATCACCTGAGGTCAGGAGTTGAAGACCAGCCTAAACAATATGGTGAAACCCCACCTCTACTAAAAATACAAAAATTAGCCGGATGTGGTGGCATGCACCCATAGTCCCAGCTACTCAGGAGGCTGAGACAGGAGAATTGCTTAAGCCCAGGAGGCGGAGGTTGCAGTGAGCCAAGATCGCGCTGCTGCACTCCAGCCTGGGTGACAGGGCAAGACTCTGCCTCAAAAATAAAAAATGAAAAAATAAAAATAAGTTGCAAGACATCATGACACTTCACTCCTAAATACTTTAGCATGCACCTAACAATAACAATATTCTCCCATAAAACCACAATACCACAATCACACAAGAAATAAGCATTAAAAGTCCGTCTTTAAGGGAAGATTTGGCCACTGGGGTTCCACTGGGCCTGGCCAACCGCATGTTCTGTCTACCACTGGCCCAGCATCCAAGGCCTCCCTGGAGAGGCCAGCCCTGAGCACCACTGGTTAGGCAATCGGTTAGTTAGTTGGAAGACTTATCAGGGTATGAATGTACACTCAAGGCCAGATATGAGACTCCCAACAAGACCCAGACTGCAAAAGGCAGAGTGGACCCCGTGAGGCTGTCGATGGAGTCTCAGGGCCCATCCCAGGTGAGGAGGGCACCCTGAAGCCATTTCCATGACTTGCTTTGTGAACATTTCTGAGAAAACTCAGCTTCCTGATTCTCTCTTCCTCTCCCCCTCCCATAGGACATCCTTCATTCTCCACCATAAAGTTTCAACAACTCCCTCCTCTGGATACGGGAAAGACAAGGAGCATGTTCGGGTGCAGCGGGGCTGGGGGCACAGGAAGGCTTCTGATTCCTGAGCAGAGGAGGTGGCAAGGGACCACAGGGGACCTGCCCCAGGTTCTCCTTGGCAGTGGTGCTATAAGCTCACTGCTCCGTCTCAAGAGTAACAGGTGACTGGAGAGGTGACCAGGGAGGGAGGATTGGGGCCTCCCCTGGAACAGGAGACACTCCCCCCAGGACCCTGCATCCCATCCTGAGTGTGTGTCCCCAAGAAAGAACAAAAAGGCCGGGTGCAGTGGCTCACGCCTGTAATGCCAACACTTTGGGAGGCCGAGGCGGGTGGATCACCTGAAGTCGGGAGTTCGAGACCAGCCTGACCAACATGGAAAAACTCCGTCTCTACTAAAAATACAAAATTAGCTGGGCATGGTGGCTCATGCCCCCAGCTACTTGGGGGACTGAGGCAGGAGAATCACTTGAACCTGGGAGGTGGAGGTTGTGGTGAGCCGAGATCATGCCATTGCCCTCCAGCCTGGGCAATAAGAGTGAAACTCAGGAAAAAAAAAAAAAAAGAACAAAAGACAGACAAGAAGCTGCAGAGAACAGGGAAATGACAGATGTGGAAGACAACAGAGAATAGGGTGGGTGCAGAAAAATGTTAGTGTCCTAGAAACAGAAAACAGTCAAACCAATGGGCAACCCATATCAGATGCAGTATTATGAACAGAAGTGTAAAGAATGCACCAGGCGCAATGGCTCATGCCTGTAATCCCAGCATTTTGGGAGGTTGATGCGGGCACATTGCTTGAGGCCAGGTGTTCAAGAACAGCCCGGGCAACATGGTGAAACCCTGTCTCCACAAAAAATTTCAAAAATTAGCGGGGCGTTACGGCATATGCCTGTAGTCCCAGCTACTCGGGAGGCTGAGGGAAGAGGAACACTTGGGCCTGGGAGGCAGAGGCTGCAGACTCTGTCTCCAAAAAAAAGTGTACAAAACAGTTGGCTGCAAGTCCCGCTCAGCAGCCAGACCACCTGGATTCAAATCCTAGCACTGCCATTCACTAGTTGTAGAACTTGGGCAAGTGGGCTCACCTCTCTGTGTCTCAGTTTCCTCACTTATAAAACAGGTAGTAGTAATACGACTACTAATAAAACCTGCCTCATATGGCCAGCTTGATTCAAACAAACAATGCATGTAAAGTGCCCAGCACAGTGCCTGCACATAATAAATGCTCAATAAATATTATGAGAAAAAGTTCTGTAAACACTGTAAAAAAGAAAAGTACCCCCTAGGCCAGAGTGCAGTGATGCGATCTCGGCTTACTGCAATCTCTGCCTCCCGGGTTCAAGCGATTCTCCTGCCTCAGCCTCCTGAGTAGCTGAGACTACAGGCACGCGCAACCACGCCCAGCTAATTTTTGTATTTTTAGTAGAGATTGGGTTTCACCACGTTGGCCAGGCTGGTCTTGAACTCCTGACCTCAAAAGATACACCCACTTCGGCCTCCCAAAGTGCTGGGATTACAGGTGTGAGCCACCATGCCCGGCAGATTTTGTTATTATTAATGAAGGCACTAAGACTAGGATGATCCCCGGAAAGGCTACAATGAGGCTGGAAGTTTATTCAACATCTCTGGAGCAAGGTAAAGATGCAAGAGAAGCTTCAGAGTCAGATACTCCATGCAGGATGACTAAATAGGAGAGGAGGGCTGCTCAGTGGCCCACCAATAACTCTGGCCTTCCATCAGCCTCTCCAGCCAAGGGTACACCCAGTCTCTTCAATGCATGACCATCACTAGGGAAGCTGGAAAAAAGGAATACTGAGATATTCCCTCAAAAGACCTTGAACCTATAGTGACAGGGCTTTGGGTTCCAGTAGGCTGAGCATTTCTCCATCAAGCTATGTCTGCCCAGGCAGCAGACAGCTTCACATATCAGAAAGGGTACCCGCTGAAGAATCAAACACACCAGGGTTTGAATCCCAGCTCTGCCCCTTACTAGCACAAGCCCAGGAGAAGGTCTGGCACTGATGCAGAGCCCACCAGGAGGGCACCATCGCTGCATGGGTAAATGCCGCCTCTGCCACACGCCCAGCAGCTGGGTGCCCTGACTCTGCCCTAACACACAGAGGGACCACAGACAGGAAAGCCCAAAGTCCAGACTTTCCATGGAAACAGGGAGGCTCCATAGCTCCCAATGCCCCAGGCAACTCCTCTGCCCCCCTAGCACTACCCCCAAGGACAATGAGGCACTGTTTTCCAAAGGGTCAAGACTGCTGAGAAGCTGAAAGAAGACATGTCCAGATTCCAGCAGCAACTGGGCACTGCCAACAGCTGGCTGTTCCCCCTGCTAGAGGATGGGAAGGCAAAGCTACCCAGTCTTGCACTGGACACACCCTTTGCCATTTCCTGGGAAGGGCCCCTAGGGCAGAGATTGTTAAAGGTAACTATCAATTACTCAGCAGGCCCCAAGGCTCATCCCCCTGGTTAGTCACCAGCACCTACCACCTTATGATGATTAAGATAACCGGATCTGGAATTGGATGAGCCTGGGTTCAAATCCCAGCACTACCACTAAACATCCCTGAGCTCAGGTTTCCACATCTATAAAGTGGAGCGAAAACACCTCCCTTTCTGAAAGGTTGTGATACAGCTCGTAAAGTGCTGAGTACAGCGCCTGTCTCCCATGAAGCGCACATGATCATGATTAGACCACAGTTGTGGTCAAAGCCCCCACCAAGTACACTGAGAACATGAACAGAGGAAGAGCAAGCAATCGGGTTAGAAAACACAGTCAGAGTGCATCTCAGTGTTGTGGGAACTCTGTCCAGGAAACTCCGGCCAGAACTTGAACAGAGCGAACTCCGGGCCAAACCAGCATCTAAACAGTAATAAGAAAAGCCACCAAGCAGCCACCCCAAAGAACAAAGTGGAGAGAACACACAAGGAAGGGCAGAACACGCTGTGTTGATATTTTTCTGCTCAGAGAGCTATAAATTTGTAACTTATTAAGTAGCACATGGTGAGTCTGTCATTGGCAACTATGGGACGGAGAAGAGTTCCCCATTTTTTATTAGACCAAAAAACAAAGTCACAGAGGAGGTGATGCACCCTCTGGCCTTGCTACCGGACACACCATAAACTCTCCCCTGTGTTAGGGACCAGGAGGCACACGGCTGAGAGCACGCTCAGGAGAAAAATAAAAACAAGAGGTCTGGGCTTTGTGTCCACCCTAAGGAAAACAGCTGACGGGCAGTGTGCTGAGCCGCCATCCAGACAGCTGACGGGGCCCCAGTGCAGAGGCAAATTCCTCTCCCCTCCTGCACACCCCATTCCTCCCACCCCAGGCTCCGGTCAGTCAGGCGTGGCTTGCCCCTTGGGAGCTCAGACCAAGGAAGTCGGGCAGCCCGGATGTAAGCAACTGGGAGTCTATGGTAGAAAGCAGTAGAAGTTACAGGTGATCGCCATCACCCAGTGGCAACCCCTCCTTCAAGTGCCCTTGCCTCCTCCCCAGGAAAAAAAGTCTTCTCGGTATACAAGAGCCACAGATCTGGGAGCTAGGAATTGGGCTTCCAGTTATGGTTTTGTCATTTCATGGCTGTGCAGCCTTGGGCAAGAGAATCAGCCTCTCTTCGTCTCAGCTTTCTCAATCTGTAAAAAGGCAGGTGGTCATGACAGCATTGGCTTTAAGGTGGAATCTGATAAAAGGGTTGTTGTGAGGATATCACAAATCGAGGTAGAGGGAAGTACTCCACAAACAGCAATTTAAATCCCTACAATCCCCTCTCCCGTATACAGTACTCTCTTTCCTTTCAGAACTCAGTTTCCTGGCCCTAAATGGAAGACTGTCAGAAGACAGGAATTCCGGATTTCGATGGCGAGCTCTACAAAGACTTTCTCAGTCCTTGAAACAGCACGGGGACTGCCGAGAAGCAACAGAACTGCACCAGCACTTTAGAAACTGTAACTTTGCTCCCAGTTCCCACTGGGAAAGCACTGAGACTCTTAGATCCTGGTTCAAAGAACATCCCCCAGCCTCCTTCCAGCTGAGCTATTTTTATGTGAAAAAAAAAAAATACCTGCCTGGAAGCCATGCCAACCTTGAGCACACTGGAAAAATGGGTGCCAAGCCTGACCCAAAGGCAGAACCACGCTTGGCAGCCATCTCACTCTGCAAAACAGGCAGGACCCTACACCAACCCCAGCTCCAGGATCTCAGGGGCACCCTGATCCCAAAAGGAAGCTGGAGGGAAGCAGTCAAGTCCAGCACCTACAAATAGCCAGTCTTAACTTAGTGCCCGGCGCTGCTTGGTAGAGGTCCATCAGTCCTGTCTGCTGAATCTACTCCTCAGAGCCTGGGACAGAGGAAGCATCAGTGGTCACACAAGCCACCCACAGTCCAGAGAGGAAAGACAAGGCTCCTACAGAGAAGAAACGTTGCCCCCCTCCTCACCTCCCAAGCTCAGGGCCCTCCAGCTACAGGCGTGAAGGGAAGGGAGAGACAGCGAATCCTCCCACTCCTGCGTTCACGCCACCCAAGGCATTCCTAGAACCCTGGCACCAACCCCCTTGGGTTTAGAGTCGGCTTCCAGGAGATACTTTCTTTCCCCTAACACCAGATCAAGACTGGACTGAAAAGAGTAGCCTTGGGGCTCCAATAACAGGAAAACAGTAAAACTCTGTTCTGGGCATCCTGTCCTCTTTCACCTGCGTGGCTTCCAGCAGGGCCTGACGCAGAGAGGGTGGAGGGGACCCTGCTAGCCAGGACACGTTCAGGGATGGTCATACCTTGGGGCCCACCTTCCACCTCATTCCCCTGGCATTTCACCAGAATCTAGGGGTGGGGAGAGAATCAGGACTCCCAAATTACCGTTCTAGACTTAGATACCATGGAAGACGGACTGGTCTGTGAATTGAGGGGCTGGTCCACAGAGCGGGGAGGTCAGTGAGAGAAAATGAGTGATGGGTCCTTGAAACGGGGTGACCAGATTTGAAGTGGGGGGTCAGAAGAGCAGGCAGACTGGGAAACTTGTCTTTGAAATGGGGGTGTGGTCATCACACGCTCATCTCTAGCTTTTGCATCTGACTTGTGAAATGAAAGGGGTGGGCTCCGAGGGGTTATCCCTGAAGGGGGGTGCTAGTCTGTGAAGTGGGGGGCGGCCCTGGAGGGACGGGGAGCAGGTCGAGGAAATGAGGGAGCAGCCCATGAGATCGGGCAGCTGCTCCCCGAGTTGGGCGGTCGATCTGTGAGGTGGGGGTGGGGAGAGGTCTGCGAGGTGAGGGTCCCGTAGCTGACGAGGTGGTCTGCCGCAGGAAGTCTCGTCCCTGCAGCGGACGGGGTGGGTCCCTGCGGGGCGGGCTGGTCCCTGGGGCCCTTCTGGGAGATGGTGATGGGTCCCCGAGGTCGGGGGTCCAGAGGTGAAGCCGTCCCAGACGGGGGGTCGCTGCTGTGCTGTCGGTGCCGGGGCCGGCCTGGCCCGGGACTAAGGCCCGGTTAGGGATCCCAGCCCCGCGGAGCCCCGGCCGGCAGGGACGGGAGCTGAGGCCGGGGCCGCCGAGGGTGGGATCCCGCGGCCCCTGCCGCTCGCTGGCGCCCTCCTGGCCCCAAGCTGCGCGCCTCTCGCCTCCTCCTCCCTCGGCCTCCCGCTCACTCACCGAGGTCGTCCATGGCCGGACCACGGGCGCCGGCTCAGGGTCGCGCTAGCTGCCCGTCCCGGGGCCGCTCCTCTATGCCCCGCAACTTTTCCGCCGCGAGGCTTGGCCCGGAACGGAACGCGCCGCCGCCGCGCGCGCCCGCGCCCGCGCCCGCCGCGCGCCCCGCCCCCGGCCGCCCCCTTGTGCACGCGCGCCCCGCCCCCGGACACCCCCGCGAGCTTGCTGGCCCCGCCCCTGCGCACGCTGGTCCCGCCCCCGCCAAGAGCCCGGGCAGTGGGCGTCGCTGGGCGGGGCGGTGGCGCCCCCTCGCGGCTAAGGGGGCAGGTGGGCGGCTCCCAGGCCTCCAGCCACTCCCATCCATCTTTCTGTCCCTCTCAAAGTCACTTGCCTGACCCTGCGGATGACAAATCCGTCCACAGTCAGCCATGTGTCTGTGCATTCGTCAGCCACTGGGTCATCACATGCCTGTCCACTGGACAGTCAGTTTTGCCCACCTGTCCGTCTGTCACCTGTAGGTCACCACCCAGGAGGACCATAAATCAGTACCAGGCAAGGCCCGGAGCCCGTGGCTGACCTTTCCTGGGGTCGTCCTCTGGATCAATGGCAGTGCAGCTCGCAGTTCACCCTTTCTGGCCCAAACCCAATACCTGTGTGGTTCCATCTCTCTTAATATTACTTCCACACAGCCACCCTCCCTAGACACTTTTCCAAAACTGCATGGGGCAGAGGGGACCCCAGATTAGACATTAAAGGGAAAACTACAGGAAAGTCACACCCAGTGCTCCCACCCACTCGGAAATTGGGTAATAATAACAGCTACCATTTATTGAGTGTCTGAGTAGACAGACACTATATAGCTATTCTCTAAATTAATCCTCCTAGAGGTACTTCCCTACCCGTTGGGATGGGTGATGGCAGTTTGTGGATTTTATATAAAACTGCTCTGCAAGTACAGCTTCAAGTTCCCCTTGTCCCTCAAGAATCCAGGCCTTCTGGGTCAGATCAGGTCCTCCAGAAAGCAGATGAGATGCTGAGATAAAGCTAGGGGTAATGCCCGTGACAGAGAAGGGGAAATAAGCAGGGTTGGGCAAGGAGACTCAGATCTGACAAACAGGTCAACCCATCAGGGAATTCCAGGACAAAAAAAATGAGAAGTCTCCTTGGGCAGAAGTATCCGGGTTCCAATGCTCCCACCATGTTCAGTCATTTTATAAAGGCAGATCCAAGCAGCTTCTGTGGCTGCCACATTCTCCTATAATAAATTCAAGACCAAAGACTGTTCCTCAAACACTCTATTGCATGCTTTTCCAGCATCTTGCACATACCTCTATTTTGTTTTAGTTTTTGTGTTTTTGTTTTTGTTTGAGATGGAGTCCCAATCTGTCGCCCAGGTTGGAGTGCAGTGGTGCAATCTCAGCTCACTGCAACCTCCGCATCCCAGGTTCAAGTGATTCTCCTGCCTCCTGCTGGGATTACAGGCGCATACCACCATGCCTGGCTAATTTTTGTATTTTTAGTAGAGATGGGGTTTCACCATGTTGGCCAGGCTGGTCTTGAACTCCTGATCTCAGGTGATCTCCTGCCTCCTGGTGGAATTACAGGCGTGTACTACCATGCCTGGCTAATTTTTGTATTTTTAGTAGAGACAGGGTTTCACCATGTTGGCCAGGCTGGTCTTGAACTCCTGACTTCAGGTGATCCGCCCCCCTCAGCCTCCCAAAGTGCTGGGATTACAGGTGTGAGCCACCACGCCCAGCCTGTTTTTGTGTTTTTAAGACACAGTCTTGCTTTGTTGCGTAGGTTGGGATGATGAATAAGACTAACATGATGTCTACCTTCTTGAATCTAAAGGTGCACACAAAAGAGCAAAGTGGTTAGCATGAAGGATGAGTAGCCTCGCCCCACTCCCAGCTGTGTGGAACAGCATGTGCAAATATCTGTAGACAAGACATTTAATACTGACCACAAGCCTAGGAGATGAGCATTGTTAGCCCCTTTTACAGCTGGAAGAGTTGAGAGTCAGAGGTTGAGTTACTCCAGGTCATACAGCTAATAAGTAAGGAAACTGAGATTTGAACCTGGGGAGGCTTATGCCAAGGCCTGGTTATGAAATGGCTAAGTGAAACTGCTAACAACTTAGACCAACCCCAGGGCATACGCTTGTCCACTTCTCCAAAGGTCTAAAACCTTTCTTTTTCAAAGCTGTGTGGTCTGGAAATGCGAGGCACCCATTGAATGGGCAAGTTTCCCATTGGTATGCAGAGTTCTAAAGAGAACTGAAGCTTCAGAGTTGAGTGCTGGTGCACTCGAACACTCAGGTCCCTGCCAGGGATTTCCTCATGTAAATCATTCCTAAACCCCTATTTCCTCCCTGGCTTCCTTCTTCCCTCGGACTCTCACCCCACAGCAATTAAACTTGGTGTCTAGTTCAGGCTGCTACAACAAAATACTGTAGACCGAGTGACTTATAAACAACAGAAATTATTTTTTCACAGTTTTGGAGGCTGAAAGTTCAAGATCAGGGTGCCAGCACAGTCAGGTTCTGGTGAGGACCCTCTTCTGGGTTGCAGACTGTTGACTTTTTGTACCCTCACACGGCTCAAAGAGGGTCCCTTTAATAAAGGCACTAACTAATCTCTTTCATGAGGGCCCTGCCCTCATGACCTAATCACCTGTCAGGCCTCACCTCCTAACACTATCGAATTGAGATTAGATTTCAACATATGAATTTTCAAGGATATGAACATTCAGTCCCTTGCATTTGATAAAATCAATCAGGTTTTTTCATTCTTCCTAAAGATTAAACGACATTGACAGAGCAGATGGACAACCCTGCTGACTTCTTGCTAGTGGTTCATCTTGGGCAATTTACTCTGTGCCTCAGTTTCTTCCCCTATAGAAAGGTTAATAGTAGCTACCTCTCAGAGTCCTCATAGGACTAAATAAGAAACGACACACCTAGTACTTAGAATGGTCCTTGTCACCACAAAATAACACTCCTCACTCAGCAGTAGAAACAGAACTCGACCAGGCTCACACCTGTAATCCCAGCACTTTGGAAGGCCAAGGCGGGCGGATCACTTGAGGTCAGGAGTTCGAGACCAGCCTGGCCGACATGGCGAAACACCATCTCTACTAAAAATATATAAATTAGCTGGGCATAGTGGTGTGCACCAGTAATTCCAGCTGCTCAGGAGGCTGAGGCAGGAGAATCACCTGAACCCAGGAGATGGAGGTTGCAGTGAGTCGAGATTGCACCACTGCACTCCTGCCTGCGCGACAGTGAGACTCTGTCAAAAAAAAAAAAAAAGAAAGAAAGAAGGAAGGAAGGAAGGAAGGAAAGAAAGAGAGAGAAAAGAAACAGAATGCAAGCCGGATATGCAATCAAAACTTTTCTTTTTTTTCTTTCTTTTTTTTGAGACAGAGTCTCACTCTGTCGCCCAGGGTGGAGTGCAGCGGCATGATCTCAGCTCACTGCAACCTCTGCCTCCCGGGTTCAAGTGATTCTCCTGCCTCAGCCTCCTGAGTAGCTAGGATTACAGGCACCCGCTATCACACCCGACTAATTTTTGTTTTTGTTTTTGTTTTTTTTTGAGACGGAGTCTTGCTCTGTCGCCCAGGCTGGAGTGCAGTGGCGCGATCTCGGCTCACTGCAAGCTCTGCCTCCCAGGTTCATGCCATTCTCCTGCCTCAGCCTCCCAAGTAGCTGGGACTACAGGCGCCCGCCACCACGCCCAGCTAATTTTTTCTATTTTTAGTAGAGACGGGGTTTCACCGTGTTAGCTAGGATGGTCTCGATCTCCTGACCTCGTGATCCGCCCGTCTCGGCCTCCCAAAGTGCTGGGATTACAGGCGTGAGCCACCGCGCCTGGCCAATTTTTGCATTTCTTTAAGTAGAGATGGGGTTTCACCATGTTGGCCAGGCTGGTCTTGAACTCCTGACCTCAGGTGATCCCACCTGCCTCACCTCCCAAAGTGCTGGGATTGCAGGTGTGAGCCGCCGCACCCGGCCCAATCAAAACTTTTTTAGCCAAGTGCAATGGCATATGCCTGTAGTCCCACCTACATGGGATACTGAGGCAGGAGGATTGCTTGAGTTTAGGAGTTTGAGTCCAAACTGGGAAACTAGCAAGACCTCCTCTCTAAAAAATATCTTTAAAAAAATAAAAGAAACAGGCCAGGCACGGTGGCTCATGCCTGTAATCCCAGCACTTTGGGAGGCCAAGATGGGTGGATTACCTCAGGTCAGGAGTTTGAGACCAGCCTGACCAACATGGTGAAACCCCATCTCTACTAAATATACAAAATTAGCTAGGTGTGGTGGCACATGCCTGTAATCCCAGCTACTTGGGAGGCTGAGTCAGGAGAATCGCTTGAACCCGGGAGGCGGAAGTTGCAGTGGGCCAAGATCCAGCCTGGCTTACAAGACCAGAACTCCATCTCAAAAAATAAAAAATAAAAAAATATATGGCCGGGCACAGCGGCTCATGCCTGTAATCCCAGCACTTTAGGAGGCCGAGGTGAGCAAACAACCTGAGGTCAGGAGTTCAAGACCAGCCTGGCTAACAGCCTGGTCTACTAAAAACACAAAAATTAGCCGGGCATGGTGGTGGGCACCTATAATCTCAGCTACTCCAGAGGCTGAGGCAGGAGAATCGCTTGAACCTGGGAGGCGGAGTTTGCAGTGAGCCAAGATCACACCACTGCACTCCAGCCTGGGGGACAGAGTGAGACTCCATCTCAAAATAAATAAATAAAATAGATAAAATTAATGTTAATAATATATTTTATTTAATTCAATATATCCTCAGTGTTGGCTGGGCATGGTGGCTCACACCTGTAATCCCAGCACTTTGGGAGGCCAAGGCGGGAGGATCACAAGGTCAGGAGATCAAGACCATCCTGGCCATGGTGAAACCCCATCTCTACTAAAAATACAAAAATTAGCTGGTGGCACGTGCCTGTAATCCCAGCTACTCGGGAGGCTGAGGCAGGAGACTCACTTGAACCAGGGAGTCAGAGATTGCAGTGAGCTGAGATCCCACCACTGCACTCCAGCCTGGCGACAGAGCAAGATTCTGTCTCAAAAAAAAAAAAAAAAAAATCCTAAATGTTATCATTTCAACTTGTAATCAATATAACAAAATATCAGTGAGATATCTTACTCTTTTTTGTATGAAGTCTTCAAGATCCAATGTGTATTTTACACTTACAGCACATCTCAATCCAAATAGCCACATTTCTTTTCTTTTCTTTTTTTTTTTTTGAGACAGGGTCTCACTCTGTTGTCCATGCCGGAGTAGAGTGGTGAGACTGAGGCTCACTGCAGCCTCAATCTCCCAGGCTTAAGTGATCCTCCCATCTCTGTCTCCTGGGTAACTGGGACTACAGGCACATGTCACCGCACCTGGCTAATATTTTTTATTTTTAGTAGAGATGAGATTTTGCCATGTTGCCCAGGCTGGTCTTGAACTCCTGGGCTCAAGCCATCTGCCCACCTCTACCTCCCAAAGTGTTGGGATTACAGTCATAAGCCACTGCATCCGGCCCAGCTAGCCACATTTTAAGTACTCAGTAGTCACATGTGGCTAGCGGCTACTGCATTGAACAGTACAGTTTTAAATGTCAGCTGTCATGATTATTTTGGTTTTTTTTTTTTTTTTTGAGATGGAGTCTCTCTCTGTCACCCAGGCTGGAGTGCAATGGCACAATCTCGGCCCACTGCAACCTCTGCCTCCAGGGTTCAAGCAATTCTCCTGCCTCAGCCTCCCGAGTAGCTGGGATTACCGGCGCGCGCCACTACACCAGGCTAATTTTTGTATTTTTAGTAGAGACGGGGTTTCACCATGTTGGCCAGGGTGGTCTCCAATGCCTGACCTCGTGATCCGCCCACCTCGGCCTCCCAAAGTGCTGGGATTACCGGAATGAGCCACTATACCTGGCCTATTTTGGGGGTTTTAACCTAAAAATCATTTCCTCAGAAAACTGTTCCCTGACCTGCTGAACTATGTCAGCCCTGTTATTAAAATCTTTTTTTGGGACAGGCGTGGTGGCTCACACCTGCAATCAGCACTTTGGGAGGCCAAGGCAGATGAATCACCTGAGGTCAGGAGATCAAGACCAGCCTGGCCAATATGGTGAAACTCCCCCGTCTCTACTAAAAATACAAAAATTAGCCAGGTGTGGTGGCACACACCTGTAATCCCAGCTACTCGGGAGGCTGAGGGAGGAGAATCACTCAAACCCAGGAGGTGGAGGTTGCAGTGAGCTGAGATCGCACCATTGCACTCCAGCCTGGGCAACAGAACAAGACTCCGTCTCAAAAAATAAAAATAAAGATAAATAAAATCTTTTTTTTAGCATTCTAGAAGCACTCATCATGATTATAATTAAATAATTTCTGGCCGGGCACGGTGGCTCACGCCTGTAATCCCAGCACTTTGGGAGGCTGAGGCGGGTGGATCACGAGGTCAGGAGATCGAGACCATCCTGGCTAATGCGGTGAAACCCCATCTCTACTAAAAATACAAAAAAAAAAAAAATTAGCCAGGTGTGGTGGCGGGCGTCTGTAGTCCCAGCTACTCAGGAGGCTGAGGCAGGAGAATGGCATGAACCCAGGAGGCGGAGCTTGCAGTGAGCCGAGATCATGCCACTGCACTCCAGCCTGGGTGACAGAGTGAGACTCCTCTCAAAAAAATAAAAAATAAAAAAAATAATAATAATAATTCCGGCCAGGCACAGTGGCTCATGCCTGTAATCCCAGCATTTTGGGAGGCTGAGGTGGGCAGATCACGAGGTCAAGAGTTAGAGACCATCCTGGACAACATGGTGAAACCCCATTTCTACTAAAAATACAAAAATTAGCTGGGCGTGGTGGCGCATGCCTGTAGTCCCAGCTACTCGGGAGGCTGAGGCAGGAGAATGGCGTGAACCCGGGAGGTGGAGCTTGCAGTGAGCCGAGATTGCGCCACTGCACTCCAGCCTGGTGACAGAGCGAGACTCTGTCTCAAAAATAGTAATAATAATCATTCCTATTAACTTGTTATTTGTGTTTGTCTCCTACTAGACTGTAGGCTTCAGAAAGGTGGAGACCATTTGCTCATTGTTCTATCCCAGTGCTGGCATACAACAGGTGCTCAATAAAGATGTGTTGGGTGAATAACATTTATTAAGCACACACTTAATGAATTAGCCTTAGCACTGCATTAACTAAAGTTGGGAAGAAAGAAGTTAAGAGAAAAAAAGCAGCCGGGCATGGTGGTTCACACGTGTAATTCCAGCACTTTGGGAGGCCAAGGTGGGTGGATCACCTGAGGTCAGGAGTTCAACACCAGCCTGGCAAACATGGCGAAACCCCGTCTCTACTAAAAATACAAAATTAGCCGGGCGTGGTGGCGCATGCCTGTAATCCCAGCTACTCGGGAGGCTGAGGCAGGAGAATGGCTTGAACCCGGGAGGCGGAGGTTGCTATGAGCCGAGATTGCGCCATTGCACTCCAGCCTGGGCAACAAGAGCGAAACTCTGTCTCAAAAAAAAAGAAAAAAAAAATTACCTGGGCATGGTGGCACATGCCTGTCATCCCAGCTACTAGGGGAGCTGAGGCAGGAGGATCGTTTGAACCTGGGAGGCTTGCAGTGAGCCAAGATCGTGCCACTGCACTCCAGCCTGGGCAACAGAGTGAGACTCTGTCTCAAAAAAAAAAAAAAAAGAGAGAGAGAGAGAATAAAAGCAGATCTAGAAGAGTCAGTTCCAGAGCTTATAATATACATGTGGACATTTTCTTTACAAAACCAATAGTTGGTCATTGTGGGAAAACGTCTCAAAAACTCGAATAAATAGCCAAGCACAGTGGCTCACACCTGTAATCCTAGCACTTGGGAGGCTGAGGCAGGAGGATCACTTGAGCTCAGGAGTTCCAGACCAGCCTGGGCAACATAGTAAGACCTCTTCTTTATTTTTATTTTATTTTTTATTGGATTTCCTTTCAGATTCAGACCTACAGATATCTTTTAAAATAAAAAACTTATTTTTTTTAAACTTATTTTAAAATGAATAAACTAAGATGAAAATTAATATTATCCATAATCCAAAACTAAAAGAATGACCAGTTGTAGATTTTCCAGAGCGTTCTTTTACACACAAAAAACATACACATATATGTTTTTAGATATAAAACATTAAATATATATTTGAATATTTTTGCACACTGTTTTGAAACTTGGTTTTCTCATTTACCCATTTATCACTACTTTGTTTTTTGTTTGGGTTTTTTTTTTTTTTTTTTTTTTTGGGATAGGGTCTCCCTCTGTCACCCAGGGCTGGAGTACAGTGGTGCAAACATGGCTTACTGCAGCCTCGACCTCCCAGGCTCAAGTGACCCTCCCACCTCAGCCTCCTGAGTAGCTGGGACTACAGGTGTGCACCACCACATCTAGTTATTTTTTTAAATTTTTTGTAGAGCTGGGGGCCTCCCTATGTTGTCCAGCCTGTTCTTGAACTCCTAGGCTCAATCAGTCCTCCAGTCTTGGCCTCCCAAAGAGGTAGAATTACAAGCATGAGCCACTGTGGCCAGTCCAGTGTGATCATCTTTTCATGGCATTTAACATTCTTCTGAAACATCAATTCCTTGGGTAAAACAGCATTGCATCATATAATTGTACCAGGATTTACTTAGCCAATCTCCTGATAAAATTTAGTTAGTTACAAATTTTCACTATAATCAGCAATGCTAGGACAACATCCTTGTAGTTAAATCTCGGAACACTTCCTTAATGATTTCCTGCAGATCAGTTCTTAAGGAGTGGAAGTGTGAGGTTAAGTGTCGCGTTAGTCCGTTTACTATGTGTTGACAAAGTGTGGTCTATAACTGCTGTATCTAGATAAATATATCGTATATTTCATGAGTACTGAGTTGACATGCAACACTGTAGGGTGGTCCCAGGCATAATTCTCCCAAATGTAGTGTGACTAACTGCCACTGGTGGAATGAGAGGTTGTAGCTAGTACAAAGATTTATTATTTTATTTGTATTTTTTGCAGACACAGAGAGGTCTCACTTTGTTGCCCAACTGGTCTCAAACTCCTGGGCTCAAGGAATCCTCCCACCTCGACCTCCCAAAGTGCTGGGATTATAGACATGAGACACTATGCCCAGCTCAGTTTTTTTTTTTTTCTTCTTTTCAAGACAGAGTCTCGCTCTGTCGCCCAGGCTAGAGTGCAGTGGTGCGATCTCGGCTCACCGCAAGCTCCACCCCCCGGGTTCACGCCATTCTTTTGTCTCAGCCTCCCGAGTAGCTGGGACTACAGGCGCCTGCCACCACGCCTGGCTAATTTTTTGTATTTTTAGTAGAGACGGGGTTTCACCGTGTTAGCCAGTATGGTCTCGATCTCCTGACCTCGTGATCCGCCCGCCTCGGCCTCCCAAAGTGCTAGGATTACAGGCGTGAGCCACCGCGCCCGGCCAGATTCCTTATTTTAATAGTTACATATTTATGTGTTAGAAAATTATCTAATTAGCACATAAAACCTGTGATGGCTCCAATATTATTTATTTATTTATTTTATTTATTTTAATTTTTGAGACGGAATCTCGCTTTGTCACCAGGCTGGGGTGTGGTGGCACAATCTTGGCTTACTGCAACCTCCGCCTCCTGGGTTCAAGTGATTCTCCTGCCTCAGCCTCCCAAGTAGCTGCGACTACAGGCACCCACCACCACGCCTGGCTAGCTTTTGTATTTTTAGTAGAGATGGGGTTTCACCATGTTGGCCAGGATGGTCTCGATCTCTTGACCTCATAATCCACCTCCCTCGGCTTCCCAATGTGCTGGGATTACAGGCATGAGCCACCGCACCTGGCCCAGCTCCAATATTATTGTTTAGGATAAAGATAAGGTTTTTTTGTTTGTTTGTTTGTTTTAAAGTGGGTCCACTTAAAGAAAACTATGTAGGGACGGGCACAGTGGCTCACGCCCATAATCCCAGCATTGTGAGAGTCTGAGGGCTGAGGAGGGTGGATCACCTGCGGTCAGGAGTTCAAGACCAGCCTAGCCAACATGGCAAAACGCCATCTCTATTAAAAATACAAAAATTAGCCAGTGTGGTGGTGCAGGCCCCGTAGTCCCAGCTACTTGGGAGGCTGACATGGGAGGATCACTTGAGCCTGGGAGGCGGATGTTGCAGTGAACCGAGATTATGCCACTGCACTCCAGCCTGGGCGACACAGCAAGACTTCATCTCAAAAAAAAAAAAAAGAAGATTTGAGCTAGAATTCCAGTTTTCCTCAGTTCCCATTTGGGGATCCTGGGAGAGTCTCTCAGCCTCAGTTTTCTCATCTGTGAGATGGGGATATTGAGAATTCTTCTCCATATGGCATGCCTGCCTGGAAGGGCTTATAAACAAAGAATTGTGTCTGGGCATGGTGGTTCATGCCTATAATCCCAGTACTTAGGGAAGCCGAGGTGGGCAGATCACTTGAGGTCAGGAGTTCGAGACCAGCCTGGCCATCATGGTGAAACCCTGTCCCTACTAAAAACACAAAAATTAACTGGGTGTGGTGGCGTGCACCTGTAATTCCAGCTACTTGGGAGGCTGAGGCAGGTAGAATCACTTGAACTCAGGAGACAGAGGTTGCAGTAAGCCGAGACTGGGCCACTGCACTCCAGCCTGGGCAACAGAGTGAGACTCCCATCTCAAAAAAAAAAAAAAAAAAAAAAAAAAACAAAGAATTATAAGGTCAAAAAGGATCTCAAGAGATTCTCCAACCTTTTCTCAGGTGAAGGGGGCTGGATTTCCACCTTCATCCTCCTCTCTATCACCTAAGGACCCCATATGTTGACCGGGTGTCCACCTGGAAGTCATCCTCTGTTCCTCCCCGTCCTCGCTTTCCACACCCAGTTCTGCCTGTCCATCTGCAAAGTGTAGCCCAATTCCCACCCCTACCCCCTCATTTTCACCTCTGCAATTATATCTCTAGGTGCAGCCACACACTACCCTCTCTTGCCTGGGATTACTGCATGAACCTCCAAACTGGACCTCTATTGTCAATTTTCTACCCAGAAGCCAATAAGCCAATGTTATCTTTTAAAAAAATTTTTTTTGAGATGGAGTCTTGCTGTATCACCCAGGCTGGAATGCAATGGCGCAATCTTGACTCACTGCAACCGTCGCCTCCCAGGTTCAAGCCATTCTCCTGCTTCAGCCTCCCAAGTAGCTGGGACTACAGGCACGCTATCACGCCCGGCTAATTTTTCTTATTTTTAGTAGAGACAGGGTTTTGCCATGTTGCCCAGGCTGGTTCTGAACTCCTAACCTTGGGTGATCCACCCCCCTCGGCCTCCCAAAGTGCTGGGATTACAGGCGTGAGCCACGGCACCAGCCTAATGTTATCTTATTTTATTTTATTTATTTATTTATTTCGAGACGGAGTCTCACTCTGTCGTCCAGGCTGGAGTGCAGTGGTGTGATCTCGGCTCACTGCAACCTCCGCCTCCCAGGTTCAAGTGATTCTCCTGCCTCAGCCTACTGGGTAGCTGTGATTACAGTCACACGACACGACACCTGGATAATTTTTTGTATTTTTAGTAGAGACGGTGTCTCACCATGTTGGCCAGTCTGGTCTCGAACTCCTGACCTCTGGAGATCCACCCCCCTCGGCCTCCCAAAGTGCTGGGATTACAGGCGTGAGTACCCGGCAATGTTATTTTTTTATTTTTATTTTTTTTAGTATTTATTGATCATTCTTGGGTGTTTCTCAGAGAGGGGGATGTGGCAGGGTCATAGGATAATAATGGAGAAAAGGTCAGCAGATAAACACGTGAACAAAGGTCTCTGGTTTTCCTAGGCAGAGGTCCCTGCGGCCTTCGGCCTTCAGCAGTGTTTGTGTCCCTGGGTACTTGAGATTAGGGAGTGGTGATGACTCTTAAGGAGCATGCTGCCTTCAAGCATCTGTTTAACAAAGCACATCTTGCACCGTCCTTAATCCATTTAACCCTGAGTTGACACAGCACATGTTTCAGAGAGTACGGGGTTTGGGGTAAGGTTATAGATTAACAGCATCCCAAGGCAGAAGAATTTTTCTTAGTACAGAACAAAATGGTGTCTCCTATGTCTACTTCTTTCTACACAGACACAGTAACAATCTGATCTTTCTTTTCCCCACATTTCCCCCTTTTCTTTTCGACAAAACCGCCATTGTCATCATGGCCCGTTCTCGATGGTCGCTGTCTCTTCGGAGCTGTTGGGTACACTTCCCAGGCGGGGTGGCCTGGCAGAGGCGCTCCTCACCTCCCAGAAGGGGTGGTGGCTGGGCAGAGGCGCCCCTCACATCCCAGACGATGGGCAGCCAGGCAGAAGCGCCCCCCACCTCCCTGATGGGGCAGCCGGGCAGAAACGCCCCCCACCTCCCAGACAGGGTGTCCGGGCAGAGGCGCCCCCCCACCTCCCAGATGAAGGGCGGCCAGGCAGAGGTGCTCCCCACCTCCCAGATGAAGGGCGGCCGGGCAGAGGTGCTCCCCACCTCCCAGACGGGGGGGCCGGGCAGAGACGCCCCTCACCTCCCAGACGGGGTGGCTGGGCAGAGGCGCCCACTTCCCAGACTGGGCGACCGGGTAGAGGCACTCCTCTCAGATGGGGTGGCGGCTGGGCAGAGGCGCTCCTCACATCCCAGACAGGGTGGCGGCCAGGCAGAGGCGCTCCTCACCTCCCAGACGGGGTGGCGGCCGGGCAGAGGTGCTCCTCACCTCCCAGACGGGGTGGCGGCAGGGCAGAGGCGCTCCTCGCCTCCCAGACAGGGTGGCAGCTGGGCAGAGGCGCTCCTCGCTTCCCAGACGGGGCGGCTGGGCAGAGGCTGTAATCTTAGCACTTTGGGAGGCCAAGGCAGGCGGCTGGAAGGTGGAGGTTGCAGCGAGCTGAGATCACGCCACTGCATTCCTGCCTGGGCAACACTGAGCACTGAGTGACCGAGACTCCGTCTGCAATTCCAGCACCCCAGGAGGCCGAGGCGGGCAGACCACTCGAGGTCAGGAGCCAGAGACCAGCCCAGTCAACAGGGCGAAACCCTGTCTCCTCCAAATATACAAAAACCAGTCAGGCGTGGCGGCGCGTGCCCGCAATCCCAGGCACTCGGCAGGCCAAGGCAGGAGAACCAGGGGAGCCCGGGGCAGGGAGGCTGCAGCGAGCCGAGACCACGGCAGTACAGTCCAGCCTTGGCAACAGAAGGAGACCGAAGAAAGAAAGAGGGAGCGGGTGACGGGGAGGGGGAGGGGGAGGGGGAGGGAGCTGTTATGCTTTTTTTTAAAAAAATCAACTTTATTGGGCTAAGTGCAGTGGCTCATGCCTGTAATCCTAGCACTTTGGGATCTTGACATAGCTGATCTCAGATCTTGGCATAGCTGTTCACGTGCCACCTCTGTGGGTCCTGAACATTTTATCTAAAGTCTCCCCGTACCCCACCAAATCAGACTCCTTACCCTGGTATTTGTTGAGGTTCACCTTCTGCCATATATTCTGCGTTTATTTGTGTACTTGTTTATTATTTGTCTCTGCCTCCCCCATTAAAATGTCAGGGCTATGAGAACAGGGACTATGTCTGTCTTGTTTGCTGCTTGTTCACCAGCATCTGGAATGGTAGGTTTGAGTAACTATTTTTGAACGAATGAAAGACTGGCAACATGGAGATGCCAGGAGATGAGTGAGCTGGGCTGCATAATTAGTTGTAGCATCAGGATGAAAACCCCAATCTCCTGGCCCCCAGCCCAAACCTCTCTCCTCCTTCTCAGGCCATTCACAGATCTTCCCAGGACTGACACACAAGACAGTACAGGGGTCTTAACTGCAGTGGTTTTTTTTTTTTTTTTTTGAGACGGACTCTCCTCTGTCGCCCAGGCTAGAGTGCAGTAGCGCGATCTCAGCTCACTGCAAGCTCCACCCCTCGAGTTCACACCATTCTCCTGTCTCAGCCTCCCGAGTAGCTGGGACTACAGGCGCCCACCACCATTCCCGGCTAATTTTTTTTTTGTATTTTTAGTAGAGACGGGGTTTCCTCGTGTTAGCCAGGATGGTCTCAATCTTCTGACCTCGTGATCTGCCCGTCTCAGCCTCCCAAAGTGCTGGGATTACAGGCATGAGCCACCATGCCCAGCCCGTTTTTTTGTTTGTTTGTTTTCCCCAAGATGGAGTCTTGCTCTGTTGCCCAGAGCTGGAGTGCAATGGCACAATCTCGGCTCACTGCAACCTCCGCCTCCTAGGTTCAAGCAATTCTCCTGCCTCAGCATCCCGAGTAGCTGGGATTACAGGCGTGAGCCACCACACCCGGGTAATTTTTGTATTTTTAGTAGAGATGGGGTTTCACCAAGTTGGCCAGGCTGGTATCGAACTCCTGACCTCGTGATCCACCTGCCTCGGACTCCCAAAATGTTGAGATTACAGGCGTGAGCCACCATGCCCAGCCGCAGTGCTGTTTTTAAGAGCAAGAGACTGGAAACAACTCAAATGTCCATCAATAGGGGGCTGTTTAATTAAATCACATACAGTTCTACAACGGAAAATTATGTAGCCACAGAAAAGATCCCAGGAAGCTCAAATGTACTGAAACGAAACAGCTTCCAAGATCTGAAAACATAACACTGAACGATGTAGGTAACGTGTGTATCATTTGTGGGAAAAAGTGGGATACAATATGTTTATAAGATACTTATACAGGCCGGCACGGTGGCTCACGTCTGTAATCCCAGCACTTTGGGAGGCCAAGGCAGGCGGATCACGAGGTCAGCAGGTCGAGACCAGCCTGGCCAATTTGGTGAAACCCCATCTCTACTAAAAATACAAAAATTAGCCAGGCGTGGTGGCTTACGCCTGTAATCCCAGCTACTCGGCAGGCTGAGGCAGGAGAATCACTTGAACCCGGAGGGGGTGGTTGTGTTGAGCAGAGATTGAGCCATTGCACTCTAGCCTGGGCAACAAGAGTGAAACTCCGTCTCAAAAAAAAAAAAAAAAAGGTACTTATACAAGGCTGGGTGCAGTGGCTCACACCTGTAATCCCAACACTTTGGGAGGTCAGGGAAGGTGGACTGCTTGAGCCCAGGAGTTCCAGACCAACCTGGGCAACATGGTGAAACCCCATCTCTAAAAAAATATGAAAAAAGTTAGTCGGGCATGGTGGTGGGCGCCTGTAGTCCCAGCTGCTCAGGAGACTGAGGTAGGAGGATCACTTGAGCCCAGGAGGTGAAGAATGCAGTGTGCCACTATACTCCAGACTGGAGGACACAGTGAGGCTGTGTCTAAAAAAAAAAAAAAAAAAAAAAAAGATAAAAAAGATACTTATACAAATTGAAACAACTCTGGAAGAATGCACACTACCAATGTTAACTGGCTAGGGTTGGGGCTGGAGGAATGGGGTGGCTGGGAATCAAGAGTAGAAAGGAGATTTCACTAAGTACTCTTTTGCATAGTTTGAATTTTTTTTTTTAGGGGCGGAGTCTTGCTCTATTTCCAGGCTGGAGTCCAATGGCACGATCTCGGCTCACTACAACCTCCGCCTGCTGGATTCAAGTGATTCTCCTGCCTCAGCCTCCTGAGTAGCTGGGATTACAGATGCGTGCCACCGTGCCCAGCTAATTTTTTGTATCTTTAGTAGAGATAGGGTCTCACCATGTTGGCCAGGCTGGTCTTGAACTCCTGACCTCGCGTAATCTGCCTGCCTTGGCCACCCAAAGTGCTGGGATTACAGGTGTGAGCCATTGAGCTCGGCCCACATATGTAACTTAATCTATTGCTAAAACAAATTAATATTTTACAAAAATAGGCCAGGCACAGTGGCTCACACCTGTAATCCCAGCATTTTGGGAAGCCGAGGCGGGCAGATCACGAGGTCAAGAGTTCTAGACCAGCCTGGCCAACATGGTGAAACCCCGTCTCTACTAAGAATACAAAAATTAGCCGGGCATGGTGGTATTCCTGTAATCCCAGCTACTGGGGAGGCTGAGGCAGGAGAATCACTTGAACCCAGGAGTGGGAGGTTGCAGTGAGCTGAGATCGCACCATTGCAGTCCAGCCTGGGTGACAAGAGGGAGACTCTGTCTCAAAAAATAAAAATAAAATAAATAAATAAATAATTTTTTTAAAGTACATTTAAAAAAATGTCACTACTGGACGGGTGTGGTGGCTAGTGCCTATAATCTCAGCACTTAGGGAAGCCAGGCGGGAGGATCACTTGAGTTCAGGAAAACAGCCCATCTCTACAAAACATTAAAAAATTATCCAGCTGTAGAGGTGCCAACCTGTAGTCCTAGGTACTGGGGATGTTGAGGAAGGAAGATTGCTTGAGCCCAGGAGTTGGAGGCTGCAGTGAGCCATGATCACACCATTACACTCCAGCCTGGGTGACAGAGCAAGTCCTTGTTCCAAAAAAGAAAGAGAGGAGCGCAGCGCCGCCGCCCGGCCCCTCCAGCTTCCCGGACCACGGCCAACCTCGAGCGCACCTTCATCACCATCAGGACGGACAGCATGCAGTGCGGCCTGGTGGGCAAGATCATCAAGCGCTTCGAGCAGAAGGGGTTCCGCCTCGTGGCCATGAAGTTCCTCCCGGCCTCTGAAGAACACCTGAAGCAGCACTACATTGACCTGAAGGACCGCCCAGTCTTCCCTGGGCTGGTGAAGTACATGAACTCAGGGCCGGTCGTGGCCATGGTCTGGGAGGGGCTGAACGTCGTGAAGACAGGCCGAGTGATGCTTGGGGAGACCAATCCAGCAGATTCTAAGCCAGGCACCATTCGTGGGGACTTTTGCATTCAGGTTGGCAGGAACATCATTCATGGCAGTGATTCAGTAAAAACTGCTGAAAAAGAAATCAGCCTACGGTTTAAGCCTGAAGAACTGGTTGACTACAAGTCTTGTGCTCATGACTGGGTCTATGAATAAGAGGTGGACACAGCAGCAGTCTCCTTCAGCACGGTGTGGTGTGTCCCTGGACACAGCTCTTCATTCTACTGACTTAGAGGCAACAGGATTGATCATTCTTTTACAGAGCATATTTGCCAATAAAGCTTTTGGAAGCTGGAAAAAAAAAAAGAGAGAAAGAGAGAAGGGGAGGGAGGGGAGGAAGGGAGGGAGGGAGGAAGAAAGGAAGGAAGGAAGGAAGGAAGGAAAGAAGGA
The DNA here is from genome assembly GCF_029289425.2 of Pan paniscus. Classification (NCBI taxonomy): domain Eukaryota; kingdom Metazoa; phylum Chordata; class Mammalia; order Primates; family Hominidae; genus Pan; species Pan paniscus. The sequence goes on from NC_073259.2 coordinate 128,344,510, forward strand.
AGGAAGGAAGGAAGGAAGGGGAAAGTTAAATAGAAAGAGACACAGACGGGCCGCGAGCGGTAGCTCATGCCTGTAATCCCAGCACTTTGGGAGGCTGAGGTGGGCGGATCACAAGATCAGGACATCAAGACCATCGTGGCTAATACAGTGAAACCCCGTCTCTACTAAAAATACGGAAAAGTAGCCGGGCGTGGTAGCACGTGCCTGTAGTCCCAGCCACCCGGGAGGCTGAAGCAGGAGAATCAGTTGAACCCGGGAGGCGGAGGTTGCAGTGAGCCGAGATCGCGCCACTGCACTCCAGGCTGGGCGATAGAGTGAGACTCCATCTCAAAAAAAAAAAAGAAAGAAAGAAAAGAAAGAAAAAAGAAAGAAAAGAAAGGCAGTACAGACAATAACAAGAGGGGCCTCAACCGCTCAAGAGTGATTCAACTGAGACTTGAAAACATTTCCTGGAAAAGAGCTAACCCTAGCTTGATGTTTTGCGAAAGGGAGGCTGTGGGAAGAGCATTCTGGAAGGAGGGGTTGGTATTTGGAAAGGTATGCCGAGGGCCCCAGAATAGGGGTAGTAAGACGGAAAGTTTCCAGCCTCCCCTGGCTTATCTCAAGGAGGAGCCTCATGGCTCAGAGGGTGGGTCCTACCAGGCCCTTCGGCCCTCTAGGAGAGGCTCCTCGTGTCCAGGAAACCCAAAACAGGCAAGGGTTTAAATCTCAGTTCTGGCTGGGCGCAGTGGCTCACGCATATAATCCCAGTACTTCCCAGGCCGAGGTGGGTGGATCACTTGAGCTCAGGAGGTCGAGACCAGCCTGGGCAACATGGCGAAACCCTGTCTGTACCAAAAAAACAAAAAATTAGCCAGGCGTGGTGGTGGGTGCCTGTGGTCCCAGCTACTCAGGAGGCTGAGGTGGGAGGATCGCTTGAGCCCAGGAGGCGGAGGTTGCGGTCAGCTGAGCTTCCACCACTGCACTCCAGCCTGGGTGACACAGTGAGACCCCATCTAAAAAAAAAAAAAAAAAAATCCCAGTTCTATCTGCCAGCTGTGTAGTCTTTGGCATGATACCTCATCTTTCACCTTTCTGAGCTTCACTTTTCTCTTTAGTAAAATGGGAGTGAGGTTCTACAGGTTTAATACTTAGTAGTTGCGTGGTTTGAGACCAAGTGACTTGACCACTCTGAGCCTCAGTTGCCTTCTTTGTAAATCTGGATAATAAAACATATATATGCCTTCCATGGCTGTTATGTGGATTTAACAACAAAAACAAAAATGCACAAAAAGGGCTGAGAAATTGTAGCTATTAGCATCATCGAAGAACCGAGGTGAGACTTTAGGGCTAAGAGGGAAAAGGACAGATTTGGGGATTTATCCAGCCACTCAGGTACTGAATCGAGTTGTTGTGAGTTAATAATATTATTATTATTGAGAACACATTGTTTAACATGTGTAAAGCATCATGTTAAGTCTTTAAAACCTAATGGGTGTTTTATGTCCTATTTACAGGCCAGGAAACTGAGGCTTATTAAGTAAAGTCACCTGCTCCCAGCTACAGCTACAAAGTGGAAGAGTCAGGATTCAAACCCAAGACTGTCTGACTCATGAAGGGGAGTGTCAGGGTTGTGCCACAGCCTTTGGGCAAGTCCAGGATTCCCAGCCGACTTGGACACAGTGCCTTGGGAAGGCTCTGGTTGCCTCTGAATTTGGGAGAAGGACACAGTCTGGGTTACCGCCCTGCATAAAACCTTCATGACACCAGAATAAAGCCCAGTGGTTTTTCATGATCTCATTGGAGGACCCAGTATGTACCTCCTCACCAACTCTCTCTACTTCCTCCCTTCTCAGCTCCACTCACTGGGAATAATTTTCAGGTTGTTCAATAAGCCTTGTTGGGCCGGGCGTGGTGGCTCATGCCTGTAATCTCATCACTTTGGGAGGCCAAGGCGGGTGGATCACTTGAGGACAGGAGTTCGAGACCAGGCTGGCCAACATGGCGAAACCCCATCTCTACTAAAAATACAAAAGTCAGCCAGGCGTGGTGGTGCATGACTATAATCCCAGCTACTCAGGAGGCTGAGGCAGGAGAATCACTTGAACCCAGGAGGCAAAGGTTGCAGTAAGCTGAGATCGTGCCACTGTACTCCAGCCTGGGAGACAGAGCAAGACTCCACCTAAAAAAAAAAAAAAAAAAAAAATTGGCCACGATGGCCAGGTATGGTGGCTCCCGCCTGTAATCCCAGCACTCTGGGAGGACAAAGCAGGTGGATGACCTGAGATCGGGAGTTCGACACCAGCCTGAACATGGAGAAACCCCATCTCTACTAAAAATACAAAATTAGCCAGGTGTGGTGGCGCATGCCTGTAATCCCAGCTACTCAGGAAGCTGAGGCAGGAGAATCGCTTGAACCTGGGAGACGGAGGTTGCGGTGAGCTGAGATTGTGCCATTGCACTTCACCTGGACAACAAGAGTGAAACTCTGTCTCAAAAAGTAATAATAATAAATAATACAAAAATTAGCTGGGCATGGTGATGCATGCCTGTAGTCTCAGGTATTTGGGAGGCTAAGGCACGGGAATTACTTGAACCCGGGAGGCGGAGGCTGCAGTGAGTCGAGATTACACCACTGTACTCCAGCCTGGGCAACAGAGAGAGAGACTCTATCTCAAAAAAAGAGACAAAAACAAACAAACAAACAAAAGCACCAGGCACAGTGGCTCACGCCTCTAATCCCAGCACTTTGGGATGTTGAGGTGGGTGGATCACGTGAGGTCAGGAGTTCGAGGCCAGCCTGGCCAATATGGTGAAACCCCATCTCTACTAAACTACAAAAGTAGCTGGGCGTGGTAGCCCACGCCTATAATCCCAGCTACTTGGGAGGCTGAGGCAGGAGAATTGCTTGAACCTGAGAGGTGGAGGTTGCAGTGAGCCGAGATCGTGCCATTGGACTCCAGCCTGGGTGACAGACTGAAACTCCAGCTCAAAAAAAAAAAAAAAGAAAGAAAGAAAGAAAGGAAAAAAAGGCTGGGCTCACGCCTGTAATCCCAGCACTTTGGGAGGCCAAGGCAGGCGGATCACCTGAGGTCAGGAATCCGAGACCAGCCTGGTCAACATGGTGGAAACCTATCTCTACTAAAAATATAAAAAATTAGCCAGGTGTGGTGACGAGCACCTGTGATCCCAGCTACTCAGGAGGCTGAGGCCAGAGAATCGCCCGAACCCGGGAGGTGGAGGTTGCAGTGAGCCGAGATTGCACCACTGCACTCCAGCCTGGGCAACAGAGCAAGACTCTATCTCAACAACAACAACCACAACAGAAAGGCCACATATTCCTGACTCCAGGCCCCTGCCAGTGCTGTTACCACTGCTAAAATCCATCCTGCCCTCTTTGTCCCGGTTAATGCCTCTCCTCCTTCAGTTCACAGCTCAGCTACCCCCTTCTTCAGGAAGCCCTCCTTGACAACTACCCAGGCTTAGCTAGTCAGTCCCATGACCACCCCATCCCCACTAAAGTACTTAACTCTGAAACAGGTACCAAAGGAAGCACTCTTCCCATATCTCACTTAATACTCACCAAATCTCTGGCCGGTCGCGGTGGCTCATGCCTGTAATCCCAGCACTTTGGGAGGCTGAGGCAGGTGGATCAGGAGGTCAGATCAAGACCATCCTGGCTAACACGGTGAAACCCAGTCTCTACTAAAAATACAAAAAATTAGCCGGGTGTGGTGGTGGGTGCCTGTAGTCCCAGCTACTCGGGAGGCTGAGGCACGAGAATCACTTGAACCCAGGAGGTGGAGGTTACAGTGAGCCGAGATCGCGCCACTGCACTCCAGCCTGGGCAGCAGAGCGAGACTCCATCTCAAAAACAAACAAACAAAAAATACTCACCAAACCTCTCTGGTAGTGGGTCTCATCTTTGCAGAAACATTGGAAGCTTTAACACACATTTTTTTGCCCTGACCCATTCCTCAGAAATTCTGATTTAATGGGTCTGGAATGCAGCCGGGGCACAGAGATTTTTGTAAAGCTCCTCAGGTGGTTTTCTTGCACACACAGTCAGGGTGGAGACCTACCGAACTCTGAGATAGAATCAGGACTCTTTTTGTTTTTACAGCCAGGGACACTGAAGCATGAGAGGGTAGATGAGTGGCTTACCGTCATGCAAGTAGAGAATAACGAAGCAAGGTCTTGAACCCAAGTCTGGCTTCAAAGTTTCCTGGGGGAAAAAAAAATCAGTTGGCCTCAGTTAATTTCCCAGCAATGGAGAAACTGTAGAGCTTAGAGCCAGCTCTGTTTTGAGACAGACACTGAGGGCCCCTTGGGCATGGGATATTTTTAACCTAGAAGCTGGTGATTCTTGCTAACATTCTGCAGTGCCTTGAACACTGAGCAGTTTGTTTAGGGGTCTGTGGGCTCTTTCCCTGCTGAGATAGCCCTTGTAGTAGGGCTTTTCCATCCTCTGGAGCCAGTGGGTGGGAGGGTGGGTGGGGGTTGGCCTCATGGCGGGTGGGGTGGCTAATGTATCCAAGGATATTACCTACATGGTGGATAGGGAGAAGGTCAGTTTTGGATGAGCCCAGATTTCTCCTCCCTCCGAGACATTTTATCTCACCCAACTCAGCCCCTTCTCCCTTCTCTCCACCTGGAGAACAGCTGGAAGACAAACCTAGGTTGAAGCTGGATTGTACACTCAGCGCCTCAGGAGAATGGATGCACGTTCACCCTCCCGCTTCTTCCCCTCCCTGACCCGTGACAGCCCCGTGAAAGCTGCAGAACACTTACAAATGTATGTATCAGGCCAGGCGCGGTGGCTCACGCCTGCAATCCCAGCATTTTGGGAGGCCGAGGCTAGTGGATCACAAGGTCAGGAGTTCAAGACCAGCCTGGCAAATGTGGCAAAACTCCGTCTCTACTAAAAATACTAAAAATTAGCTGGGCGTGGTGGCACATGCCTGTAATCCCAGCTATTCGGGAGGCTGAGGCAGGAGAATCGCTTGAACCCAGGAGGCAGAGGTTGCAGTGAGCTGAGATCGCACCATTACACTCCAGCCTGGGCAACAGAGCAAGACTCCATCTCAAAAAAAAAAAATATGTATATGTCAAACCTTCTCCAGCTGTCCTCATATGTGATTTGTTGGGCAAATACATTGGTATAGTCTTAGGGGTGCCAGTATGGGGATATCCCTTAAAACGCAAAATAAGCATGGCCTTTGAGGAGGCAATTCTACCTATAGAAATTTTCCCCACGCCCAGATTACCAGAGGTGAGGAGATCGAGACCAGCCTGACCAATATGGTGAAACCCTGTCTCTACTAAAGATACAAAATTAGCCAGGCGTGGTGGCAGGTGCCTGTAATCCCAGCTATTCGGGAGGCTGAGGCAGGAGAATCGCTTGAACCCGGGTGGCGGAGGTTGCCATCAGCCGAGATCATGCCGCTGTACTCCAGCCTGAGCAACAAGAGCAAAACTTCGTCTCAAAAAAAAGAAAGAAAGAAAGAGATTTCTCCCCAGAAATACCCCAAGAGTAAGGAAAGATGACGTAGCATCAAGCGTATTCATTATAGCATTGCTTATGGGAAAAACTGGAAACAACTCACGTGTCCAATAATGGGGGATTGGTTAACCTTGGTAGGTCACATCCATATGGGAAAAGGGGAATTAGGTGCTGGCATGGAAAATGTGTCCACAATGTATTGTATAGCAGAAAGAAAAAGGAAGTAATAGAACTATATGTAGAGTATAATCCAATTTTTTTTTTTTTTGAGATGGAGTCTCGCTCTGTCGCCCAGGCTGGAGTGCAGTGGCACGATCTTGGCTCACTGCAAGCTCCGTCACCCAGGTTCATGCCATTCTCCTCCCTCAGCCTCCCAAGTAGCTGGGACTACAGGCGCCCGCCACCACGCCTGGCTAATTTTTTTTGTATTTTTAGTAGAGACAGGGTTTCACCGTGTTAGCCAGGATGGACTCGATCTCCTGACCTCGTGATCCACCTGCCTCGGCCTCCCAAAGTGCTGGGATTACAGGTGTGAGCCACTGCGCCCAGCCAAGTATAATCCAATTTTTGTTAATAATTATGTTGACCTATAAGTAGAACATTTTGGAGGAATAATCTCACGTACCTGTGACTATCTCCTTGGAGTCAACGTGAGATTATTGTGGGAGCCTTTGTCACTGTTTCATGTGTATATCTGAATTTTATATACAAACATGCAGTAATTTTTGTATTCAGAAAAAAGAATTTAGATTTGAAACAGAAAACAATGATACGTAAAAATCACATGAAGCCCTCTCTCCCCTCCTTGCTTGCAGAATAATAACAAAAAAATGGATCCACTTTAATATGGTTAATTTTATGTTATGTAAATTTTACCTCAATTTTTTTGTTTGGATTTTCCTTGTGGGGGATTTTGAGATAGGGTCTCACTCTGTCACCTGGGCTGGAGTGCAGTGGCGATATCACGGTTCACTGCAGCCTCGACCTCCTAGGCTCAAGCAACCCTCCTGCCTCAGCCTCCTGAGTAGCTAGGATTACAGGCAAACACTAATTTTTTAATTTTTCCAGGCACGATGGCTCATGCCTGTAATCTCAGCACATTGGGAGGCCAAGGCAGGTGGGTGGCTTGAGCCCAGGAGTTTGAGACTAGCTTGAGCAATATGCAAAACCTCCACCCCTACAAAAAATAAAATAAAATTAGCCGAGTGTGGTGGCACGTGCCTATAGTTCCATCTACTCAGGAGGCTGAGGTGAGAGGATCACTTCAGCCTGGGAAGTGGAGATTGCAGTGAGCTGATATTGCATGACTGCACTCCAGCTGGGGTGACAGAGTGAGACCCTGCTCTCTCCAAAAAACAAAAACAAAAAGAACAACAACAAAAACATTCTCATATTTTTTGGTAGAGACAAGCATCTCATGATGTTGCCCAAGCTGGTCTTGAACTCTTGGACTCAAGAGATCCTCCTGCTTTGGCCTCCCAAAGTGCTGGGATTACAGGCGTGAGCCACCAGGCCCGGCCAAGAACCCATCTCTAATAAAAAATCTGCAATAAACAGTAAGTCGAGTTTTCTTCTAGCATGTGATGATGCTAATTATACAATGCTACATTTCTTCCCCTGCTGTTCAAGCTGTGGACCCTGGACCAGCACCTGCGAACTTTTAGAAATGCAGAATCTTAGTCTCCATCCCAGACCTCCTGAATTGGAATCTCTAGGAATGGGGATTCGATCTGTGTCTTAACAAATTCTCAAGGTTATTTTTATGCACGCCAAAATTTAAGAAATTGTTGTAGTTTGATTTTGAAAGGACATGCACTCTTCTTTTCACGTTATTTCTAAGTTTTGGATAACTTTTTTTTTTTTCTTTTTGAGACGGAGTCTCACTCTGTCGCCCAGGCTGGAGGGCAATGGCGCGGTCTTGGCTCACTGCAATCTCCACCTCCCGGGTTCAAGAGACTCCCCTGCCTCAGCCTCCCGAGTAGCTGGGATTACAGGCGCCCACCACCATGGCTGGCTAATTTTTTTTTTTTTTTTTTTTTTTTTGTATTTTTAGTAGAGATAGGGTTTCACCATGTTGGCCAGGCTGGTCTTGAACTCCTGACCTCGTGATCTGCCCGCCCTGGCCTCCCAAAGTGCTGGGATGACAGGCGTGGGCCACCGCTCCCGGCTTCTTCTTCTTCTTTCTTTTTTCTTTTTTTTTTTTTTTTTTTGAGACAGAGTCTCACTGTCACCCAGGCTGGAGTGCAGTGGCGGAATTTCAGCTCACTGCTACCTTCGCCTCCACGTCTCCAGTCTGTGAGGTCCTTGAACTGGGGACTGAGTTTAATTTGCCACTGGAGCTGTTTTTCCCAGCACCGTCTTTGACCTTGTAGGTATTGTTGCCACCCTTTTTGCCACCTCTTTTTGCTACAGGCTGGAGGAGTCTTTTATGGGAGGTGTCCTAAGCAGGTCCAGCTGGATCCGCCATGCCCAGAGTTGTGACTCCTGAGGACCTCTGTCCATGGACAGCCCAGGTCTTCGTAAAAAGATAAGACTGGAAGAGGCTGGTGTAGTGGGAACAAGTACCACACTAGGGGCAAGAGAACCTGATAAGCCCCAGCTCTGCCGAGGACTCCACAGTAGGACCTGAGCAATCTTCTGTGCCTTTTTCCCTCTTGGTCGCTTTAAAAGGAAGAAAACGCGGTGGTTCACACCTGTAATCCCAGCACTTCGGGAGGCCGAGGTAGGCGGATCACCTGAGGTCAGGAGTTTGAAACCAGCCTGGCCAAGAAGGCGAAACCCCGTCTCCACTAAAAATACAAAAATGAGCCGGGCGTGGTGTTGGGCTCCCGTAATCCCAGCTACTCCGGAGGCTGAGACAGAGAATCGCTTGAACCCGGAATGTGGAGGTTGCAGTCAGCCGAGATCGCGCCACTGTACTCCAGCAACAGCGAAAACTCCGTCTCAAAAAAAAAAAAAAAAAAAAAAAAAGGAAGACTTTGGATGTATTAATGTGTTAGTTTTAGAGTTCCCCTTCCCTTTAAGGGAATCTGTGACCTTCAGTGACAAAGGAAGTGGAGTAGCTCACTCGCTGGCTGCATTTGGATAAAAAAGATTAACGGTAACTGTCTTAGAACCCAGTTCCCAACATAGGGTGTCATACATCTTGGAAAACAACTCACAGTAACCGCACAGAATGCCGGACGTTCAATCACTGAATACTCCTGAACAACAACCAAAAAACTATTATAAAAACAGCTCACAACTTACCAAATATAAGACACAACCTGCAATAATACAAATTCCTATAACACTTTTTTTCAGACTTTGAAAAATTCAGTCTCCGTAGAGACTGTCAAAAATTGCCAATGCCGACTATATTTCAAGTCGTCATGGCGGGGTATTGGGAAAAGTTTTCAATTAGCAATAATCGCGCCTCGGATAAACCTCATTGGCTACGATACTGCCACTGCGCAAAGCTGAAGAACGTATGTTCGCGCCCCGCTCCCCCGCGGATGATGACTACCATTACATTGAGGGTGAGTGCCTGCCCGTGTGTCCGTGTATACGACGTGTTCCCACTCCACCAGCCGTATTTAAGGCCCATCTGCATGGGAGGTTTCTTGTTGTTGGAACATCCCGTGTCAAACATTGTTTTGAAAAACCATAAGAACATTCGCTTGGGACGCTGGGGAATCTTATGCAAATCAACGTGACGTCACAGAGATGACTCGGTTGAGACTCGAATTTTGAGCGAGGAGAGTGAGCAGTGGGAAAGTGAGCCTGGAGGGCGCAGACGGACGACCAGCTGTGCTCGAGGGTGCGGAAACAGCAGGGTGGGGGAGTTGGGAATAATTTTAGGACGTCACTGTGACAAAATCTGAATGGAGAACACGGCTGGGCGCGGTGGCTCACGCCTGTAATCCCAGCACTCTGGGAGGCCGAGGCGGGTGGATCACGAGGTCAGGAGTTCAAAACCAGCCTGGACAAGATGGTGAAACGAGGTCTCTACTAAAAATACAAAAAAATCAGCGGGGTGAGGTGAGCAGGCGCCTGTAATCCCAGCTAGTCGGGAGGCTGAGGCACGAGAATCGCTTGAACCCGGGCGGCAGTTTGCAGCGAGCCGAGATCGCGCCAGTGCACTCCAGCCTGAGCGAGACTTCGTCTCAAAAAGAAAACAGTGCGAGAGAAAGAAAACAGGACAGCCAGCTGGCAAGAAAAGTCAACACCGCCCTGCATTTACCTTAAAAGTAGAGATCACAAAATCAGCAACTCCAACTTTCATAAACGCAAACCGCTGAACAGGTAAACTTACACGTGCTCTGGAGAATCGGTTAGTAAGATACTTCCCCATCTCTCATTTGAAAAGTCTGCCAGCAAACACTTTTCAACCTCCCAAAAGCAACCACACACACACACACAAAAAATTCCTGTTGTTCAACCGCAAGAAAATTCAGTCTCCGTAGAGACTGTCAAAAATTGCCAGCGCCGACTATATTGCAAGTCGTCACGGCGGGGTATTGGGAAAAGTTTTCAATTAGCAATAATCGCGCCTCGGATAGACCTCATTGGCTACGATACTGCCACTGCGCAAAGCTAATTTGTTACGCCCCCTGCTCATCACTCCCAATAAGCCAGCTTCCTATTTCGCAAAGGTGAGTTTAGGGCCTATGGAAAAATCTTCACTTATTGCTTGCTTGAAAATTATACAATCATAGAAAGATGTTTGTGAGCTGCGTAGGTGGTTTCTGCATATCGTTGCTGATTTCACTTAGCTAGGTTTTTGTTGATATGAAGCAAAGCACTATGGGAGGAACATGCTAATAGACAATTCAGAGACTGCAAAGGGCTTTTGAGAGAAAAGGGATCAAAATCAGGGTTCTGTTCACTTGGCTCCAGATTCAGTGTAACAGACTTCTCCAAAGACGATTATTGTTTTGTCTTTTTTCTTTTTCAAACTTTTTTTTAAATTGTGCCAAAGTATACATAAAATTTACCATTTTAACCTTAAGTGTAAATTCACTGGCATAGAATATGTTCACATTGTTGTGTAACCATCATCACTACTTACCTCCAGAACTTTATCTTTCATGCCCAAGGGTGGAAACTGAGACTCTGTACCCATTAAACCCTTACTCCCTGTTCCCTTCTCCTCCAGCCCCCGTGGCAACCTCTTTTCTACTTTCTATCTCTATGACTTTGTGAGTACTTTATATATGTAAATGGAATCATACAATATTTGTCCTTGAGGTCAGTCTTATTTCATTCAGAATAATGTTTTTAAGGTTCATCCATGTTGTAGTATATATCAGGAATTCATTAATTTTATGGCTGAATAATATTTCACTGTATGAGATGTTATCTTTTTTTTTTTTTTTTTTTTTTTGAGATGGAGTTTTTGCTCTTGTTGCCCAGGCTGGAGTGCAGTGGCATGATCTCGGCTCATTGCAACCACTGCCTCCCGGATTCAAGCGATTCTCCTGCCTCCGCCTCTCAAGTAGCTGGGATTACAGATGCATGCCACCACTCTTTGTATTTTTAGTAGAGACAGGATTTCACCATGTTGGCCAGGCTGGTCTCAAACTCCTGACCTCACGTGATCTGCCTGCCTCGGCCTCCCAAAGTGCTGGAATTACAGGTGTGAGCCACTTCACCCAGCCCGTTTATTTTGTCTATTTTTTTTTTTTGAGATGAAGTTTTGCTTTTGTTGCCCAGGCTGGAGCGCAATGGCGAGATCAACCTCTGCCTCCCGGGTTCAAGCGATTCTCCTGCCTCAGCCTCCCGAGGAGCTGGGATTATTTTTAGTAGAGACGGGGTTTCACCATGTTGGTCAGGCTGGTCTTGAACTCCTGGCCTCAGGTGATCCACCCGCCTTGGTTTCCCAAAGTGCTGGGATTACAGCCGTGAGCCACCGCGCCCGGTCCCATTCATTCTTTTTTGAGACAGCTTTTGGCTCTGTCACCTAGGCTGGAATGCAGTGGCGCGATCTCAGCTCACTTCAACCTCTGCTTCCAGGCCTCAAGTGATCCTCCTCCCACTTCAGCTGGATACTTTTTGTATTTTTCGTACAGACATGATCTCACCATGTTGCCCAGGCTGGTCTCGAACTCCTGGGCTCAAGCGATCCTCCCATCTTGGCCTCCCAAAGTGCTGGGACTATAGGCATGAGCTGCCGCCCGGACCAACTGTTTATCCTTTTTTTTTTTTTTTTTTGAGGGGGAGTCTCGCTCTGTTGCCCAAGCTGGAGTACAGAGACTCAATCTCAGCCCATGCAACCTCCGCCTCTGGGGTTCAAGCAGTTCTCCTGTCTCAGCCTCCCGAATAACTAACTGGGATTACAGGTGTGTGCCACCAATCCTGGCTAATTTTTGTATTTTTAGTAGAGACAGGGTTTCACCATGTTGGCCAGGCTGGTCTCAAGCTCCTGACCTCAAGTGATCCTCCTTCCTCAGCCTCCCAAAGTGCTGAGCCACGGCGCCCGGCCTATCCATTTATTTTTAGATGGTCATTGTTGGTTTCCACCTTTTGTCTATGGGAATAATGCTGCTATTGGTGTGCAAATATCAGCTTAAGTTTCTGTTTTCCTTTTTTTTTTTTTGAGACTGAGTTTCGCTCTTGTTGCCCAGTCTGGACTGCAAAGGCGCGATCTCAGCTCACCACAACCTCTGCCTCCTGGGTTCAAGTGATTCTCCTGCCTCAGCCTCCCAAGTAGCTGGGATGACAGGTATGCGCCACCATGCCTGGCTAATTTTATATATGTATATGTATAAATATATATATATATAATTTTTTTTTTTTTTTTAGTAGAGACGGGGTTTCTCCATGTTGGTCAGGCTGGTCTTGAACTCCTGACCTCAAGTGATCTGCCTGCCTCGGCCTCCCAAAGTGCTGGGATTACAGGTGTGAGCCACCGCGCCTGGCCCCTGTTTTCTATTCTTTGGTGTACATACCTAGAAGTAAAATTGCTGGATCATATGTTAATTCAAAAGGGTTTTCTTTGGACACCTTAATTCAAAAAGAGGCTCAAATAATAAGGATTTATTTCCACAGAATGTTCACAGTATCTAAAATTTGAAGCAACTTTCACCCTCACTGCCTGTTTTCCTTCAGGATGTAGAAAGCTATTAGAAACCTACATCTGGTCTAGGTGTGGTGGCTCGAGCGTGTAATCCCAACACTTTGGGAGGCCAAGGCAGGTGGATCACCTGAGGTCAGGAGTTCAAGATCAGCCTGGCAACATGGCGACATCCCTGTAAATACAAAATACAAAAATACAAAATTACAAAAATACAAAATACAAAAATTAACCGGGCGTGGTGGTGCTTGCCTGTAATCCCAGCTACTAGGGGGGCTGAGGCAGGAGGATCGCTTGAACCTGGGAGGTAGAGGTTGCCATGAGCTGAGATCATGCCACTGTAATCCAGCCTGGGTGACAAAGCGAGACTCCGTCTCAAAAAAAAAAAAAAAAAAAAAAAAAAGTAACATTTCCCCCAACATTTTATTATAAAAAATTGTAAACACGAAAAGTTCAAAGAATTCCTCAGTGAACATTCATGTACTCATCATCCATATACAAAAATGACACTTTTTTTTTTGAGATGGAGTCTCGCTCTGTAGCCCAGGCTGGAGTGCAGTGGCGCAATCTCGGCTCACTGCGAGCTCCGCCACCCGGGTTCACGCCATTCTCCTGCCTCAGCCTCACCGAGTAGCTGGGACTACAGGCGCCCGCCACCACGGCCGGCTAATTTTTTCTATTTTTAGTAGAGATGGGGTTTCACCGTGTTAGCCAGGATGGTCAAAAACGACATTTTAAAAGGCCTGTTTGATGCTGATGTGTTATGTGATTATTTCTAACTTGTTTTTTGTTTTTTTTTTTTTTTTTTTGAGACATGTTCTCAGTCGCTTAGGTTGGAGCACAGGGGTGCAATCACGGCTCAGTGCAGCCTAAATCTCCTGGGCTCAAGCGATCTTCCCACCTCAGCCTCCCAGGTAGCTGGGACTACAGGCACACACCACCATGCCCAGCTAATTTTTCTGTATTTTTTGTAGATACAGGGTTTCACCATGTTGCCCATGCTGGTCTCCAGCTCCTGGGCTCAAGTGATCCGCCCGCCTCGGCCTCCCCAAGGGGTGGGATTACAGGTGTGAGCCACTGCAGCTGATTTCTTATTTAATTCACAGCCTGGATAAAAAGAAAAGACTAGCAATGTGGTGAATTTAGATTCTTTTACTTTGATCATCCAGTCAAGGATTTAGTCATTAATTCTGGATGGGGTGGAGTTGTGAGAAAAACACTAGGCCAGGCACGGTGGCTCACGCCTGTAATCCCAGCACTTTGGGAGGCCGAGGCGGGTGGATCACAAGGTCAGGAGTTCAAGACCAGCCTGGCCAAGATGGTGAAACCTCGTCTCTACTAAAAATACAAAAATTAGCTGGGCATGGTGGCGGGCGCCTATAATCCCAGCTACTTGGGAGGCTGACATAGGAGAATCACTTGAACCCGGTAGGCGGAGGTTGCAGTGAGCCTAGATTGCGCCACTGCACTCCAGCCTGGGCGATAGAGCGAGACTCCGTCTCAAAATAAATAAATAAATAAATACATACATACATACATAAAATAAAATAAATAAATAATGGGGCTGGGTGTGGTGGCTCACGCCTGTAATCAAAAAAAAAAAAAAAAAAAAAGAGAGAGAGAGAGAGAAAAAGACTAAAGCCCTAATCCTAATCCTATGAGGGTATCAAAGGAACTTCCTAGCCCTTGAGAATTCTAGAATGGGTGGCCCATTACACTCTCTCAGTAGCTATCAAGTGAAATTGTGTGTTTCACCAGCTGACTTGGATGACAAAAAAAAAAAAAAAAAAAGAAATAGAAACAAATAAAGCATACAAAAATTAAAAAAGAAAGAAAGAAAGAAAAAACAAAACAAAACAAAACAAAAAAGACTTGGATGACTTCACCGTCCAGGGATGATTTTCCAGCACTATGAGAAAAATTGAAAACTCAGCTAACTTTTCCTCAGAGCATGAGATTTTTGGGGACCTAGAAGCACAATAGAATTCCCAACCAATCTCTATTAGTGATGATCATTCCACTTGGAGAACTGAAAAAATAACCTAGGTTTGAACTTTTTCATAGTAAAATTGGTGAATGGGGAAGGAGAATGTCACTGTTCTCACATTTTTTAAAGTTATGATAAAATACCCAGAAAATGTGTGCAGAAAATGTGCTGGATTATAATTTTTAAATTTTGGGGGGGATTATAATTTTTTTGACAATGAAAATTTCAGTCTAGCTTCTGGTGTTTTCTTTCAGCAGATGTGGTCAGGTTAACTAATGCAGAAAGGGCTGTCAGTGGCTGGAGTGCAGTCACAGGATCATGGCTCACTGCAGCCTTGAAAAAAAAAGGGGGTGGCCGGGCGCAGTGGCTCACACCTGTAATCCCAGATACTGGGGAGGCTGAGGCAGGAGAATCACTTGAACCCGGGAGGCGGAGGTTGCGGTGAGCCAAGATGGCGCCATTGCACTCCAGCCTGGTCAACAAGAGTGAAACTCCATCTCAAAAAAAAAAAAAAAAAGGAGGGGGGCTGTCATATGAGTTTCCCCGCCTAGTAGATCCTACAGCTACTGACTTTCGCTGTTGCTGGAGCTACTACTCCCTGTGTACTAAGGAAAAAAGAATCGGCCAGGCGCAGTAGCTCACGCCCGTAATCACAACACTTTGGAAAGCCTAGAGCCCAGGAGTTCGAGACCAGCCTGGGCAACATGGTGAAACCCCGTCTCTACAAAAAAATACAAAAATTAGCTGGGCGTGGTGGCCCACCTGTAGTCCCAGCTACTCAGGAGGCTGAGGTGGGAGGATGGTTTGAGTCCAAGAGGTTGAGGCTGTAGTGCGCAGTGATCGTGCCTCTGAACTCCCGCCTGGGTGAAAGAGTGAGACCATGTCCCCAAAATAAAAAAATAAGCTTTTAAATAATTAAAGTGGCAGGGCACAGTGGCTCATGCCTGTAATTCCAGCACTTTGGGAGGCTGAGGCGGGCGGATCGCGAGGTCAGGAGTTCGAGACCATGCTGACAAGCATGGTGAAACCCCGTCTTTACTAAAAATACAAAAATTAGCCGGGCATGGTGGCGGGCACCCGTAATCCCAGCTACTCGGGAGGCTGAGGCAGGAGAATCACTTGAACCCGGGAGGCGGAGGTTGCAGTGATCTGAGATCGTGCCACTGCACTCCAGCCTGGGCACAGAGCAATACTCCGTCTCAAAAAATAAATAAATAAATAAATAGCCGGGCGCGGTGGCTCACGCCTGTAATCCAGTACTTTGGGAGGCTGAGGCGGGCGGATCACGAGGTCAGGAGATAGAGACCATCCTGGCTAACACGGTGAAACCCCGTCTCTACTAAAAAAAAATACAAAAAATTAGCCGGGCGTGGTGGCGGGCGCCTGTAGTCGGGAGGCTGAGGCAGGAGAATGGCGTGAACCCGGGAGGTGGAGCTTGTAGTGGGCCGAGATCTCTCCACTACACTCCAGCCTGGGCGACAGAGCGAGACTCCGTCTCAAAAATAAATAAATAAATAAATAAATACAATAATAATAATAATAAAAGTGGCGGGGTGCAGTGGCTCACTCCTGTAATCCTAGCATTTTAGGAGACCGAGGCAGGTGGGTCACCTGAGGTCACGAGTTCAAAACCAGCCTGGCCAACATGACGAAACCCCATCTCTACTAAAAATACAAAAATTAGCCGGGCGCAGTGGCGAGCGCCTGTAATCCCAGCTACTCCAGAGGCCTAGGCAGCAGAATCACTTCAGCCGGGAAGGCAGAGGCTTCAGTGAGTGAAGATCGCTCCACTGCACTCCAGCCTGGGCAACAGAGCTAGACTCTCTCTCAAAAAAAAAAATTAAAGTTAGTTTTACTTACAAGTCTTACTGAGGATTACAGACCGAGGGCTATAGTGTGGGAGCAGTTCCATCAGACTGGTCCAACACAGAATTTCAGCCACTCATATACAAGTGGTGAGTGTACGGTGCCTGCGAAATCACATTAAACTTGCTTCAAAGTTACATTAAAGCACAATCGTATCAAAGTTTGGGTGCAAGAGTATATCTGGTTATGGATTACAGAGGTATCATCACTAACCCCATCAGACATTATCTTGTGCAGGAAAAGGCAATGACCAGAGTCATTTATCTTTTAATGAATATAGTGACTTGGAAGAGACATGGAGGGCTGTGTGCTCTATTCTGTTTTGTCTTCAAAGCGTCTTTCTGGAGAGCTGTATGTTGTCACAGAGTCAGGGGCTTCATGAAATGATGCTGCCAAGTCGAAATAAGCAGGCCCGGCATGGTGGCTCACACCTGTAATCCCAGCACTTTGGGAGGCCAAAGCAAGAACTTTCCTTGAGTTCAGGAGTTTGAGACCAGCCTGAGCAACATAGTGAGACCGTGTCTCGACAAAAATAAAAAATAACAAAATTTAGCTGGGCGTGGTGGTGGATGCCTGTGATCTCAGCTACTCGAGAGGATGAGGTTGGAGGATCCCTTGGGCCTGGGAAGTAGAAACTGCAGTGAGCTGTGATGTCACAACTGCACTCCAGCCTGGGTGACAGAACGAGACCCTGTCTCAAAAAAAAGAAAAAAAAAAAAGCAGAAATGGGCAAACTACTAAATGGTCATTTTGCCAATATTACCTCCAAAGATACAATGATAGAACCAAAAACCTAAAAACTCTTTCTCAAGCTTCCACATTACTTCTCTGCACTTCAGTTCATCTTTATTTATTATTATTATTTTTTGAAGAGATGGGATCTCACTTTGTCACCCAGGCTGAAGTGCAGTCGCACAATTATGGTTCACTGCAGCCTCGATCTCCTGGGCTCAAAGTGATCCTCCCACCTGAGCCTCCTGAGTAGCTGGGACTACAGGCACACACCACCACACCCCGCTAATTTTGTTTATTTTTTGTAGTGAGTGGGTCTCACTATGTTGCCCAAGCTGGTCTTGAACTTTTGGGCTCAAGTGATCCTCCTGCCTTGGCCTCCCAAAGTGTTGGTATTACAGGTGGGAACCACTGCACTCAGCCCGATTCATCTTAAAATGGAGGAAGGGAGTCCTTAGGTGGTCTTCAAGGTCCCTGCTGGCCGCCCACCTTTATGTCCAAAGACACTTATACATTTATTGATTTAGGTGATGCTGCAGAGCGGCAGTTCTGGTTGTCTACACATTAGGAACAATTAGGAAATTTGTAGATCAGAATCCCTGGGAGTGAGACGCAGGCCTTGTTTGATTAACTTAATAAAAAAAAAATGATAAATAAAATTGGAGAAGCCAAGCAGGTTAAGTACATTAGTCCAGGTATAATATATTTGGCTTCATATTAACTGTAAAAACATCACTTTTGGCTGGGCACAGTGGCTTACGCCTGTAATCCCAGTACTTTGGGAGGCTAGGGTGGGCAGATCACGAGGTCAGGAGATCAAGACCATCCTGGCTAACATGGTGAAACCTTGTCTCTACTAAAAATAAAAAAATTAGCCGGGTGTGGTGGCATGCGCCCGTAATCCCTGCTACTCAGGAGGCTGAGGCAGGAGAATTGCTTGAACCCGGGAGGCGGAGGTTGCAGTGAGCCGAAATGGCACCATTGCACTCCAGCCTGGGCAACAGAGCGAGACTCCATCTCAAAAACAAACAAACAAACAACAACAACAACAAACTATCACTTTTTCAGATATGTATAAACACATTTCTTCACAAGTTCAAGGTATTTTACCAATAGCAAATAACTTGATACTGTCGTTGTGAATGAAAAGGATCACAAACTCTGATGTTTAGAATGAGTCAAATCTAGGCCGGGAACAGTGGCTCAGGCCTGTAATCCCAGCATTTTGGGGGGCCGAGGTTGGCGGATCACCTGAGGTCGGGAGTTCGAGACCAGCCTGGCCAACATGGTGAAACTCTGTCTCTACTAAAAATACAAAAACTTTTAAAAAAGTCAAATCTAGATCCATGATTAATGACGTGCTCATTTCACATTGCATGTTTGTATCAAAACATCTCATGTGGGTAAAGCATAGATAGGCACAGAGAAAAGAAAAAAAGACAAAAAATAAGAGAAAAGATGGCCGGGCGCAGTGGCTCACGCCTATAATCCCAGCACTTTGGGAGGTCAAGGCGTGCGGATCACCTGAGGTTAGGAGTTCAAGACGAGCCTGGCCAACATGGCGAAACCCCCGTCTCTACTAAAAATACAAAAATAATCCCAGCTACTCGGGAGGCTGAGGCAGGAGAATCGGTTGAACCTGGGAGAGGGAGGTTGCAGTGAGCCGAGATCGTGCCACTGCACTCCAGACTGGAGTTTTTTCAAAAAAAAAAAAACCAACTCCGTCTTAAAAAAAAAAAAAAGAAAAAAGAAAAAAATCTTATGTACACTATAAATATATACACCTACTAAGTGCCCACAGAAATTGAAAACAAAGAAAAAAATCCATGATTAAAAGCTTTTATATTAACGGGGGAACCTCTGACCAGAAAGAGCCGACAGGGGGCGTTCCTGGATGATCTGGGGCTGTCAATTGCGAGACGCGGAGGATTGTGGGACTTGTAGTTTTTCTCGCATCATTTAAGCTTTCTGGACTACATGTCCCAAAATGCAAATGTAATCAGACGGTCCCACTGTGGGGTGTGAAGTGTCCGTAGAGCTGTGAGAGGTAAGTGTGTTCTGTGTGTGCTGCGGATTTCTAGAAGTTGTGGATTTCTTGTGAGGGATTCTATTTCTCCTCTTTGCCCTCGGTGGGACCTGGAAGAGAGTAGTTGTTCCACTGATGCACGTTTTCAGCGGGGGTTTCCCCTGACCCTTTGGTCTCGGGAAACCGGACCGTGTGTTTGTTCAGCTGTTCACGTTTTGCTGTGGAATGTCAAGGAGAAAGCGGGGTCCTGATCTCAGATCTGGAAAGCCAAACATAAAATAATGTTTACATACGGGGTGCATGTCACTAGAGGATTTATGCATTATATCAAATAATATGTCAAAGTTTTTTCTTTTTTTTTCTTTCTTTTTTTTTTTTTTTTTTTTTTTTTTTTTGAGACGGAGTCTTGCTTCTTCGCCCAGGCTGGAGTGCAACGGCGCGATCTCGGCTCACTGCAACCTCCGCCTCCCGGGTTCAAGCAATTCTCCTGCCTCAGCCTCCCTAGTAGCTGGGATTACGGGCACGTGCCACCATGCCCGGCTAATTTTTTTTGTATTTTTAGTAGAGTCGGGGTTTCACCATGTTGGCCAGGCATGTCTCGAACTCCTGATCTCAAGTGATCTGCCTGCCTCGGCCTCCCAAAGTGCTGGGATTTCAGACGTGAGCCACCGCACCCGGCCCTCTATTGTTACAGCTGGAAAAGCTGACGGGCAGGGGTCTTGTCTCTCTGATGTGTCCAAGTAGCAGAGCTTGCAGTGGAGGGTAAACTAAAATAAGGGGGAAATGAAAAAATAAAAGGAATGCGTGTGTGTGCTTAATTACATGAACAAAATCAAACAAAACCTGACTTATTAGGGCCAGACTCAGAGGCTCACACCTGTAATTCCAGCACGTTGGGAGGCCGAGGCGGGCAGATCACTAGAGCTCAGGAGTTCGAGACCAGCCTGGCCAACATGGTGAAACCCTGCCTCTACTAAAAATACAATAATTAGCCGGGCATGGTGGCCATGTAGTCCCAGCTATTCTGGAGGCTGAGGCAGGAGAATCACTTGAACCCGGGAGGCGGCGGTTACAGTGAGCCAAGATCATGCCACTGTACTCTAGCCTGGGCAACAGAGGGAGACTCTGTCTCAAAAAACAAAACGAAAACAAACAAACAAAAAATGAGAAAAAAAAAAAAACACCCCAGTTTCTCACATGAGGCTTCTTTTTCTCTAGAATGAAGATGAGCTTTGCGTTGACTTTCAGGTCAGCAAAAGGCCGTTGGATCGCAAACCCCAGCCAGCCGTGCTCGAAAGCCTCCATTGGGTTATTTGTGCCAGCAAGTCCTCCTCTGGACCCTGAGAAGGTCAAAGAGTTACAGCGCTTCATCACCCTTTCCAAGAGACTCCTTGTGATGACTGGGGCAGGAATCTCCACTGAATCGGGGATACCAGACTACAGGTCAGAAAAAGTGGGGCTTTATGCCCGCACTGACCGCAGGCCCATCCAGCATGGCGATTTTGTCCGGAGTGCCCCAATCCGCCAGCGGTACTGGGCGAGAAACTTCGTAGGCTGGCCTCAATTCTCCTCCCACCAGCCTAACCCTGCACACTGGGCTTTGAGCACCTGGGAGAAACTCGGAAAGCTGTACTGGTTGGTGACCCAAAATGTGGATGCTTTGCACACCAAGGCGGGGAGTCGGCGCCTGACAGAGCTCCACGGATGCATGGACAGGTGCAGGAGCTGTACACGGTTTGAACGCAAACCCGTGTGTTGTTTTGGGAGAGTAGGGACCTTGGCTGTCTTGATCACCACAGTCTTAGACCTTGAGAAAAGGATTTCAGAGCAAGTTGTTTATTTTGCAGTTGATTCCAGTAAATTCATTGACGGAGCAAGGATGTAAAACAGGAAAGAGAGGAAAGCCAAGAAAGTGTGTGTTAATGAGTGGGTTACTGCCTTGGGCACTGGGGTTCAGTCCTGTGAGGGACCCTCCAACTGTCTAGGACATGCCTGAGGATTGCCTCAATGAAACTTGAGGACTGGGGCCAGGCGCAGTGGCTCACGCCTGTAATCCCAGCATTTTGGGAGGCTGAGGTGGGCAGATCATGTGAGCTCAGGAGTTCGAGACCAGCCTGGCCAACATGGTGAAACCCCATTTCTACTAAAAATACAAAAATTAGCCGGTCGTGGTGGCACATGCCTGTAATCCCAGCTACTTGGGAGGCTGAGGCAGGAAAATCTCTTGGGAGGCAGAGGTTGCTGCAGTGAGCCGAGATTGCACCACTACACTCCAGCCTGGGCAACAGTGCAAAAAAAAGAAAAAAAGAAAAAAAAAAGTTGAGGATGGTGCACAATGGCTCATACCTGTAATCCTAGCACTTTGGAAGGCTGAAGCAGGAAGATTGCTTGAGGCTAACAGTTCAGGACCAACCTGGCAAACACAGTGAGACTCTGTCTCTATATAAGTAAAGTAAATTATATATATATATAATATATATATATATATTTTTTAAAGAAAGTTGAGGCCGGGTGTGGTGGCTCACGCCTGTAATCCCAGCACTTTGGGAGGCCGAGGCAGGCAGATTACCTGAGGTCAGGAGGTCAAGACCAATCTGGTCAACATGGTGAAACCCCGTCTCTACTAAAAATACAAAAATCTGTTGGAAGTGGTGGCACGCACCTGTAATTCCAGCTACTCAGGAGGCTGAGGCAGGAGAATCGCTTGAACCTGGGAGGTAGAGGTTGCAGTGAGCTGAGATCATGAGCTGAGATCATGCCACCACACCCCAGCCTGGGCAACAGAGCAAAACTCCGTCTCAAAAAGAAAAAAAAAAAAAGAAAGTTGAGCAGGCTAGGGTGATTTTCTTTTTTCTTTTATTTTCTTTTGTGTTTGTGTGTACACGTGTGTGTGTGTGTGTGTGTGTGTGTGTGTATGACAGGCTTTCACTCTGTCACACAGACTGGGATGTGGTGGTGTGATTATAGCTCACTTCAGCCTCAATCTCTTGGGCTCAAGTGATCCTTTCACCCCAGCCTCCTAAGTAGCTGGGACTACAGGCAAACGCCACCGTGCCCAGCTAATTTTTAATTTAATTTTTATTTTTTGTAGAGACGAAGTCTTACTATGTTGCCAAGGCTGGTCTCGAACTCCTGGGCTCATGTGATCCTCCTGCCTTGGCATCTCAAAGTGCTGGGATGACTAGTGTGAGCCACTGTGCTTGGCCTTGAAGCTAGGGTATTTATTCACCATCTCTCATCCCTCATGGGTCCAGGATCACTCTAGGGGAATTAATTCCCTAACATTTTGACTCTGCTCCTCCCAAGGAGGCTTCCGTGGGCAGAGAACATCTGAGGCAAGAGAGACACAGGAAACTGCTTGTAAGAAAATTGTGTAGGCCGGGCGCGGCGGCTCACGCCTGTAATCCCAGCACTTTGGGAGGCTGAGGCAGGCGGATCACGAGGTCAGTTGATCGAGACCATCCTGGCTAACATGGTGAAACCCCGTCTCTACTAAAAATACAAAAAATTAGCTGGGCGCGGTGGCGGGCGCCTGTAGTCCCAGCTACTCGGGAGGCTGAGGCAGGAGAATGGCGTGAACCTGGGAGGTGGAGCTTGCGGTGAGCCGAGATCGCGCCACTGCACTCCAGCCTGGGTGACAGAGCGAGACTCCGTCTCAAAAAAGAAAAAAAAAAAAGAAAGAAAATTGTGTCCACCAGGGTGCTGTGGTTCATATCTGTCATCCCAGCAACTCAGGAGGCTGAGGCAGGAGGATTACTTGAGGCCAGGAGATCAAGACCTGCCTGGGTAACACAGCCAGACTCCGTCTCTACAAAAAATTTTTTTAAGAAAGGAAATTGGCTGGGCACGGTGGCTCGCGCCTGTAATCCCAGCACTTTGGGAGGCTGAGTTGGGCGGATCACCTGAGGTCAGGAGTTCGAGACCAGCCTGACCAACATGGAGAAACCCTGTCTCTACTAAAAATACAAAATTAGCTGGGCGTGGTGGTGCATGCCTGTAATCCTAGCGACTCGGGAGGCTTAGACAGGAGAATAGCTTGAACCCAAGAGGCGGAGGTTGCAGTGAGCCGAGATTGTGCCATTGCACTCCAGCCTGCAGCCTCGGCAACAAGAACAAAACTCCGTCAAAAAAAAAAACAAACAAAAAAACAGAGAAAGGAAACTGGGACGGGTGCGGTGGCTCATGCTTGTAATCCCAGCACTTTGGGAGGCAGAGGCAGGCAGATCACTTGAGGTCAGGAATTCGAGACCATCCTGGCCCACATGGTGAAACCCCATCTCTACTAAAAATACAAAAAATTACCTGGGCATAGTGGCGCACACCTGTAGTCTCAGCTATTTGGGAGGCTGAGGCACGAGAGTCGCCTGAACCTGGGAGGCAGAGGTTGCAGTGAGCCAAGATTGTGCCACTGCACTCCAGCCTGGACAACAGAGTGAGACTCTATCTCAATAAAAAAACAAAAAGAAAGGAAACTGTTCGAACGTGGCCTTTAGCATGTTCTGAGGAAAATATGAGCTGAACACCAATAGCATGTGCTATAAACTGCTGGGTTTCCAATGCCTAGGATGGCTAGATACATAGACCATAACGTAGCCGGGCAGTAGTCAGAACTCAATCAATAATGAGGGAACAGATACATGGGAGGGTATCATGCTTATGGGTCTGGCAATAATTGTAGCTAATTGGAGACTTATTTCTTTAAGCCCTAGAGAGGCTCCTCTGAGGGCTGAAGTCAGTCTGCCAATGGTGAAATATTTACTGGGTGCCTAGAATGTATGGTGTACATACGTTACACTATGTAGTACATTATAACACTAACTACTGTGCTTCTTAGTGGTCAGAACCAAAGTATAGGCTGGGCTCAGTGGCTCACACCTGTAATCCCAGCATTTTGAGAGGCTGAGGGGGCGGATCACTTGAGCTCAGGAGTTTGAGACCAGCCTGGCCAATATGTCGAAACCCAGTCTCTACTAAAAATAAAAGATTGGCCAGGCGTGGTGGCGGGCGCCTATAGTCCCAGCTACTCGGGAGGCTGAGGCAGGAGAATTGCATGAACATGGGTGGCAGAGGTTGCAGTGAGCCAAGATCGTGCCATTGCACTCCAGCCTGGGCGACAGAGGGAGATTGTCTCAAACAACAAACAAAAACCAAAGTATAAAACATGGCCCACTTTATATGCAAGAACTTTGTAATATTTGGGAAGACACAAAAATAACATAATTGGCCGGGCACGGTGGCTCACGCCTGTAATCCGAGCACTTTGGGAGGCCGAGGCGGGGGATCACCTGAGGTCAGGAGTTTAAGACCAGCCTGACCAACACAGTGAAACCCTGTCTCTACTAAAAATACAAAATTAGCCAGGCATGGTGGTGCATGCCTATAATCCCAGCTACTCAGGAGGCTGAGACAGGAGAATCATTTGAACCCGGGAGGCAGAGGTTGTAATGAGCCGAAATCGCACCATTGCACTCCAGCCTGGGCAACAAGAACGAAACTCCTTCTCAAAAAACAACCAAGCAAACAAAGAAAAGCACATAATTAATGATAAATGACAACGCATGATTGTGAAATTGTGTGGTTCTTGATTTATATGCTGTGCATGTTCAAATAAACAGATTTAGTAAAGATTGGAATAATCAGTTGAGAAAGCTTTAAAAAAAAATAAATTTTTTAAAAAATAGAGACAGGATCTTGCTGTGTTACCTAGTCTGGTCTCGAACTCCTGAGCTCAAGCCCTCCTCCTGCCTCGATCTTCCAAAGTGTTGGGATTACAGGTGTGAGCCACCATGCCTGGCCCAAGAAAGCTTTTTTTTTTTTTTTTTTTTGAAACAGAGTCTTGTTCTTGTTGCCCAGGCTGGAGTGCAGTGGCACGGTCTCGGCTCACTGCAACCTCCGCCTCCTGGGTTCAAGTGATTCTCCTGCCTCAGCCTCCCAAGTAGTTGGGATTACAGGTGCCTGCCACCACCCCCAGCTAATTTTTTGTATTTGTAGTAGAGGTAGGGTTTCATCATGTTGGCCAGGCTGGTCTCGAACTCACTCCTGACCTCGTGATCCGCCTGCCTCGGCCTCCCAAAGCGCTGGGATTACAGGCGTGAGCCACAGCGCCTGCCCCAAGAAAGCTTTTATGGGTACAGGGGGCTTGAGATTGGCTCAGGTTTGTCTAGGCAAGAGTGGGAAACAGGGCTTTCCAAATGAAGGGAAGTTGTAGATCCCAGAGGAGTCTGGCCTGGCCTCTGTAGAGGTTTGGACCTGGGACTTGCAGAAACCAGATTGTCTGGGAAAGTTAGGCCCAAATCATGGTTACATTTGAAAATCAGGCAGTGCAGTTGGGTCTGCTGTGAGACACCAAAGGGGTTTATTAGTGGTTTCAGAGCAAGCAAGCAACATGATAAAAATAGCATTTGAGGAAGGCTAAACAGGATTAAAAAGAGCAGGTCAGGGAGGTCAGCCTGAAAGACCTAGACTAAGGTGGTATCCAGGGAATTTGAGTTAATGATGCTTATGGATTCATTAAAACAATTTTTTCCGCCGGGCGTGGTGGCTCATGCCTGTAATCTCAGCACTTTGGGATGCCGAAGCGGGTGGATAACCCGAGGTCGGGAGTCAAGACCAGCCTGACCAACATGGAGAAACCCTGTCACTACTAAAAGTACAAGAACAACAAAAAATTAGCCGGGCATGGTGGCACATGCCTGTAATCCCAGCTACTCGGGAGGCTGAGGCAGGAGAATCGCTTGAACCTGGGAGGCGGAGGTTGCGGTGAGCCAAGACTGTTGTGCCATTGCCCTCCAGCCTGGGCGACAAGAGTGAAACTCTGTCTCAAAAAAAAACTCACAATTTTTTTCATGAAGAAAATCTGTTCTTTTAATAATGAAAATTTCAAACATTCACAAAAGAGAATAGTATAATGAATTCTCATATACCATCATCCAGATTCCAAGGTTTTATCAAGATTTTGTCATGTCTACTTTATCCATTCTGTCTCTTCTTAAGCATTTTAAAACAATCCAGGACTTCTTGACATTTCACAGGGGACTTTTTTTCTTTTCTTTGTTTTTTTTTTTGAGACAGAGTCTCACTCTGTCGCCTAGGCTGGAGAGCAGTGGTGCGATCTTGGCTCACTGCAACCTCCACCTCCCGGGTTCAACCGATTCTCCTGCCTCAGCCTCCTGAGTAGCTGGGATTACAGGCATGCACCACCATGCCCGGCTAATTTTTGTATTTTTGGTAGAGACTGGGCTTCACTGTGTTGGCCAGGCTGGTCTCAAACTCCTGACCTCAGGTGATCTGCCTGCCTTGGCCTCCCAAAGTGCTGGGATTACAGGCATGAGCCACTGTGCCCGGCTTTTTTTTTTTTTCTTTTTTTTTTTGAGATGAAGTCTTGCTCTGTCACCTAGGCTGGAGTACAATGGCATGATCTTGGCTCACTGTAACCTCTACATCCTGGGTTCAAGCAATTCTCCTGTCTCAACCTCCTGAGTAGCTGGAATTACAGGTGTGCGCCACCACATCCGGCTAATTTTTTTGTATTTTTGTAGAGACGGGGTATCACCATGTTGGCCAGGCGGGTCTCAAACTCCTGACCTCAACTGATCCACCCATCTTGGCCTCCCAAATTGCTGGGATTACAGGTGTGAGTCACCATGCCCGGCCTGGCCTTTTTTTCTTTTTTAGACAGGGTCTGGTTCTGACACCCAGGCTAGAGTGCAATGGTGCCATCATAACTCCCTGTAACCTAGAACTCCTGGGTAATTAGAACTCCAGCTAATTAAAAATTTTTTTTTTTGGCTAGGCGTGGTGGCTCACGTCTGTAGTCTCAGCACTTTGGGAGGCCGAGGTGGGCAGATCACAAAAATTAGCTGGGCGTGGTGGCAGGCGCCTGTAATCCCAGCTGCTCGGGAGGCTGAGGCAGGAGAATCGCTTAAGCCCAGGAGGCGGAGGTTGCAGTGAGCAACCATTGCTCCCAGCCTGGGTGACAGAGCAAGACCCCATCTCAAAAAACAAAAAGACAAGCCAAAAAAATTTTTTTTGTAGAGACAGCGTCTTGCTGTCTACCCAGACTGGTCTGGAACTCCTGAGCTCAAGCGATTCTCTTGCTTTACTCTCCCAAAGTGCTGGGATTACAAGGTGTGAGCCACCATGCCTGGCCACAGGGGTTCTTTTAAGAGAAGAAAATCAACATAATCTGATGGCTGACTAGAACTAAAAGGAGAAAAATGAGGCTGGGTGTGGTGGCTCATACCTGTAGTCCCAGCACTTTGGAAGACTAAGGCAGGAGGATTGCTTGAGCTTAGGAGTTCGAGGCTGCAGTGAGCTATGATCATGCCACTGCACTCCAGGTAAGAGCCACTACGCCTGGCCAAGACCCTGTGTCTTTTTTTTTTTTGAAACGGAGTCTCGCTCGTTGCCCAGGCTGGAGTGCAGTGGTGCTATCTCGGCTCACTGCAAGCTCCGCCTCCCGGGTTCACGCCATTCTCCTGCCTCAGCCTCCCGAGTAGCTGGGACTACAGGCGCCCGCCACCATGCCTGGCTAATTTTTTGTATTTTTAGTAGAGATGGGGTTTCACCATGTTAGCCAGAATGGTCTCGATCTCCTGACCTCGTGATCCGCCCGCCTTGGCCTCCCAAAGTGTTGGGATTACAGGCGTGAGCCACCACGCCCAGCCTGACCCTGTCTCTTAAAAAAAAAAAAAAAAAAAAAATAGGCCGGGCGCAGTGGCTCATGCCTGTAATCCCAGCATTTTGGGAGGCCAAGGCGGGCAGACCACCTGAGGTCAAGAGTTCGAGACCAGCCTCAACATGGAGAAACCCCGTCTCTACTAAAAATACAAAATTAGCCGGGCGTGGTGGTGCATGCCTGTAATCCCAGCTACTCGGGAGGCTGAGGCAGGAGAATTGCTTGAACCTGGGAGGCAGAGGTTGCGGTGAGCCAAGATCGCGCCATTGCACTCCAGCCTGGGCAACAAGAGTGAAACTCTGTCTCAAAAAAATAAAAAATAAAATAAAAAAATAAAAACAGACACAAAGTGCTCTCCCTCACTGGCTCAAGCTCTGGTGATTGGAGAGGTGAGAAGGGGGGCCGGGTGCAGTGGCTCACACCTGTAATCCCAGCACTTTGGGAGGCCAAGGCAGGCGGACCACCTGAGGTCGGGAGTTTGAGACCAGCCTTACCAACATGGAGAAACCCCGTCTCTACTAAAAATACAAAAAAAATTAGTCGGGTGTGGTAGAGCCTGCCTGTAATCCCGGCTACTCAGGAGGCTGAGGCAGGAGAATCGCTTGAGCCCAGGAGGCGGAGGTTGCGGTGAGCCAAGATCATGCCATTGCACTCCAACCTGGGCAATGAGGGTGAAACTTGCTCTCAAAAAAAAAAAAAAAAAAAAAAAAAGAGGTGAGAAGAGAACCAGGAGACACTGTGTCCTGGAAACCAAGAAGGAGAAGCATTTTAGAAGGAATGGTAATAGACAGTGGCAAATTCAGCAGATGAGCAAGGGAAAGTATAGAGGGAAAAATGCAGGTTTGGGCATTAAGGAAATCAGCAGGCAAGGCATTTGCAGTCATGTTAAGGATAAAAGTGAGCTATAGCAGAAGGTTAGGAAGGAGTGTATGGGAAGGAAATT
The DNA here is from genome assembly GCF_029289425.2 of Pan paniscus. Lineage (NCBI taxonomy): Eukaryota > Metazoa > Chordata > Mammalia > Primates > Hominidae > Pan > Pan paniscus. The sequence continues at coordinate 128,373,277 of NC_073259.2, forward strand.
GATGGGCGGGGCGCAGTGGCTCACACCTGTAATCCCAGCACTTTGGGAGGCCAAGGAGGGAGGATCACTTGAGGCCAGGAGTTTGAGACCAGCCTGGGCGACACAGTGAAACACCATTTCTACCAAAACTACAAAAATTAGCTGGGCGAGGTGGCGCGTGTTTGTAGTGCAGTCCCTGCCACTCAGGAGGATGAGGTGGGAGGATAACCTGAGCCCAGGAGGTTGAGGCTGCAGTGAGCTGAGATCGTGCCACTGCATTCCAGCCTGGGCAACAGCCAGATCCTGTCTCCAAAAATAAAAAAAATAAAATAGAAAGTATGGCTAAAATGGGGTGGGGATTGTGTGTTAGGGAAAGAAAGCAGCGATGGAAGGGCTGAAAATGGTTGGAGATGAAACGTCTCTGACAGCTTTGTGCCTCCCAAGGGCATACTGTTCAGTCGGCGTCTTCCTTGGTTCCAGGGTCCTGTGCTTGGATTGTGGGGAACAGACTCCCCGGGGAGTGCTGCAAGAGCGTTTCCAAGTCCTGAACCCCACCTGGAGTGCTGAGGCCCATGGCCTGGCTCCTGATGGTGACGTCTTTCTCTCAGAGGAGCAAGTCCGGAGCTTTCAGGTCCCAACCTGCGTTCAATGTGGAGGCCGTCTGAAACCAGATGTCGTTTTCTTCGGGGACACAGTGAACCCTGACAAGGTTGATTTTGTGCACAAGCGTGTAAAAGAAGCCGACTCCCTCTTGGTGGTGGGATCATCCTTGCAGGTATCTGACTTGGCAAGAGTGGTAACTACCCCTTGTGCGGGATTGAGTCCTGGAGAGACACCCTGTTTGGTTTAACTTTTTCTAGATCTAGAGAACCTAGACATTCTTATGTGTGTCTTTTCTCCGTGCAGGTATACTCCGGTTACAGGTTTATCCTCACTGCCTGGGAGAAGAAGCTCCCGATTGCAATACTGAACATTGGGCCCACACGGTCGGATGACTTGGCGTGTCTGAAACTGAATTCTCGTTGTGGAGAGTTGCTGCCTTTGATAGACCCATGCTGACCACAGCCTGATATTCCAGAACCTGGAACAGGGACTTTCACTTGAATCTTGCTGCTAAATGTAAATGCCTTCTCAAATGACAGATTCCAGTTCCCATTCAACAGAGTAGGGTGCACTGACAAAGTATAGAAGGTTCTAGGTATCTTAATGTGTGGATATTCTTAATTAAAACTCATTTTTTTAAAATAAAAAATTGTTCAGCTTTATATGAAATGCTTCATGAATTTGTGTGTCATTCTTGCACAGGGGTCATGCTAACCTCTGTATCATTCCAATTTTAGTATATGTGCTGCTGAAGAGAGCACTAAAACTAATTTTTTTTTTTTTTGAGACAGTGCAATGGCCTGACCTCAGCTCACTGCAACTTCTGCCTCCCAGGTTCAAGCCATCCTCCCACCTCTGCCTCCCAAGTAGCTAGGACTACAGGCGTGCACCACCATACCCAACTAATTGTTTATATTTTTTGTAGAGACAGGGTCTCACTTTGTCACCCAGGCTGGTCTCGAAGTCCTGAGCTCAAGCTCTCCACCCGCCTCAGCCTCCCAAAGTGCTGACTTTATAGGCACGAGCTACCACACCCGGCCAAAACTTTTTTTTTTGAGACAGTCTCGCTCTGTTGCCCAGGCTGGAGTGCAGTGGTGTGATCTTGGCTCACTGCATCCTCTGCCTTCTGGATTCAAGTGATTCTCCTGCCTCAGCCTCCCAAGTAGCTGAGATTACAGGCACGTACCACTACACCTGGCTAATTTTTTATAGTTTTGGTAGAGACGAAGTTTCACCATATTGGCCAAGCTGGTCTCAAACTCCTGACCTCAAGTGATCTGCCTGCCTTGGCCTCCCAAAGTGCTGGGATTACAGGTGTGAACCACCGTGCCCGGGTGTTTTTTTTGTTTTGTTTTGTCTTTGAGATGGAGTCTCGCTCTGTAGCCCAGGCTAGAGTGCAGTGGCATGATCTTGGCTCACTGCAACCTCTGCCTCCCAGATTCAAGCAATTCTCCTGGCTCAGCCTCCCGAGTAGCTGGGACTACAGGTGCCCACCACCATGCCCGGCTAATTTTTGTATTTTCAGTTCACCATGTTGGCCAGGCTGGTCTTGAACTCCTGGCCTCAAGTGATCCACCTGCCTCAGCCTCCAAAAGTGCTGGGATTACAGGCATGAGCCACCAAGCCCGGCCAGTGGTCATCTTTCCATGTCCTAAGTGCTATGGTATTGTGACTGATAGGCTGGTGTTCACAAGCATTCCCTGGACCCTGCTCTTCGTTTATCTTTGCATTCACTTGTTTCATTTCTTTACAGATCCCTAAGGAGCATCCCTTTTTTCTCAAACTAATCGAAGCTCGCTGAGTGCAGCCTGTAGGGGGCAACAAATCAACACCTCTCTGCCAGCCCATTTCTCAACCCGGCAGCTTTCCCAGCCAACGAGTTAAGGTCTAGGCTGAGGAGATTTGCCCCAGAACAAAGACTTTTTCAAAGAAGCAGCTGCATTCATTTCCTTTTTATCTCACCTGGCAGGAGAAATGGCCTGGGACATATGTAGGCCAGAGTGGTCTCTGGAGTGCCAACCCAAGGATCTCACTAATTTTGTGGGGTAAGGGTAGAAGGAAATGACTAAATTTATAATCCAAATGGTTAAGTGTCTTTAACTGAACCATTTTGATATAATTTTTGAAAAAATAAGCAATGGCCATGAATGAATTTTTTATAACCAAGGGATAAAGGAATCTTTCAAAAATAGCACAGCAGCTGGGCGTGGTGGCTCAAGCCTGTAATCTCAGCACTTTGGGAGGCCAAAGCGGTCGGATCACGAGATCATGAGATCGAGACCATCCTGGCTAACACGGTGAAACCCCGTCTCTATTAAAAATACAAAAAAATGGGCCAGGCACAGTGGCTCACTTCTGTAATCCCAGCACTTTGGGAGGCCAAGACAGGCAGATCACGAGGTCAGGAGATCGAGACCATCCTGGCTAACACGATGAAACCCCTTCCCTACTAAAAATACAAAAAAATTAGCTGGGCGTGGTGGCGGGTGCCTGTAGTCCCAGCTACTGGGGAGACTGAGGCAGGAGAATGGCGTGAACCTGGGAGGTGGAGCTTGCAGTGAGCCGAGATCTTGCCACTGCACTCCAGCTTGGGCGACAGAGCGAGACTCAAAAAACAAACAAAAACAAACAAACAAACAAAATTAGCCGGGCGTGGTGGCAGGCGCCTATAGTTCCAGCTACTTGGGAGGCTGAGGCAGGAGAATGGTGTGAACCCGGGAGGCGGAGCTTGCAGTGAGCTGACATCGCGCCACTGCACTCCAGCTTGGGCGACAGAGCAAGACTCCGTCTCAAAAAAATAAAAAATAAAAAATAAAAAATAAAAATAGCACACCAGGGCCAGGCACAGCGGCTCACGCCTGTAATCCCTGCACTTTGGGAGGCATAGGCGGGTGGATCACAAGGTCAGGAGATGGAGACCATCCTGGCCAACATGATGAAACCCCGTCTCTACTAAAAATACAAAAATTAGCCAGGCATGGTGGGATGTGCTTGTAGTCCCAGCTACTCAGGAGGCTGACGCAGGAGAATCGCTTGAACCAGGGAGGCGGAGGTTGCAGTGAGCCGAGATTGTGCCACTGAACGGCCTGGGTGAAAGAGAAAGACTCTGTCTCAAAAACAAAACAAAACAAAACAAAAAAACCACACTAGGTATGTGGATTGTATGTTTATATATTTAATTATATATATATATTTTTTTGAGATGGAGTCTCGCTCTTTCTCTTTTGCCCAGGCTGGAGTGCAGTGGCGCAATCTTGGCTCACTGCAAGCTCTGCCTCCTGGGTTCATGCCATTCTCCTGCCTCAGCCTCCCAAGTAGCTGGGACTATGGGTGCCAGCCACCACGCCCAGCTAACTTTTTTGTATTTTTAATAGAGACGGGGTTTCGCTGTGTTAGCCAGGATGGTCTTGATCTCCTGACCTCGTGATCCACCCGCCTCAGCCTCCCAAAGTGTACCTGTTTGTCTTTTTTAAAAAAGATTGCAAATGAGGCTCGGTGGGAGGCCGAGGTGGGCAGATCACCTGAGGTCAGGAGTTCCAGACTAGCCTGGCCAACATGGTGAAAACTGTCTCTACTAAAAATACAAAAATTAGCCGGGCGTGGTGGCCAGTGCCTGTAACCCCAGCTACTCGGGAGGCTGAGGCTGAAGAATCGCTTGAGCAGAGGAGGCAGAGGCTGCAGTGAGCCAAGGTCATGCCACTGCACTCTGGCCCGGGCGATAGAGCAAGACTCCGTCTCAAAAAAAAATTATATAGACACATATATATACATAAAATAATAATAATAGGCCCGGCGCGGTGGCTTATGTGAGTCTGTAATCCCAGCACTTTGGAGGGCCGAGGCGGGTGGATCACCCGACGTCAGGAGTTCGAAACCAGCCAGCCTGACCAACATGGTGAAACCCTGCCTCTACTAAAAATACAGAATTAGCTGGGCATGGTAGCCGGCGCCTGTAATCCCAGCTACTTGGGAGGCCGAGGCAGGAGAATCGCTTGAACCTGGGAGGCGGAGGTTGCAGTGAGCTGAGATAGCGTCATTGCACTCCAGCCTGGGCAACAAGAGCAAAACTCCGTCTCAAAAAATAAAATAAAATAAAAATAATAGTAATAAAAAGTAAAAAAATAGAAAAAGATTACAAATCAAGGCTTGCTTAATGTAATAAAGACTTTCTCAAGAAAAATTAAAGTGCATTATCCTTTCCTCTCCTTCCCCTTAGGAAAATAGTATTTATCGAACATTTACTATACAACAAGCACTTAGGAAGCATTTACACAACATATTTGGACACTTAATTCCCACAACCCTATGATAAGAGCACTATTATTTCGGGTAACCTGCCCAAGGTCACCAAGAGGGTGACTAGGCCAGGAATGAAGGCCAGTCTGTCCAGTTCTGAGTTCGCTCTCGGACTTTCTGCTGTAGAAACCCGGTGGGGTAACAGCAGCTGTACCTGCGGAAGAAGGACAAAGCTCAAGAAACTTCCAGAAGTGACCCAGGCTGGGTTCTGAAAGATAAACATGCCTTCACCAGGTAGGAAAAGGGAGGAAACCACTCATGCAAAAAGCATGGCTGTTACACCACCAAATCTCTTCGGTTTTTTTTTTCCCTTCAATGTGGGGGTGGAAATTTAAGTGTAGATTTGGGGCGCCTCAGAGGCCTGTGGCTCGCCCAACATCCCCGTGGCTCGCCCAACATCCCCTTGCCTCTCTGCTTGGCCACCTCTCCTCTCAGCTCCCCTTTGTTCCCTGCACCCCACTTTCCCTACCCACTAATCCGTCCCCGGGATAAAAGCAATGCAGGCGATGCCCACAGGAAACCGGCAGGAGGAGCTGGGTGACAGGGAAGAGCGACCCGGAGAGTTACATCCACGTGAGTTCGCCCTCTTTTCACACTCTAGCGCCCATTCTGTCCTTCCTGCTGGATTCTGGCTCAGGAGAAGAGCGCCGCCAGGACCCCAGGAAGCTGCAGACAGGAGCCGCTGCCACCTCCACCTCACGCGGCGCCACCTAGTGTGACCATTACCAGCCACTGCGCCTGCGCAGACTCGGGTTTCCTGTGCGCGCCAGAGGGGCGGGGCCTGGGCCGGGAAGGGGCAGAAGTAGACCGGGGGCTGGGCCGCCATTCACCAATAGAAAAGAGAGATCGAGAGCCACGTGCTCATAAAATATCCAATCACAATCACATCCTGTGGCGGTGGATTGGGGGGCGTGGACTAGAGGTTGATCGGGTTGGGCACACAGCATCACGTGACACGAAAAGGTAAATAAGGCCACGTGGCTTTTTCTCCTTGGCTTCGGCGAAACATTACGTCACACTACCGTCTCTGAACAATTATTTAATGAACTTATGTGATGCGCTAGACAATGTGAAGACAATGCGGTTGCTAGAAATTGTAATCTCTCCATCAAATTACTCTGTCCAGCTTATTTCCTTGTTTCTTCATTCAAATCATCCTAGACATTCAACTAGTTTTCCGTATCCTACTTTCATACAAATGCTCATTTAAAGATTATTAAGGGAATTTATTATCTCTTTCCCAAGCCTTGATAATGAAAAAGAGGTAGGTTATTTTGTTGTTGGTTTTTTGTTTTCTTTTTTTGAGACAGGGTCTCATTCTATCACCCAGGCCAGAGTGCAGTCTCACTGCAGCCTCAACCTTCTGGGCTCAGGTGATACTCCCATCTTAGCCTCCCGAGTAGCTGGGACTACAGCCATGCAACACCTTGCTTATTTTTTGTAGAGACGGGATTTCACCGTGTTGTCCAGGCTGGACTCAAGCAAGCCTCAGCTTCTCAAAGTGCTGGGATTTACAGGCCTGAGCTACCACGCCCGGCCCAAGAGATAGATTTTTACATCAGAGGATATCTTTAGAGCCTTTAGTAGCCCTGTGACTGCTCTCTCTCTCTCGTTTGTTCTGTCATCTAAATGAATAAATAAATAAGTAAGAAGAAGTAAGCACCATTTTCCTAAAAGCCCACTTTTCTTCCATCCAACAGGGACTTGCAATTTCTTTCCACTGAAGAAATATTTTTTATGGCCTTCACAGTTCGTTGAAGATTAAGGCCAGGTCTAACTTGATTTTGCATCCCTTGAAATTCTTCATAGCACAATATGCAAAGAAGGGTTCTTCGGTTTATGCTTGTTGAATTTGAATTTGAGAATAGTCCCATTCTTGCCTGCCAAAGAATTAAAAAGACTTAAAAAGAATTAATTTTAATTAAAAAGAATTAAAAAGATAACACTTCTCTGAATTATCTGGATTTGGGTTCCAAGGTCAGCTATGCCACCCAGGAATTAGTGACTTTTGGGAATCCATTGCATCTTTAAGCCAGTTTCCTCATCCATCAGATGTGGATATAACAGTACCTACAACTATAGAACTTCAAGGATGACAAGATAATTGTGCAAAAGACATGACACCGTCTGGAGCATACAGCATAATATATACAAGGATGCCAGTTTGAAGAGTAGGAAAGAAAGTCTCAGAGCAGACTGAATTGTAGACAGATACTAACACTAAATCATTGTCTTGTGGCCAGCCCCGAATACATTGTATCCTCAGCATTTTGTGTGGTGCCTGGCCCAGAGTAAGTGTTCAATAAATAATCATTGAATGGATGAATAAAATGAGGGACCGGGCATGGTGGCTCATGCCTGTAATCCCAGCACTTTGGGAGGCCAAGTCGGGCAGATCACGAGGTCAGGAGATCGAGAACATCCTGGCCAACATAGTGAAACCCCGTTTCTAAAATACAAAAAATTAGCTGGGCGTGGTGGTGCGTGCCTATAGTCCCAGCTACTCAGGAGGCTGAGGCAGGGGAATCTCTTGAACCCGGGAGGCAGAGGTTACAGTGAGCCGAGATTGCGCCACTACACTCCAGCCTGGTGACAGAGTGAGAATCTGTCTCAAAAAAAAAATTATAAATAAATAAATAAATGAGGGAGAAATTATGCCAAAAGATAAGTCCACACACACTCCCTTCTTCAAATGGAAGGTCTTCTGTTGCCCACCACATACCCAGAAGTGGTGGCTGTTCTGTCAGTTTCCAGTGGTCTGAAACTGCTTAATAGTGCCTTTTGATAGTGGACAGAGTCTCACTGTGTCACCCAGGCTGGAGTGCAGTGGTGTTATCTTGGCTCACTGCAACCTCTTCCTCCCAGGTTCAAGTGATTCTTCTGTCTCAGCCTCCTGAGTAGCTGGGATTACAGGTGCACGCTACCATGCCCAGCTAAATTTTGTATTTTTTAGTAGAGATGAGGTTTTGCCATGTTGGCCAGGCTGGTCTCGAACTCCTGACCTGAGGTGATCTGCCCTCTTCGGCTTCCCAAAGTACTGGGATTACAGGCGTGAGCCACCATGCCTGGCCTCAACTTTGCTTTTCTGCTTCAGTTCCCTTCTCTGCCTCTCCCCACTTGCTCTGGTGAATTTCTTTTTTTTTTTCTTTCTTTCTTTGGCCGAGTATCACTCTGTCACCCACGCTGGAGTGCAGTGGTGTGATCTCAGCTCACTACAACCTCAGCCTCCCCGGTTTAAGCCATTCTCCTGCCTCAGCCTCCTGAGTAGTTGGGATTACAGGCCTGTGCCACCATCCTCGGCTAATTTTTGTATTTTTTAGTAGAGACAGGGTTTTGCCATGTTGGCCAGGCTGGTCTCAAACTCCTGGCCTGAAGTGATCTGCCCACCTAGACTTCTCAAAGTCCTGGGATTACAGGCGTGAGCCACTGTCCCTGGCTTAGTTCTGGTGAATTTCAATATAAATGTAGTCATAAATACTCATAGAGGAATTGGGCTGAAGTGACTTAGTGGTTAAAAGCTTGGGCACTGCCACCAGACAGACCTGGCCAAATCCTGATTTTGCCATTTGTGTGATCTTGGACAAATGACTTAACTTCTCTGAATTTTTAGTTCCACATCCATGAAATGGGAGCAAAAATATCAATATCACAGAGCTGGTTTGAACATTTAATGAGATGAGATGTGGAAAACTCCGAACAAGGAAGTATGCAGTAAGTGCTCCAGAAATGCAAGCTGTTATTGGTTTTTCGTTTTGTTTTGTTTTTTTTTTTTGTTTGTTTGGGTTTTGTGTGTGTGTTTGTTTGAGATAGTGTCTCTCTCTGTCACCCAGGCTGGAGTGCAGTGGCGTGATCACAGCTCACTGCAGCCTCCAACTCCTGGGCTCAGGGGATCCTTCCACTTCAGCCTCTCTAGTAGCTTGAAACAGGGTCTCACTCTTTCACCCAGGCTGGAGTGCAGTGGTGTGATCATAGCTCACTGCAGCCTCAAACTCCCGGGATCAAGAGATCCTCCTACCTCAGCCTCTTGTGTAGCTACGATCATAGGCGCGTGCCACCATGCTCGGCTTGTTAATGTTTATTATATTTCATGACTACAGTGTCAAAATTAGCCTGTAGAGTGTGGTGAAGTCTTTTATTTAGAAAAGAAAGTCGTGGCCGTGTGCGGTGGCTCACGCCTGTAATCCCAGCACTTTGGGAGGCCGAGGCGGGCGGATCACGAGGTCAGGAGATCGAGACCACCCTGGCTAACATGGTGAAACCCCGTCTCTACTAAAAATACAAAAAATTAGCTGGGCGTGGTGGCAGGAGCCTGTAAACCCAGCTACTCGGGAAGCTGAGGCAGGAGAATGGCGTGAACCTGGGAGGCGGAGCTTGCAGTGAGCCGAGATTGCAGCACTGCACTCCAGCCTGGGCGACAGAGCGAGACTCCATCTCAAAAAAAAAAAAAGTCATTGTAGAAAAATGGTTTAATACAGTTGAAAATGGAGGCAGAATCATGAGACGGGGGCAAGGTCTGGCTCAAACTAAAGCCTACCACTTCAGGCAGGGAAGGGCAGTGGTTCAGCATGTGTTTTCTGTTGTTAGACTTGCCGAGTTCAAATTCCTTCTCTGCTGCTTACTAGATGATAGCATTGGAAAAGTGACCTCTCCTATTGAGCCTCAGCTTAGGAAAATAAGATTTGCTAATAGCGCCAATACCTCACAGGGCTGTCAAGAGGATTTATGGACACACAGTCCTGGTACAGAGTAAATAATCAGTAGATGGTGATTGTTAATCATTACTCAGGTTTCAAGGTGCTTGCTTGCTTCCTGGAAGTGTCTTTCTAATTCAACTTAGCTTCCAAGGCTGGAAGAAATGATACTCACAAAAGACTAGGTAGAGTAGCCAGGCGCGGCGGCTCATGCATGTAATCCCAACACTTTGCGAGGCCGAGCCAGGCAGATCACTTAAGCTGAGGAGTTTGAGACCAGCCAGGGCAACATGGCGAAACTCTGTCTCTACAAAAAATACAAAAATTAGCCAGGCATGGTGGTGCATGCCTATGGTCCCAGCTACTCGGGAGGATGAGGCGGGAGGATTGCTTGAGCCCGGGAGGCGGAGGTTGCAGTGAGGCAAGGTGGCATCACTGCACTCCAGCCTGGGCCACAGAGCAAGACTCCACCTAGAAAAAATAAATACATAAAAATAAAAGAGTAGGCAGAGACCTAGTTTATAGACAGAGAATAAAACAATATCCAAACATGAGGTCTTTCAACAAGGTGCTTTATTGGAGAGTACAGTGTGAGATGAGGCAGATAGAGGTGATGCTTTTGAGAGGTGATATTCAACTCTGACAATACTTCTTGGTGTCCAGGTTCTTGTGTGCCTTGTTATATGGAGCTTTTGAAAAGCAGATGGCAGCGTTGCGGTCGCAGTTGCAAATGAAGGCCTCACACTCTTTGTTTTTGCCTGGAGAGGGATGAAAGGAGAGGACTGAGCCAAGGTGGACCCTGTTTTGTACAATCTGGGGCAAGAAGAATTAACTGGAATAAGCTGGCAGCCATTCCACTGATGCACATTTAGGGCTGACAGATTAAGTGAATACAAATACATCAGGATGCCCAGTTAAATTTGACTTTCAGATAAACAATGAATGCAATATTTGGGACATATACCCCCCAAAAAATTATCCATTGCTTATCTGAAAGTCATATTTATCTGGGCATCCTGTGTTTTTTTGTTTTGTTTTGTTTTTAAGACGGAGTTTCCCTTTTGTCGCCTAGGCTGGAGTGCAGTGGCGCGATCTCAGCTCACTGCAACTTCTGCCTCCTGAGTTCAAGTGATACTCCTGCCTCAGACTCCTGAGTAGCTGGGACTACAGGTGCTCGCCACCATGCCCAGCTAATTTTTGTATTTTTATTAGAAAGGGTGTTTCATCATGTTGGCCAGGCTGGTCTCAAACTCCGGACCTCAAGTGATCCATTTGCCTCAGCCTCCCAAAGTGCTGGGATACAGACGTGAGCCACCATGCCCAACCTAGTTTCTCTACTTTAAAGCATGTATTTTAAAAATTATGGAACATCCTTAAATGGAATACTACATAGACATTTAGAAAAATTAGGTATGCCTGCACATGGAAATTTTCCCAAATAAAAAAAGCTAGTGTATGCCCCAAAAATCTGGAGGAATATGTAACTGGTTATCTTTGGGTAGTAGGATTATAGATGCCTTCCACTTTCCATAATAGATATTTATGTAGAGTTTGAAGTTGCATTACTTTTGGCTTGTTTACTTTTGTAACCAAAATAAACAATAAGATTACAGTTAAAATGCATTTAAACTTTATTACATATAATTTATGTATCTCTGCTTACCTTCAGGAATCTTATTAGTTTTGTTTCTCTCTGATCCTTTATTTTATTTATTTATTTTTTTGAGATAGAGTCTCGCTGTGTCGCCCAGGCTGGAGTGCAGTGGTGGGATCTCGGCTCACTGCAACCTCTGCCTCCCAGGTTCAAGCAATTCTCTTGCCTCAGCCTCCCGAGTAGCTGGGACTACAGGCATGCATCACTACACCCAGCTAATTTTTGTATTTTTAGTAGAGATAGGGTTTCACCATATTGACCAGGCTGGTCTCGAACTTCTCACCTCAAGTGATCCACCCACCTTGGACTTCCAAAGTACTGTGGTTACAGGCTTGAGTCACTGTGCCCAACTGAGTTATTTTTAATTAATATGAACAAACATCCTCTAATGCAGGTTTCTTGTCTTAGTTGCAAACATTAAAAAGAAACTGTGTGTGTGTGTGTGTGTGTGTGTGTATTTCTCTGGGGAGAGGTTTCATAGCTTTCATCAGATTTGTAAATTTGGCCCTCTAAAGTGGAGCAGGAGGATGTATAAGCAAATTAAGCCATATTATTCAGTGATTAAAATAGTAACAATGGAAAAAACAGTAACAATAAAGGTTTGAGGCAATATGAAAAAGTCATGACAAGGTGATAAGTGAAAAGGCAGAATGCAAGATTGTATTTATTCTGCAAAGTTGTCAAGATTGTTTTAAAAAAAGAAAAAGTTTATATCTAGTTATATCTAAATAATTGATGCATTCATCAATTATTTATTGAGCACCTACTATATGTCAGACACTGCTCTAGATCTGGGGATATAGCAATAAAGAAAATAGACAGTAATCGGCCAGGCACAGTGACTCACGCCTATAATTCCAGCACTTTGGGAGACTGAGGCAGGCAGATCACTTGAGGTCAGGAGTTTGAGACCAGCCTGGGCAACATGGTAAAACCCCATCTCTGCTAAAATACAAAAAATTAGCCAAGCATGGTGGTGCTCGCTTGTAATTCCAGCTACTCAGGAGGCTTAGGCAGGAGAATCGCTTGAACCCGGGAGGCAGAGGTTGCAGTGAGCTGAACGGAGGTTGAGGTGATGAAGTGAGACTCTGTCTCAAAAAAGAAAGGAAGAAAATAGGCAGTAATCCCTGTTCTGTGGATCTTACATTCTATTGGAAAGATGGAATGTAAAGAAATAAGTAGCCGCACATGGTGGCTCACCCCTGTAATCCCAGCACTTTGGGATGCCAAGGTAGGAGGATTGCTTGAAGCCAGGAGTTTAAGACAAGCCTGGCCAACGTAGTAAGACCCAGTCTCTACAAAAAAAATTTTTTAATTAGCCAGGCGTGGTGGTGCACGCTCGTAGTCCCAGCTACTTGGGAGGCTGAGGTCAGCAGATCCCTTGAGCTCAGGAGGTTGAGGCTGCAGTGAGCTATGGTTGCACCACTGTGCTCATGCCTGGGTGACAGAGCAAGACCCTGTCTCTAAACAACAACAAAAAAACCCCAAACTGTCACCACTTACAAGCTGTGTGATCTTGGGCAAATAGCTCAGCCTTCTGAGCCTCAGTTTTCTTATCTGTTAAGTGAGGATAATTGTACCTATCCCATAGTGTTGTTCTGAGGATTAGAGGAGACACTGCCCAGAACCAAGAAAATTATCACTAAATCATGGCTGTTGTTACTATTATTTCCCCCCGGCCTACTGAGAACCAACTAGAATTCATAGGTCAAGGAAGGGATAAACCTACTGCTACAGGTGATTGCCGAGCCAGAGCACGAGTATGAATAGGTGTTGGTGTACGGGTTGTCCAGCAGAAATTTACAGCTGTCCAGCTTCTTGGCCTGGTCGTAGCAGTTGTCATGTGTCTGGCAGCACCTGGAAAGTGGGAGGGACAGCTGAGATAGGAGTAAGTGCAGAGCAATAGGTCAGCCCTCACCTGCCCACTCTCAGGAACAGGTGGGGATGACTTCGCCAAGATGCTTCAGGAGAAATGATCCTATGGCTTGAAAAAATATAAGTCCTTTTATCATATATTTATTGAAAGCATTTTTTTTTTTTTTTTGAGACAGAGTTGCTCTGTTACCCAGGCTGGACAGCAGTGGCACGACCTTGGCTCACTGAAACCTCCAACTCAGTCTCCCAAGTAGCTGGGGTTACAGGCGTTCGCCACCATGTCCGGCTAATTTTTGTATTTTTTAGTAGAGACAGGGTTTCACCATGTTGGCCAGGCTGGTCTCGAACTCCTGACCTCAAGTGATCCGCCCGCCTCGGCCTCCCAAAGTGCTGGGATTACAGGCATGAGCCACCGCGCCTGGCCTGAAAGCGATTTTTAACATGGTTGCAAGAATACAGTAAAATCCTGTATTCAGAAGGTGCAGTGACACTTAACCACTGCTAGAAAATGACACGTGGATAGTTGCTGTGATGTTTACTGTTGCCACATTCTGCCACTGGAGGGCAGCATCGCCCACTGTTTTGCACGTCGGTCATTGTTTCCATCTCTAACGGGGTGCGTTCGCTACAGGGTCCTCTTGGAACATATTTGTTTATTTGACAAGAGGTGAAAATATGTTATCCTTAGCAGATATGCAAGTCCCCTTTTTATGCCTCGTGAGATCCTTGGTGTGTGCCCCACCCCGCCCCCGGCAGGCACTCCAATTTTCCTCCAGGCGGATCACTTACGTGTCCAATTCATCCACGGGGGTGCCTGAGCCCCCCAAGCCACAGTAGCAGCCGTAGTTGTTGTATTCCAAGAAGGGGTCACTCCCCGGGATCACGCACTTGATCATTTTGCGGAACTGCCACACGGCCCGAGGGCTGATGCCGCTGTCGGCGGCGGCCACTGCAAGAAGACATAGCCAGAGTTCAAATCGGTCTGCCAGCACCCCGGGGACACACTGCCTTCCTGCTCCCTCGGGCCCCACGCTGCCTCCCTGACCCCTGCCAGCTGCCTCCTCTGAAGACCGTTGGACCCAGGAACCTGGTAAAGTGAAAGTGGGTAGAGGTTTTTTTTTTTTTAATGAAAACTTTATATATATAAAGTTTATATATATGTGTGTGTGTATATGTATATATCTCTTCTTCTTTTTCTTCTTCTTCTTCTTCTGGGACCCTACCGCCTCAGCTAGGATTACAGGCATGTGCCACCCAGCTAGGCCTGATAGTTTTTTTTTTTTTTTTTTTTTTGAGATGGAGTCTTGCTCTGTTGCCCAGGTTGGAGTGCAGTGACACGATTTCAGCTCACTGCAAACTCTGCTTCCCGGGTTCATGCCATTCTCCTGCCTCAGCCTCCCTAGGTCAGATAGTTTTAAACTATCTGCATTGTTTATCCAGTGAATATTTATTGAGCACTTACTATGTGCCAGGCTCTGTCATAGGAGCTAGAGATACAGCAGTGAACAGGTATTATAATAATAATAATAATAATAATAATCTCTAACCTCATGGAGCTTACAACCTAGTGGGAGAGAAAAACAATAAATGTGATAAGGCCAGGCACGGTGGCTCATGCCTGTAATCCCAGCACTTTGGGAGGCCGAGGCAGGCGGATCACAAGGTCATGAGATCGAGACCATCCTGGCTAACACGATGAAACCTCGTCTTTATTAAAAATACAAAAAAATTAGCGGGGCGTGGTGGCAGGCGCCTTTAGTCCCAGCTACTGGGGAGGCTGAGGTGGGAGAATGGCGTGAACCCAGCAGGTGGAGCTTGCAGTGAGCCGAGATCGCACCACTGTACTCCAGCCTTGGCGACAAAGCAAGACTCTGTCTCAATAATAATAAGAATAATAATAAATGTGATAAGTAAGGAAACTGGATACTGCATTAGAAAGGGGAAGAATAGAGCAGGATGAGGAGAATCTAAAAGGGAGGTCACCCAGCCTGGCCAACATGGTGAAAACCTGTCTCTACCAAAAAAAACACACAAAAAATTAGCTGGGCATGGTGGTGTGTGCCAGCTACTTGAGAGCTACAAGTCCCAGCTACTTGAGAGGCTGAGGCAAGAGAATTATTTGAACCCAGGAGACGGAGGTTGTAGTGATCTGAGATCATGCCACCGCACTCCAGCCTGGGCGACAGAGTGAGCCCCTATCTCAAAAATAAAATAAAGTAAAATAAAAATAAAAATTAAAATAAAATAAAATAAATGGGAGATTGGCCTAACTACTTAGTTGAGTAAGGTGGGAGGATCACTTGAGCCCACGAGTTGGAAGCTGTGGTGAGCTATGATCATGCCACTGAACTCCAGCCTAGGTGATAGAGCAAGACCCTGTCTGGAAAAAAGAAAATAAAGGCAAGCTTTCTTAGCTCAGGCAATCTGAGTTCAGACTTGCAGGTTGAAAAAGTGCCAGCCTTGAGGGAACCCCAATAGAGGAGCCCTTAAGCCCCACTGGGAACCTCGAATTGAGACTGCGGGGCTGGCCATCCCTGTTTGCTGTGGCCTGTGGCCCCCATTCCAGAGGAGTGAGATCTTAGCTCACTTGGGAGAGAAAGGCGGGTGGAGCCGGGGAGACTTGCCTACCTGTGAGCAGCACAGCTAGCACAAGGAGTTTCATCTTGCAGTCAAGGTGAGAAAAGAACTGAGATGACCAGTCTCAGGTATAGTCTTATAGTCAGTCTCCACACAACCCCGCCCAGATAAGGCTGGAGTGTTTGCTTTGCTCTTGGCTGAGTTTGGGGCTGGCCTTGAATCTGTCTGTTGCAGGAATGACCCTGACGATTTGCCAGCATGGGATCACTGGAAAATATGTTATGCATTTGTCCTTAGCAACTGTTAACCAAAGGGATGGTTTCTGGAGTTTTCAGATCTTACAATCTTGACCCTCATACCCACCACTTTGTACTCAGCCCAGCTTCACGGGCTGGTTGGGGAAAGCAAAGCCGTCAGTTCAGTTGGACGCTGGGATAAGGGAGACAAGAAGGAAGTGCAGCCTGGGCAACATAGAGAGACCTCATCTCTAAAAAAAAAATGTTAACCAGGTGTGGTGGTGGATTGCACCTGTGATCCCAGCAACTCAGGAGGCTGAGATGGGAGGATCTCGTGAGCCAGGGAGGTCAAGGCTGCAATGAACCGTGATTGAGCCTCTGCAGCAGAGTGAGACCCTATTTCAAAAAAAAAAAAGAAAAAAGATTGCTGCCTGCAGCCTCCATGTCTTATCAAGTGCCTGAATCTGCGCACTGGGTCTGGTTGAATAGTCCCATCAGTCGTGCACCTTGCAGATAAAGAGACAGGTTCAGAGAGTTGCGGTAACTTGCCCAAGGTCACACAGTTGGCAAATGACAAAATAGGGCTCCAGTTTAGATCTGTCTGATTCCAAGGCAGAGGTTTTATTTTTTTCCACCACTCCGCTCTGCAGTGTGGGTTTGTGAGGGGTTTGGATTCCAAAGGCCTGAGTCTGAATTATAGAATACTAAAGGGCATTAGAACTGTCATATCAGAGGCCAGGCACGGTGGCTCATGCCTGTAATCCCAGCACTTTGGGAGGCTGAGGCTGGCAGATCACCTGAGGTGGAGAGTTCGAGACCAGCCTGACCAACATGGAATAACCCTGTCTCTACTAAAAACACAAAATTAGCCAGGCATGGTGGCGCATGCCTGTAATCCCAGCTACTCGGGAGGCTGAGGCAGGAGAATGGCTTGAACCCTGGAGGCAGAGGTTGCGGTGAGCTGAGATCACGCCACTGCACTCCAGCCTAGGGAACAAGAGCAAAACTCCATCTCAAAAAAAAACCTGTCACATCACATATCTATTTATTTATATATATTTTTTGAGACGGAGTCTTGCTCTGTTGCCTAGGCTGGAGTGCAATGGCGCGATCTCGGCTCACTGCAAGCTCTGCCTCCCAGGTTCATGCCATTCTCCTGCCTCAGCCTCCCAAGTAGCTGGGACTACAGGCACCCACCACCACGCCCGGTTAATTTTTTTTTTGTATTTTTAGTAGAGATGGGGTTTCACCGCATTAGCCAGGATGGTCTCGATCTCCTGACCTCGTGATCCACCTGCCTTGGCCTCCCAAAATGCTGGGATTACAGGCGTGAGCCACCGCGCCTGGCCAAATATCTACATAACATTGTTTAGCTGAAATTCACATAACATTAACCATGTTTAAGTAAACAATTCGGGGGCATTTAGTACCTTCACAGTGTTGTGCAACCATCACCTCTATGGGGTTCCAGAACATTTTTATCACTCCAGAAGGAAACCCTGTACCCATTAGCAGTCACACTCCCTCAGCCCCTGGTAACGGCTAATCTGCTTCTCTCTCTCTCTCTCTTTTTTTTTTGAGACAGAGTTTCGCTCTTGTCGCCCAGGCTGGAGTGCAATGGCACGATCTCGGCTTACTGCAACCTCCGCCTCCCAGGTTCAAGCGATTCTCCTGCCTCAGCCTCCCGTGTAGCTGGGAATTACAGGCGCCTGCCAGCATGCCTGGATAATTTTTGTATTTTTAGTAGAGACAAGGTTTCACCATGTTGGTCAGGCTGGTCTCAAACTCCTGACCTCAGGTGATCCATACACCTCAGCCTCCCAAAATGCTGGGATTACAGGCATGAACCACTGTGCCTGGCCTCTGATCTGCTTCTCTCTATATAGATTTATAATTGGTTAACTTGGTGCTCTTCTGTTCCTATGTCACCTCTACAACAACCCTGTGGGATAAGGAGGGCCTGGTTATTTAATTTATTTATCTGTTTTTTTTTTTTTTGAGACAAAGTGTCGCTCTGTTTCCCAGACTGATGTGCAGTGACACGATCATAGTTCACTGCAGCCTCAACCTCCTGGGCTCAAGCAATCCTCCCACCTTAGCCTCCCAATTAGTGGGGACTACAGACATGTGTCACCACACCTGGCTAATTTAAAAAAATTTTTTGGGCCAGGCACGGTGGCTCATACCTGTAATCCCAGCACTTGGGGAGACCGAGGCAGGCGGATCACGAGGTCAGGTGATGGAGACCATCCTGGCTAACACAGTGAAACCTTGTCTCTACTAAAGATACAAAAAATAAGCTGGGCATGGTGGCGGGTGCCTGTAATCTCAGCAACTTAGGAGGCTGAGGCAGAAGAATGGCGTGAACCCAGGAGGCAGAGTTTGCAGTGAGCCGAGATCACGCCACTGTACTCCGGCCTGGGTGACACAGCGAGACTCTGTCTCAAAAAAAATTTTTGGAGACATGGTGTCTCCCTATGTTGCCCAGGCTGGTCTTGAACTCCTGGCCTCAAGTGATCCTCCCATCTAAGCCTCCCAAAGCATTGGGATCACAGGCGTGAGCCACTGTGCCCAGCAACCTTGATAGTTTTGAGGAGTATTGGTCAGGATGACCCTCTCTTGGAATTTGTGTGTGTGTGTGTGTGGGTGTGTGTGTGTGTGTTTGTTGTAGTCTCACTCTGTCGCCCAGGCTGGAGTGCAGTGGCACAATCTCGGCTCACTGCAACCTCTGTCTCCCAGGTTCAAGTGATTCTTGTGCCTCAGCCTCTGAGTAGCTGGGATTACAGGCACGTGCCACCACGCCCAGCTAATTTTTATTTATTTATTTTTGAGACGGAGTCTCACTCTGTCACCAGGCTGGAGTGCAGTGGCGCGATCTCAGCTCACTGCAACCTCTGCCTCCCGGGTTCAAGTGATTCTCCTGCCTCAGCCTCCCGAGTAGCTGGGACTACAGGTGCACACCACTGCGTCCAGCTAATTTTTGTATTTTTAGTAGAGACGGGGTTTCACCATGTTGGCCAGGATGGTCTTGATTTCTTGACCTCATGATCTGCCTGCCTCAGCCTCCCAAAGTGCTGGGATTACAGGCGTGAACCACTGCACCTGGCTCTCTATTGGAATTGTCCTGTGTTTTTCTCATAATTAGATTACAGTTACGGGTTTGGGGGAGGAAGACCACAGAGGCAAAGTGCCATTTCATCACATGGCTGCTTTATGTTTAATCATCTCTTTTCTGGGCCGGGCGTGGTGGCTCATGCCTGCAGTCCCAGCACTTTGGGAGGCCAAGGCGGGTGGATCACCTGAGGTCAGGAGATCGAGACCATGGTGAAACCCCATCTCTACTAAAAATACAAAAAATTAGCCGGGCGTGGTGGCAGGTGCCTGTTGTCCCAGGTACTCCGGAGGCTGAGGCAGGAGAATGGCGTGAACCTGGGAGGCGGAGCTTGCAGTGAGCCGAGATCGCGCCACTGCACTCCAGCCCGGGTGACAGAGTGAGACTCTGCCTCAAAATAAATAAATAAAAATAAAAATGAAATACCATTAAAAATTCAGTTTCTCAGTCACAATGGCCACATTTCAAGGCTCATAGACACATGTGGTGAGTGGCTGCCAGATTGGCAGCCACAGAATGTTTCCATGATCACAGAAGGTTCTGTTGGACAGGGCTGCTGTGGATTGTCACAGAGCCTGTCTCAGGGCTGCCCCATGGGAGGTGGGGGCTATGAGGACTAATGGAGGGGGACTTGGTTAGGTCAGAATCCCACATCAGCTTGACTGAATGGTCCTGCCTCTGCAGCCCCAGAATGAGTGGAGTCTGCCCAAGCAAAGGAAGCCTTGCCCAGCAAAATGTTCAGTCCCTCTTATGTGGGTTCCTTGGGGTCATAACAAGACAGAGGACCAGGCACTGCTCCTAGATTTAGGCCTGAAGGATGCTAAGTGGGTGATTGGGGGTGGCTCAAAGAAGGAGAAGCAGCTATGGTTGCAAGTAAAGTTATTAATTACCCTTTTTTTCCAGGCTGGAGTGCAGTGGTGCAATCTTGGCTCACTGCAACCTCCACCTCCCAGGTTCAAGTGATTCTTCTGCCCCAGCCTCCTGTGTAGCTGGGACTATAGGCAAGTGCCACCACACCTGGCTAATTTTTGCATTTTTATTAGAGATAGTGTTTTGCCATGTTGGCCAGGCTGGTCTCAAACTCCTGCCCTCAAGTGATCCACCCGCCTCGGTCTCCCAAAGTGCTGGGAATACAGACATGAGCCACCGTACCTGGCTAATGAGTTACTATTAACTGAGTGCTAACTCCATCCCAGGTCCCATATGCTAAGAACCTGGCACAAAGGTCGAGGTAGGTCCAGTACAAACTTCATTTTACAGAGAAGACAGCTGAGGCTGAGAGAGGTTAAGTGACTGCCCCAGAGTCACACATCAGGACCAAGATATGAATTCGATCTGGTTCTCATGCTATCATCTCAGGCTAGGGAGTACTGAAAGTCCCTTGAGGAAGGAAGAGATTCAGTCCAACCTACGACTTCCCTCCTTCCCCAGCCCATGAAAGCCTTCCTAAGAACAATCTGGACAAACTCCACATGCTGGAGTTTAGGCAAAGCACCTGGTGGGGAGGGGGTCCGGCCGCTGCCACAACCCTCTCCCCCCGGAAAGAGACATGCTCACTGTGACAGCCCAGACCTCTGTGGCTCCTGCCACAAAGGTGACAGTATAAGGGACCTGGAAGGGCACTAGGTAGCTCCCCAAGCCCCTACACTCTTTGTACCTTGACCTTACACCACCCCAGATCCCTGCACAGGTGTGCGAAGCACAGCCTCTCCCAGCCTGGGAAAAACACACTCTTCAGTGGAAAGAACAGCTAAGCATAGCTGCTTGGCCCCTTCAGGTGAGGGCGTACCCACGCTTCAGCAAGGCCACATCTACTTGGCTTCTTTTTTTTTTTTTTTTTTTTTTTTTGAGATGGAGTTTCGCTCTTGTTGCCCAGGCTGGAGTACAATGGCGTGATCTCAGCTCACCGCAACCTCCGCCTCCCAGGTTCAAGCAATTCTCCTGCCTCAGCCTCCTGAGTAGCTGGGATTACAGGAAGGCACCACCACACCCGGCAAATTTTGTATTTTTAGTAGAGATGGGGTTTCTCCATGTTGAGGCTGGTCTCGAACTCCTGACCTCAGGTGATCCGCCCGCCTCGGCCTCCCAAAGTGCTGGGATTACAGGCATGAGCCACCGCACCCGGCCAGGTCTATTTGGCTTCTAAAGGATAGGGCTCCTGTTTCTAGGAAGTGCTTAACAGCAGCTACCAGCTACCATCTGCTGAGTGTTTCTATACGCTTGGCACTGTGCTAGCACTGTGCTTTACATATGTTGTCTTTCAGCCTAACAACACTCTTCTGATATAGTTATTATTACTGTGATGGTTGTCATCATCTTCCCCATCTTATAGATGATGAAGCAGTTTCAGAGAGTGTAAGTAACTTGCTCAAAGTCACATGGCTAGAAAGTGGAGAAAAAATTTGAACCTGTGTCTACCTGCCTCTGATTCCTGCTCTCTCCAGTGATAACAACAGCAGCAATTAACATGCTGTGAGGCTGTGCTAGGAAGGATACTAAGAGCCTTGTATAGGCTAGCCCACCATCAGGTGCCAATGAGCAAAATGAGGCAGTATACCGGTGTAACTAAACCTTTTCCACTCCCAAAGCCACCATCTTCAGTGTCAGGATCATCCTGACAGCCTCCTAACTGCTATAATGGCACTGTCTACCTCCATCTCTCCGGAGAAGGGATAGTGTAGCCAGTGGCTCCCAAACTTGACTGATCCCTGGACTCCCCTGGAAAACTTAAAGAGTGATATAGTCCAGGCATGATGGCTCAGGCTTATAATCCCAGCTATTCTGGAAGCTGAGGCAGGAGGATTGCTTGAGTCAGGAATTCAAGGCCACATTGTGCTATGATTGTACCACTCTACTCCAGCCTGGGCAACAGAGGGAGACCCTGTTTCAAAAAAAAAAAAAAAAGGTAATACAGATTATTGGAATGTAAGATGTGCAGGTTGGGTATAAGGATCTGAAATCTGTGGTCTCTCTCTCTTTTTTTTTTTTGAGACGATGTCTGGTTCTGTCACCCAGGCTGGAGTGCAGTGGTGCAATCTCGGCTCACTGCAACCCCTGCCTCCCAGGTTCAAGTGATTCTCCAGCCTCAGCCTCCCAAGTAGCTGGGATTACAGGCATGTGCCATCAGGCTTGGCTAATTTTTTTGTATTTTTAGTAGAAATGGGGTTTCGCCATGTTGACCAGGTTGGTCTTAAACGTTTGACCTCAGGTGATCTGCCCGCCTTGGCCTCCCAAAGTGCTGGGATTACAGGCATGAGCCACCGTGCCCAGCTGCTCTTTTTTATTTAAATTTTTTTTCAGCAGGCCAGGCACGGTGGCTCACGCCTGTAATCCCAGCACTTTGGGAGGCCGAGGCCAGCAGATCACCCAAGGTTGGGAGTTTGAGACCAGCCTGACCAACATGGAGAAACCCCATCTCTAATAAAAATAGAAAATTAGCCGGGTGTGGTGGTGCATGCCTGTAATCCCAGCTACTTGGGAAGCTGAGTCAGGAGAACCGCTTGAACCCGGGAGGCGGAGGTTGCCGTGAACCAAGATCGCATCATTGCACTCCAGCCTGGGCAACCAGAGTGAAACTCCATCTCGAAAAAAAACAAATTTTTTTTTCTAGGTGATTCTGATATGTAGTTTTAAACCATTGTTTTTTTTTTTTTTTTTGAAATGACTATTGGGTTGGATGGAGGTTACTGGGTGTTATTATGCTTTAAAACTCAAATATACTGTATATTTTTTCTCCTTTTTTTTTTTTTTTTTGAGAACACCATGGGGGAAAACGCCCCCATAATCCAATCACCTTCCACCAGGTCCTTTCTTCCACACTTGGGGAATACAATTTGAGATGAGATTTTGGTGGGAAAACAGAGCCAAACCATATCATTCCTCCTTGGCTCCTCCCAAATCTTATGTCCTTTTCACATTTCAAAATCAATCATGCCTTCCCCACAGTCCTCCAAAGTCTTAATTCATTCCAGCAATAACCCAAAAGTCCAAGTTTAAAGTCTCATCTGAGACAAGGTAAGTCCCTCCACCTATGAGTCTGTAAAATAAGAAACAAGTTGGTTACTTCCAAGAAACAACGCAGATACAGGCATTGGGTAAATGTTCCCATTCCAAATGAGAGAAATTGGCCAAAACAAAGGGGTCACAGGCCCCATGCAAGTCCGAAACCCAGCAGTGCGGTCATTAAACCTTAAAGCTCTGAAATGATCTCCTTTGACTGCATGTCTCACATCCAGGGCACACTGTGTGGGCGACAAGCCACCCAGGCGCCGAGGCAAGAGACTGAGGACATGAGCTGTTCCAGTATAATAAAATATAAAACAAGAATAGTTATACTAGATATAGATCTTAGATATTATTATATATGAATATCAATAATCATTAGTTGGTAGCAATGACTCTTTATTCCAATATTATAATAATCCTCGCTCTATAATCATAACTTAGGAAAAACCAGACCATGCAGAGATGGGAGCTGAGGGGACATAGTGAGGTGTGACTGGAAGACAAGAGTGCGAGCCTTCTGTTATGCCTGGACAGGGCCACCAGAGGGCTCCTTGGTCTAGCGGTAACGCCAGCGTCTGTGAAGACGCCCGTTGCCAGGTGGACCGTGGTCTAGTGGTAGCATAAGTGTCAAGGGAAAACACCCACTGCTTTGCAGACCGGGAAAGGGAGTCTCCCTTTCCCTGGGGGAGTTTAGAGAAGACTCTACTCCTCCACCTCTTGTGGAGGGCCTGACATTAGTCAGGCTCGCCCACGGTTATCTGGAGGCCTAACCGTCTCCCTGTGATGCTGTGCTTCAGTGGTCACGCTCCTAGTCCGCCTTCATGTTCCATCCTGTACACCTGGCTCTGCCTTCTAGATAGCAGTAGCAAATTAGTGAAAGTACTAAAAGTCTCTAATAAGCAGAAACAATGGCGTAAGCTGTCTCTCTCTCTCTCTGCCTCGGCTGCCAGGCAGGGAAGGGCCCCCTGTCCAGTGGACACGTGACCCACGTGACCTTACGTATCATTGGAGATGACTCGCACTCTTTACCCTGCCCCTTTTGCTTTGTATCCAATAAATAACAGTGCAGCCAGACATTCAGGGCCACTACCGGTCTCTGCAACTTGGTGGTAGTGGTTCCCCGGGCCCAGCTGTCTTTTCTTTTATCTCTTTGTCTTGTGTCTTTATTTCTACACTCTCTCGTCTCTGCACATGGGGAGAGACCCACCGACCCTGTGGGGCTGGACCCTACACACTGATGTAAGGGGTGGGTTCCTAAGGCCTAAGGCAGCTCCATCCTGTGGCTTTGCAGGGTACAGCCCCCATGGCTGCTTTCAGGGGCTATGTACCTGTGGCTTTTCCAGGCACATGGTGTGAGCTGTCAGTGGATCTACCTTTCTGGGGTCTGGAAGATGATGGCCCTCTTCTCAGCTGCACTAGGCAATGCCCCAGTGGGGATTTTGTGTGGGGGCTCCAACCCCACGTTTCCCTTCTGCACTGCCCTAGCAGAGGTTTTCCATGAGGGCTCTGCCCCTGCAGCAGACTTCTGCCTGGACATCCAGGCATTTTCATATGTATTAGTCCATTTTCATGCTGCTGATAAAGACGCTTCTGAGGCTGGGAAGAAAAAAAGATTTAATGGACTTACACTTCCACATGGCTGAGGATGCCTCACAATCATGGCAGAAAGTGAAAGGCATGTCTCACATGGTGGCAGGTAAGAGAAGAGATCTTGTGTAGGGAAACTCCCCCTTATAGAATCATCAGATCTTATGAGACTTATTCACTATCATGAGAACAGCACAGGAAAGACCTGCCCCCATTATTCAATTACCTCACACCAGGTCCCTCCCACAACACGTGGGAATTCAAGATGAGATTTGGGTGGGGACACAGCCAAACCATATCACCATACATCCTCTAAAACCTAGACAGAGGTTCCCAAACCTCAACTCTTTTCTTCTGCACACCTGCAGGCCTATCACCACATGGAAGCTGCCAATGCTTGTGGCTTGCACCCTCTGAAGCAATGGCCCGAGCTGTACCTTGGCTCCTTTTAGCCACAGCTGGAGCTGGAGTGGCTGGGATGCAGGGCACCGTGTCTGGGGGCTACACAGAGCAATGGAGCCCTGGATCTGACCCACGAAACCATTTTTCTGTCCTAGGCCTCTGTGCCTGTGATGGTAGGGGCTGTCATGAAGATTTCTGATGTGCCTTGGAGACATTTTCCCCCATGGTCTTGGCCATTAACACATTTGGCTTTTTGTTACTTATGCAAATTTCTGCAGCTGGCTTGAATCCCCAGAAAATGGGTTTTTCTTTTCTACCACATGGTCAGGCTGCAAGTTTTCCAAATCTTTATGCTCTGCTTCCCTTTTAAACATAAGTCCCAATTTCAAACCATCTCTTTGTGAATGCACATGATAGAATGCTTTCAGAAAAGGCCACTCACCTCTTGAATGCTTTTCTGCTTAGAATTTTTCTTCTGCCAGATAACCTAAATAATCTCTCTCAAGTTCAAAGTTCCACAGATCTCTAGGGCAGGAGCAAAATGCCACCAGTCCCTTTGCTAAAGCATAGCAAGAATGACCTTTGCTCCAGGACCAAGTAAATTCCTCATCTCCATCTGAGACCATCTCAGCCTGGACTTCATTATCCATATCACTATCAACATTTTGGTCAATACCATTCAACAAGTCTCTAAGAAGTTCCAAGCTTTCCCACATCTTCCTGTCTTCTTCTGAGCCCCCCCTAAACTGTTCCGACCTCTGCCTGTTATCCAATTCCAAAGTCACATCTACAAGTTTCAGGTTATCTGTATAGCAGTACACCTAGCAGAGGTTCCCCATGAGGGCCCTGCCCCTGCAGCTGACTTCTGCCTGGACATCCAGGCATTTTCACATGTATTAGTCAGTTTTCATGCTGCTGATAAAGACATACCTGAGACTGGGAAGAAAAAGAGATTTAATGGATTTATAGTTACACCTGGCTGGGGAGGCCTCACAATCATGGCAAAAGTTGAAAGGCATGTCTCACATGGTGGCAAGACAAGAGAAGAGACCTTGTGTAGGAAAACTCCCTCTTATATAATCATCGGATCTCATGAGAGCTGGTACCAATTCTCTGTATTAGTCTGTTCTCACACTGCTATAAAGATACTACCTGAGACTGGGTAATTTATAAAGAAAAGAGGTTTGATAGTTCCACATGGCTGGGAAGCCTCAGGAAACTTACAATCATGGCAGAAGGCAAAGGGGAAGCAAAGCACATCTTACATGGCAGCAGGAGAGAGAGAGCAGAGTGGGGAGTGTTACTTTTAAACCACTGGATCTTGCGAGAACTCACTATCATGAGAACAGCAGGGGGGGAACCACCCCCATAATCCAATCACCTCCCACCAGATCCCTCCCTGGGGATTTCAATTCCAGATGAGATTTGGGTGGGGACACAGAGCCAAACCATATCACCCACATACTTCTTTTTTATTGGCTATTTTAAAGCAAATCACAGCTCTCAAGTCATTTTATTCATAAGCACTTCTGTATGCATTTCAAACTTTAAGTATTTTTTAATTCTGGTAAAAAACATATAAAGTTTACCATCTTAACCATATTTGAATAGGCAGTTCAGTAGTGTTCAGTATATTCACACTGATAACATTTTTCATCTTGCAAATCCAAAACTGCACCTGTTAAACAACTCTCCTTCTCCCTTGCCCCAGGCTCTGGTAACCACCATTCTACTTTTTGTTTCTGTGAATTTGACTAATCTCAGTACCTCGTATAAGTGGAATCATATAGTATTTCATCCACAGTCTTATTTCACATAACACGATGTAACCTGATGTCCTCAAGGTTCATCCATGTTGTAGTATATGACAGTATTCCCTTCCTTTTTTTTTTTTTTTTTTTTGAGACAGAGTCTTGCTCTGTCACCCAGGGTGGAGGCTGGAGTACAGTGGCACTATCTTGGCTCACCGCAACCTCCACCTCCTGGGTTCAAGCGATTCTTCTGCCTCAGCCTCCCAAGTAGCTGGGATTACAGGTGCCCACCACCACGTCTGGCTAATTTTTGTATTTTTAGTAGAGACAGGGTTTCACCATGTTGGCCAGGCTGGTCTCAAACTCCTGACCTCAGGTAATCCACCTGCTTTGGTCTCCCAAAGTGCTGGGGATTACAGGCGTGAGCCACCACATTCAGCCCAATTTCCTTCCTTTTTAAGGCTGAATAAATAGTCCATTGTATGGATAGATCACATTTTGCGTATCCATTTATCCATTGATGGACTTTTGGGTTGTTTCTACCTTTTGGCTATCATGAATATTGCTGCTGTGAACACTGGCGTACAAATATCTGTTTGAAGGGCTGGGTGCGGTGGTGCACGCCTGTAATCCCAGCAATGAGTGTGAAGTGGCATCTCATTGTCAACACTAAGCTCTGGGTCAAGTGGAAAGTAAAGACCTTCCCAGGAGGAAAGCAGGAGGGAGAAAGTGCAGAGAATATTTAAAAATATCCACTCTGATTATTTAAGTTAAAGGCACTTGAAAAACAGCAGGAACAAGATGATCACTCTCACCTTTGTGCTGTTTCTTAAAAGCAGAAGATGATGAAATTCCTGAGTGAAAGACCCCCAACCTGTACTGGAAGGAAAGGCAACATCCTTATCTTCAAGGGCGAGAAGTCGGCACCAAGATGATTCTGTGCAGACCCTTGTTAAAGTAATTTTTTTTTTTTTTGAGACAGGGTCTTGCTCTGTCACCCAGGCTGGAGTACAGTGGTGCAATCTCAGCTCACTGCAGCCTCTGTCTCCCTGGCTCAAGAAATCCTCCCATCTCAGCCTCCCAAGTAGCTGAGACTACAGGCCTGCACCACCACACAACCGGCTAATTTTTGTATTTTTTTGTAGAGATGGGGTTTTACCATATCTCCCAGGCAAGTCTCGAACTGCTGGACTCAAGGGATCCGCCTTCCTCAGCCTCCCAAAGTGTTTCGATTACAGTTGTGAGCCAACGTGCCCAACCAAAATAGCTTTTTTTTTTTTTTTTCTTTGAGACAGTCTCACTCTGTCACCCAGGCTGGAGTGCAGTGGCGCGACCTTGGCTCACTGCAACCTCTGCCTCCTGGGCTCAAACGATTCTTATGCCTCAGCCTCCCAAGTAGCTGGGACTACAGGTGCGTGCCACCACACCCAGCTAATTTTTTGTATTTTAGTAGAGACGGGGTTTCATGTTGCACAGGGTGGTTTTGAACACCTGAGCTCAGGCGATCCGCCCGCCTTGGCCTCCCAAAGTGCTGGGAGTATAGGCGTGGGCCACCATGCCTGGCCCAAAATAGCTGTTATCTTTTAAGCTTCTCCACATAATTGAGTGCCTTTTTCATAATTTACTATTCTTTGTCCAATCCAGTATATCAGTAACTCTAACTGCTTCTTTAGGTCTTCATTTCTCCCTCTCTCTCTTTTTTTTTTTTGAGAATGAGAGCATCTTGCTCTGTCCTCCAGGCTGGAATGCAGTATCAAGAACACGGCTCACTGCAGCCTCCAACTCCCAGGGCTCAAGCAATCTTCCCACCTCTGTCCCCTGAGTAGCTGGGACCACAGGCTTGTGCCACCATGCCTAAACAATTTAATATTTTATATAGATGAAGGTCTCACTAAGTTGCCCAGGCTGGTCTTGAACCCCTGGCCTCAAGCACTCCTTTTGCCTCAGCCTCCCCAAGTACTGGGATTACAGGTGTGAGCAACCACACTCTGCCTTCATTTCTTTATGGAGGCTCCCATGCCATGCACAACTTTTAATAAATAAATGTGTACGCTTTTCTCCTATTCTTTTTTTTTTTTTTTTTTTTGAGACAGAGTCTCACTCTCACCCAGGCTAGAGTGCGGTGGCACGATCTCAGCTCACCGCAGCCTCCAGCTCCAGGGTTCAAGAGACTTTCCTGCCTCAGCCTCCTGAGTAGCTGGGACCACAGGCACCCACCACCACACTCGGCTAATTTTTGTATTTTTAGTAGAGATGGGGTTTTGCCATGTTGACCAGCCTGGTCTCGAACTCCTGACCTCAATTGATCTGCCCACCTCTGCCTCCCACATGCTGGGATTACAGGCATGAGCCACTGTGACTGACTGGCCCTGTTCATCTATCTTGTGTCAATTTAATTCTTGGATCCTGCCAGGACCCTAAGAGGATGGAGGTGAGTCCTGCCATCCCTAAAACAGGAAAATGAGGTATCCCTGAATGCACAGAGACACAAGACATTCACAAGCCCAGCAACGTTTTCAAATAATTTATTAGGAATTTAAAACTGAAAATAAAACCTGGAAAAAGAAGTTACAGATGTGGAGAGAAGAGACACCGGAGGATGGTAACTTGCTGGCTTCGAAACACCATGTAACATCTTAAAAAAAAAAAAAAAAAATCCCAAAACAAATCAGAAAACGGAATTCCAGGGTCCTGAGCCCATGGTTGGGCCCAGTGGGGTGGAAGGGTCCGGGGATGAGGGAGAGGGAAGCTAAGTGTCTCAGGACTCAGCTCAAACGTGTAGAAAATTAAAAATAAAAACCAATAAAATGCAGCTTCTCTTTTATTAGGAAACATTAAAAAAAAAAACAAACCCAAAACACGAACAGCCGCGCATCTCAGTAACAAAGATTATTGCTTTGTGTTCTCAGGGCTGATAGGTTAAGCACCTCACACAGACAATTAACTCTCCAAAGGTGGGGTTTCCGGGTGGGGGCAATGCTGGGGAAGAGAGCTCAGGCCCTGGGCCTCATAACTGGGGGAGAGGGACACACAGAAGGGGGATGGCAGTGGGTGGGCCTTGGCCCTGCCACGCCAGCCAGGCCACTGTTCATGAAGGTCCAACGCTCCGAACCTCTCTTTTTCCTTAGAAGGGGGCTCTGGGGTGAGGGGCTGCCAAGGGACTCTGGCTGTGGGGTCATCCTGGTGGGAAACTTCAGTGAGAGAATGTGGGGGTTCCCTGAGACGCCCTTTGCTTTCCCCTGGGGTCTGCCCTCGCCAGAGCGTCCCCTGGTGCCCACTCATTGCGGGGGTCGAGGGGGAAGGGGGACAGACTGAGCAGAAACCATGAAGCCCCAACCTAGGTAGGGAGCAGGGGAGACCTTTGGAGAGTTAATTCCTGTCCAGCAGTGTCGCTGGGCAAGCCCTGCTCTTCCCACGCCCTTTGCCCCCACACTGGGTTTTTGGAGTGGGCAGGTCCAACCAAGGCCTTGACCCTGAGGGCCTGAGAGAGCGGGCCTGCCGTGGCCACAGCTGAGGCCTGCAAGCTTACAGTAACGGTGTCTGAGGGGACAGAAACAGGGGAGGGGGGAGCCCCTCACCCCCGAGGGGTCTTAGAGAGGGGTGGGCACATCACCTCACAGTATTTACATATGATACAGGACGGGATGGTTCCAGGGGCTCGGCCTGGCCTCCCCGCAGCCCTGCCCTCCTCTCCAGGGCTGGAGGGAGGCGGCCAGGGGCCCACACCCAGATAGACACTTTGTTCTCAGCTGGTGGGGGGCACCTGGCCCCTTGCCCCCTGCGGCCTGGGGCTTCACATTCACAAACCTAGAAATAGTTTAAAAACGGTTTCTTTAAAAAAAAAAAAAAAAAAAGGGAAAGGGTAAAGGAGGGGAAATCTGAATAAAAAACAGGGGTTGGGCTGCGGCCTGTAGCAGGCTCCCTCCGCCTTCACTCTAGCTATGCACAAATCCAAAAGCCTTTTGGGGAGGGGGCGGTCCTAGGGGGGCGCGGCACGGAGGGAGGGATGGACCAGAGGGCTGGGGTGGGCAACCGGCTAATCCAAAATAAATAAAAGCAGGGCCGGGAGAGGGGCGGGTGGGGACGGGGGCAAGGGCGAAGAGGGGGACGTTAGTAGGGGAGCCAGACGCTGTTGGGGGCAGCAGGGCAGGGGCCGGGCCCGGGGAGTTGGGGGCAGGCAGTAGCGGGTCCGAGTCGCTGCAGGGGAGGGGGCGGCGGCTGCGGCTGAGGTCTCCCGCCCCCTCGCTGGCTCACTCGTGGTCCTCAGTCAGCTGCAGGCTGGGGCGCTGGGAACACAGCCAGGAGGTTATGGGGGCTCCCGGAGCACACGCAGCCCTCCCCAGTTCTCTCCCAGAAGAGCTTTGTTCGTAAACTACCTACTTTCTTCTTCTTATTTTTTTAGAGACAGAGTCCAGCTCTGTTGCCCAGGCTGGAGTGCAGTGACAGCGATCATAGTTCGCTGCAGCCTCAACCTCCCTAGGCTCAAGTGATCCTCCTGCCTCAGACTCCTGAGACTCTGGGATTACAGGTAGTATCTGGGACTACAGGTGAAAGCAAACACACTCTGCTCATTTTTGTTGTTGTAGCAGAGATGGGGATTCACTATATTGCCCAGGCTAGTCTCAAACTCTTGTCCTCAAGCCATCCTCCTGCCTTGGCCTCCCAAAGATCTGGGATTACGAATGTGAGCCACCACACCCAGCCAGACTTTGCACTTTCTGTTCCCTGGTTGGATGCCTCTTTCCCCAGATTTTGAATGGCTGGATTTATTCAAATGTCCCCTTCTCAGAGATACCTTCTCTAAACCCCACATCTAAAATAGCCCTGTCATGCACAGTCTGGAATTATCTCATATGTTCACTTGATTTTTGTCCTGTGAAATGAGAGAGGACTTTGTCTGTCTTGTTCATCCTCTTTCCTGGAATGGGGCTCATAAATGAATGGGTGAATGAACAGAATGTCATGGGCTCACAGTCTCCCACCATCTGCATAGACACTGTGATGGCCGTGTACACAGTCCCACAAGTCGAGGTATCCTGTTGTTTTTTGTTTGTTGAGGTGGAGTCTTGCTCTGTTGCCCAGGCTGGAGTGCAGTGGCCTGATCTCGGCTCACTGCAGCCTTCGCTTTCTGGGTTCAAGCGATTCTTGTCCCTCAGCCTCCCGAGTAGCTGAGATTACAAGTGCGCACCATCACGCCAGCCAAGTTTTGTATTTTTAGTAGAGATGGGGTTTTACCATGTTGGCCAGGCTGGTCTAGAACTCCTGACCTCAGGTGATCCGCCTGCCTTGGCCCCGCAAAGTGCTGGGATTATAGGCATGAGCCACTGCGCCCGGCCAAGGTATCCTGTTTTGATAGCTGTGTACTATACCACTGTACACACACTCATTTGTTTAACCACTTTCCTTTTGATGGATATTTCAGTTATTTGCAGTTTTAAAAATAAATGCCTAGAAGTGGAATTGTTGGGTCCAAGGGCATGAATGTTTGAAACTGGGACAAACACTGCCAGACTGCCCCGGGAACCCCTGAGCCACTGTACTTACTTGCTTCTCCCATATCTTGATCAATGCTGGGCAGTGTTCATCTTAAAAAATCTTTGTGGCTGGGCCCGGTGGCTCATGCCTGAAATCCCAGCACTTTGGGAGGCCGAGGCAGAGGAAGATCGTTTGAGCCAGGAGTTCAAGACCAACCTGGGCCACATAATGAGACCCCATCTCTACAAAAAAATTTTTTAAAACTTAGCCAGGCATGGTGGCATGCTCTTGTGGTCCCCGCTACTTGGGAGGCTGAGGTGGAGGATGGCTTGAGCCTAGGAGTTCCAGGCTGCAGCGAGCTGTGATTGCACACTGCACTCCAGCCTGGGTGGCAGTGAGACTGCATCTCTATTAAAAATAATAATAATAGGGCTGGGCACAGTGGCTCACCCCTGTAATCCCAGCACTTTGGGAGGCCGAGGCAGATGGATCACTTGAGGCCAGGAGTTTGAGACCAGCCTGGCCAACATGGCAAAACTCGTCTCTGCTAAAAACAAAAAAAATACCAAAATTAGCTGGGTGCGGTAGCACATGCCTGTAATCCCAGCTACTTGGGAGGCTGAGACACGAGAATTGCTTGAACCCAGGGGACGAGTTTGCAGTGAGCCAAGATTGCGCCACTGCAGTCCAGGCTGGGTGACAGAGCGAGACTCCATCTACAAAAATAAAATAAAATAATAGTAATAATAATAAACGATCTTAAAAAATCTTTGTGGCCTGCACTGGTGACTTACACCTGTAATCCCAGCACTTTGGGAGACCAGGGCAGGAGGATCCCTTGAGCCCAGGAGTTTGAGACCAGCCTGGGCAACACAGTGAAACCCTGTCTCTACAAAAAAAGTAAAAAAGTTAGCCAGGCATGGTGGCATGTGCTTGCAGTCCCACCTACTCGGGAGGAGTCTGAGGTGGGAGGATCCCTTGAGCCCAGGAGGTCTGGGTGACAGAACGATATCTTGTCTCAAAAATAATAATAATAATAATCTTTGCCAACCTGATAGGTGGGATGTGAAGCCTTACTGTTGCTTTGATTTCTGTGTTTAAATGGAGTAGGGTGAGCAGCTTTTCATCTTTATTGACCACAGCTGGTATAAAGATCTGTCTCCCCTGGGACTGTGGTTCTTGAGGGCAGGGATGGGGTCTGTGTCCCAGATTCGATGGCCCAGGACAGGCTTCCCCAGTGCCACCCCACCACCTGCCCACCCCCACATCCTCACCTCCTGCCACCGTCCCCTGCTTCAGTGGTACCCATTGGTGAAGGCTGTGGCAATCAAAGGGCCCTGAAAAGGAAAGAATTTGACTCCTAGATTCCTGGGAAATAGAGGAAGATCAGGGGCTCCTTCTCTCTCTGCAGGACATCTGAAGTGAGGCGCTGACCTCTCTCTACCTGTCCGGATCCCCCCCCCCACTGCAGGTCTGCCTACCCGGATCACCCCCTACTGCAGGTCTGCTCAAAGATTCTCCAACAGAGGGCCAGGGAATCTGCACAAACCGTACCCTGGATAAAACCAGGGCACCCCTGGAATCAAACCTCCATGTGAGCAGAGATGCCATGTGTCTCATTTGCACCTAGAGCCCACTATGCCTGGCATTCAGAGGCGATAACTAAGTGCCCACTGAATGAATGATAACCCCCACAGCTCTTCCTTAGTGATCTTTCTCCATTCATCCTCCCTCCCCCTCCTTTTGCCCCCAGAGACAAAGAAGGTCTCTCCCTTCCCCAACTTGGGGGTCTCTCAAGGTGTGGGGGGTGAGGTGGGGGCCGCTAGGCCTGGCCACTCACCCCAAGACTGTGGCCGAAGCCGGTGCTGGGGGCAGGGCTGGCGGCGCTGATGTAACTGCTGACCCCCGAGTCCTGGTTGGCCGCCCCGTAGAGCTCGGCCATGGGGCCGGGGCTGGTGGTCCCCAGGAAGCCCCCTGTGCGGCTGGGAGTCGAACCTGGAGGGGGAGCCATCGTCCAGGGGTGAGAGCCTGGCAACCCAGAAAGAAGATGGTGATAGCCCTGGTGCCCTCTGCCACCCCACAGCACCCCCTCAAGCCTGTCCCACCCACCCTAACCTGGACCCCCACATTTCAGAAAGTCCTGTGGGCCCACCTCCTGGAGATCTCCCCATGCCCATCCACCCAGTCACCCCTAGCCCTGAACCCCATCATCTCGTCTGACCACTCAGCAGCCTCACCTCCTGAGCCCCTTCCCAACCTCTCCCCACCTAGCAGCTGAATGCATGTTCTAAACCCTGACCCGCGTCCCTCTGCTACTTGCAATTTCCACTGTCTCCCCACCACCCGGGCTCCTCCTGCCTCCGTTCTCCACTCCCCACTTCCGCACTTTCCCCACCCACTGGCCTCCAAGCCTTTGCATATGCTATTCCCTCAACCAGAAACACTTTTCCTCCTCTTTGCCTTTGAATGCAAAGTTAAGAGGCCCTTCCTCTTGGAAGCCTTCCCTCGCCTTTCCTAGAGGCCCCAGCTGGGAGCTCCTCTGGTACCGGACTCCCCCTAGTGCAGCAGCATCAGCCGTCAGCATTATTGCCTTTTTAATACCTGATGCCACCACCAGGCTGCAACCCCTGGAAGGCAGAGACCCTGTCAGTCTTTTTTTTTTCTTCTGAGACAGACGGAGTCTCACTCTGTTGCCCAGGCTGGAGTGCAGTGACGTGATCTCAGCTCACTGCAACCTCCGCCTCCCGGGTTCAAGCGATTCTCCTGCCTTGGCCTCCCGAGTAGCTGGGATTACAGGCGCGCACCACCACGCCCAGCTAATTTTTGTATTTTTAGTAGAGACGGGGTCTCACCATGTTGGCCAGCCTGCTCTGGAACTCCTGACCTCAGGTGATCTGCCCACCTTGGCCTCCCAAAGTGCCAGGATTATAGGCAGGAGCCACCGCGCCCAGCCGACCCTGTCAGTCTTGCTGAGGGCTGGCTCGCCCATGCTGGCACGATACCCAGCACAGAGCAGGTAATCAGGTGATACTTGAGTGAATGAACAAGTGTCCCTCTGCAAAGGGGTGGCAGTGGCCTTCTCCCCTCCCCTGGACTTCTCTGCTCCCTGTGCTCCCTCATCTCTCTTCCTGCACCTCAGAAGAGCTCACCTGTCCCTCGAACCACAGCCGCTGCCGCCGCTGCTGCCGCCATTGGTCCGTAGGCAGTGAGAGGAATGGCTGAAAGGAAAGGGATGGGCACATCAGCATAGCGGTGAGGGGCAGAGATGGGTGAAGGAGGCCCCTACCTTTTAGGCAGAGCCTGTCCAGCCTGGCCCTACCTCAGAGGGTTCCATGTAGCCCCAGGGTCAAGGCAGAAAAGGCTACCTTGGGCCACACCATCTGTGTCCTGACCTGTGGCATGGATGGAAAAAGGTGGGAGAGAGGACAGCTTCCCAGTGAGTAGCTGAGCCTCAATTTTTCCCCTGGTCTGGGGGGACATGCTTGAATAACCCAAAGCTCATGGAGGGTGGAGGCAGGGCACCCAACCCTGAGAAGCTGTGAAGGTTGCCCGCAGCTGCCCCCTTCTCCAGGATGCCCTTGGCAAAACAGGGATCACTTGGCCCAGAGGTGCCTGGGAGCTCACGTCCTTCTTCGCAGCTCACGACACCTAGCGATAGACAGACATGGGACAGGCCCCCAGGCCTGCTGCCCCCAGGTAGAGCGCTCTAGGGGTCAGGCTGAGGCTGGGCTCACACTGAGGCCATAGCTTTGCACCACACCCTCTGCTGCCTGTCCTGCTCCCCTCGCCCCTGTCTCCTGAGAGCACCCTAAGGGCCTCCCTGACCACCCAGAAATGACCACTGCCTCCCCCAAATCCCCCCAGCCTCTTTGTTTGCCATCTCCTCTTCAGACACAGGCACCTATCCCCTTGTTTGCTGTCTGCCATCATCGTCACCTCTGCAGCACCTAGCACCTTGCCTTGTACACAGCAGGTGTTTAATAACTGCTGAAGGAGTAGAAAGGGAATCTGCTTAAAACACCCAGTGGCTTGAATGGCTTCAGCCTGGGGCTCCCTGGGGCTGAGAGGTGATCACCTCCTATTGTGAATCTTTCCTAAAAACTTCACACAGTGGGCTCCTTCTCACTCAGATGCCACCTCCTCTAAGAAGCTTTCCCTGAATACCCCCACTCAGGCGGCCCCTTGTCCCCAACCATAACGCCTTAGCACATTTCCCTGCTTTAATTTCCTCATGGAACTTCTCACCCTCCAAAAATATCTTTTTTTTTTTAATTAATTTTTTTGTAAAGATAGGGTCTTGGAAAGGCTGGGTGCGGTGGCTCATGCCTGTGATCCCAGCACTTTGGGAGGCCGAGGCGGGCGGATCACCTGAAGTTGGGAGTTCAAGTCCAGCCTGACCAACATGGAGAAACCCCGTCTCTACTAAACAAAAAACAAAAAACAAAATTAGCCAGGTGTGGTGGTGCATGCCTGTAATCCCAGCTACATGGGAGGCTGAGACAGGAGAATCGCTTGCACCCAGGAGGCGGAGGTTGCGGTGAGCCAAGACCGCGCCATTGCACTCCAGCCTGGGCAACAAGAGCACAACTTCATCTCAAAAAAAAATAAATAAATAAAATAAAATAAAAGATAGGGTCTTGGTATGTTGCCCAAGCTGGTCTCGAACTCCTGACTTCAAGCTATCCTCCTGTGTTGGCCTCTCAAAGTGTTGGGATTACAGGCATGAGCCACAACACCCAGCCCAAAAATATCTTATTTGCTTTGGGGATACTCAGGTAAGCCTTTCTTGTTTTACTTGATTTTTTTTTTTTTTTTTGAGACAGAGTCTAGCTCTGTTGCCCAGTCTGGAGTGCAGTGGCATGATCTCGGCTCACTGCAACCTCTGCCTCCTGGATTCAAGTGATTCTCCTGGCTCAGCCTCCTAAGTAGCTGGGACTACAGGCGTGCACCATCATGCCTGGCTAATTTTTTTTTGTATTTTTAGTAGAGATGGGGTTTCACCATGTTGGCCAGGCTGGTCTCAAACTCTTGACCTCAGGTGATCTGCCTGCCTCAGGTTCCCAAAGTGCTGGGATTACAGGCATGCACCACCACGCCCAGCTAATTTTTGTATTTTTAATAGAGATGGGGTTTCACCATGTTGGCCAGGCTGGTCTTGAACTCCTGACTTCAAGTGATCCACCTGCTGCAGCCTCCCAAAGTGCTGGGATTACAGGCATGAGCCACCACCCCCGGCCTGTTTACTTGTTTACTGCTGTCTCCTTCCTCTGGAATTTCAGTTCCAGGAAGACAGGAACCTTGTCTGTCTCACTCACTGTTGTGGCCCCAGTGCCTGGAGTGGTGTCTGGTACAATGGATATTTACTGAATGCATGAAAAAACCACCCAAGTCTCCTTTTCTCCAAGGCTAGAGGAAAGTTCAGATCCTAGGTGCCCAAGCACTGTTGATCTTGTACCTACTCCCTTGCCTGCCAAGATATCTCTAAAAGGGACATTTCTTCTGTCATTTCTTTAAGGCCAGGGACTGGGCTCTGAGGTCTGTTGTTTGGCTCATTTAGGCATTTCCATAAAGTCAGAGGAGCCAACCCCAGCATGTGCTTACCACACTGTAAAGAATGACTTATTTATATAATCAGTATTTGCTCCCCTCTCTAAACTGCGAGTTCTGTGAGATCAAGGCCTGCCTCTGTCTTATCCCCGCTCTGTCCCCAGGGTCTGGGAGGGCATCCTGTGCACAGTAGGTCCGTAACACATGGTGCTCTGTTGCCCAGGCTGGAGTGCAGTGATGCAATCATGGCTCACCGCAGCCTTCAACTCTTGGGCTCAAACGATCCTCCCACCTCAGCCTCCCAAGTAGCTGGGACTACAGGCATGCACCACCACCACACCTGGCTAGTTTTTTATTTTTTTTCAGTAGAGATGGGGTTTCACCATGTTGCCCAGGCTAGTCTTGAACTTCTGGCCTCAAGGGATACTCCTGCTTTGGCCTCTCAGAGTGCTGGGATTATAGGCGTGAACCACCACGCCCAGCACACACAGTTCTTAAATGAGTAACAAGGACCTCCTTCCAGCCCTCCACCCTGACAACTACTGGCCAAACTCTCCCTCTTTTCAGGGAAGAGCCTCTGTTACCTGCATCTCTAGGGTTCTCCTCCCCACCCCTTCCTTTACTCCAGGTTTCTCTTCCTCTCCCCCATTTTGGGGGAACCCTGAGCACCCCTTGGAAGGAAGGTCTTATCTAAAGCAGGGTCCATGCTCACGTCTTCCACACATGGCCAGGTTGAGGGGAGAGTCTGGGGGTGGGGTGGGGGAGAAGCAGGTTGGACAGAGAAACCCCGTGCAGCCCACCCCACGTGCTTGCAGTCTCCTCGGCTCAAGGCTGGCTCCGCAGCTGAGCTGGCTGGCCCGAGTGAAGGTGCCAGCCAGGAAACCGGCCCCCTGTCACCTTCACCCCACTTGTCCAGAAGTCACCAAAGGGCTGGATTCGGCCCTTGGCAATATTTCATTTGGCTCACAGTGTTTTAAACATTTAGAATCTGTTGCCAACATTGAAAAATAATGGAAAAATTCATACGAAAGCAAAAGCCAGGTTTCTGGCATCTCTGGAAAAACATGAGATCTGAGCATAGTGAGTCTGTATCCCCTCCCGGCAAGAGTCAGCTGGCACCGAGGGCAGGTATGCCCACGCTGGTGTGCAGACGTCCCCACCCAGCCCACTTTGCAATGAGTTTGAGACCCTGGCTTGTTCACTGCGGGATCCCAGAGCCTCCATGGAGCCTGGCACACGGGAGGTGCTAGATAAATATTTGCCAAATGGATGAATGAGTGACTTTGCCTCCATCTGCTTGGCTTGGCCCTATGCCCCACCCTTAAGGGCCATGTAGCCGCCCAGACTGGCCAGTGCCCAGGCACAGTCTGCTGTGTCCCCACAGCCGGACTGGCGGGCAGGAGAAAAGGATCCCGCTAGCTTTCCCCAGGAAACTCCCTGGGCCCCTTCTGTTTCTCCCCATGTGGCCTGAGAGGTATACAAAATCCGAGCGACTGACCTGTAAGCTCGGGGAGGACTGGGGCGCTCGGGAGAGGGGTCCGCTCTACACGGAATTCTAAAATGAAACGTAAAACAGCTTAGGAAGAAGCAGGGGAGGCCCCTTGGACATGGCCCAGGGAGGACAAATGCACCCACAGGGACACTGGGTGAGGAGACAGGCCATGCACAGGACCCAAGAGCTGGGGAGGGGGAGAGCACAGTTCCCAGAAGGCAGGGGAGGGCAAGGAGACAGACACAGAGGAGAGACAGAGAGAGAGAGCAGAGTTGCCACCTATACCCTGGGCACGGGGCAGGGCTGGAGCTACGATTCCAGGTGTTGGTTTGTTTCCTTCTTTTCTGTTTCTTTTCTTTTTCTTTCTTTCTCTCTTTTTTTTTTTTTGAAATGGAGTCTCGCTCTGTCGCCCGGTCTGGAGTGCAGTGGTGCGATCTCGGCTCACTGCAAGCTCTGCCTTCCGGGTTCATGCCATTCTCCTGCCTCAGCCTCCCAAGAAGCTGAGACTACAGGCGCCCGCCACCACGCCCGGATAATTTTTTGTATTTTTAGTAGAGACGGGGTTTCACTGTATTAGCCAGGATGGTCTCGATCTCCTGACCTCGTGATCCGCCCGTCTTGGCCTCCCAAAGTGCTGGGATTACAGGCGTGAACCACCGCGCCTGGCCCTTTTTATTTAAAAAAAAAAAAAAAAAAAGACAGGGTCTCACTCTGCTGCCCAGGCTGGAATGCAGTGGCATGAACACAGCTCACTACACACTCGATCTCCTGGGCTCAAGCGATCCTCCCACCTCAGCCTCCTGAGTAGCTGGGACCACAGGCACACAACATCATGCCTGGCTAACTTGTAGAGACAAGGCCTCACTATGTTGCCCAGGCTGATCTCAAACTCATGGGCTCAAGCCATCCTCCCATCTCAGGCTCTTAAAGTGCTGGGATTACAGGCGTGAGTCACCATGTCCAGGCTCGGGTGTCTCTAAAAGGCTTACAATTTGACTATTACCAAAAACATCTCCCAGAATCCTCTTCTTCTTGTGTGTGTGTGTGTGTGTGTATGTGTGTGTGCTGGGGGGAGGCAGCCTGATGAAAAGCGACGGCCCTAGAATAGGTAGAATAGGTCAGGCTTGGGTTCAAGTCCCAGCTCTGCCACTTCCTAGTTGGCTCATCTTAGCTTGTCATTCTTCCTCTGAGCCTATGTCCTCATCTCTAAAATGAGGATAAGCATCCTTCCCCCATGAGATTATTGAGAGAATTAGGCAACGTCCCATACACAAAGTTCTCCAAGCTGAACAGCCCTGGGGCAGAGGATGTAAGTGCTTAGGGGCCCTCCAAATAAATAAGACCCCCAAGTAAATAAATAAATAAATGGCCTTGCAAAAGTTTGTATTTCTTATTTCAAAGAAAACTGCATTGAATAGTCATCATAGGAAGTCCAGAACTGGGCTTCCTGACATTTACTTTCAGGTCTAGTGTTATCTTTATGTTGGCTTACAAATGAGCATGGTAATGATAATGCTTTTCAACTGGTTTTCAGCATTTAGGGTCTCAGCATAATACCTTGTCTGGACTTGAAAGAGCTCAGCCTAGAGCCTGGCCATTATAGGTGTCTGTGATGATGCAACCAACAATGGCCCTCGGAGAGGCCCCCACTATAAGCCCAATGCCCTCTCTGGTGGAAGTGGCAACCCTGGAGTCGGGTGGGGAGGAGAGACAGGCAGGAGGCAGGCAGAGGATGGCCTGGGAGAAAACGGTGCCATGCAGGGCCACGCTGGGAGCCCCTGTCCCCAGCTTCTGGGGAGGGGTTTGGGGGGGATGGGTGGGGAGAGGCCCTCTTTCCTCAGACATGCCCTTCCTTCCAAGCCTCCAGCAAGCAGACCCCCAGCCATGCACCCCTAGACACCACCCTGAGAAGTCAGACTGCCCGGGAACCAGGGGCATGCTGGCAGCAGAGGGACACCGAGCAGGACTTACCGGGGAACTGGTAGGTGTAGCCAGGGGCGAGGCCTGTATAACTCCGGCTGGCGTAGGTTGTGGCTTGGAAACCTGGGTAACCTGATGGGGCAAGGGGGCAGTGTCAGATGGCTCATCCACAGGGCGGATCCTGATCATGGAGAAGGACCTGAGCCACTCATGTCCCCTCACCTTCCTTTATCATGAATAATAGCTATACCCTCCAAATACCTTCTTCATACCAAGCCCTGTGCCAAGCACACTGCACACTATTATCCCGTTAAACTCGCCTTAGAGGTAGGTACTGTTAGGCACCCCATTTTACAGACAGGAAACCGAGGCTCTGAAAGGTGACACTTTTTGGCTGAGAATAATCCAATGCTCTTTGAGCTCTGGCTCCTGCTTCCCTCCTGTCCTCATCTCCTGCACACTGCTCCTCCCTCCCTCTGCTCCAGCCACACTGGCTTCCTTGCTGTTTTTCAGCTTTGCCAAGCTCATTCCCACCTCAGGGCCTTTGCACATGCTGGTGCCTTTGCCTGGAGCACTCTTTGCAGATGACTACATGCCAGAGTCCCTCTCATTGTGCAAGACTCCGAAACATCTTCCCATAGGCGTCCTCCTTCCCATCAGCTACAATTTCTATCATGTCACCTTGGCTTTTCTTAGTACTGATGATCATTATCTGAACTTATATAATGATTTTTTTTTTCTTTTTTCTTTTTTAGAGACAGGATCTTGCTCTTTTGCCCAGGCTGGAGTGCACAGTGGTACAATTGTAGGTCACTGCAGCCTCAAACTTCTGGGCTCAAGTGATTCTCCTGCCTCAGCCTCCCTAGTAGCTGTGACTACAAGGTGTGTGCTGCTATGCCTGGCTAATTTTTAATTTTTTTGTAGAGATGGGGTCTTGCTGTATTGCCCAGGCTGGTCTCGAACTACTAGCCTCAAGTGATCCTCCTGCCTTGGTCTGGAATTACAAGCATGAGCCACCACACCTGGCCAGAAAGTACTCATGATTTCTTTAAGTGCTGATTTTCTGTCTTCTCAAAGAAAAATCCAATAGTTAGCAATAATGGTGCAATTAAGATTAAAATTCAGATCTGACGGGCTCCAAGCCTCTTAACCACCGATCTCACTATTTGTTAGATAATTTCTTTTTCCACTTTTTTTTTTTGAGATGGAGTTTCACTCTTGTTCCCCAGGCTGGAGTGCAATGGCATGATCTCGGCTCACCGCCACCTCCGCCTCCCAGGTTCAAGCAATTCTCCTGCCTAAGCCTCCCGAGGAGCTGGGAATAAAGGCATGTGCCACTACCCTCAGCTAATTTTGTATTTTTAGTTGAGACAGGGTTTCTCCATGTTGGTCAGGCTGGTCTCGAACTCCCAACCTCAGGTGATCCACCCGCCTCAGCCTCCCAAAGTGCTGGGATTACAGGCGTGAGCCAAGGTGCCTAACTTCTTTTTCCACCTCTTAAATGAAGGGTGAAAACAGCTCATGAATCACCTTAGAATAAAACTTTCTCAATGTTCTAAATAAAACAAGGTGAAAGAGACAAGACAACTAACTACAATACCTGATTCTAGCCTGGATCTTATTCTGAAGGACAAAAATATTCTATAAAGAGCATTACTGGGTCTGGCTGGGCATGGTGGCTCATGCCTACCACCACAACACTTTGGGAACCTGAGGTGAGAAGATCGCTTGAGGCCAGGAGTTCGAGACCAGCTGGGCAACATAGTGAGACCCCGTCTCTACCAAAAAAAAAAAAAAAAAAAAAAATAGCATTATTGGGTCAATTGATAAAATTGGAAAATAGAAAGTAGATTAGATAAAAATATTGTATCAAGGCCGGGCGCGGTGGCTC
The DNA here is from genome assembly GCF_029289425.2 of Pan paniscus. Lineage (NCBI taxonomy): Eukaryota > Metazoa > Chordata > Mammalia > Primates > Hominidae > Pan > Pan paniscus. Next base: position 128,416,370 of record NC_073259.2, read on the forward strand.
ACGCCTGTAATCCCAGCACTTTGGGAGGCTGAGGTGGGCAGATCATGAGGTCAGGAGATCAAGACCATCCTGGCTAACACGGTGAAACCCCGTCTCTACTAAAAATACAAAAAATTAGCTGGGCACGGTGGCGGGCGCCTGTAGTCCCAGCTACTCGGGAGGCTGAGGCAGGAGAATGGCGTGAACCGAGGAGGCGGAGCTTCCAGTGAGCCGAGATCCCGCCACTGCAGTCCGGCCTGCGAAAGAGCGAGACTCCGTCTCAAAAAAAAAAAAAGAAAGAAAAAAATATTGTATCAATTATAAACTTAGGAAGTTGATAACTAAACTGTGGTTACATGAAAGAATATCCCTAATCTTAGGAAGCATCAAAGGGTAAAGGGCCACGATGCATGTAACTAACCCTCAAATGATTCAGTGAAAAATCACAAGTCTGTGTGTGTCTATACATGTGTACATACATATTTGCAAACACACATACACACACATATATACACATAGAGTAAAACTGATCAACCAAAATGGGGGCAAAATGTTAAGAACAGGTGAATCTGATAACAGGGTATATGGATGTTCTTTGTACTGTTTTATTTTTGCAGCTCCTCTGAGTTTGGGATTACTTCCAAATAACATGTTAAAGAAAAAAGAAAAGCTTCAAGGAAGACTGTGCCCTATTTGGAGGCTGCTCGCCTCCCCGACTTCTGACCCTCTAGCCCATGCCGTGCCCCCTCCTCTGAATTCCCAGAGTACCTCTCTGTGTGCCACTCCCCCATGCCTGGCATAAAGACCCCCTTGTACTGTTCTCTTTCTGTGTGTACACATCTCATCTCCCCAGGGAGCCTATGAGCTTCCTGGGGGGCCAAACTCAGATTTACCACCCTCAGTCTTGGACCCAAAGCACAGCTGACTCCTGCTCAGCTTTCAAGGCTCATGGCAGCCTTCACCTCTTCCAGGAAGTCTCCCCAACCTCCAGGTGGGTTTAGGGGCCTCCCACAGCCTCCAGTCACTCTGTAGTGGCAGTGCCCATTTACTCCTGTCTCCAACTTGAAGGAGAGCCCCATGAGAGCAGGCTCTCCTTCTCAGAAGTTGCTCAATAAATATTACCTGAATGAATAAGACCAGGCAGCCTTTCTTTTGCCCCCTCCAAAGGCCTTTGGCCTTTGCAAATGCTGTTCCCTCCGCCTGGAACACTTTTCCCCTTCCTGTCTCTCCAGCCTCCCCATCACTGGCTCCTACTCCACCCGCAGACTCAACTTAAATGTAACTTCTTTTCCCACTTCTCCAAGTCATGGTCAAGTTCCCTGTGACCACACTCCCTCGGCACCCTACACTTCTGCATCTGAAATCTATTTTATCTTCTTACTTGTTTTCCCTGCCAGATTGTAAAGAAAGTCATTGTTGCAGTTCCTGGCATAATGTCTGGCATATAGAGTTGCTCAATAACTGTGTACTGGATGGATGAATGGATAGAGGAATGGACAGATGGAGGGATGGATGGACGAGAGAATGGACAGATTGACAGGACCAATGAATATGGTTGGACCTTTCTGCTGGCTACCACCAGAGGGCAGCACCCCCCCAACCAAACCACCCCACCTTGGGTAGGACTGCCAGACCCGACAGATCCCTTGTCCCCACTCCTGCTCAATGACTCAGACAGGAGGAGGGCAGACCACAGGGGAGGTGCAACACCCACACAGCCCCTGCTAGCCCTGGGAGCAGTTCCGGCAGAAAGAAGCTGCAGGCGCAGGCTCGCGCATACCCAGCATGCCGATGCCCAGCATGAAGGCGTCCATTCCGTAGGGCATGACTCGAGACCTCCCCCGGGCTGAGCCCGTTGGCGACATCACTTCCTTTGGCTGAGCTTTCTTACATTCCACCTGCAATGAGACCTGGCGGTTAGTCTTTCACACAGAGCTAGAGTCATTAGCCCTCTTGTTCCCTGGAAAGCCTCTTTATTAATTTTATTAATTTCACTGTCCAGCTGAAAACTATTTCATGGTTACCACTGATGGAGCACTCACTATGTGCTGAGGAGTGTGTAAACGGCTTTGCATGCAATCGTTCAATGAACGCTTACACCAATACTACCAATACTATGATGGAGGAGCTTTTCCAGTCCCATTTGACAGATGTGGAAACTGAGGCTCAGAGAAGGGAGGTCATCTGCCTGATTAACTACCGTGTGACACTGCCTCCCTGTCTAGGTTTTTAGGGGTTGGAAGAACTGGCTCTGCCTCCACTCACTCGAAGCCCCTCTGCCTGCCTTTAGAACCTCAGAGCTTCCCTGGCAGGCCCCACAAGGAGCCCCAGTCTTCTCTGTGCCTGTGCTCCATCCAATCCCAACTCACCATGTTTTTGTTTTTGTTTTTGTTTTTGTTTTGTTTTGTTTGAGACGGAGTCTCACTCACTCTGTTGCCCAGGCTGGAGTGCAGTAGCACAATCTCAGCTCACTGCAACCTCCACCTCCCGGGTTCAAGCGATTCTCCTGCCTCAGCCTCCCAAGTAGCTGGGATTACAGGCATGCACCACCATGCCTGGCTAATTTTTGTATTTTTAGTAGAGACAGGGTTTCACTGTGTTGGCCAATCTGGTCTCAAACTCCTGACCTCATGTAATCTGCCCACCTCAACCTCCCCAAAGTGCTTGGCTTACAGGCGTGAGCCATTGCGCCCGGACCCAACTCACCATTTTGTTGTTGATTTCATGAAAATGAATTTCACACACTTTCTCCACGATGTCCTCACTCTCAAACGTGACAAACCCGAACCCTAGAGGTTGGACAAAGGATAAAGGCAAGGTCAGAACCAGAGCGCAGGGTCAAAACTCAACCCCAGGTCGTACCAATATCCCCGCTCCTCTCTCTCTGGCGAGTGAGAGTTAATGAAAGGCTCTGCTCACAGCCTGGAATCCTCTCAACTATCCACTGAGACAGGGTTTCAAGTCCCAGAATACAGATGAGGAAAATAAGGTTCAGGTAAGTGAAGTAACTTGCCCAAGGTCACACAGCAAGTTAGAAAGTGGTAGAGCTGTGATGAGAATACACTCAACATGCTTTTTCTAGTCCTCAGGTGTTTTCCAAAGAGGGAAGAAGGAACACACATGCACACTCATTTAAACTTACACAAAGGTGTACATGTCCAAACATACAAATGTACATAGACACACATTCACGCATGCACACATCTAGATACCTGCGTATCACGCAGACACATGCAGTTACCCTGACATACCAGATATAAACAGATATTTAGGCACAGATACCCCCTTTTGCACAGATACAAATACACACACACACAGAGCACATACCCCACTCCCAAAACGGACTAAAAGTCCTGAAACAACTGGAGAAACAACCCCGTCTCCTCCTGGGTGTGCCCCAGGGGCTGGAAAGGGATTTCTCAGAAGGTAAGGCCCTCGGGAGAAAAACAGCCAGGTGGCGCGTGTGCACACGCACACGGTGTGGCCCAGATGCTCACAGGTTCAGAGGCAACGGGGCTGGGGGCTGGGCTGGGCAGGAGGTGACTGCCTGGGGCTGTGGAGTCAGCCTGACCCTGGGCGGCCTGGCCTAAGCTCTGGTTACCAGGGACAAGGTAAGCCCGGGCAGAGGCAGACACCACTAGGGTGGGGGTAGGAGACTCAGTGGGTTGCAGGGACTGGGGGGGTGGGTACTCCTCTGTTCCTCTCATGTGTCTGCAATTCGGCAAGTTTCTAGCACAGGAAATGGTGGGACAAAAGCCTTCTGTAAGGCCAGGCCTGGGAGAGGACGCAGATCCTGGGGGATAGGATGTCAGAAGGCGAGATGAAAGGGCAGCTGTGACCTGCAGCCCCCTGGCTGACCACGGGGCCCAGCCTGGGAAGGGGGAGGGGGCCACACTCACCTCGGTGCCGGTTGGTGGTTTTGTCAAACATCAGCATGGCGTCGTCCACCTGAAACACAGCCCGCCATGGAGGACCCAGCAGATACCAGCGGAACCCACTACCACCAAGGAACAGGGGCTCTGGCAACCCACTGCCCTCTTGCCCACTCCAGGCTTGACCTTCAACCTGCTCCCTGCACAGGGGACAACTTTCCTTCTGCAACCCCACTGAAAACCCTTTTCAATCACCATCATCTCAATGCACCAGCCTGCATTTATTAAGCTCCATTGTCCTCCCAACATTCCCTGCATGGTAAGATCCCCATGGTGTAGATAAGAAAATAGGCTCAGAGAGGTGAAGTTGCCTGCCCAAGATCACACAGCAAGACCTTGACCAAGCTGGGGAGGCACAGAGAAGATGCTAGAGAAGGAAATATGGGAGGGAGGAAAATGACAAGATGGGGAAGCAAAAGCCTCATCCCTTTCTGTAAAAGGCCAGGAGGACAGCAACCAGACTGGACTCCCCTCTCCGGCTACAGATCTTTTCCTCTAATTGAGGTTTCCTTTTGCTAGAGGCTGTAATTAAAGCAAGTAGAGTTCAGTGCCTGGGCTGCTTTGCCTCCCACTGACTGGGGGAAGGGAAGGTGACTGGGAAAGGGGGAGGATCTACATCATCCATCCTCTCTTGGACCCCAGTCTACTCTTGTTACTTCCTCTAGGTACCCCTTGGATATACGGTCACCAAAGGCCTTGGTGCCACCTTCCATTTGCCTGCATCTGGTGCCTCCTCCTTGCCCTCTTTCTTAGTTAAGGTCTGAGTCACCTTTGGTATAAATCAGGGGCTGCCTCTGATACCCAACCCAATCCTACTCCAGGCCCCAACCCTCCCCCAAATGACCAGACATCCAAAGGATTAAAAAAAAACTTTTCTCAAGCCATCAAGCCATGGGTAACCAGCCTCTTCCCTACTCTCCTTCCCTCTACTTCCAGGCCCAGCATCCACCACCTTCTTTTTTTTTTGGAGACAGAGTCTTACTCTGTCACCCAGGCTGGAGTTCTGTGGCATGATCTCAGCTAACTGCAGCCCCCGCCTCCCAGGTTTAAGCAATTCTCCTGCCTCAGCCTCCTGAGTAGCTGGGATTACAGGTGCATGCCACCACTCCTGGCTAATTTTTGTATTTTAGTAGAGGTGGGGTTTCACCATGTTGGCCAGGCTGGTCTCGAACTCCTGGCCTCAAGTGATCCACCCGCCTCAGCCTCCCAAAGTGCTGGGATTACAGGCGTGAGCCACCGGGCCCGACCCCCATCATCCACCTTCTAAAGGCCCTCCCCTGCCTCATTAAAGACCCTGAACTACAGTGATCCTCCAGCTCTCCTTAGGCATCAAGCTACAGTGGGCCTCTGACTCCCACTGGGAGAACCAGGACCCCACTGAGCCAGGAGGCAACAAGGTCCCTGGAGAATCTCATGACATCTCTCTTCTCAAAGAGCTGCCTGTACTGGGGCCCACGCAACAGAGTGGCACTCTCACTCCCATCCTATGGACCCACTCTGAGTCCCAATCCCAAATCAGCTGGACCACCCGAATGGGACAATCATTTCAGGTTCAGCACATCTTCCCCACCCCTCACTTAACCAATGAAAAACAGAAACCCAGAAAGAAGGATTGTGGTCAAAGCACAGGCTTTGGGTAGGACGGGCCTGAGTTGGAATCCTGGATCCTGCATTTGCTGGTTGGGTAACCTTGGGCAGGTGACTTGATGTTTCTCTGGCTTTGGTTCCTCATCTGTGAAATAGGCATAACAGTGTCTATCTCACAGGTTGAAGTTAAATGAAAGACACCTTTTTTTTTGGAAAAGGGTTCTCGCTATATTGCCCAGGCTAGTCTTGAACTCCCAGGCTCAAGCAATCCTCCCATCTCACCCTCCTTGGTAGCTGGGACTACAGGTGTGCACCACCAAGCCTGGCTATGAGAGGATTTAGTGAGATAGTGCATGTAACAGTCTTAACTCACAGCACCCAGGATATAGTAAGTGCCTAATAAATAATAGCTATTATTATTATCTTTACAAGGGAGGGACTTGCCCATAGTTACACGGGGGGAACGTGGCAAAGCTGGGGAGAGAGCAGCCAGATACTACTGGCTTGAAGGTTGCATGAGGACATCGTCTGTGTCATTTAGGGCCATGACCACCATCCTATTGAGCACCTTGACTGGAGGTCAATCATTTTTTGAATGAATGAATGAATGAATGAACGAACCAGCCACACCCTCCCCCCTAATCCTACAGCTCCGAGTCCCTGCCTGACCCACAGATGGATTCAGCCCAAATCCACAACTTCTCCCACCTTCCTCCACCCAACCCTGCAAGGAAGGCCACCATCCCTGGCCCCACTACACCCTTCAACCTGGGCCTTGGCTGGAGAGGCCCCTAGTGGGACGGTGGGGTTGAGGCCAGGGCAGGGGGCAAGGAAGATGGCTGGGGGTCCGGGTTACCCCCACCGGTGTCCCCTCCTGGGGCGAGCTGAGGGGAGGGAGGCTCCCGGCCCAGTGTCCTTAATATGCTTTGGTCTCCATGGGAACCCGAGGGCAGGGGGGATCGGGCGGGGGGAGGGGAGGCGGCCGAGGCCTGCTGACCAGTAGGAGCCGAGCCGCCAAGTTCGGCGGCCGCTAAGCCTGAGTGGCAGCCATGGCGGCTGACCATTGTTCCCCCCTCGGCGGCGGCCCCTCGATCCGGGCGGGGGGCCCCCCGCCGCGGGGCCCTTGGCATTCCCGGCTGTCCCCCTCGCTCCCTGGCAGCCTATTCTCCGGCTCCCCCTGGCCTCCCCGGGCCGGTTTCACATGCCAACGCCGATTTAGGCCCGAACAAAAGACGCGGCCGCTGACGGCTTCTCCTGGGGCCCGGTTGCCATGGCAACGCCGGCCCCGGGGGCAGGCGGCCTCCAATCACAGCTGCTGGATCAGATTAGTGCGAGCTCTAATGCTCGGCGCTCAGACACAAAGACACCCCGCCGCAGCCGAGCCGGGCCTGCTGCTTCCCAGGAGCGCCCTACCCTCTGGGGCCCGGGCCCGCCCGACCTGCCCTCTGTCCCGGACCCAGGTGCCCACCGAGGCACGAAAGCCGAGGCCTCTGGTCCCCCACACCACCAGCCTCAGCTGGCCAGGGGACACCTCCCCCCCCCCACAATCCCAGGCCCATTTCCCAGGCCACGTCCCCCTTCGCTTGCCTGGGGGTGACTCGAAGTGTCTTGATGGGAAAGTAGAGACCCAGCCTCTCGCCTGTCTCACCTAAAAGAAGAAAGACCAGGGACCCCGGCCCCAAGCAAAACAACCCTCTTTCCCTCCTAGACTTCAAACGTAGGACCCTCTCTGCCATCTCCCCATGGGACCCCAAAGTTCACATTGTCCACCTTTCAGAGGACACCCTAATGTCGGATGTCGCCACAACATCTACCTCTTCAGAGGCCCAGAAATTAAAGCTCCATGCCCCTTACAGCTCACAGCCAATCCTCTGGGCCTGATCAGGAATTGGGGGGTGCTCTCATCAGTTCCCCCCGATACCCAGGGGACCAGCAGCCCCCCAGCTCTGGCTCCAAGCTCCCCACCTGTGCAAATAGGGTGCCGAGTGCAATTGGGAGTCATATTTATTGCCTCCTTATCATCCTCGCCTGGAAGGAGTGGGGAAAGGTTCAATAGCCTGTGGCCTGGACAGGTGCAAACTCCCAGGAGGCCACGGGCTGACTTGATTGAACTGGCTGTGGGAGCACTGCCTCCCTTGTGAGAATGAAGATAAGTAAGAGAAAAATACAGTGGAAGGGCAACAACAGGGCCAGCTACTGTGTGGCTTCTCTGTCCCAAGGGATATCCTGAGTCTGAAGCTCACAGATGAGCCAGGAGGCTGCAAGGTGGATTGGCCTGGTCTCCCCCTACAGCAGGATCCAGCCCCACTCTCATCTTTTGCAGGAATGGAATGACCTGGCTGGATTCGGCTTGCTAGTGCCCCATTCTACAGTGTGTTCACAGCCCCAGCAGCGAGCGCCCCCAGTTTAAACCCACCTTCCCAAACTGCTCAAAATATTGCTTCACGTCCTCCACCGTGGTGTTCACCGACAGCCCCCCTACAAAGATCTTCTTCGTTCGAGTCACCATCTGTTAGGGGAGGGAATGAGAAAGTGGGCATCTGAGTCCTGTGGCCTACCGCCACCAGCAGGGGCTCGAGCCCCCCTGCCAGGATGCCAGCTGACAAGCTCTCTGTGGCCCCAGCCTCTTTAAAGGCCCCCCCCACAAGCTCCCTCTTGGACCCCCGCCTCTAGGCCTGTCATGGGCAGCTGTGCACCCACACCCTGGCTGGCTCGAGTGTGCCTCCTTCCTGCCTCCCCTAGGGACTATGTCCAGAAAATGCCTTCCCTAAGGACTAACACAGGGAAGGGGGCGGGCCAGTGACCCAGACCCACAGCCTAACTCTAAGACCTCACTGGCCCTCCTGGGAGACCCCCCAAGGTCCATCACAGAGTCTCCCTGAACTCAGTGCCGACATTTTCCTCATCAGCCTCCTCCCAACACAACCTCTGGCAGCCCCGTGGCCCCAGCCCTGTTTTAGGAAGAACACATGGTCCTAATTACCCCAGGAGCGCATGGCTAATCCGCGGCAATTCCCAGCCCCATCCTAACACTAAAGCACCTTCTGTCACCAAACTGCTTAATGGAATTAACCCAATTCCAACCATGTGCTCCCTGGTGCGGCTTCCTTCGAATACCTGCTCCATAATTGCTTTCAGGCCCTCTACTGGACCCTTCCAGAGATGCCCCTTTCCTGTCTCCCAGAACTCTTCCTCTCCTTCAGCCCTGGCAGGAGTTGGGGGCCTTGATGGAATTCACTGGCCCGGAATCTTAAAGAGCTCTAGTTCCACCTGGCAAAGGAGGAAACCGAACTCTCCTAGAGAGGGACCTCGTCCTAGGACCCATGATAAGTCAGTAAACTCAGGGGTCCTGACCCCATGTTCCGCAATCAGTCTCTCCTTCTGTCCTCTATATTCAATTGCTTCAAAAGGAAGATCTGGCTAGTTGCCCTGAGGCCTAGAATAGACTCTTAGGCCCCTGCCCTGCACCAAAAGTTTTTTGAGTGTTGTATCGCTCAACTGCTCAGAAATCCATTTTCTGCGCACCTTGACCCTCTCACTGGAAGAACTCGCCAGAGCAGCAGGGTAAGAGAGCATTGAGAAAGCAGCCACAGACATCTAAACTGAAAGACAACAGGTGACAGAGTCTGTGGTCCCCTCTGCCTCTGCAAAGGGTGACTGGGGGGATCCAAGGGTAGCTCCCTAGCCTGCCTGTAGCGCGGCCTTAGGGTCTAAGTCTGTCCTGTATTTCACTTCCAGAGGCCTGGGCATCAAGGCTGTGGTCTATGATGTTGGAATTAGACTCAGGCTCCAAACTCTACTGGGTTCAAATACAGGACGATGAATCCTCTGAGTAGCTCCCCTTTCTCCTAACACACACAAGCCCCTCTCCAGTCCACCCCAGAGCTCACGTGGAAAGACGTATAGTGTCTTCAGGCCACAGAGCAAGGACGTCAAGAATCCCCTCTTCCCAGCCCAGCCCATTCCACAAACACTCCAAGCAGAGGTTCCAGAAGCATCTTCCAGAGCAGGAAATACTGGGAAAATCACTGCCCAGCATTGCCCATAGTAAGAGAGCTCCTCCCAGACATAGACACACCTACCTTGGGCTGTGCTCGCCGAGGGAAGGCCACCTTAGGGTCAATCTACAAGAAAAGGGAGAGGTAGAAGGGGTCTTGGTTATCGCATTTTTAGAAGAGTGACCACACAGCCTTCAGCCCTCAGGACCTCTCTCCTCCCAGGACACAAAGGTGACAGAAATCACAAAAGCCTCTAGGAGGAGAGAATAGTGGTTAAGCATTTATTTTTATTTTTTCTTCAGACAGAGTCTCACTCTATCACCCAGGCTGGAGTGCAGTGGCACGATCTCAGCTCACTGCAACCTCTGCCTCTCGGGTTCAAGTGATTCTCCTGCCTCAGCCTCCCTAGTAGCTGGGATTACAGGTGCGCACCACCACACCCAGCTAATTCTTGTATTTTTCGTAGAGACGGGGTTTCACCATGTTGGCCAGACTGGTTTCAAACTCCTGACCTCAGGTGAGCCGCCCGCCTCAGCCTTCCAAAGTGCTGGGATTACAGGCATGAGTCACCACGCCCAGCCAGTTAAGCGTTTAGACCCTAATGTCCCACTGCTGGGTTCAAATCCCATTTGCACTGCTTCCCAGCTGTGAGACCATGGACAAGTTATTTCCCCTCTTTGAACGTCAGGGTCAAGTTCACCTGCAAAATGGGCAAATAATAACACCCACCTCAAAGGGTCATCAGCAGATTATTGGAGATAATGCATACAAAGCATTTGGCATGGTGTCTAGCTCACAGCAAAAACAAAAACAAAAAAAAATGTAAGCCGTCTTATTCCTTCAAGTATCAGGTAAATCGAGGGCCTTCCTTGCGTAACTGACTTCACGCAGATGACCTATCTAGGTAAGGTATGCAATTCAGGCTTTGGAAACCCTGCAAATGGGAATACTCTTTGTCTGCAAAAGGCCACAAGCTGAGAGTTCATAACCATCAGGAGTAGGCTCAGTTCTGTTTTCGCAGTACTATCTACATCAAACAGCTCTCCTTGAGGCTGTGAGCAAACAGCTCCTTGATAATGCAGCTAGGCTTGGGGCAAGGTAGAGTGCAGTCTTCGGTGACGTGAAAGGGCATGGGACTTGACTTAGAAACTCTGGGCCTCTTGCCAAGCCTGTGATCTTGGTAATGCACTCGAACTCTCTGAGCCTCAGTTCCTTCATCTGCAAAGTGGGGACAATCACACCCGCTTTTCCCAGGGGCAGCTGCGGGGAATCAGATGAGATAACGCGGGTGAAAGCGGCCCTTTGTGAACTGCCCTTCGTTGCACAAACAAAGGTGCTATTACCAGCAGGCCACCTTTGCCCTTGGCTGTGAACAACCAGAGGGAAAAATCAAGATGCATCTGGGTGTACTCCTGGGTACTATAGCTGTACGACAAACAGCAAAAGACAGGGCATGAGACGCTGTGATCCATGCGGGGCCTACGGGGCCAGGTCAGGCCAGAGCTTTTTGCCACCCACACGGGTGGACGTCATTCATAAGTTCACCAGCCAATCGCAGGGAAGATCTATCTTTTCCCAAAGTTCCTTCTGTTCAAAACTCAGCCTCGTTCTAGGCAGCTGGCTCTGGCTTCTCTCTGAATGGCACAGACCAGGAACTAGCCTCCTACAGGCTCCCCCACTGGAATCTGTCCACAGAGATGGAACCTCCAAAATCCACACTAGGGCAATGCCTCCTCTCCTGCCAAGTCCTACTGGGCTCCAGGGAAAAATCACAACTGCCCATTTCTCCCGCCTGAAGTTTCAATTCCACACCTCCATGGACATGTCCATCCTTCTCTTTCTCCCAGAAGCAGCTGCCCCAGCCACCAGCGCACCACACACAGTCCTCCTACACAGACCCCGATGGGGAGATGGTACCCAAGCCACGATCCCACAGACCCACGCACACCCCATCCCTGACACACCCCACCTCCACTGTGACTCACAGCTGGCAACATAAATAAAACCCAACAAGTAAATAAAAGGTGAAAGTCAGAACTCAAAATAGACTCCCCACAGTAAACCTCCCTCCCACCCCCTTTCCCAGGCTGGAGGACGCCAAACACAGACAAAGCCCTGGCCCTTTTCAGCCCCATCTCCTAAGGATACTCATCTCACCCTCCTTCCTCCCTCATTCTCTTCCTCTTTATCAATCTTCCACTCTTCCATCCCCCAGCCCCTAAATCTCAGCTTCCTCAGCACTGCAGAAGCCATCAGTGCATTCTGAGGACAGGGGATGGTAGCAGAACAGGCAGCTTGATGGCAGATAATCACCAAAAACAATAGGCCACTGTCTCTCCATTTCCAGGCTTGGGTCACTCAGGCTGCGCCAAGAAGATCCTTTCAGAGCCGGCAAAGTTGAGGCCTGGCCTCATTTGCTCATTACTGCGAGCGGGAGCGGGAGCCACTGGGCAGAGATAACAGGAGCTGGGGACAGGCGGTAATTTGACAAATTCTTGGGCACAAGCAGCTATTGTTGCAGGTAAACAGGAGCCAGGGACTGACCCAAGCAGAGAGGCCCAAGGCTGGGGGGCAGCCGGGAAGCATGGAGAGAAGAGATCCACACTATCCCTGCTCCCGGCAGACAGACACCCCCATCACATGGGGGTAACCCCCTCCTCTGACTTTTCTCCTTTTCCATCTGCCCTGGAGCCAGCGCCCCCTGCAGGGTCTAAGACACGAAGGAGCTGTGGGACAACAGCAAAATGTTCCATGAGTTTGAATGCCAACCAAGCGGCTTCTCCTAAGATCTAGTCTTCCGAAGGGTCGTTTCCAGGCAAGCTAGAGCCTTTCTCATAAATCCCCTCTGTGGGCAAAGCAGGTCCCTGTCTTCCACACAAAGCAAGGAGCTCATTGACCAAAAGTCGGGGGAGGAAGGAAGGAGAGAGGGAGGGGGCTTCAAGGGATGCTTTGCCATTGGTCTGGATGAAGAGGGGGTGTCGCAGAGCCAAATACTAGTTAGAGTTCACAGAAGCCACCGGGTGGGTCAGTGCTACCCTGACTCACCCAATTTGGGCTGGGGGAGGGACCTAGCCCCACCCCAAGCTCTGCTCTGAGGCATCATGATTAGTACTTCTAGGGAGAGGGTGGCGGCTGCCTCTCCCCTCACCAGGACTAGGGGAGGGGGGATGTAGCATCTCATGGCAGGCCAGGGATTTTTCTCCTCCCTCTCCCCCCCAACTCTAGTGACAAAGTTTCAGAGCATGGCAGCCCTCTTACTCAGAAAAACTCCCTCCTTCCTCATGGACCCCGTCCAGCTGTCCCCTGGGGAGAGTCCTGACCCTCTCCTCCGGCAGCCTCCCTCTCCCAAAGGACCCCCGAAGCCCCGAGGGCCACTCACTGTTTTGGAGTCGAGCTCGTGCCGCGATTGCGCCAGCACTTTATCCACCCCCGCCTGGTCCATGAAAGTGACGAAGCCGAAACCCCTGCGCGCCGTAGTGAGGGAGAGGCAGATGGTTACAAGGCAGTGAGTGGCGGGTGGAGGGGGGCGAGCCGGGAGCAGGAGGAGGGGGTGAGGGGCTCACCTGGATCTCTTGGTCAGGGGGTCCCGCATCACCAGACACTCCTTCACCTCCCCGAACTGGCCGAAGTATTCGCGCAGCCCTTCTGTAACCACACACCCGCCTTCGGACCAGCCCGGGCCCCGCGCCCTTCCCCCCTCCCCCGTCCTTTGCCCCCGGTGACCCCGGAGCGGCCCGGCCGCCCCCGCGCCAAGCTGCCCGCGCGCTCTCCACTGCCGCCGCCCCCCACCGCCCTCGCCCCGTTCCCGCTGAGCCTCCTGGCGCCCACCGGGGCCCCGGGAAGCCGAGGGCCGAGCTGGGCTGGAGGGGGGACGGCTCCGGCCGGGTTCCCGCCGCTCCGGGAGCAGCCTCACAAAAGTTTGAGCCGCAGGTGCGAGCGGAGTTGGCGCTGCCGCCGGCGGGTCCCGGGGGCCCAGCCCACCCCCCCGATACCCCCTGAACCCCTCATCTGCTCCCCTCCACCCGCTGGGCCGGGTGCGCTCGCGGATCGCCCTGCGCTCTCGGGGTCTCCGGGCGGGGCGCGAAAGAGGGCGCGAGGGCGCCCGGGGTCAGCAGGGCGCAGGGCCGGGCTGGGGTGTCCGGGTCCGGGGCGCCGGGGGGTCCGGGGTGCCCTGCCGGACCGGCGGGCGCTCCCGGGCTCGCTCACCCTGCGTAGTCTGCCAACTGAGTCCCCCGATGAACATCTTGCTGCGGGAGGAGGAGAGACACAAAGGGCCCGCGTGAGCGCCGGGCGCCAGGGCGCAGGGGGCGCGGGCCCGGGCCCCGGGGAGGCCCGGCCCGACCCGGATCGGCCATGTTGGCGGGGCCAGGGCGGGCGCGGGCCAAGCAGGCCGGGCCGGGCCGTACCAGGGGTCGTGCGGCGAGTCCGGGGAGGCGAGGCCGGGCTGGGGCGCGTCAGTCTCCATCGGGAGCCGCGGGCGGCGCGGGCAGCGGAGCGGCGGCGGCGGCGGCGGCGGCGGCGCTCGGCGCGGGGCAGATGAGGAGCGCGGCGAAGGGGGCCGGACGGACAGGCCATGCTGCCCCCTCCCCCGACCCCGCTCGGGCGGGCGGGCGGGGACGGCCGAGGGGAGGGCCCGCCGGGGGCCGACCTGCCGGCTCCTCCCCCCGCCGCCCTGCGCGCATAAAGCCCCGCGCTCGCCCGCGCGCCCGGGCGCCCGCGGAGGCGGCGGCGCTGGGACCCCCCTCCCGCGGGGCTCCTGGGTCTCCGGGGCCGAGCGAGACCCCCGAATCCCGGTGCGGGCCGGGACCAGGGCGCGGCCGCACCCCCCACCCACCCCGGCGCGGGGGCCCGGCCGCGGGAACGCCCTCCCGGAATGAAGCGCTTCCCGGTGCCTTCAAGGTAGCTCGGTTCCGGATCGGGAACCCCCCCGGTCTTCCCTCTCAGGTCCCTGCTGTCCAGAATTGAAGAGAACCCCAATCTCCTCGGGTCGGGCGGGAGATAGCCCTAGTGCTCCCCAGTCCCACATGCTCCATTTCCCCAGTCGGAGCGAGAAGCCGCCCTCAGAGCCCCCAGTTTCCTCCCAACCTAATTTAGAGCCCCCCACCCCCACCCCAGGGCTCTAATTTAGAGCCCTCGCTCCGTTCCCAGGATCCCATATCCAGTTTGGGGGACCCACTCAGTGCCTCGCGTCCCGAGTGGGGAACCTCCATCAGCACCCCAGTAGAAACCGTATCCTCTTCCCCAATCCGTCCTCAGCCCTTGGTGTCCAAAGTGAGAGTCCCCCTTAGTTTCCCCAAATCCCTGCCGTCCACATTAGTGGACCCTATGGTCTGTTGAGAAAATCCCGCGCCCCAAGCCCGGGTTCCCAGTTTGCCGCCACCCCCACCTCCCGGTGTGTGGAGTCTCCCCTGGTTCTCTCCCTCCCTGGCTGGTTTTTGTGAGATCCATTCAGACTCCTGTCCTGATTCGGGAAACCCGGTTCCAGACACTCACCACCCCCACCACACCGAGGCTGGAGGAAAAGGCAGTGCCTCTTAGAGCCTCCTGTTTCCAGTTTAGGAGCCCAACGCCTCAGCTGTGCACCGTTCCCTCCGAATGACCCCCTTCTTTTGCAGAGGTCTAAGCTCCACCCCATCCCATTGGAAGAGCCTAAACTACCTACCCACTGCATTTGGAATGACTTCCCTCAGTCCCTCTTATTTTGAGGCTACTCCCCGTGAAGGCAAACACCTTCCTTTCTACCCCCATCTTCTGGGTCTCTGGGATCCCCCAGTACTTGCACCCAAGGCTCCTTGGAGTCACCTTACGTACCCCTAAAATTCTCTCCCTCCAGCCTGGGAACAACCCTGAGAAAGTATTCTGGTTCACCAGGGGAGCTGCGGGGCCACTCTCCTTATCCCCACCTCTCCTTATCCCCACCTCTCCTTATCCCCACCTCTCCTTATCCTCACCTCTCCATATTCCCACCTCTCCTTATCCCCACCTCTCCATATTCCCACCTCTCCTTATCCCCCACCTCTCCATATCCCCACCTCTCCATATCCCCACCTCTCCATATCCAAGCCTTAGGACCCTTCACTTCCCCAGCTGAAACCAGCCAAAAAAGGATCAAACCAGGAAGCTTAGGTGGCCAACACGCCTTCTCCCCATCCCTGCTGGGGGTCTCAGTGCCACACAAGCCCCTCCCTCCCAACTCACCTTCTACTCCTTCCCCCATCCCTACCTTAATCCATCCAGTGTAATCCAGTGACAACCCATGTTGACAAGCCCTTTGCTGTTCACCTTAACATTCCATCCTGAAATCAACACCTTTTATTCCTGGGCATCATAACTCTGACCCCTGGAAGGGTGCCCATCCCCCTCTTGATAGCCCTCCTTCCCTCCCCCCACCCCAACCACCAGGCAGAGAAGAAAGTGAGAGACTTACAGTAATGGTTTCCTTGGGGACCTTCTGGGAATGCTCAGCAGGTATATCCTGCCACCCTGTGAGCATAACACTAGAAACAAACTTGCTTTTTCCTGTTTGTGTCCCCTACTCTGCCCCACAGTTTCTCAGCATCCCCTGGACTGGGGACTGGAGGGCCACCCACACAAGGCATTTCTTACCATTCCAACACAAAAGCATTCCAGTTTGTGTTGTAGCAGAGACACAGATGAGGGTGAGCAGGTAGCCTCTGCGGTATTAGGGAGGTGACTCTTCTTAGGTCTGAACTTAAAAAGGGTCATTGGAGAGGTGCGGGGAGTAGGGATCTTCCAGTGTTCCTGGACTTTGGTTTGTGTGCTGGTGCTGCTGGGCAGATGAGCTTGAAGGATAGGAAATGGGTCCTTTCCGGCAGTGGCGACCTACCCACGAGAACATGCCTCTCGAAAGGGATCTCCTTCATCCTTCTCCAGAAGAGAAGAGGAAACAGAAGAAGAAACGCCTGGTGCAGAGTCCCGATTCCTACTTCATGGATATGACATGCCCAGGATGCTATAAAATCACCATGGTCTGTAGCCATGCACAAACGGTAGTTTTGTGTGTTGCCTGCTCCACTGTTCTCTGCCAGCCTACAGGAGGAAAAGGAAGGCTACAGAAGGATGTTCCTTCAGGAGGAAGCAGCACTCAAAGCACTCTGAATCAAGATGAGTGGGAAACCATCTCAATAAACACATTTTGGATTAAAAAAAAGAGGAAATGGGTAAGGGCATCTGTTCAGAGTCAGCCAATGCTGTGTAAGAAGTAGCTTGAGATAGGATCCATGTATTAGCATATTCATTCAGAATCTGAGGAGGAAGCGTCTACCTCTTTTGGTCAGTAGCTTGTTTGTATCACAGTAACATGGGTTAGACTTAGACAAATCCTCTTTCAGTGCAGGTGTATCTCAGCTGCAGCAGCTTCAGTCCACTTTGTTCACAATAGGGGCGACAAGTCCTTCTAGAGGTAGCCCTCACAGGACAATGCAGTTGTAAACTCATGATCCTCATAGTAAATTGAGGATCTCAGTGGTATTAAGGAAAAATGATCTTTAGAGCAACAGGCCCAGACTTCAGAATTAAGAGATTAGAGGATGTGGTTCCAGCTCTTTTTCTCTGGTACTAAACACACAGAACATCACTCAGAGAATAAAAGAAGAATTTGCTTTATAGTTTTTAAAAAATCCTCTTGAGAAAGACAGTGGGCAAATGATATTATGCAACTTGGCACAGCTATTTACCGAACATCTTCTACGTACTAGACACTGTCCTAGGTGCTGTAGTCCCAGCAGCTGCCTTTGTAAAGCTTGCATTCTAGAGATGAGAGTCATACAAGTAAATGAATGAATGAATGAGTCAATGAATGAATGAGTGAATGAATGAATAAACAATAGATAAATAAATGATGTGTTCAGTTAGATGTTGTAAGTGCCACAGAGAAGGAAGGGTGATAGGGAGGGTGGGTACTATGGGGAAGAAGGTGAGATGAAATTTTATATATATATATTTTTTTGAGATGGAGTCTTGCTCTGTCACCCAGGCTGCAGTGCAGTGGCATGATCTCGGCTCACTGCAATCTCTGCCTCTTGGATTCAAGTGATTCTCCTGCCTCAGCCTCCCCAGTAGCTGGGATTACAGGCGTCCACCATCACTCCTGACTAATTTTTTGTATTTTTAGTAGAGATGGGGTTTCGCCGTGTTGGCCAGGCTGGTCTTGAACGCCTGACCTCAGGTGATCTGCCCACCTCTGCCCTTGAAAGTGTTGGGATTACAGGCGTGAGCCACCACACCTGGCCTGAGATGCAATTTTAAGTCAACAACATTCTCATGGGGAGGGAGATGTTTTAGCAAAGACTTGAAGGAGATGAGGTAAATTAGTCTACTCTATGATACAGAACTCTCATTTAAGCAGAATGTCTGCATCTCTTAAGTGCAATGATAATTAACGTTCATATTTTGACTTTCACTACTCTAAAACTGTAGGTCAAGTGGACTAGGGGCGGATGGGGGCTCAGAAAATGGCAGTTTTTGAACAGACGCCTCTATCAGATGAGAAGGCTGAGAGCTGAGGGTTTTCCTTGGCCACTCTTGGAGAAACACAGCTTTAAGATATATTGAAGAGCCTTTGAGAATGACAACAACAAAATTAAAGATTAAATTATAGTCCATGTGGTTTTAGCGTGCAGAGTATTTCACAGTGTTCTCATTCTTTGAAAATGCAATATTGGCCGGGCGCAGTGACTCACGCCTGTAATCCCAGCACTTTGGGAGGCCGAGGCGGGTGGATCACGAGGTCAGGAGTTCGAGACCACCTGGCCAACATGGTGAAACCCGGTCTCTACTAAAAATACAAAAATTAGCCTGGCATGGTGTCGCACGCCTGTAATCCCAGCTACTGGGGAGACTGAGGCAGGAGAATTGCTTGAACTCAGGAGACGGAGGTTGAAGTGAGCTAAGATTGCACCACTGCACTCCAGCCTGGGTGACAGAATGAGACTCCATCTCAGAAAAAAAAAGAACAAAAGAAAATGCAATATCCAAGCAAAGCCCTGAATTACCCGGAACTTCCCATTTCTTGTTCATGCAAGACAAGGAAAAATTTACTGTAAGCTGATTAAGAGCCATGCATTTATAATCAGCCCATTTTACAAACTTCCCCCTCTTAAAAAAAAATATATATATACCTATATATATATTTTATTTTTTCTTTCTTTTTTTGAGGCAGGGTCTCACTCTGTTGCCCAGGCTGGAGCGCGGTGGCATGATGAGGGTTCACTGTAGCCTCAACCTCCTGGGCTCAAGCAGTCTTCTCAATGCAGCCTCCCAAATAGCTGGGACTACACATGCACGCCACCATGCCCAGCTAATTTTTGTTTCGTTTTGTTTTGCAGAACGGGGTCTAACTATGTTGCCCAGGCTGGTCTCAAGCTCCTGCACTCAAGCAATCCTCTGCCACCACGGCCTCCCAAAGTGCTGGGATTACAAATATAAGCCACTATGCCCAGCCTAAAAAGTAGACTTTATTTTTATTGAGGAGAAGGTACAGAGATTTCCCCATACCGCCTGACCCCACATGTGTGTAACCTTTCCCACTGTCAACATCCCCCACCAGAGTGGTATATTTGTTACAATTGGTGAACCTATACTGACACATTGTTATCACCCAGAGTCCATAGTTCAGAGTTCACTCTTGGTTTTATACATTCTTTGGGTGTGGGCAAATGTATAAGGACATGTATCTCCCATTATACTGTCATACAGAGTAGTTTCACTGTCCTAAACATTCTCTGTGCTCCACCTATTTGTTCTCCCCCTCCCCCAACCCCTGACAACCCCTGATCTTTCACTCTCCATAGTTTTCTCTTTTCAAGAATGTCATATAGGCCGGACGCGGTGGCTCACGCCTGTAATCCCAGTACTTTGGGAGGCCGAGGCAGGCGGATCACGAGGTCAGGAGATCGAGCCCATCCTGGCTAACATGATGAAACCCCGTCTCTACTAAAAATACAAAAAATTAGCTGGGCATGGTGGCGGGCGCTTTTAGTTCCAGCTACTCGGGAGGCTGAGGCAGGAGAATGGCGTGAACCCAGGAGGCAGAGCTTGCAGTGAGCCGAGATCGCCCCATTGCGCTCCAGCCTGGGCAACAGAGCGAGACTCCGTCTCAAAAAAAAAAAAGAACGTCGTATAGCTCGAATCATACAGTAGTAGCTGTTTCAGATTGGCTTCTTTCACTTAGTAACACACAGTTAAGATTCCTCTATGGTGGCTTTTTGTGTGTGTGGGTTTTATTTTTTTGTTTCCTGGGTTTTTTTGCTCGTTTGTTTCGTTTGTTTGTTTGTTTGTTTGAGACAAGGTTTCACTCTGTCGCCCAGGCTAGAGTGCAGTGGCATGTTCAGGCTCACTGCAGCCTCAACCTCTCAGGCTCAAGCAATCCTCCCACCTCAGCCTCCCCAACAGCTGGGACTACAGAATAGCTGGGACTACAGGCACACACTACCGCTCCTGGCTAATTTTTGTATTTTTTGTAGAGACAGGGTTGCACCATGTTGCCCAGGCTGGTCTGGAACTCCTAGCTTCAAGTGATCCACCTGCCTCAGCCTCTCAAAGTGCTGGGATTACAGGTGTGAGCCACCTCGCCTGACCCCCTCTATGTCTTTCCATAGCTTGATAGCTTGTCTGTTTTTAGTGCTGCATAATAGTCTGTGCTCTAGATGTACCACGGTTTATGCATCCCTTCACCTCCTGAAAGACATCTTGGTTGCCTTCAAGTTCTGGCAATTATGATTAAAGCTCAGGCTTTTGTGTGGACATAGGTCTTCAGTCCCTTACTTTTTTGTCCTAATTTTTCTCTCTTTTTTTTTCCTTCTCTCAGATTTCTGGACTCAACCAGAAGGCTATGAGCTGGAGTAATGAAAGCACTTGACTGAGAGTCCAAAGATCCATATGCTGGTCTTGGGACTACCACTGTTTCTGGTCGGGTGGTTCTAGGGATACACCACTTAGCCTTCTGAGCTTCCATTTACTTTCGGAGTTGCTGCAAGACTTAAGTGAGATCATGTATTTGAAAGCACCTTAGACACTCTAAAGCACTATGGGAAAGTAAAGGTAGTCCATCAAAAGCACTATGGGGGTGCCGGGTGTGCTGACTCACGCCTGTAATCCTAGCATTTTGGGAGGCTGAGGTGGACAGATCACTTGAGGTTAGGAGTTTGAGACCAGCCTGGCCAACATGGCAAAACCCCGTCTCTACGAAAAATACAAAAATTGACCAGGCGTGGTGGCACATGCCTGTAATCCCAGCTACTGGGGAGGCTGAGGTGGGAGAATCGCTTGAACCCAGGAGGCGGAGGCTGCAGCGAGCCGAGATCCTGCCACTGCACTCCCGCCTGGGCAACAGAGTCAGACTCTGAGCAATTATTGTGTCTCAGGCACTTTGCGTTGGGAAACTCATTCAATCCTTGCAACAGCTCTCTGAGGCATGTCCCTATTTTACAGATCAGGAAATGAAAGCATTGAGAGGTCAACTTGCTAATAAAGATAAGATGGGTGGTAAGTGAGGGGGCTGAGATTTGAATTCAAGTCTGATACCAGAATTCCCATCATGCACTTCATCATGAACATAATTTTATGTTATCTACCTATTTAATGCACACACAATGCACCTATTATTACAGATGGTTCTGGAATGTCTGTTATGCTGGAATGGGAGCTCTCTAAGGGAAAGTCCCTTAAACCTCTTTGCATTCTCCTCTACCACCCCTTATCCTCAGGACCATACCTTACACTAAGTACTCAATAGTTGGTTTTTGTTTGTTTGTTTGTTTTTGAGACAGGGTCTCACTCTGTCACTCAGGCTGGAATGCAGTGGCATGATCTCGGCTCACTGCAACCTCTGCCTCCTGGGCTCAAAGGATCCTCCCACCTCAGCCCCCCAAATAGCTGGGACTACAGGCTCAAGCCACCACACTCAGCTAGTTTTTGTATTTTTTATAGAGACAGGGTTTTGCTATGTTGCCCAGGCTGGTCTCGAATTCCTGAGCTCAAGTGATCTGCCTGCCTCAGCCTCCCCAAGTGCTGGGATTACAGGCATGAGTCACCATGCCCGGCCTCACTAGTTGTGCTTGCCTGGAAACCATCACTGTGCTAGGGCTGGAGGATGAGATGGTGAATGAGACAGACAGTGATTCCTACTTTCACAGATGTGACAATCTGGAGACACAGTAGTTTTACATACATCTTTTTTGCCTAGGCTGGTCTTGAACTCCTGAGCTCAAGCGATATTCCCGCCTCAGCCTCCCAGAGTGCTGGGATTACATGCATGCACCACCACGCCTGGCTGATATACATCTTTTTAACCAAGTCATTTGAATCACTGCAATAATTAAATGTAGTAGGTTCTATTAATGTGCTTGCCTTACAGATAACGAAGCTGAAACTCAAACATCTGAAGTGACATGCCCAAGGTCATGCAGCTGGCCAGTCTAAAAATCTAGCTCTACCTGACCCAAACATTATGCTACACTCTGTCTCCAT
This sequence comes from Pan paniscus, assembly GCF_029289425.2. NCBI lineage: Eukaryota > Metazoa > Chordata > Mammalia > Primates > Hominidae > Pan > Pan paniscus. The sequence goes on from NC_073259.2 coordinate 128,438,355, forward strand.
TCCCCACCCCCCGACTTTCCCCGCTGCCCTGGCGGGGAGGGAATTAAATAAACTATTCTGCTTGCCCAGCTGAGAACACCCACAGTCTGTCCAGACCTGCTGACTCTCCCACTTTCTCACTTTCTCACTGTCGCTTCCAATGACAGCCAGGGCTGGTTTGATGTGTCGGTGAAAGGGGGGATGCTTCAGAGTTCTATGGTTTCAGCATCTGAAGTCACCTCTCTGCTGTAATTAACTCTGTGATTTAATCTGCTCAACTAATCATTCTACAATTCAGGGGCCAAAGACAAAGATGTTAAGAGGATGCCTCCTTTATGTTTTATTGTTTTTAATGTTTATTTTGGGAAATTGAAACTGTGGACCTGGAGAAGTGAAACCGCAGGTCTGTCAGTGCTGACGGTGGGGAAGGGGTGCCAGGCTGCAGGCAGGGGCTTCTCTTACACTTAGGCCAGACCTAAAGGTGAAGGGCTGGCTAGAGGGGAGGTTCTCATCTCTGAGCCCCATCTGGAGAACAAAGCGCCTTCCCTAGAGCCCAGGTTTTCAGGGACCAGGGAAATAGTTTTTGGAGTTTGTGAACTTAGTGGAAAAAGTATTAGGGAGTTAGGAGCCTGGGGCTCCACCTCTGACCTTGAAGCAGGCTCTTCCCCTCTCTGAGCGCTAGTTTATTCATGTGCAAAATGGAAAGTGGCATATTATTCCAGAGATGGAAAATTGGTTTCAGTTTTTCTACTTGGCCTCCCAAATTACCTCCAAAATGACTGGTAGTGGCTAGGGCTGGGCAAGGATAGAAATCGGGTGATTGATTAGTGATGTCTGCCTTGGTGCAGGTAGTCGTGGAACAGTGGAAGGTGTGCTATAGTGTTGCCTTCTCTGGACTAGATGATCACTACATCTTTTCCAGTTTTGGTCTTCTAGAGACCTTACAACAAGAAGGGCAAGGATTCAGAGCTATGCAGCATCCCCAGGAGTCAGACAACCAAGGGAGGAACCATCAAAGTGACAATTTTATTAATAATGATAATACATGATTCTATATGTGGAGGAAAAGAATTTACATCAAACCATAAGCCATTTGCATCAAACCATTAATGTGGTGGGGAGGCGTGTGTGTTAGTATGAGTATGAATTTTTTCTGTGAGTATAGATTTATCTTAACAACCAGAAAACAGTAAAAACTGTTTAACGTAGTGGGGAGGCGTGTGTGTTAGTATGAGTATGAATTTTTTCTGTGAGTATGGATTTATCTTAACAACCAGAAAACAGTAAAAATAATTTAAATGAGTCTATTTAAAGACTGTTCAAGAACACTGATAGCAGCATTATTCATAATAACCAGAAATTGGAAGTAATCCACACGTCCATCAACAGGAGAATGGATAAACTATGATATATTCATACAATGGAATACTATGTAAAATGAAAAGGACTGGGCGCCCAACACTTTGGGAGGCCAAGGCGGGTGGATCACTTGAGGCCAGGAGTTCAGGACCAGCCTTGCCAACATGGTGAAACCCCATCTCTACTAAAAATACAAAAATTAGCTGGGTGTGGTGGCACAGGCCTGTAATCCCAGCTACTTGGGAGGCTGAGACAGGAGAATCACTTGAACCCGGGAGGTGGAGGTTGCAGTGTGCCAAGATCACTCCAAGATCACACAACTGCACTCCAGCCTGGGTGACAGAGATTCCATCTCAAAAAAAAGAAAAAAAAAAAAAAAGACCATGCTTGGTGGCTCACGCCTGTAATCCCAGCACTTTGGGAGGCTGAGGTGGTCAGATTGCTTGAGGCCAAGAGTTCAAGACCAGCCTGGCCAACATGGTGAAACTGTCTCTACTAAAAATACAAAAATTATCCAGGTGTGGTGGTGTGAGCCTGTGGTCCCAGCTACTGGGGAGGCTGAGGCAGGAGAATTGCCTGAACCCAGGAAGCAGAGATTGGAGTAAGCCAAGATCGAGATCGTGCCACTGCACTCCAGCCTGGGCAACAGAACAAAACTCCATCTCAAAAAAAAAAAAAAAAAAAAACCACACAAATGACAGATACATATAACAATACAAATGAATTTATTCCTTTTTTTTTTGAAACAAAGTCTTGCTCTGTCAACCAGGCTGGAGTGCCTCCCAAGTTTTATATATAAATTTTTATATATAGCTACAACCCAGATTAAGATACAGATCCATAAAAGTGACCACTCACCACGTGTGGCTACTGAGCACTTGAGATGCAGCTGGCCCAAACTGACCAGTGCTGTAAGTGCAAAATATACATTGGATATCAAAGAATGCAGAAAATGAATGTAAAATACAGTGATAATAATTTTACATTGATTACATGTTGAAACGTAATTTTTGAATATATTATTAAAATAAATTTCACCTGTTTTGTTTTATGTCTTTTTATTTTTATTTATTTATTTATTTTTATTTATTTTTTTGAGATGGAGTCTTACTCTTTCACCCAGGCTGGGGTGCAGTGGCGCAATCTTGGCTCATTGCAACCTCCACCTCCTTCATTCAAATGATTCTTCTACCTCAGCCTCCCGAGTAGCTGGGATTACAAGCACCCACCACCACACCCAGCTAATTTTTGTAGTTTTAGTAGAGACATGGTTTCACCCTGTTGGCCAGGCTGGTCTCCAACTCCTGACCTCAGGTGATCCACTTGCCTCGGCCTCCCAAAGTGCTGGGATTACAGGAGCGAGCCACCGCGCCTGGCCTTTATGTCTTTTTAATGTGGTTCCTAGAAAATTTTTAAATTACATATATGGTTTACAGCTGTAGCTGGCTTTTTTTTTTTTTTTTTTTTTTGAGACGGAGTCTTGCTCTGTTGCCCAAGCTGGAGTGCAGTGGCATGATCTTGGCTCACTGCAAGCTCCGCCTCCCGGGTTCATGCCATTCTCCTGCCTCAGCCTCCCAAGTAGCTGGGACCACAGGCACCCGCCACCACGCCCGGCCAATTTTTTGCATTTTTAGTAGAGATGGGGTTTCACAGTGTTAGTCAGGATGGTCTCAATCTCCTGACCTCGTGATCCGCCTGCCTCGGCCTCCCAAAGTGCTGGGATTACAGGCGTGAGTGTAGCCGGCATTTTATTTCTATTGGGCAGCACTGATGTTGCAGCTTTCCTTCCTCCAGAGAGTTATCTGCTGCTTCCAAGTCAATATCTGCTTCCCTCTTCCCAAAGATAAACGCGATTATGACCTGTCTTCCCATAGATTAGTTTTGCCTGTTCCATAATTTCATATAAATGGAATTTTTGTATGTATTTTTTTGCATCTGGCTTCTTTTGCTCATACAGTTTGTTGTTGTTGTTGTTGTTGTTGTTGTTGTTTTGAAACAAGGTCTCACTTTGTCACACAGGCTGGAGTGCAGTGGCATGATCTCGGCTCACAGCAGGCTTACCTTAAGCAAGTTCAAGTGATCCTCCTGCCTCAGCCTCCTGAGTAGCTGGGACTACAGGCATGTACCACCATCCCCCGCTAATTTTTGTATTTTTCATAGAGATGGGGTTTTGCCATGTTGTCCAGGCTGGTCTCAAACTCCTAGGCTCAAGTGATCTGCCCTCCACCACCTCCCAAAGTGCTAGGATTACAGGCACGAGTCACTGTGCCCGGCCTCAACATACAGTTTTTGAAATTCATCCAAGCCGAGCATAGTGGCTGAAACCTCTAATCCCAGCACTTTGTGAGGCCAAGGTGGGAGGATCACTTGAGGCCAGGAGTTCAAGACCAGCCTGGGCAACATAACAAAACCCCACCTCTACAAAAATATAAGAAAATTAGCCAGATATGTTGGTATGAGCCTGTAGTCCCAGCTACTTGAGAGGCTAAGGCAGGAGGATCTCTTTAGCCCGGGAGTTTGAGGAAACAGTGAACCATGATTGTGCCACTGCATTCCAGCCTGGGTGACAGAACAAGACCCTGTCAAAAAAGAAAAAAAGGAGTGAGAGTGAGAGTGATACTTTACAAAAAAAAAAAAAAAAAAAAAAAACAAAAAATTAAAAGGGGAATAGGATGAGCGAGTGGAGATAGAGTAACAAAGGTAAAGAAGGATTGAGCTACATCTGGCCGGGTGCGGTGGCTCACGCCTGTAATCCCAGCATTTTGGGAGGCCGAGGCAGGTGGATCACGAGGTTAGGAGATCGAGACCATCCTGGCTAACACAGTGAAACCCCATCTCTACTAAAAATACAAAAAATTAGCATGGTGGCGGGCGCTTGTAGTCCCAGCTACTCAGAAGGCTGAGGCAGGAGAATGGCGTGAACCCGGGAGGCGGAGCTTGCAGTGAGCCGAGATCGCGCCACTGCACTCCAGCCTGGGCAACAGAGTGAGACTCTATCTCAAAAATAAAATAAAACAAAATAAGGAAGGATTGAGCTACATCCGTGAATCTATTTCCACCAGCAGAGAAATTCACCAGGGCTCAGCGTCCCCAAGACTGGGTGAGAAAATCACAAAAGATCAAATTTGGCAGAAGCTAATCAAGAGTTTACTTTTTGGTCTCAGCATCATATCCCAATTTTTTAGTGTGTCACATGTAACATGTAACTAATAACAACAAAGTAGATATTGACAACTTTACTGAGCCCTTACCATATACAGCATGGTGCTAAGAGCTTTCCTGTCTGATCGCATTTAATCCCCTCTACAGCCTTCTAAAGTTAGTTCTATGATGATCCTCCCATGTTGTAGATGGGGAAGCTGAGGCTCAGCAAACTTACCCAAGGATACTACGCTCAGAAATGGCAAAGAGGGGATTCAAAGGCAAGTGTCTCTGGTTTCTGGTCTGGTATTTTTAACCACTACCTCTACTGAAGCTTGAAAATGCTTTCTTTGCCTTAAATAAATAAATGAAGAAGAAAAAGAAATAAACAAATGAGGAGAAGTGGAGTCAAGGTTATGTCTATAAATAACGTCACTCTTGCTCCCTGGCCTTTGGACAAGCTCTCCAGAGGGAGAGAGGAAGAGCTGGGGTTACGCAGAATTCAGACTATCTTATCTGAACACCATGGAAGCATGAGTCACGTGGGAATGCCATTCATCAGGAGTGTCCCAATTTTAAAAAGGTTGAGAAAGGCTGCCTTGGAGAGCCTCTGATGCCCCCCTCTTGCTTTACGGATAAACTTAGAGCTCCAAAGAAAGAATTATTTTTCCCAAGGTCACACAGCTAGTACTCAGTGGCTACATCTTTGCCTCTTCTCTTCTCAGTGAATGAATCAAATGTGCCTTTTCCACCGTGTCAGGTACTCTGGAGGTATCCACACCTGAATAAGGCTTGCTGACAGTTCTTGAGGCATTTACGCTCCAGTAAAGGGACAAATTATATCCCAAAGCAAAGTATGAGAGCCTTAAGAGAGCTTTGGAAGCTCAAGGGAGGGAGGGAGTACAGTGGGTTGGAGAGGAAAGGGAAGGCTGGCATCTAAGCTGGGTCGGAAAAGCAGAAACAGAGAAGTGGGCACTCCTCAAAGGAGAGCCAGTGGGTACTTGTGTTGGCTGAACTGTGTATTTACCACCGGCCCAACTATTGCCTCTAGTGTCCACCATGATGTTGAGTCAACATTAAATTATTGGTTAACTGATGCAGAATGGAACTCATTCAGGGTGGTTTCGGGGGCAGGAAAAAAAATTAAATTAAAAAAGAACTCATTTGGCCAGGCTAGGTGGCTCACGCCTGCAATCTCAGCACTTCGGGAGGCCAAGGTGGGCGGATCACCTGAGGTCAGGAGTTCAAGACCAGCCTGGCTAACCTCATCTCTACTAGAAATACAAAATTACTGGGCATGGTGGCACATGCCTGTAATCCCAGCTGCTCAGCTGCTCAGGAGGCTGAGCCACGAGAGTCAGTTGAAACTGGGAGGCAGAGGTTGCAGTGAGCTGAGATTGCACCACCGCACTCCAGCCTGGGCGATAGAGTGAAATACCATCTAAAAAAAAAAAAGAACTCATTCATCAGAAATGGAGAGATAAAATTAGCTGAGAGTGGTGTGCATGTCCCTGTAATCCTAGCTAGACAGGAGCCCAAGATAGGAGGACCACTTGAGGTCAGGAGTTCAAGACAGACCAGCCTAAGCAAAAGACTGAGACCCCCACCTCTACTAAAAATAAAAGATTAGCAGATTATGGTGGCTCATGCCTTGAGTATGGTGGCTCCCAGCCACTTGGGAGGCTGAAGTGGGAGGATCCCTTGAGTCCAGAAGGTAGAGGCTGTAGTGAGTTATGATTGCTCCACTGCATAAATACAGACAATGTGTATTTGTGTGTGTATATTGTAATGTCTGTGTATCCCGAGGTCATATGCTTCTCAAAAGAAAGGACTGTTAGCCAGGCACCGTTACAAACACCTAGGCAACATAACAAGACTCTCACCTCTAAAAATAAATAAATAAATAAATAAATAATAAGGACTGCTTTCTTCTTGTTCCCCATTATGGCTGGCACATAGCAGGCATTCTTTACATCTTGGCTGAAGGAACTAATAGGTAAATTGTGGGTAAGACACATTGGCCCCTTTAAGCCTTAAGAAATAATAACCAGCTGGGCGCGGTGGCTCACGCCTGTAATCCCAACACTTTGGGAGGCTGAGGCGGGCAGATCACGAGGTCAGGAGTTCGAGACCAGCCTGGCCAATATGGTGAAATCCTGTCTCTACTAAAAATACAAAAATTAGCCAGGCGAGGTGGCATGCGCCTGTAATCCCAGCTACTCGGGAGGCTGAGGCAGGAGAATTGCTTGAACCAGGGAGGTGGAGGTTGCAGTGAGCCAAGATCGAGCCATTGTACTCCAGTTCTGGGTGACAGAGCAAGATTCTGTCGTGGGAAAAAAAAAAAATTAGCCTGGCATGGGGGCGGATGCTTGTAATCTCAGCTGTTCAGGAGGCTGAAGCAGGAGGATTGCTTGAACCTGGGAGGCAGAGGTTGCAGTGAGCAGAGATTGCACCATTGCACTCAAGCCTGAGGGACAAGAGTGAAACTCCGTCTCAAAAAAAAAAAAATGGCTAAGTGTAAGGCTCACACCTATAAACCCAACACTCTGGAGGGCCGAGGTGGGAGGATTGCTTGAGGCCAGGAGTTCGAGACCAGCCTGAGCAAAAAAGGGAGACTCTGTCTCTACAAAAATTTAAAAATTAGCCAGGCATGGTGGCACTTGCCTGTAGGCCCAGCTACCTGGAAACGTGAGGTGGGAGGATCGCTTGGGCCCAGGAGATCGAGGGTGCGGTGAGCTATAATCGTGCCACTGCATTCCAGCCTGGATACCAGAAGAATACCCTGTCTAAAAAAAAAAAAAAAAAAAGGCTGTTAAGACTTTGCTTTTTAATATAGCTATATGGCTTTTATTTTGAGACGGTGTCTCACTTTGTTGCCTAGGCTGGAGTGCAGTGGTGTGATCTTGGCTCACTGCAACCTCCACCTTCCAGGTTCAAGCGATTCTCCTGTCTCAGCCTCCCAAGTATCTGGGATTGTAGGCGCCTGCTACCACATCTGGCTAATTTTTGTATTTTTAGTAGAGACGGGATTTCATCATGTTGGCCAGGCTGGTCTCGAACTACTAACCTCAGGTGATCCACCTGCCTCAGCCTCCCAAAGTGCTGCAATTATAGGCGTGAGCCACCGCACGTGGCCAAATACAGCTTAATATAGTGACACACAACTAGGAAATAGATGGAACCAGGATTCAAACACCCGTCCTTCTGATGTGAAATTTTGTGACTCAGAAGAGGGAAGTCAGACCCAACCTGGAGAGCCCACTCCCATGCCTGCCTGCAGCTGTCCCAGCTGTGCCTTTAGATGGTGGGCTGACCTCACTCTGTCATCAGCAGCACCAGCAAGCACCAGAGGGGTGTGTGTCCCAGGGAGCACTCAAAATCATCCACCAAGAAAAGATCAGGCCTTCTATAGTATTTTTTTCTATTTCATCTCTTTCCCCCGCTCTTTTTTTTTTTTTTTTTTTATGACAGGGTCTGCCTCTGTTGCCCAGGCTGGAGTGCAGCAGTGATGTAATCATAACTTACCGAAGCCTTGAACTCCTGGGTTCAAGCCTTCCTCCCACTTTAGCCTCCTGAGTAGCTAGGACAACAGGTGCGTGCCACTCTATCTGTCTAATTTCTTATTTTATGTATTTATTTAGACAGAATCTCACTTTGTCGCCTAGGCTAGAGTGCAGTGGCCCAATCGTAGCTCACTGCAACGCAACCTCTTTTTCCCAGTCTCAAGTGATTCTTTTGCCTCAGCCTACTGAGTATCTGGGATTATATGCACGTGCCACCACGCCCAGCCTTTTTTTTTTTTTTTTTTTTTTTGAGATGGAGTCTCACTCTGTGGCCCAGGTTGGAGGGCAGTGGTGCAATCTCGGCTCACTGCAACCTCTGCCTCCTGGGTTCAAGCGATTCTCCTGCCCCAGCCTCCCAAGTAGCTGGGATTACAGGCACACGCCACCATGCCCAGCTAATTTTTGTATTTTTAGTAGAGATGGGGTTTTGCCATGTTGGCCAGGCTGGTCTCGAATCCCTGACCTCAGGTGATTCGCCTGCCTCAGCACCCCAAAGTGCTTGGACTGCAGGTGCGTGCCACTGCTCCTGGCCTAATTTTTGTATTTTTAGGAGAGACTGGGCTTCACCGTATTGGCCAGGCTGGGCTTGAACTCCTCGCCTCCAGTGATCCACCCGCCTCAGCCTCCCAAAGTACTGGGATTACAGGCATGAGACACTGTGCCCAGCCTATTTCATCTTTTTAAAATTTCTTTTGCATAGATGTTTGTAACATAGATATTATAACAGTAGAGTATGTATATATTTTATAAATATATAAATGTATGTATGGTAGAAATATGAGCTCAAAGATTGTTTCCTCTTAGGGATGTATCATCACAAAAATTTGGAGATCATTTGTTAAGACAGCAAAGACAAAGATTAAAAACAATTATTATAGGATATTTACATGTGAAAGAATAAAGTTGGACCTGGCACCATGTAAAAGCAAAATGAACTCAAAATGGATAAAAGAAACACAGGGGTAAATCTTTATGACCTTAAATTTGGCAATTCTTAGTTATGTCACCAAATGCACAAACAACACAAGAAAACAATAGATATATTGGACTTCATTTAAATTTAAAACTTTTGGCTGGGTGCAGTGGCTCATGCCTGTAATCCCAGCATTTTGGGAGGCTAAGCAGGAGGGTTGCTTAAACTCAGGAGCTTGAGACCAGCCTGGGTAACATAGTTAAGACCTCGTCTCTACATAAAATAACAAAATTTAGCTGGGTGGTGGCACGAGCCTGGAGTCCCAGGTACTTGGAAGGCTAAGGCTGGAGGATGGCTTGAACTCAGGAGTTCGAGGCTGTAGTGAGCTATGATTGTGCCACTGCACTCCAGCATGGGTGACAGAGCGAGACCCTGTCTCAAAATAAATAAATGAATAGATAAATAAAAATAAAAACTTGTGCATCAAAAGGCACTATCAAGAAAGTGAGGCCAGGTGTGGTGGCTCACGCCTATAATCCCAACATTTTGGGAGGCCAAGGCAGGCGAATCACTTGAGGTCAGGAGTTCGAGACCAGCCTGGCCAACATGGTAAAACCCCATCTCTATTAAAAATACAAAAAAATTAGCTGAGAGTGGTGGTGGGCGCCTGTAGTCCCAGCTACTCGGGAGGCTGAGGTGGGAGAATCGCTGGAACCTGGGAAGTGGAGGTTGCTGTGAGCTAAGATTGTGCCACTGCACTCCAGTCTGGGCAACAGAGCGAGACTGTCTCAAAAAAAAAAAAAAAAAGTGAAAAGGGCTGGGTGCAGTGGCTGACACCTGTAACACCTGTAATCTCAGCACTTTGGGAGGCTGAGGTGGGCAGATCACTTGAGGTCAGGAGTTTGAGAACAGCCTGGCCAACATGGTGAAACCCTATCTCTACAAAAAAAAAAAATACAAAAATTAGCCAGGCATGGTGGCGTGTGCCTGTAGTCCCAGCTACTTGGGAGGCTGAGGCAGGAGGACTTGAGCCCAGGGAGGTCGAGGCTACAGTGAGCTGTGATCAAGCCACTATACTCCAGCCTGGGCAATAAAGTGCGACTCTTTCTCAAAAAATAAATTAATAAATAAGTACAAATAGGCAAAGGACTTGAATAGATATTTCTTCAAAGAAAATACATAAATAGCCAATAAGCTCGTGAAAAGATATTCATCTTGAGCCATTAGTGAAATGCAAGGCAAAGCCACAATGAGATATCATTCCACACCTACTACCACAGCTATGAATAAATAAATAAATGGAAAATGACAAGTGTTGGCAAGAATGTGGAGAAATTGGAGCTTTCTGTACGTTGCTGGTGTGAGCGTAAAATGGTGTGGCACTGTGGAAAACCGTTCGATGATTTCTCAAAAAGTTAAACAGAATTATCATATGACCCAGATCCTAGGCATATACCCAAAATAATTAAAAACAGGTATTCAGACAAAAACATGCATGATCATAGCAGCACCATTCACGACTGCCAAAAGATTGAAACAACCCAAATGTCCATCAAGTGATGAATGGGTAAACAAGATGTAGTATACCCATGCAAGGGAATACTATTTAGCTGTTAAAAGGAATGAAATAGGACACATGCTACAACATGGATAAACCTCAGGGACATCATCCTAAATGAAAAAAACCAGGCTGAGCTCAGGGGTGCATTTTGCCGGCCTTAATCCCAGCACTTTGGGAGGCCAAGCCAGATAGATCGCTTGAATCCAGTAGTTTGAGATCAGCCTGGACAACATGGAGAAACCCGATCTCTACCAAAAATACAAAAAAATTAGTTGGGTGTGGTGGCAGACACCTGTGGTCTCAGCTGCTTGGGAGGCTGAGGCAGGAGGATCGCTTGAGCCCGGGAGGTGGAGGTTGCAGTGAGCTGAGATTGCACCACTGCACTCCAACCTGGGTGACAGAGTGAGAGCTCATCCAAAAAAAAGAAAAAAAAGAAAAAGGAAAAGAAAAAAGCCAGATGAAAAAGGTCACATACTGATTCCATTTCTATGAAATGCTATAATTCCATTTCTATGAAATATCTAAAATAGGTAAATCTGTAGAGACAGAAAGCAGGTTAGTGATTGCGAGGGGTGGGGGGAATAAGGAAGGAGAAGTAATTGCTTACTGGATATGACGTTAGAAGTTTGCCTTTAGGGTGATGAAAACGTTGTAAATATACTAAATGCAACTGAAATGCACGCTTTAAAATAGTTAACTTCAATAAAACAAAAATAATTATCATAAAATAAATACATGATCATAGTAAGAAAATATCTTTTTTCAAACAGCACAGAATGGTACTGACTTCTCTCCATGCTCTATTTCCACTCTTCAAAGGAAATAAAGGATACTACAATTTATGATGTTTTTTCTCCAAATTTATTCCATACAGATAGAAATGTGCGATATGTGTATACATGTTTGTGTGTAGATATTTCCTTTTCCTCTTATGCAAATGGGATTATATTCCATTCAATGTACTGCCTTTTTCTCTTGGCAATGTGTCAATTACCATTCCATATCAATGCAGTTTTCTTAATGGCTTCGTAATATGGGCTTCCCATACTCCCCGTCTCTTCATCTTCAGACCTGAGGGCCCCACTGTTTCCCTTCAAGTTCTGAGTCCCAACGCCATCCTGCCTCGGACTTGTCAGTGACTTTGACCTCAATCGTTGCTCCTTCACGTGGCATTGTCAGGAGTCTCTAATATGCAGCAGGTGCCTGGCCCCATGGGCTTTATAAAAATGGCAGCTCCCTTCTTCTGCACCCTGTGCTATGCTAGGGCCAGCTGGGGGTACCATAGAATAATGCCCGAGGGTGTAGACTCCCTGTCTTACCAGCCGTATGACCTCAGGCAAGTGCCCTAACCTCTCTGAGCCTCAGTTTCCTCCGTTGCATTGAGGCTATTCACAGTCCCGTACAATGATGCTCACACAGCGCTGAGCCCAGGGCCCAGCTCGGAGCCAGTCGGCATCACGTGATCTTTCGGGAAGAAAAGGTGGGCAGAGCCCTGGGTCGGTGGCCACCTGCTTTTGGGTAGGGCACTAATACAGGGTGCTGAAGCGGGAAGGTGAGGCCGAGCTGGGCGGCCCTGGGAACCCGGGAAGGAGGCGAGGCTGGAGTGGAAACGATTAGAATGAGAACAAACTGGCTCCTGAATAGAAGCTTTTATTCCTGCCGGAGAGGGCTTTGTTCCCCAAACACGTGACACACAAAAGCCTCTACTTGAATTCGGGAACCCTAATTGGTTCTCAGGTGGGGGAGGAGAGGGGTGTCCGGATTTAGGGATTCCTTAAAGGGACAATACTGTGGGGAGCTGAGCCCAGGGTTCCTCCCCATTGTCAGTGGGAGGGGGTGGCGTGGAGGGGAGGGGATGGGGTAGGGGGGAGGGGAAGAGCTGGACCAGTGGGGGTGGGGCAGCTGTTAGAAGAGGAGGGGGAGGGGAGAGGAAGGGAGAAGGGAAGAGGGAGAGAAGCACAGAGAGACTCAGAGGCCTGCAGCCCCCTGGGCCAGTGCTTGAGAAACAGTAGGCATGGACGGAGGGAAAGAAGGAAGGACGGAGGGAAGGAAGGAAGAGAGGAAGGAGGGGAGGAAGGAAGGAGGGGAGGGAAGGAAGGAAGGTAGGAAGGGAGAGAGGAAGGAGGGAGGGAGGGAAGGAGAGGAGGAAGGAAGGAAGAGAGGAAGGAGGGGAGGAAGGAAGGAGGGGAGGAAGGAAGGAAGGAGAGAAAGAAGGAAGGTAGGAAGGCAGGGAAAAAGGGGAGGAAGGGGGGAAGGAAGAAAGGAAGGAGAGAGAGAAAAGAAGGAAGGGAGGAACGGAGGGAGGGAAGGGAGGAAGAAAAAGAGGAAGGAAAGAAGGAAAGAAGGAAGGAAGGAAGGAGCCTGGCACGGTAGCTCACACCTGTAATCCCAGCACTTTGGGAGGCTGAGGTGGGCAGATCACTTGAGGTCAGGAGTTCGAGACCAGCCTGGCCAACATGGTGAAACCCCATCTCTACTAAAAACACAAAAATTAGCCAGACGTGGTGGCAGGTGCTTGTAATCCCAGCTACTTAGGAGATTGAGGCAGGAGAATTGCTTGAACCCAGGAGGCAGAGGTTACAGTGAGCTGAGATGGTGCCAGAACAAGACTCTGTCTCTTTTTTTTTTTTTTTTTGAGGCGGAGTCTCGCTCTGTCGCCCAGGCTGGAGTGCAGTGGCATGATCTTGGCTCACTGCAACTGCTGCCTCCCGGGTTCAACTGATTCTCCTGCTTCAGTCTCCCAAGTAGGTGGGATTACAGGCACCCGCCACCACACCCAGCTAATTTTTGTATTTTTACTAGAGACGGGGTTTCACCATGTTGGCCAGGTTGGTCTCAAACTCTCCTGACCTCATCTCAGGTGATCCACTTGCCTCGGTCTCCCCAAGTGCTGGGAGTACAGGCGTGAGCCACTATGCCTGGCTGAGACTCTGTCTCAAAAAAAAAAAAAAAAAGGACAGAGGAAGGAGAGAAGGAAAGGGAGGGAAGAGGGAAGAAGGAGGGAAGGAAGGAAAGGAGAGGGGGGAGGAAGGAACAAGAGAAGGAAGGAAGGAGGGAAGGAAAGTAGGAGGAGAGAGAGATTGAGGGAGGAAGTAAGAAAAAAAGGACGGGAGGGAAGGAGAAGGAAAGGAAGGAAGGGAAGAAAAAAGAGAAGGAAGGCAGGAAGGGAGGGAGGGAAGAAAGGAAGGAGGAGGAGGAAGGGAAGGAAGGAAGGGAGGGAGAGAAGAAAGGAAGGAAGAGGGAGGAAGGGAAGGAAGGAGTTCTTAGGATGTCCCTTAAGGCCCTTCCTCCCTCTCCAGCCTGGCCCATCCCACTCTCACTCTCCCTCCCAGTGCTCCAGCCACACTGGCTGCCTTTCAGTTCCTGAGATACCCCAAACTAAGTCCTACCTCAGGACCTTTGCACCTGCTCTCCTGCCTACCTGGAATGCTTCCCACTTACCTGCCCCCCTCTTCCCATGGCAATCCTGCAGTTCAAGTATCACCTATACAGAAGAAGTCTTCCTAGACCCCCAGGCCTCTAGCCCATCACCCTGTTTTACTGTCCTCAAGCCCTTAACACTCACAGACATTGATGGAAAATGGCGATTGTGCTCAGCTCTATCCCCTGCCCTCAGCACAATGCTTAGCACACAGCAGAAGATCAAAAGATACCTGAGACTATCTGGCTGGCTGAGTGGAAAGGGAGCAGTGGCTGCAATAATGCCCATCCTTTCCTGGCTCCAGAGCCATTGTTCTTAGGGTCAGCTGAGCTCAAGCCTCCCTTTGAAACTTTCTAGCCGTGTGGCCTTGGGCAAGTCACTTTGTCTCTGACTTCATTTTCCTTTTTAAAAAATTATTATTATATTTATTTATTTATTTATTTTGAGGCAGAGTCTCATTCACTCTGTGGCCCAGTCTCATTCACTCTGAGTGCAGTGGCCTTCCCAGGTTCAAGAGATTCTCCTGCCTCAGCCTCCCAACTAGCTGGGATTACAGGCGTGTGTCATCACACCTAACTAATTTTTTTTTTTTTTTTGAGATGGCATTTCGCTATTGTTGCCCCAGCTAGAGGGCAATGGTGTGATCTCGGCTCACGGCAACCTCTGCCTCCTGGGTTCAAGTGATGCTCCTGCCTCAGCCTCCTGAGCAGCTGGGATTACAGGCATGCACCACCACGCTTGGCTAATTTTTTTTTTTTTTTGTATGTTTAGTAGAGATGGGGTTTCTCCATGTTGGTCAGGCTGGTCTCGAACTCCTTACCTCAGGTGATCTGCCTGCCTCAGCCTCCCAAAGTGCTGGGATTACAGGCAGGTGTGAGTCACTGCGCCCGGCCTTTTTTTTTTTAAACAGAGTCTCGCTCTGTCGCCAGGCTGGAGTGCAGTGGCACGATCTTGGCTCACTGCAACTTCTGACTTCCTGGTTCAAGCGATTCTCCTGCCTCAGCCTCCTGAGTAGCTAGGATTACAGGCATGTGCCACCACGCCCAGCTAATTTTTGTATTTTTAGTAGAGACGGGGTTTCACCATGTTGACCAGGATGGTCTCGATCTCCTGACCTTGTGATCGGCCCGCCTCGGCCTCCCAAAGTTCTGGGGTTACAGGTGTGAGCCACTGTGCCTGGCTCTAATTTTTAAATATTTTTAGTAGAGATGGGGTTTCACCATGTTGGCCAGGCTGGTCTTGAACTCCTGACCTCAAGTGATCAGCTTGCCTTGCCCTCCCAAAGTTCTGTGATTACAGTCATGAGCCACCAAATCTGGCCTAAAAGTCATTATTTTTTATTTTAAAAAATTTTGTTTGTAGAGATGATGTCTCACCATGTTGCCCAGGCTGATCTTGCACTCCTGGGCTTAAGCCATCCTCCCACCTCAGCCTCCCAAAGTGTTGGTATTAGAGGTGCAAGCCACCACGCTCAGCCTTAACATTTTTAATATACAATTTTGTTGAAGAAACAGGGTCTTGCTACATTGCTCAGGCTGATCTCAAACTCCTGGCCTCAAGTGATCCTCCTGCCTAGGTCTTCCAAAGTGCTAGGATTATTGGCCAGGCACAGTGACTCACACCTGTAATCCCAGCACTTTGGGAGGCCGAGGTGGGCAGATGACCTGAGGTCAGGAGTTCAAGACCAGTCTGGCCAACGTGGCGAAACCCCATCTCTACAAAATTACAAAAATTAGCTGGGCGTCGTGGCAGGTGCCTGTAATCCCAGCTACTTGGGAGGCTGAGATAGGAGAATCACTTGAACCCGGGAGGCAGAGGTTGCAGTGAGCTGAGATCGTGCCACTGCACTCCAGCCTGGGCGACAGAACAAGACTCTGCCTCAAACAAACAAACAAACAAAAAAGTGCTGGGATTATAGGCATGAGCCACTGCACCACCGGGCCCCTTTTCTTTAAAAAGCACAGAACCGGCCAGGGAGCGGTGGCTCACCCCACAATCCCAGTACTTTGGGAAGCCGAGGCGGGCAGATCACGAGGTCAGGAGATCAAGACCATCCTGGCTAACACAGTGAAACCCTGTCTCTACTAAAAAAATACAAAAAATTAGCTGTGTGTGATGGCAGGTGCCTGTGGTCCCAGCTACTTGGGAGGCTGAGGCAGGAGAATGGCGTGAACCCGGGAGGCGGAGCTTGCAGTGAGCCAAGATCGCACCGCTGCACTCCAGCCTGGGCGACAGAGTGAGACTCCATCTCAAAAAAAAAAAAAAAAAAGCACAGAACCTACCTCACAAGGGCGTTGACAGGATGGCAGAGAGAACAAGCACTGAGCGGGTGCATAATGGGGACCTGGGGAACATTAGCCATGCGGGTAGAAAGGCAGTGGGTATTTCTACAGAAGAGGAAGGACTCCCATTCCCTGAGCCCCAACTCTGTGGCAGACGCTCTCATATGATATTTTAAGAAATACCTGTAAACAACTTTTGAAGCAGGTTTTGATCGTCCCCATTTACAGAAGAGAAAACAGCCTCAGAGAGGTTAAGAGACTTCCTCCGGATCACACAGCTAGTAAGCAGCAGAGCCAGGATTCGAACCCAGCTGTACCCTCTATCTCATCCCAAAGACTATGTTCTGCCTACTCTGATCCAAGTGCCCTCTTGGACTTCCAGTGCAAGGAGGCTGTGGGAAGGGGAAGGAAGGGCTTAGGACCCTGAGGGACCTGCAAGGCTGGGGCTGCCCCTGTACCCTCCATTAGCATTCAGCCTGGGCCCTCATTATATGAGTAGGTAGAGTCCTGAGTTCTGGACATGGGCTCCATGCTTCAGTGAGTTATCTTATTTTATTTATTTTTGTGACAAGTTTTTGCTCTGTCACCCAGGGTGGAATGCGGTGGCAGGATCACAGCTTACTGAAGCCTCAGCCTCCCAGGCTCAAGCGATCTTCCCACCTCAACCTCCCAAGTAGCTGGGACCACAGGCATGCACCACCACACCTGGATAATTTATTTTATTTTATTTTTATGTTTTGAGACAGAGTCTTGCTCTGTTGCCCGGGATGGAATGCGGTGGGGCAATCTCGGCTCACTGCAACCTCCACCTCCCGAGTTCAAGCGATGCTCATGCCTCAGCCTCCTGAGTTGCTGGGATTACAGGCGTGTGCCACCACACCCAGCTCATTTTTGTATTGTTAGTAGGGACAAGGTTTTGCCATGTTGGCCAGGCTGGTCTGAAACTCAAGTGATCCTCCTGCCTTGGCCTCCCAAAGTGCTAGGATTACAGGCATGAGCCACTGCGCCTGGCCCAGTTACTTATTTTAGAAGTTATATTTGAGCACCTATTCTGTGCTGAGCCCTGGCATGAGCTGTGAACAGGCCATATCTATCCTAGTTGTGCACTAATGGGGCTTTGGAGGGTGGAAACAGGAGGCCTGGTGAAATCCCTGGTGAGAGCAGCCTTTTCGCCGTGGCCTGCCGTGAAGCACTATGGCAGCACCCACACCTGCCAGGACTGAAGGTATTGTCGGCCCTCTCCTGCTCCCAGCTGCAGCCAAGGCCCTGTGTACAGGGCCCTTTAAGTAGTCTGTGCCCTCCCTAATTAACCAGCTAAAGAAAGAGCTGGCTTGAAATGGGATTGTGCAGACCCAGCTTTGGGACCCGAGGACGCCGGATCGGGGATTGTTATGCTAATCGCCTGAGATCAGCAGTTCCCGTGCCCTTCAGATGGCAGGTAGCGAGGCCGAGGCCGGGCTCTGCCCAGCGGCTGTGGCTACAGGAGGCCAGGCTTTTCCTCCAGCTTCCGGCTTCCTCTGTTCCCCTCCTTACCCCGTCAGACTTGCCCTGCCTGTCCTCCCACCTGCCCGTTGGCTGGAAGGCTTGGCGTCTCCTAGAAATGTCCAGGCCAGCTCCTCCCACCCTCCAAAGAGAAACCTGCTTGCCTTCAAGCTGGGCGCTAATTGGGGATGCAGAGGCAGGAAGGAGAAGGTATCCAGCTCCTCCTCCTGTATAACCCATTCTCATCTCCAGGCATGAGAGCCTCATTGGTCCCTCCTGCCCCCTTGGGCTCTGGAAAACACACTAGGTGGTGCCTTTGCCGCTTACTAACTATACCATCTTGGGCAAGTGACTGCCTCTCAGAGCCTCAGTTTCCTAATCTGTAAAATAGGTTGATAATAACAGTAGCTACCTCAAAGGGTTGAAATGAGAATAGAATGAGAACAGGCATCTAACATAGCCAGTTCAATTGCTACTGCCCATCCAGCACTGGATAATAGCTCCCTGTGTAGAGCACCCACTATGTGTCAGCCCTATGCTGTATCCTTCTTTTTTTTTTTTTTTTTTTTGAGACGGGGTCTCACTATGTTGCCCAGGCTGATCTCGAACTCCTGGGCTCAAGCAACTCTCCTGTGTGCCACCATGGCTGGCCCTTTTATAAGGTGTTACCCCATTTTGCCTTGCCTGCCTGCCTGCCTGCCTTCCTTCCTTCCTTCCTTCCTTCCTTCCTTCCTTCCTCCTTCTTTCCTTTCTTTCTTTTTTGAGACAGTCTCACTTTCTTGCCCAGGCTGGAGTGCAGTGGCACCATCTCGGCTCACTGCAACCTCTGCTGCCCGGGTTCAAGCAATTCTCCTGCCTCAGCCTCCCAAGTAGCTGGGATTAAGGCGCCTGCCACCGTGCCTGGCTAATTTTTGTGGTTTGAGCAGAGACAGGGTTTCGCCATCTTGGCCAGGCTAGTCTTGAACTCCTGACCTCATGATCCACCCACCTCAGCCTCCAAAAGTGCTGGGATTACAGGTGTGAGCCACCGCGCCCGGCCCATTTTGCCTTTTCAACCACTCTGTGAGATAATTAACATTATCACCCCCCATTGCACAGATGAAGAAACCAAGGCCCAGAGGGACTGACGCACTTGCTCGAGACCTACCCCAAGCCAGTCTGTTCTCTTAACGTCTATTCTGCAGTTTGATATGTGACCATTCACAGTGAGCTTGGTCAATACAAAGATGTTCCCAGAAACATGTGTCATCGTTATGTATTTAATGTGCAGGAGAAAAAAAATTAAAGTAGCATTTTAAGCCTGTGAGTTCACAAATAGTATTGCTTAGGTTAAATATATTTAAGTTCATACAGTGACCAGTGCAAGTATGGTCATAGCGGCTTTATTCATAATAGCAAAAACTGGAAACAATCAAGACACCCATCAACAAGATAATAGAGGAACAAACCGTGGAACAGCCATATAATGGAATACTCAGCCAGCAGCGAAAGGGAACAAACGACTGGTCAATCTACAATGGGGACAAATGTCACAGACTTTGTTTGTTTGTTTGTTTTGTTTTTTGTTTTTTTGAAATGAAATCTCACTCTGTAGCCCAGGCTGGAGTGCAGTGGTGCAATTTTGGCTCACTGCAACCTCCGCCTCCCGGATTCAAGTGATTCTCCTATCTCAGCCTCCCAAGTAGCTGGGATTACAGTCACCTGCCACCATGCCCGGCTAATTTTTGCATTTTTGTAGAGATGGGGTTTCGCTGTGTTGGCCAGCTGGTCTCGAACTCCTGACCTCAGGTGATACTGATCCACCCACCTGGGCCTCTCAAAGTGCTGGGATTACAGGCGTGAGCCACCATGCCCATCCTCACAAACCTAATACTGAGCGAAAGAAGCTAGACTTGAGTGTACACATTATACTATACGATTCCACTGATATGAAGTTCAAGAATAGCTAAAGCAAATCTATGGCTGCCAATGGGGAGGTGGATACTGCTCAACTGCTCAGGGACCCCAGGGAACCTTCTGGTGTGATGGGAATATTCTGTATCTTTTTTTTTTTTTTTTTTTTTTGAGATGGAGTCTCGCTCTGTCGCCCAGGCCGGAGTGCAGTGGCACCACTTCGGTTCACTGCAACCTCCGCTTCTCGGGTTCAAGTAATTCTCCTGCCTCAGCCTCCTGAGTAGCTGGAATTACAGGCGTGCACCACCACCCCTGGCTAATTTTTGTATTTTTAGTAGAGAGGGGATGTCACCTTGTTGGCCAGGCTGGTCTCGAACTCCTGACTTCAAGTGATTCGCCCACCTCGGCCTCCCAAAGTGCTGAGATTACAGGCGTGAGCCACCACAGCTGGCCGGGAATATTCTGTATCTTGATGTGGGTGCGGTCACATGAGTGTTCTTGTAGGCAAAAATGCATCAACAGGTACATTTCATATTTGTTCAAGTTAATGTATTTGCACTATGCATCAATAAATCACAGTTAATAGGTTAAGGGAGTTTTTTGTTTTGTTTTGTAGAGATGGGATCTCACTTTGTTGCTCAAGCTGATCTTGAACTCCTGGCTTCAAGTGATCCTCCCCCCTCAGCCTCCCAAAGTGCTGGGATTACAGGCTTGAGCCACTGAGCTCGGCCAGGTTAAGATTTTTTTAAAATAAATTTATTTAAAGAAAATTTGTATCCAAATAGCAGTTCGGGGTGTGCAGATATGGCCAAAAAATAAAAATAAAAAACAAAAAGCAAGCAAAAAAACAAAACTTCAACCACTGAAGTTGGGGGTAATATAAGTGCTAGGCAATGCAGATGTATTCAGTTTCCCCTTCAAAGGGTGCCAGACAAAATACAGGACGCCTAGTTAAGTTGAAATTTCAGATAATCAACCAATACTTTTTGAGTGTAAGTATGTCCCATGCAATATTTGGGACATATTTATACTTTGTTTTTTGTTTGCTTTTGTTTGTTATGTATCAGAAATTCACATTTAACTGGACGTCCTGTATTTTTATTTGCTAAATCTGGCCACCGTGCCCTCCTGGGATCCCACCCCGTCTCGCAGCCCGGTGCCCACCGCAGGCGGGTGCACCCTGCGCGGTGCAGTCACTCCGGGCGCAGCCTGGCAACGCGGCCACAAAGGGAGCCCGGGAGGCGGAATCTTTCCACATGCCTGATCAATGGGGGCGCGGAGACGGCGGCGCAAACAGGCCTGAGACAGCCGCACAAAGAGGAGGCCCCTCGGTCGCTCCCGCCTTCCATTGATCCTGGTCCTTTGTGGCTCGGACAACGGGGGCGCGGGAGGCGCCTTGCGGGGACTTGGCCCTTTCTCATTAGAGGGAGAAGGCCTGTGAGGACCCCCGTCCCGCCAGCCCTCCCCACCGTTCCTCCTCCCGTGGGCTCCAGGCCTCAGGTCTGGGGCTGTCCAAACCTATCAGGGGAACTGGGCAGGGCACAGGGTGGGGTCGGACCAGGCTAGGAAGGTCTGGAGCCTGCCTGTGGGGACCAGCCACCCAGCCCCCGCCTCCTGAGGACCCCCCAGTCTCCTCTGGCAGGCCCTCTCTGTCCCCTTGGTTACAGGCAGGTTTTGCACAGTCTCTATTTTTTTATTTATTGAGCAAATATTTATTGAGCGTTTGTTCCAAGCTGTTCCCACTCCCTCCTGCCCCCATGGCCACTTAAACTAGCCAATTCCTCCTCCAAGCATCACCTCTCTGGGAAAGCACCTCTCAGTCCTCTCCCACCTCAGGTTGGGTAGTGAACCCCCACTACACATGCACATACCCCGTGTGCCTCTCCCCACCTCCCTGCTCTTCAATCATGATAAAAATGACTAACAATTATGAAGTACTTACTATGCCTGCCATGCTTAACATTTTATTGCTGTCTCCTTTAATTCTCATAACACCCCTCTAGACTGGAGCTACTATGATCTCCATTTTCCAGAGGTGGAAACTGAGGTTTGGCATGCTAAAATGGTCACCCAAAGTCATACAGCAAGCGGTAGAGTGGAGATTTGAATGCAGGCGATGAATTGCAGTTTGAGATCTTCACATCCCAAGTTCCAGACTCTATGCAGGATTCATTGCTGTGGCCCAGTAATGAACTGTTTACTCCATCAGCACATTTACCCACTGTACTGTGTCTATTTGGCCTTTTCCGTCTGTGTTCCCCACTAGACTGATTGGTCTGTGACCGCAGCACCCAGCACAGAGAAGGTGCCCAGGGTATATTTGCTAATCTGAACTATTGGGTTTAAGAATTTTGGTTGGGCGCGATGGCTCACGCCTGTCATCCCAACACTTTGGGAGGCCGAGGCGGGCAGATCACCTGAGGTCAGGAGTTCAAGACCAGCCTGGCCAACATGGTGAAACCCCGTCTTTACTAAAAATACAAAAATTAGCCAGATGTGGTGGCAGTCGCCTGTAATCTCAGCTACTTGGGAGGCTGAGGCAAGAGAATCTCTTGAACCCAGGAGGCAGAGGTTGCAGTGAGCCAACATTGTGCTGCCACACTCCAACCTGGGCAACATAGTCAGAGTCCATCTCAAAAAAAAAAAAAAAACAAACAAACCAAAAAAAAGAATTTTGCTAGGCCCTCAGGCTGGGAAGTGAGGGGAGGACCTAAAGATGAATCTGTTACAGTCTCTGCCCACAAATGAGCTTGAAATCAGACACTCAAATAATATAAGAAGGGTTGCAGAGCTCTGGAGTCTGGTATACCTTCCCCACCCCCTTGAAAAGATCAGCTTCATTGAGGTATAATTTACATGCAGGAAAATACACCCATTTTAAGTGTCCAGTTCGATGAACATTGACAAATGCATACACCCATGTAACTAGTATCAATGTCAGATGTAAAACATTTCCATCTTCTCAAATAGGTTCCTCAGGCTCTTTGCAGTGAATGCCCTGCCCACTCTGTCCCACGCAACCCCTGATCTGCTTTCTGTCACTATAAGTTAGTTTGCGTTTTCTAGAGTTTCATATAAATGAAATCATACAATGTGTACTCGTTTGCATCTGGCTTTTTTTCGCTCACCATGCTAATGTGGTGATTCATCCATACTGTGGAGTGACCTTTCAGTTCTAAATCCTCTCTCTGCTTGTGACCTCTTTGAGTTTCACCCTCTTCATCTGTAAGACAGGGGTGGATTCTGTGAAATTTCGTTAAGAGAATGTCTGCCAAGTGCACAGGACCTGCACACAGTTGGCATGCAATAAACGCTCTTGATTAGTATAACCTTCCTGCTAGACTGTAAGCTCCATGAGGACAGGGACCTTGGCCATTTTGTCCACCACTCTCCACTAACTGCAGTGGCTACCGTTTATTATAGACAGTGAATAGGAGCTCGGAGACCTACAGCAAACCTGTCCAAGATCACACAGCTAGTAAGAGGCAGAGCTGGGATTTGAACCCAGGCAAACTAGTTCTGGAGTCCTTACTTTTTAAATTTTTTTGAAACAGGGTCTCAGTGTGTCGCCCAGACTGGAGAGCAGCAGCACGATCTTGGCTCACTGCAGCCTCCACCTCCCAGGCTCAAGTGATCCTCCCACCTCAGCCTCCCAAGTAGTTGGGACTACATGTACCCACCACCATGCCCAGCTAATTTTTGTACTTTTTGTAGAGACAGGGTCTCACTGTGTTGCCCAGGCTGGTCTTGAACTCCTGGACTCAAGCAATCCACTCACCTCAGCTTCCCAAAGTGCTGGATTATAGGCGTGAGCCACCACACCGCACCTGGCCTCTTTTTAATTTTATTTATTTATTTATTTTGGACAGAGTCACGCTCTGTTGCCCATCTTGGCTCACTGAAACTTTCACCTCCTGGGTTCAAGCAATTCTCATGCCTCACTTTCCCAAGTAGCTGGGACTACAGGCACCCTCCACCACGCCTGGCTAATTTTTGTAGTTTTAGTAGAGACAGGGTTTCACCATATTGCCCAGGCTGGTCTTGAACTCCTGGACTCAAGCAATCCACTCACCTCAGCTTCCCAAAGTGCTGGATTATAGGCGTGAGCCACCACACCGCACCTGGCCTCTTTTTAATTTTATTTATTTATTTATTTTGGACAGGGTCACGCTCTGTTGCCCATCTTGGCTCACTGAAACTTTCACCTCCTGGGTTCAAGCAATTCTCATGCCTCACTTTCCCAAGTAGCTGGGACTACAGGCACCCTCCACCACGCCTGGCTAATTTTTGTAGTTTTAGTAGAGACAGGGTTTCACCATATTGCCCAGGCTGGTCTTGAACTCCTGAACTCAAGCGATCTGCCCACCTCATCCTCCCAAAGTGCTGGGATTACAGTCATGAGCCACCGCAGCTGATCTCTTTTATTATTATTATTACGGTATTATGTATGGGGTCCTTATCTTAATCACTATACTAAACTACCTCACAATCATTGTTCTCTCTAACAATCTCCCCGAATCTTCTCTTCTTGTCACCGTCACCCTTTACTGACCACTCTATGGAGGGAGCATAATATTAAAAAAAAACTCTACAACTACTAATATATATTTTTAGTTTATGTGCGAGGCAGTATTCTAAGCACTTGACATTTATTTACTTGTGTAACTCCTCAATAATGCTGTAAGGTAGCATTATTGGGCATCTCCCCGTTTTACAGATGAATGAGGAAATTGTAGTGTAACTGAGAGGCTGTGGTGTTGGAGTCAAGAAATCTTCCTTTTTAAAAAAAGTGACACATGGGCCGGGCACGGTGGCTCATGCCTGCAATCCCAGCACTTTGGGAGGCCGAGGCAGGCGGATCACGAGGTCAGGAGATTGAGACCATCCTGGCTAACATGGTGAAACCCCGTCTCTACTAAAAATACAAAAAATCAGCCGGGCGTGATGGCGGGCGCCTGTAGTCCCAGCTACTGGGGAGGCTGAGGCAGGAGAATGGCGTGAACCCGGGGGTCAGAGCTTGCAGTGAGCTGAGATGGCGCCACTGCACTCAGGACTGGGCGACAGAGCGATACTCCATCTCAAAAAAAAAAAAGTTATACATAATAATGGTACATATTTTGGGGGCACATGTGGTATTTTGATACATACATGCAAGGTGTGATGATCAAATCAGGATAACTGGGACATCCATCAACCCAAATATTCACCCCTTCTTCATGTTGGGAACATCTCAGTTCCTCTCCTCCAGCAAATTTTTTTTTTTTTTTTTTTTTTTGAGACAGAATCTCATTCTGTGGCCCAGGCCAGAGTGCAGTGGCGTGATCTTGGCTTACGGCAACCTCCACCCCCCAGGTTCATGTGATTCTCCTGCCTCAGCCTCCCAAGTAGCTGGGATTACAGGCACCCACTACCACATCCAGCTAATTTTTGTATTTTTTTAGTAGAGACGGGTTTTTTCGCCATGTTGGACAGGCTGGTCTTGAACTCCTGACCTCAGGTGATCTGCCTGCCTCGGCCTCCCAAAGTGTTGGGATTACAGGCATGAGCCACTGCTCCCAGCCAAGCAATTTTGAACTCTATGACAAATTATTAACTCTAGTCTCTCTACTGTATGGTAGAATGCTAGATCTTATTCTTTCTCAATGTATTTTCGAAGGACAGCTTCCTTTTGAAGCCCAGCTTTGTCATGCTTTCCACGGGACTCGAGCAAATCTCCTCCCCTGACAGCCTGTGTATTCCTCTTGCCAGGACTTCCCCAGAGCCCCTTCTTTGACCTGACATTTTTTTCTGGGCGCTTCTCTCTGACCCCTCGGCAGGGTTTTCTCTTCCTCTTCTAAGTTTCTTTCCCCAGTCCCTTCCTGGGCCTTAGCAGGCCAAGATTACAATTTCAAAAGGAGTTGAGTTTCTTCTGGAAAGGGGCTGGGACCGAACCCCTCCCCTCCATGGTCTCTTCCCATAAATGCCCCCTGTGTGCAGCGCCCAGGGGCCCCGGGGAGCCTGGCCGGCTGATCTGTAATTAGAAACTTTTCTGCCTTCACGACAGGAGGAGGGAGGGCCCAGGTCTGGCCCAGTCATTTTGTTCGTCATGAATTATTCAGGAGATGGGAAGTGGCGTGAAGCCGGCCCCTCTGCTGACCAAAGCCCTGCCCAAGGCAGCCCGACCTACCCAGCTCTGCCTCTTTCACCGTTTCAGATCCAGAGAATAAACAAACCATGTGCCAGGCACGTTTATGGAGGGCGTTTTCATCAGACTCGATGAGGGAGCATGTTCTTCAGCTGAGAGGGGTGACAGGGACTTATCCAAGGTCACAAGCCTAGGAAGAGGACGCCTGAGCTGGGACTCAAACCCAGGAACATGATGCGAGGTTCCGTGCTCATTTTGTGCTATTACAGATGCTGGGCAGAGGAGGAGGGGAGGAGACCCCACCAGGCCAGCTAGGAGAAGATAAAAGATGCTTTCCTTTCTCCGCTTGCCTTGCTCTTGCTAAGTCTGGGGGATGGAGAAGGGGGATAATATGGAAAGGAGACAACTAACCTCATGGAGACCAGCTGGGTGACAAGCAAGAATTATTATTGTTATTGTTACTATTACAGACAGGATCTTGCTCTGTTGCCCGGGCTGGCGTGATCTTGGCTCAATGCAGCCTTGACTTCCCTGGCTCAAGAGATCCTCCCATCTCGGCCTCCTGAGTACCTGGGACTACAGGTGCATGCCACCATGCCCAGATAATTTTTCATATTTTTTGTAGAGATGAGGTCTCACTATGTTGCCCAGGTTGATCTTGAACTCCTGAGCTCAAGTGATCCTCCTGCCTCAGCCTCCCGAAGTGCCGGGGAATTACAGGCATGAGCCACCGCACCCAGCCAAGCAGGTATTATTTTGCCTGCAGTATTTAATAGAATCCTCGCTAACCTCTGAGGAAGGTGTTATTATGCCCATTTTATGGATGTAGAAACAGACAAAGATCTTGTTTGTTTTTCTGAGATGGAGTTTCGCTCTTGTTGCCCAGGCTAGAGTGCAATGGCGCGATCTTGGCTCACTGCAACCTCCACCTCCTGGGTTCAAGCGATTCTCTTGCCTCAGCCTCCCAAGTAGCTGGGATTACAGGCAAGCACCACCACACCTGGCTAATTTTTGTATTTCTAGTAGAGACGAGGTTTTGCCATGTTGGCCAGGCTGGTCTCAAACTCCTGACCTCAGGTGATCCGCCCACTTTGGCCTCCCAAAGTGCTGGGATTACAGGGGTGAGCCACCGTGCCTGGCCACAGAGATCTTAAAGGAGTTTATTCAAGACACATAACAGCTGGTTAGCAGCAGGTTAGGTGCTCAATCTTGGCACTTCTCTGTGCGTTGCACTCTTTCTCCTCCACTCCTGTGGGTAGGGAAGCAGGGCTACCAAGGAATCTCAGCTCCTGAGTCCACAATGGTCCTTGGATCAGACTTGCCTTGTTGTCACACCTCTCAGTGTCCAGGCACTGCTCCAGGATAAACCCTCATGAGTATGTGGATGATATCTGCCATCCCACATTGGTTAACCTTGCAAGGTGGTCCTTTAGAAGGCTCAGGGCTTCCTCATTGGCACGGAGCTGGCAATTCTGAGAGATAGGTCAACTCTAACTGTAGTTCCTGGAGAAACTAAAGCACAGAATTTGGAAAGGATGCCCTGGCTCCACTCCTTACTCTCTGTATAAACTTGGGCCAATTCCTTAACCTCTCTGTCAATTTGCCCATTGATGAAGTGAGATGAAGATAAGAAATAAACATGGCCAGGCGTGGTGGCCATGCCTGTAATCCCAGCATTTTAGGAAGCCAAGGTGGGCAGTTGCCTCAGCTTAGGAGTTGGAGACCAGCCTGGGCAACATGGTGAAGCCCCAGCTCTAGTAAAAATACAAGAAAATTACTCCTGATGACAGCCTCTCATTAAATTTGGTTAACAGAGAGGCAGCAACTACCAGATGGTGAACATGTGTCTTCTGGAAACAGCCCCCCCAGTTTTCCCTGGGGAACTCTCCCTCTCCCAATATCAGTTCCTGTATCTTGGATGGAACTTACTCTGCCCACCTGTGCCTCCAGGGTTGGCCCTGGGATCCAGACTGGCCACAGGATTGGTTGAAGAACAGGCATATGACCCAATGGGAGCCAATCAGTGGGAGAATTGAGATTTTTGCTGGAGAGAGGCACTGTTTTTTAACCAACAGGAAAAAGCATGGGTGGAGCTCCTGAGAGCCTTCCTGTCACCCTGGGGAGGAGCGTGTCTGTCTGAGATTGAAGCCACAGAAGAAAGCAGAGTCAAGACATGGCAAGGACATGAATTGGAATCTTTGAACTCTTTGATCCAGTTGTAAATCAGTAAATAATAATAATTATTATGATTCTTTGCTTTGTTTGCATCAGTGAGTTTTCTGTCATTTACAATCAGGAATGCTGAGGAAACTTGCCAACAATGTGCCAATGTGTGCACTCTCTCTCTCTCTCTCTGTCTATATATATATATATATATATATATATTTTTTTTTTTTTTTTTTTGAGACAGAGTCTTGCTCTGTTGCCCAGGCCACAGTTCAGTGGACGATCTCAGCTCACTGAAACCTCCATCTCCTGGGTTCAAGCAATTCTCCTGTCCAGCCTCCCAAGTAGCTGAGACTACAGGGCACGGCATCATGCCCAGCTAATTTTTGTATTTCTAGTAGAGATGGGGTTTCACCATATTGGTCAGGCTGGTCTCGAACACCTGACCTCAGGTGATCTACCTGCCTCAGCCTCCCGGAGTGCTGGGATTATAGGATTACAGGCGTGTGCTATATATGGGCCAGATGTGGTGGCTCACGTCTGTAATCCCAGCACTTTGGGAGGCTGAGGTGGGTGGATCATGAGGTCAGTAGTTCGAGACCAGCCTGGCCAATATGGTGAAACCCTGACTCTACTAAAAATACAAAAATTAGCTGGGTGCGGTGGCGTGAGCCTATAGTCCCAGCTACTCAGGAGGCTGAGGCAAGAGAATTGCTTGAACCCGGGAGGTGGAGGTTGCAGTGAGCCAAGATCACGCCA
Source organism: Pan paniscus (assembly GCF_029289425.2). NCBI lineage: Eukaryota > Metazoa > Chordata > Mammalia > Primates > Hominidae > Pan > Pan paniscus. The sequence continues at coordinate 128,466,998 of NC_073259.2, forward strand.
CCGCACTCCAGCCTGAGTGACATAGTGAGACTCCTTGTCTACGAAACAAAACAAAACAATATATGTATATATGTTTTGTTTTGTTTTGTTTTGTAGAGACAGGGTCTCGCTATGTTGCCCAGGCTGATCTTCAACACCTGACCTCAAGCGATCCTCCCACCTCGGCCTCCCAAAGTACAGATGTGAGCCACTGTGCCCAGCCACACATCTTTCTCTCTCTCCATATATATATATATGGTGGTGCACACCTGTAATTCCAGCATTTTGGGAGGCTGAGGGAGGAGGATCACTTGAGCCCAGGAGTTTGAGGCCAGCTTGGGCAACATAGTGAGAGCCCATCTCTATTTATTTAAAATAAAACAAGAAATACAATAAAATGGGGCCAGGTGTGGTGGCTCATGCCTGTTTTATATATATATATATATATATATATATATAGTGTATATATATGTATATATGTATATAGAGTATAAATATATATACTCTATACATATATACACATACACGTATATATAGATAAATATATATACATATATTTATAATATATATGTATATAGAGGATATATACTATAGATCCTCTATATACATATATACACACACATATATATAGTGTGTGTGTATATCTATCTTTGACTAAAATAGCAGTATATGCTGAAGAGTCACTTCTAATTATTACTTTTGTTTTACAAACTTAGGTCAAGAGAGAATGTGGAGTAAGGCCTTAAGATTCATAACAACGCCTAGGTGCAAATGAAGGGCCTTTACTCACTGGACTTTCGCTGTCATGGAGTCATAGACTTAGAGTCATGGCTTGGCTTTAACTATGGTTTTCCTTTCTGCTTTCAGGAAAACATTTAATTTCCATCCTGGGCGTAGTCTATGCCCAGCTTCCTTGTGGTGCGCTGTTTCTGTCTGCCTTTTGTCTGTGTGCTGGTGGTGTCAGAGCCAGTAACTATCTGTTTACAGTTTCAGACAGTAGCATTCGTTGCCTTTTGAACCCCCCATTTTCCTCCAAGAACTCCCTGCCTAACTGTCTCAACTGTCTCCCTGGAGTTTCTTTTCTGTGTGGAAATGTCTATTTTTTTTCCCATAAAATCTGACCATCTGCAAATCCCTACATATTCTCTTGTGAGTAGGCAACATGAGAGAAAGACATGTAGGTGGCAAATAATCTGCGCAAATGAGAGCTTACAGGATGAAGCTTCTAGGCCAAACAACAAGGCAGCTGTGGGGTGGCAGAAAGAGCCCTAGAATTGGAGGCAGACCAGCAAGTGAAATCTGGTTTTGTTACTTACTTGCTCTGTGACCTGGGACAAGTTACTTCATACTGCTGAGCCTCAGTCTCCTCATCCATAAAATGGGCACAGACTGGGTGCAGTGGTGCACACCTGTAATTCCAGCACTTTGGGAGGCTGAGGCAGGAGGATCACTTGAGCCCAGGACTTTGAGACTAGCCTGGGCAACATAGCGAGATCCCATCTCTATTTCTTTAAAACAAAACAAAAAATAAAATAAAATGGGGCCAAGCACGGTGGCTTATGCCTGTAATCCCAGCACTTTGGGAGGCTGAGGTGGGTGGATTGCCTGAGGTCAGGAGTTCGAGACCAGTGAAACTCCGTCTCTACTAAACATACAAACATGTCTACAACATGGTGAATCTCCGTCTCTACTAAAAATACAAAAATTAACTGGGCATGGTGGCACACACCTGTAATCCCAGCTACTTGGGAGGCTGAGGCAGGAGAATCGCTTGAACCTGGGAGGCGTAGGTTGCAGTGAGCCAAGATCATGCCATTGCACTCCAGCCTGGGCGACAAGAGTGAAACTCTGTCTCAAAAAACAGAAAAGAAAAGAAAATAGTACCTGTTTCACAAGGTTGGATAATTTACCCGTATGACAAAGGCACTTTCTTCTGGAAAAGCACGTTTCTCTGCCCTTTACTTGTCTAGTATGGATTCAAAATAGTAATAAAACTAACATTTATTGAGCACTGAGTTTGAGCTCAACATTATTTCAGCCTTACGACAAATCCTTCAGGGGGCCAGCCACTGTGGCTCACACCTGTAATCCCAATACTTTGGGAGGCCGAGGTGGGAGGATCACTTGAGCCCCGGGGCTCGAGACCAGCCTAGGCAACATAGGGAGACCCTGTCTCTATTAAAAAAATAAATAAAATAAAAAATAAAAATAAATTTAAAATACCAAACCCTTCAAAGTTATTGCTATTATAATACTCCCACTTCACAGGGATGGAAGTAGAGGATCCAAGAGTAAGTTGCTGAAATCACACAGCTAAGTGGCAAAGCTGGGATTTGAACCCAACAGTTTCACTTTACAGCTTACTCTTAACCAGGACCATATGGCCTCCACTGTGGTAGTAGATATCAGCCACCCACAGTGAAGGCCAGATAGGGCTAAGAGCTGTGGGTGCTGCCTTCTGGGGAAAACCACATTGTTCTCCGACTTCCCTGGCCCATATGCCAACTCTACTTCATAAAGAGCTGATTTTTTTTTTTTTTTTTGAGATGGAGTCTCGCTCTGTCACCCAGACTGGAATGCAATGGTGTGATCTTGGCCTACTGCAACCTCTGTCTGCTGGGTTCAAGCAATTCTCCTACCTCAGCCTCCTGAGTAACTGGGATCACAGGTGTGCCACCATGCCCGGCTAATTTTTTGTAATTTTAGTAGAGACGGGGTTTCACCATGCTGGCAAGGCTGGTCTCCAAATCCTGACCTCGTGATCCGCCCACCTCGGCCTCCCAAAGTGCTGGGATTACAGGCGTGAGCCATCACGCCCTGCAAGAGCTAATGTTTTATTTTGTTATTTTTTATAGAGACAAGGTCTTGGTCTGTCACCCCAGCTAGAGTGTAGTGGTGTGATCATAGCTCACTGCAGCCTTAAACTTTTGGGCTTAAGTGATCCTCCTGCCTCAGCCTCTCAAAGTGCTGGGATTACAAGTGTAAGCCATTGTGCCTGGCCAGCTTGATGAGGTTTTTTTGTTTGTTTGTTTGAGACAGAATCTGGCTCTGTTGCCCAGACTAGAGTGCAATGGCATGATGTCAGCTCACTGCAACCTCCGCCTCCGGGGTTCAAGCAATTCTCCTGCCTCAGCCTCCCAAGTAGCTGGGACCACAGGCGTGTGCCACCATGCCCAGCTAATTTTTGTATTTTTAGTAGAGATGGAGTTTTGCCTTGTTGGCCAGGTTGGTCCCGAACTCCTGACCTTAAGTGATCCACCCACCTCGGCCTCCCAAAGTGCTGGGATTACGGGTGTGAGCCACTGCCTCCCGCCCAGCTTGATGTTTTAAGAGTCCAGACCCTAACTACTCTTGGGAGACATGGTGGGAATAAGGAAGTGGCAGCTGGGCTTTGGAATCCAAACCCTGGCCCCTCCTGGACACTCATGCCTCCTGTGTACCAAGGGCAAGGTGGAGAAACCAAGGAGATAGGTCCTGTGGGAGCCTGGACAGGGGAATCCATGGGCACATACATCTCTACATGCTTGGGCACCATGATGTCAGCAGAGCACTGGTTAACACATGCATGCACCCACGCCGTCAGACTCATGGTGAACACATGAGTACACATGTGCATATCTGTGGCTCCACAAGTACGCACATCCCTCACTCACACACTCACAGGTCCGCCCACCCTGCACTGAATTCCTGGATTTTGTCAGAACCCCATTAGGGCCGGGCGCGGTGGCTCACGCCTGGTAATCCCAGCACTTTGGGAGGCCAAGGCAGGCAGATCACTTGAGGTCAGGAGTTTGAGACCAGCCTGCCCAACATGGTGAAATCCCATCTCTACTAAAAATACAAAAATTAGCCGGGTGTGGTGGCGCACACCTGTAATCCCAGCTACTCAGGAGGCTGAGGCAGGAGAATTGCTTGAACTCAGGAGGTAGAGGTTGCAGTGAGCCAAGATCGCACCACTGCATTCCAGCCTGGGTGACAGAGTGAGACTCTGTCTCAAAAAACAAAAAAATTTAAAAAAAAGAAAAGAAAAGAAAAAGAACCTCATTAGGCAGAATAGCAGAATAGCTAGGTCAAGTGTACAACTCTGCTCTTGCCTGTTGGGTTTGAATCCTGGTTCTGCCAAATACCAGCCGAGTCTTTGGGCAAATCCTCTCATCTTTCTGTGCCTCTACTTTCCCATCTGCAAATGGGAGTAATAATAATATCTGTTCCTTTGAGTTGTTGGGAGTTTAAAGAATTGTAGGGTGTTGCCGGGCACGGTGGCTCACGCCTGTAATCCCAGCACTTTGGGAGGCCGAGGCGGGTGGATCACAAGGTCAGGAGATCGAGACCATCCTGGCTAACACGGTGAAACCCCATCTCTACTAAAAAAAGAAAGAAAGAAGGAAGGAAGGAAGGAAGAAAGAAAGAAAGAAAGAAAGAAAGAAAGAAAGAAAGAAAGAAAGAAAGAAAGAAAGAAAGAGAAGACAAAAAAGAAAAGGAAGAAAGCTGGATTGGGCAGAGGGAAGAGTTGTGCTGTAATGCAGTCTCAGTGGAGGCCTTGGCCAGCCCCATAGAGAGTTCTGAAGCTGAGATGGTCCTTCAGAGTTGTTCTGAGTTGAGATGAGGAGGCTGAGTATTTATACCTGTGCCGAACAGGCCAAGGATATGAGCTGCACTGGGAAGGGGACATGACCTCAGAGTGATGACTGCCTTCAGTGTGGCCAAGCCACAGACGGACTCAGCTGTGAGCTATCAGCAACCAACACCTCCAGCAGCTAGAGGAATGCATGGATTCTAAAGCGGCATCAGGGCTGGATCCCTTAAATTACACAGCTGGTGGGTGGTGGGGGCGTTTTTCCTCCTCTCATCTCTGGACTCCAAACAAAGACCCCTGAAAACAGCAAATCAAGGAACAGGAACCTGAACTTTCCCTGACTTGGGCCTCACACCAAGTTGTTTGCTCTTGCTTCTGTATTTCAGGGTACCTTGTTCAAAACTCAGTATTTCATTTAGCACATTCTTTGAATAATAATAATAAGTGATGTGGCCAGGCAAAGTGGCTCATGCCTGTAATCCCAGTACTTTGGGAGGCCAACATGGGTGCATCACTTGAGCCCAGGATTTCGAGACCAGCTTGGGCAACATGGCAAAACCCCATTTATACAAAAAATAGAAAAATTAGCTAGGTGTGGTGGTGTACGCCAGTAGTCTCAGTTACTCAGGAGGCTGAGGTGGGGGGATTGCTTGAGTCCAGGAGGTGGAGGTTGCAGTGAGCTGAGATCGCACCACTGTACTCCAACCTGGGCAACAGAGCGAGACTCCATCTCAAAAAATAAATAAAGAAATAAAAATAGAGTGGGAACTCAGGGCAGGGCATTTGGCCGTCTTTCACCTTTGGTGGCAGCCAATTCCCAGTTCCCTTCTTTGGGGCATCACCTCTCTCTCCACTGCTTTTTTTACAGCCTTTCCCCAGTATTCTCTCCTTCTTCAGGGATTTTCCTTCCCTTCTCTCACCTCTTTTCTGTTGCTCTCAATGCTTCATGGTCTTCACCATAGACTGGCCGTGGCTGAACATGCATTGGGGTTGCCCGACTTCCTCCCTGTCTGGGCATGTGAGTGCTTAACTGCTATTTCCTTTTTTTTTTTTTTTTTTTTCCGAGACACAGTCTCGCTCTGTCGCCAGGCTGGAGTGCAGTGGCATGATCTTGGCTCACTGCAACCTCTGCCTCCTGGGTTCAAGCGATTCTCCTGCCTCAGCCTCCCAAGTAGCTGGGACTACAGGCGGGTGCCACCACACCCGGCTAATTTTTGTATTTTTAGTAGAGACGGGGTTTCATCATGTTGGCCAGGATGGTCTTGATCTCTTGACCTTGTGATCTGCCTGCCTCGGCCTCCCAAAGTGCTGAGATTACAGGCGTGAGCCACTGCTCCCGGCCCTTATTTCCTTTTTTTAAGATGGACAGATAGCACCCAGCCATGAAGGGGAGATGCACTGCTGGGGCTGTGGTTCTGAGAGACTCTGAATCTTGTTGTAACCCAAAAGCCCTATGGGAAGATTATCTGTGGCTGCGTTTTGAACTTCTTAAGGTCCCAACTCCTTAGATCAGCATCCTGCAACCAGACAATGGAACACAGTGGAAAGAATCCAGCAATCTGGGCTGGCCTCTTTCCCTGACTTTGGGCAAGTCACATCACTTTTCCAGGCCTGATTTTTCTACCTGTAAAGGAGAGTTTGATCATGCAAAATTGGGCAAAGGGAATCGGATTGCCTGGTTCTAAGCTCAGCTGCACCACTGACCAGCTACATAACCTTGGAAAAGATAGTTACCACTTTTTTCTTAACTTATTATTATTATACTTTAAGTTTTGGGATACATGGGCAGAACGTGCAGGTTTGTTACATAGGTACACATGTACCATGGTGGTTTGCTGCACCCATCAACCTGTCATCTAAATTAGGTATTTCTTCTAATGCTATCCCTCCCCTAGCCCCCCACCCCCCGACAGGCCCCAGTTTGTGATGTTCCCCTCCCTGTGTCCATGTATTCTCATTGTTCAACTCCCACTTATGAGTAAGAACATGTGGTGTTTGGTTTTCTGTTCCTGTGTTGGTTTGCTGAGAATGATGGTTTCCAGCTTCATCCATGTCCCTGCAAAGGACATAAACTCATCCTTTTTTGTGGCTGCATAGTATTTCATGGTGTATATATGCCACATTTTCTTTATCCAGTCTATTATTGATGGGCATTTGGGATGGTTCCAAGTCTTTGCTATTGTGAATAGTGTTGCAATACACATATGTGTGCATGAAGACTCTTACCACTTTAAGCCTCGGTTTCCTCATCTGTAAAGTGGGGGTGATAAAACCACCAACCTCATAGGGTTTTTGTGAGAAATAAATGAGATAGTGCATGTAAAGTGTAAAGCACAGTGCCAGGCACGAAGTAAATGCTCAATGATTGGTGGTCATTGTTGAAATGTTAGAGAAAAGGAAGGAAGGATGGGCGTGCTGGCTCACGCCTGTAATCCCAACACTTTGGGAGGCCGAGGCAGGCAGATCACGAGGTTAAGAGATCAAGACCATTCTGGCCAACATGGTGAAACTCCATCTCTACTAAAAATACAAAAATTAGCTGGGCGTGGTGGTGCTTGCCTGTAGTCCCACCTACTCGGGAGGCTGAGGCAGGAGAATTGCTTGAACCCGGGAAGCGGAGGTTGCAGTGAGCCAAGATTCTGCCACTGCACTCCAGCCTGGCGACAGAGTGAGACTCCATCTCAAAAAAAAAGGGAAAAGGAAGGAAAAGGGAGAACTAACAGCAAACAGGCAGAGGTGTTTGTTTATGTATGTATTTATTTGAAAACAAGTTATTGCCCTATTGCACAGGCTAGATGGAGTGCAGTGGCATCATCATAGCTCACTGTGGCCTCAAATTCCTGGGTTCAAGCGATCCTTGAGTCTCAGCCTCCCGAGTAGCTGGGACTACAGGTGCACACCACCACGCCTGGCTAATTTTAAAATTTGTTGTAGAGATGGGCGTCTTGCTATGTTGCCCAGGCTGGTCTTGAATTCCTGGCCTCAAGCATTTCTTCTTCTTTGGCCTCCCAAGGGGATTACATTTGCGAGCCAGACCTAAAGATGTATATTTATAAAGATATATATTTAAATTCTAGGTGTTTCCACCTAATTTTGCCAAGCAGAACCCCTTCCCTTCCCATCTTTTCTCCCCCTCCAGAATGCATGTGCCCCTCATGCATAATTAAATGTACAGGATGTTTCATGCACTGTGCATGGAGATGTAAAAAAGTGTAACACTTATTTTTACTTATTTATTTATTTATTTTTGAGACAGAGTCCCTCTGTCGCCAAGGCTGCAGTGCAGTGATGCAACCTCTGCTCACTGCAATCTCCACCTCCCAGGTTTAAGAGATTCTCCTGCCTCAGCCTCCCGAGTAGCTGGGACTACAGGTGCGTACCATAGTGCCCGGCTAATTTTTGTATTTTTTTCTAGAAACAGGGTTTCATCTTGTTGGCCAGGCTGGTCTTGAACTCCTGGGCTTAAGCGATCTGTCCACCTCAGCCTCCCAAAGTGCTGGGATTACAGCCCGGCACTGTAATGCCGGGCATGAGCCACCACGCCCGGCCAGAAGTGTAACACTTTTGAGAAATAATTTGACAGTGGTTTTTGTTGTTGTTGTTGTTGTTGTTTGTTTTGCGTGTGTGTGTGTGTGTGTGTGTGTGTGTGTGTGTGTGTGTGTGTTTTGAGATGGAGTCTTGCTGTCACCCAGGCTGGAGTGCAGTGGCTCACAGCAACCTCTGCCTCCCGGGTTCAAGCCATTCTCTCCTGTCTCAGCCTTCCAAGTAGCTGGGATTACAGGCACCCACCACCACGCCTGGCTAATTTTTTTGTATTTTTAGTAGAGACGGGTTTTCACCATGTTCACCAGGATGGTTTTGAACCCCTGACCTTAAGTGATCCTGCCACCTCGGCCTCCCAAAGTGCTAGGATTACAGGTGTGAGCTACCGCGCCCAGCTGACAGCAGATTTAAGACCCTGGAAAATGGGTATATCCTTTAGCCCAGTAACTCTGCTGCTGAGACATAAAGATGTTATTTGACACACAGAAAAAAATGTAAGTATAAAATGTTCATCTGAGTTGTTTATAATCACAAAAACCTGGAAACAACTTAGTGGTTAATTAACGGAGAATGTTTAAAGAAAGGATTGTTTATTGCTGGGATATTTTATAACTTAACATATATTTATAAGTTGTTTATAAAAACATGAAGAAGCATATAGAAATATCGAATGAAGATAAGCAAAACAAAAATTTACACATATAGAAGGAATGGTGTAAAAAAGACTAAAATCAACTTCCCAAAGAAAGCTCTGCAGAGGATTTAGTTTATACTCTTAAATGTAAACAGTAGCTATTTCTTTCTTTTTTTTTTTGAGACGGAGTCTCACTCTGTCACCCAGGCTGGAGTGCAGTGGGACGATCTCGGCTCACTGCAACCTCCGCCTCCAGGGCTCAAGCGATTTTCCTGCCTCAGCCTCCCAAGTGGCTGGGACTACAAGCGTGCACCATCGCGCCCGGCTAATTTTTGTATTTTTTGTAGAGTCGAGGTTTCACCATGTTGGCCAGGCTGGTCCCAAACTCCTAAGCTTAAGCCATCTTCCTGCCTCGGCCTCCCAAAGTGCTGGGATTACAGGCATGAGCCACCACTCCCGGCCAACAGTGGTTATTTCTGAATAATAAGGTTTGAGTGGTATTTATTTTTTATTTTAATTTTTTTACAGATATATCCTTTGTGTATGTTTTTTCATTTGTATATTTTTAAAAGTTAAAAAATATATTTAGGCCTGGCGCGGTGGCTCACACCTGTAATCCCAGCACTCTGGGAGGCCGAGACAGGCGGATCACCTTAGGCCAGGAGTTTGTGACCAGCCTGGTCAACATGGTGAAACCCCGACTCTACTAAAATACAAAAATATATATGTATATATACACACATATATGTGTGTATTATGTGTGTGTATATATGTATGTATATACACACACATATATATATGTATATATATTTGCAGGCCAGGCTCAGTGGCTCATGTCTATAATCCCAGAACTTTGGGAAGCCAAGATGGGAGGCACGCTTGAGGCCCAGAGTTTGAGACCATCCTGGTCAACAGGGCGAGACCCCCTCTCTATTTGTTAAAAAAAAATTTTTTTTTTGTAAAATATTGCCAGACATGGTGTGGCTCACACCTGTAATCCCAGCACTTTGGGAGGCCGAGGCAGGTAGATCACTTGAGGTCAGCAGCTCGAGATCAGCCTGGCCAACATGGTGAAACCCCTGTCTCTACTAAAAATATAAAAATTAGCCGGGCATGGTGGTGTGTGCCTATAGTCCCAGCTACTTGGGAGGCTGAGGCAAGAGAATTGCTTGAACCCGGGAGGAAGAGGTTGTGGTGAGCCAAGATCATGCCACTGCACTCCAGCCTGGGTGACAGAGCAAGACTTTGTCTCAAAAAAAAAAAAAAAAAGGTCCTGGTGCGGTGGCTGACGCCCGTAATCCCAGCACTTTGAGAGGCCAAGGTGGGTGGATCATGAGATCAGGAGTTCAAGACCAGCCTACCCAATATAGTGAAACTCCATCTCTACTAAAAACACAAAACTTAGTTGGGCATGGTGGCGCGTGCCTGTAGTCCCGGCTGCTCCAGAGGCTGAAGTAAGAGAATTGCTTGAACCCAGGAGGCAGAGGTTGCAGTGAGCTGAGACTGCACCACTGCACTCCAGCCTGGGCAACAGAGCAAAACTCTGTCTCAAAAAAAAATTTGTAAAATATTAAAAATGTATAAATATATATATATAGAAAACTAGAAGGAAATAAATTAAAATGTTAATATGGTTGCCTTGAATAATATGGGGGATTATATTTTATTTAATCAACACTATTTCTTTAAGACACTGTGTTTATTTAATGGACATTTTTTGTTTTTCTGTTTTTTTTTGAGATAGAGTCTTGCTCTGTTGCCAAGCTGGAGTGCAGTGGCGAGATCTCTGCTCACTGCAACCTCCGCCTCCAAAGTTCAAGCGATTCTCCTGCCTCAGCCTCCTGAGTAGCTGGGACTACAGGTGCGCACCACCACGGCCAGCTAATTTTTATATTTTTAGTAGAGACAGGGTTTCACCATGTTGGCCAGGATGGTCTCAATCTCTTGACCTTGTGATCTACCCACCTCAGCCTCCCAAAGTGCTGGGATTACAGGTGTGAGCCACCGTGCCCGGCCTGTATTTTCTTTAATAAATATATATTAGAATTATATATAGCAAAACCACATTTCTTTTGTTTTGTTTTGTTTTTGAGACAGAGTCTTGCTCTGTCACCCAGGCTGGTATGCAGTGGCATGATCTCTGCTCACTGCAACCTCCGCCTCCCGGGTTCAAACAATTCTCCTGCCTCAGCCTCCCAAGCAGCTGGGATGACAGGCGCCTGCCACCACCCCCGGCTAATTTTTGTATTTTTAGTAGAGATAGAGTTTCACCATGTTGGCCAGGCTTGTCCCGAACTCCTGACCTCAGGTGATCCACCTGCCTCAGCCTCCCAAAGTGTAGGGATTACAGGCATGAGCCACTGCATCCAGCCCTAAACCACATTTCTATTAGCTAGCTTTTAAAAATTACAAATGTAACATATGCTCACATTAAAAGAAAAAAATGCATCAGTACACAAAGGTATAAGATGAAAAAGTAAAAGTTCTTTACCCCTTAGACTCCTTCCCTAAATGTAACTGTTACCAATTTCATGTATATCCTTCCAAAAATGTTCCATGCTATATACTTAGATATGATTATTATATTTTTAAAAATAGATATAGGCTACTTGGGAGGCTGAGACGGAAGGATCACTTGAGCCCAAGAGGTCGAGGCTGCAGTGAGGTATAATCACGCCATTGCACTCTAGCCTGGGCAACAGAGTGAGACCGTCTCAAACAAAACAAAACAAAAATAGATATAGAATCACACAATCCAAATGATTTTGGAACTTGCTTAGTTATTTACTATAGTACAGATATTTGGATATCTTTGCATGTATGATATACTCTTTTTTTTTTTTTTTGAGACGGAGTCTCACTGTCACCCAGGCTGGAATGCAGTGACGTGATCTTGGCTCACTGCAACCTCTGCCTCCCAGATTCAAGCAATTCTCATGCCTCAGCCTCCCGAGTAACTGGGATTATGGGTGAGGGCCACCATGCCCAGCTAATTTTTGTATTTTTAGTAGAGACAGGCTTTCACTATGTTGGCTAGGCTGGTCTCCAACTCCTGGCCTCAAGTGATACACCCGCCTCAGCCTCCCAAACGGCTGGGATTACAGGTGTGAGTCGCTGCACCTGGCCTGATATACTCTTTTTTTCTTTTTCTTTCTTTCTTTCTTTCTTTTTTTTTTTTTTTTTTTTTGAGATGGAGCCTTGCTCTGTCGCCCAGGCTGGAGTGCAGTGGCACAATCTTGGCTCACTGCAACCTCTGCCTCCCGGGTTCGAGTGATTCTCCTGCCTCAGCCTCCCTAGTAGCTGGGATTACAGGTGCACACCACCACGCCTGGCTAATTTTTGTATTTTTAGTAGAGGCAGGGTTTCACCATATTGGCTAGGCTGGTCTTGAACTCCTGACCTCGTGATCCACCCGCCTCGGCTTCCCAAAGTGCTGGGATTACAGACCTGAGCCACCGTGCCCAGCCGATATACTCTTATAATGACTACAAAACATTTCACTGTAAAGTTACATGATGATTTACTTACTTAATTTCCTACTGATAACCATCAAGGTTGTTGCTAGCCTTTGCTTTTATAAACACCTTCAAAATGAACAAATTTGTTTCTACTATTTACCTACTCCTACTCACGTGAATAGAATTTTAGATGTGGAATTGCTGGACCCCAAGGGCTTGTGTATTTCATATTTCAAAATAATGCCATCCAGTAACATAAATATATATAGGTGGTCCTCTGTATTAATTCATTCCACATCCCTGGACTCCACCAACCTCGGATGGAAAATATTTGGGAAAAAACCCTGCATCTGTATTGAACATAGACAGACTTTTTTCCTTATCATTATTCCCTAAAAAACACAGTATAACAATGATTTACCAGGCATTGACATTGTATTAGGGATCATAAGTAATCTAGAAATGACTTAGTGTATACAGGAGGGTATGCATAGATAATATGCAAATACTATGCCATTTTATATCAGGGACTTGAACATCTGTGGATTTTGGTATCTGAGGGAGGTCCCAGAACTAATCCCCCAGGGACACTGAATGACGACTGTATATAAAGCACAAGAAGAGAAAAGATGAATGGAAGAAAAAAACCGCAGTGTGAGGCCAGATGCGGTGGCTCACGCCTGTGATCCCAGCACTTTGGGAGGCTGAGGCGGGTGGATCACCAGGTCAGGAGTTTGAGACCAGCGTGGCCAACATGGTGAAACCCGGTCTCTACTAAAAATACAAAAATTAGCCAGGTGTGGTGGCGCGTGCTTGTAATCCCAGCTACTCAGGAGGTTGAGGCAGGAGAATCGCTTGAATCCAGGAGGCAGAGGTTGCAGTGAGCCAAGGTCACACCACTGCACTCCAACTCAAAATAAATAAATAAATAAAAAGAATAAAAGAAAAAAAAGAAAACCTCAGTGTGTTAAGTTGTACCCAAACTGTTTGTGCAGTATAAGTATGCAAAATGAACATAAAGTAAAAATGAACTACTTAGCCAAGAAATAAATCATCTATGGCCATATACTTAAATATTAAAAGTGTTTTTCTTTGATTTCCTTTAATGCAGAATCAAGGAAGAAAAAAATGATATTCTTTCATGGAGCCACAGATAGTTTTTATACTTTATTTTCTCAATGTCTTATATCAAATATTAATTTCTTTTCTGTAATCAGAAAACAGTACCATGGATACTATGAAAAATAACCTTGTGCTTTTTAATTAAAAAGCAATACATAGTCATTGTAATAAGTTTAAAAATAAAAAAATGTATAAAAATGTTAATAATGTCCCTTTCTTTACCTCTAAACTTACCCCCTGGCCAGGCACAGTAGCTCACACCTGTAATCCCAGCACTTTGGGAGGCCGAGGTGGGCGGAACACCTGAGTTGAGACCAGCCTGGCCAACAGGGTGAAACCCCCTCTCTACTAAAAATACAAAAATTAGCTAGGCATGGTGGCGCGCACCTGTTATCCCACCTACTCGGGAGGCTGAGGGCACGAGAATCACTTGAACCCAGGAGGCAGAGGTTGCAGGAAGCTGAAATTGCCCCACTGCACTCCAGCGTGGATGACAGAGTGAGACTCTGTCTCAAAAATAAATAAACAAACAAACAAACTTACCCCTCGAAATAAACAATGTTAAAGGCCTGGATAGGAATCTTTTCAAACATTTTTCTGTAATAGAGTGTGTGATTTTTACATCAGAAATGAATTTTAAAACCTTAAAAATTTTGTTTAATTACCCCTGCCTGGCACTTCAGCAAATCGCCCTTGCTACCTCCAACCCTGTCAAGCTGTGTGCCCTCTTTCTGTGTCCAAACAACTTGCCCTCAAAGAAACCTACTTGGGGCCCTGCTCCCTGGAGGCACCTGCGCCTCTGCCTTGGCTCAGGTTCAGCAGAAATCAAGGCCAGACCCAGGAAGCGTTGGCCCCAGCTCTAGCCTGATCCCGGCCCTGGAGAGCCAGCGCTCCCCAGCCTGGGGAGCGAGGGGCCCGGCGCCAGGCGAGGCCCTGGGCTCCCAGAGAGGCCTCCTTCCCTCCCGCTTTCTCTAGGATTAATTAAGAGTGAAATCCTCCTCCTGGTGACCCCGTGCTCCAGGCCCGGGCTGATTTACACATGAAAGGTCTACGGAGGGCCTGGGCTTTCTCCTTTTCACATTCACAATGAGGCACAGCCTATAAATAAAACCTCTCTGAGAAACAAGAGGCTTCAAAATGTGTGTGTGTGTGTGTGTCTGTGTCTGTCCCTGTCCCCCAGAGGGAGTGTGTGTGTGTGTCCCAGAGGGAGTGTGTGTGTGTCCCTGTGTGTGTGTGTCCCAGAGTGTGTGTGTGTGTCCCAGAGTGTGTGTGTGTCCCCCAGAGGGAGTGTGTGTGTGTGTGTGTGTGTGTGTCTGTGAGAGAGAGAGACAGACCCAGAGGGAGAGAGACCAGAGGGAGAGGGGGAGTTTGAAAGGGCTAGAAAAGGGAAGGAGTGGAATAAAAGCTGGTGTTAATTGAGCGCTTACTGTGTGCCAGGCAACCATCCTCACAGCAATCCTGTAAGGGTGGTTTTATGGTTCCCATTTTAAAGATGAAGAAACTGAGGTTCAAAGAGGGCAAGAGTTGCCCAAGATAACACAGTGAATTAAGGGGAAGGCTTGGACTCAGGAAGTGGGATGAACATAAGATTCAAATGATGGGCCGGGCGCAGTGGCTTACACCTATAATCCCAGCACTTTGGGAGGCTGAGGCAGGCGGATCACCTGAGGTCAGGAGTTCAAGACCAGTCTGTCCAACATGGTGAAACCCCGTCTCCACTAAAAATATAAAAATTAGCTGAGCGTGGTGGTGCGTGCCTGTGGTCCCTGCTACTCCGGAGGCTGAGGCAGGATAATTGCTTGAACCTGGGAAGCAGAGGTTGCAGTGAGCCAAGATCACGCCACTGCACTCCAGCCTCGGTAAAAGGGCAAGGTTCCAACTCAAAAAAAAAAAAAAAGATTCAAATGATGACCTGTGTCTTTGTGTCTTGATTGTGATGATGATTACAGGACTATGCATTTGCCACATATGTACTAAAAAGGGAGAATTTTACTGTATGTATACTGCAATAACCATGACTTTTATCATTTTTAATTTTATTTATTTATTTATTTTTGAGAAAGAGTCTCGCTCTGTTGCCCAGGCTAGACTACAGTGGCACGGTCTCAGCTCACTACAACCTCCACCTCCCAGGTTCAAGCAATTCTCCTACCTCAGCCTCCTGAGTACCTGGGACTACAGGTGTGCACCACCATGCCCAGCTAGTTTTTGTATTTTTTAGTAGAGATGGGGTTTTGCCATGTTGGGCAGGCTGGTCTCAATCTCCTGACCTCAGGTGATTCACCTGCCTCGGCCTCCCAGAGTACTGGGATTACAGGTGTGAGCCACCGTGCCCGGCCAATCCTGACTTTTAAAAAGGTAAAATAAAATAGGCCAGGTGTGGTGGCTCATGTCTGTAATCCCAGCACTTTGGAAGCCGAGGTGGGAGGAGCTCTTGAGCTCAGGAGTTCAAGACCAGCCTGGGCAACATGGCAAGATCCTATCTCTACAAAAAAAAAAAAAATTAACTGGGCACAGTGGCACATGCCTGTAGTCCTTGCTAGTGGGGAGGCTGAGATGGGAGGATTGCCTGAGGCTAGGGAATTGAGGCTGCAGTGAGTTATGTTTCCACCACTGCACTCCAGCCTGGACAACGGAGTGAGACCGTGTCTCAAAATTTACAAAATAATAATAATAAAATAAAATACATACAAAAAACAGAGGCCAATGGGCAGTGATTGGTGAGGTATCCTGGATACTTGAGGCCTCTCTATACCATTCCCTCTAGCAGGCCTGTTAACCTTATTCACCTCTGTATCCCCAGGCTCAGGGCTCAATAATGGGGAATGTAGATATTAGGGAAATGTTTGCTCAATTGATTGAATACATGGGCTAAGTCATTCTCTCTGGACTCATTTTGCCATCTATAAAATGAGAAAATGATGAAACACTATGGCAAACACCTCCTAATCAGCCTCAGAGGTCACCACCTGCAGGAAGTCTTCATGGATTCCCTTCCACCCGCAGATTGATCAAGGGCCTCTTCTGGCCTCTTACAGAGCCAGGTTGTGTTCCCATCCCTGCACTGACTATAGTGTACAATATTTGTCTGGTTCTGCTCTGTGGAGGCACCTGTGCCTCTGCCTTGGCCCGGGTTCAGCAAAAATCAAGGCTAGGCCTAGAAAGTGATGGGAAATACTCCACGTGAATATTCAGGTTCTTTGCGGTAGGGCCCATGTCCATTTTGCTCCTCTCTGTACCCCAAGTACCTATCCCATAGCATGTAGAATGTTTGAGAAGTTAATGAATTAATGCATTTATGAGCTCTGGTCTCAGGTTCAAATGTGAATCATGGCTGGGCGTGGTGGCTCACACCTGTAATCCCAGCACTTTGGGAGACCGAGGAGGGTGCATCACCTGAGGTCAGGAGTTGGAGACCAGCCTGGACAACATGGCGAAACCCTGTCTCTACTAAAAGTACCAAAATTAGCCAGGTGTGGTGGTGCACTCCTGTAGTCCCAGCTATTTGGGAGGCTGAGGTAGGAGAATTGCTTGAACCTGGGAGGCAGAGGTTGCAGTGAGCCGAGATTACGTCACTGCACTCCAGCCTGGGCAACGAGAGGGAAACTCCATCTCAAAAAAACAGAAAGTGAATCATGCTGGTGTTGGCTGGGGCTGGGCAAGGGTCTCAGGCAGCAGAAACCGGCCGATGGAGAAATCCCTGTGCAGTAAAGATGAGCTGAAAGGCCTGACTTCTAGAGCCCCAAGAAAACAATCAGAGGGGCAGATGGTTTGGGGAAGGGGGGAGGCTCTGGTGAGTGGGCAATCTGCCTGCATCTGTTTGAGGCTGAGAGTGAGGTGGGGCACATGGATATGGTTAGGTCCCAGCTCTGCTACTTCTTAGCTATCATTCAGCCCCACCAACCCTCAGTCTCCATATCTGTGAAATGGGCAGGGAATATAATGATACCTGCTTCTACTTTAACATGTTTATTCGGAGGGTGAAGGTACACAATAAGGTCAAAGTGCCTAGTCAGAAATAGTTTGTAATTTATTTATTTAGAGACTGAGTCTCATTCTGTTGCCCAGGCTGGAGTGCAGTGGTGCGATCTCTGCTCACTGCAGCCTCCACCTCCTGGGTTCAAGTGATTCTCCTGTCTCAGCCTCCCGAGTAGCTGAGATTACAGGTGCCCACCACCACACCCGGGTAATTTTTATATTTTTAGTAGAGACGGGGTTTCACAATGTTGGCCAGGCTGGACTTGAACTCCTGACCTCAAGTGATTCGCCCACCTCAGCCTCCCAAAGTACTGGGATTATAGGTACTTATTTATTTTTATAGAGATGGGGTCCTACTATGTTGCCCAGGCTGGTCTTGAACTCCTGGACTCAAGCAATCCTCCTGCCTCAGGCCTCCCAGAGTGCTGTGATTACAGGCATGAGCCACTGTTCCCCACCAGAAATATTTTAAACTCCATAACATCTTTTCCTCTTTTCTCCCAAATGTTTTTCTTTCTTCCTTTTTTTTTTTCCTTTGAGACAAAGTCTCACTCAGTTGCCCAAGCTGGAGTACAGTGGCACAATCACGGCTCACTACGGCTTCAATCTCTTGAGCTCAAGCCATCCTCCCAGCTCAGCCTCCTGAGTAGCTGGAACTACAGGCACATACTACCACATGCAGCTAATTTAAAATTTTTTGTGGAGACAGGAGTTTCACTATATTCCCCAGACTGGTCTCCAACTCCTGGACTCAAGTGATGCTCCCACCTCAGTCTCCCAAAGTGCTGGGATTACAGGTGTGAGCTACCACACCCTACTCCCATGTTTTTCACCCTAATTAGAGCTGCCACTCATGAATTCCTAAAAATAATATTAGCTTTCCTAACATTTAGTGAGTGTCTTCTGTGTGTCAGGCACTGTGCCTACACATATTATTTAATTTAACCTTCACAATCATTCTGTAAGGTAGGTCTGCTATTATTCTTATCAGAGAAGAAATAGGTTCAGAGAGGTGCAGTGACTTGTCTGAGATCACATAGCCTCTGAGTGGTAAACCTGTGAGGTGAGCCATCTGTTAATTTGAGGGAACACCAGAATCCTTTGGAGGGCTTGTTCAAACACAGATTTCTGAACCCCACCCCAAAGTATCTGATGCAGCAGTTCTGGGGCGGCTCCCAAGAATTTACATTTCTAGCAAGTTCCCAGGCAATGTTGCTGCTGCCGGTCCTGGGGCACACTTTGAGAAACACTGCCTAATACCAAGATTTTTCCACTGTCATTATCCCAATTAGGCATGTTATGTCAAGTCCAGCCTTTTACAATACGCTCGATTCAAGGAATTTGAAGTCTAGTATAGTTCATTCAGCCCTAGGCATATATGACCCTATAGTCTTAATTAAGTCTTCAAAACACACACACACACACACACATCCCAACTTTCATCCACATTAAAGGTGCAAAAAGCTGGAAAATATAAATGAGTAAAAAGGACAGAATCAACCCTGGTCACTTCAATTACTCCAGCGAGATCACTTTTTGTTATACTTTTTGTTTAAGGTTGTATAGGGAAAGCTTTCTGGATAAACCAACTCACTGGATTAAAAATTCATGGGAGGCCAGACATGGCGGCTCACTCCTGTAATCCCAGCGACTTGAGAGGCCAAGGTAGGAGGATTGCTTGAGGCCAAGAGTTCAGAAGCAGCCTGGGCAACTTGGCAAGACCCCGTCTCTACCAAAAAAAAAAAAAAATCCCTGGAATTGGCTCACTAGATTGACAAATGCTCGTTTTGCCTGCTATAAAATCTAGAACAATGTGAGGCCCACAGCAGCTGGTGGGTTCATTTCTAGTGTGACAAGCCACTAACTCCTGTTGAGTGAAGATGTGACCATGTGGTTATCAAGAGTCAGGGGGGTTGGTTCTCCCATCAGTTACTCCTTTTTTTGAGACGGAGTCTCACTCCGTTGCCCAGGGTGGAGTACAGTGGCATAATCTCGGCTCACTGCAACCTTCACCTCCCAGCTTCAAGCGATTCTTGTACCTCAGCCTCCGGAGTAGCTGGGATTACGGGCACATACCACCATGCCTGGCTAATTTTTGTATTTTTAGTAGAGACAATGTTTCACCATGTTGGCCAGGCTGGTCTCGAACTCCTGACTTGAAGTAATCTGCCTGCCTCGGCCTCCCAAAGTGCTGGGATTACAGGCATGAGCCGCTGCGCCCGGCCATCAGTTACTCTTGTAATTAAATCTTATAATTATATAGGACAAACTGATAAAATATGAGTGGGAAAAGAAGACGGATGTTTCTATGAATGCAGTTGAATGCTTTGGAAAGACTCTAAAAAGTTAGTTGGTACATATCATTATACATCTGTCCAAACCCACAGAATGTGCAGCATCAAGAGTGAGCCATAGCTGGGCGCGGTGGCTCACGCCTGTAATCCCAACACTTTGAGAGGCCGAGGCGGGCGCATCATGACATCAGAAGATAGAGACCATCCTGGCCAAAATGGTGAAACCCCGTCTCTACTAAAAATACAAGCTGGGCGCGGTGGCTCACGCCTGTAATCCCAACACTCTGAGAGGCCAAGGAGGGCGGATCATGAGGTCAGAAGATAGAGACCATCCTGGCCAAAATGGTGAAACTCTGTCTCTACTAAAAATACAGGCTGGGCGCGGTGGCTCATGCATATAATCCCAGCACTTTAGGAGGTCGAGGCAGGTGGATCACCTGAGGTCAGAAGTTCAAGCGCCTGTAATCCCAGCTACTCGGGAGGCTGAGGCAGGAGAATTGCTTGAACCTGGGAGGCAGAGGTTTCAGGGAGCTGAGATCGCACCGTTGCACTCTAGCCTGGGAGACAAGAGCGAAACTCTGTCTCAAAAAACAAAAAAAGAAAAAATATAAAAATTAGCTGAGTGTGGTGGCACGTGCCTGTAGTCCCAGCTACTTGTGAGGCTGAGGCAGGAGAATCGCTTAAACCCGGGAGTCGGAGGTTGCGGTGAGCCAAGATCACGCCACTGCACTCCAGCCTGGGCAACAGGAGCAGAACTCTGTCTCAAAAACAAACAAACAAACAAAACACCACTCATGTAGGGTACGTTGATAATGGGGGAAGCTGTGCCTGTGTCTGGAGAGGAGAGAGATATATAGGAAATCTCTGTACCTTCTGCTTAATATTGCTGTGAACCTAAAACTGCTCCAAAAAATAAAGTTTTTGTTTGCTTGTTTGTTTATTAAGACAGGGTCTCGGCTGGGCATGGTGGCTCACGCCTGTAATCCCAGTACTTTGGGAGGCTGAGGTGGGCGGATCCCAAGGTCAGGAGATTGAGACCATCCTGGCTAACACGGTGAAACCCCATCTCTACTAAAAATACAAAAACAAAATTAGTCAGGCGTGGTGGCGGGCGCCTGTAGTCCCAGCTACTCGGGAGGCTGAGGCAGGAGAATGGTGTGAACCCGGAAGGCGGAGCTTGCAGTGAGCCGAGATCGCGCCACTGCACTCAAGCCTCGGCAACAGAGCCAGACTCCGTCTCAAAAAAAAAAAAAAAAAAGACAGGGTCTCACTCTGTTGTCCAGGCTGGAGTGCAGTGATGCAATCATGGCTTATTCAGCATTGACCTCCTGAGCTCCTGTGATCCTCCTGCCTCCACCTTCCGAGTAGCTGAGACTACAGGTGTGCACCACCATGCCTGGCTAACTTTTGTATTTTTTGTAGAGACGTGGGTCTCACTATGTTGCCCAGGCTGATCTTGACTTCCCGGGCTCAAGCAATCCTCCTGCCTTGGCCTCCCAAAGTGCTAGGATTACAGGCATGAGCCACCATGCCTGGCCAATAAAGCTTAATTAAAAAGAAAAGAAGCCAGGTGCGGTGGTTCCTGCCTGTAATCCCAGCACTTTGGGAGGCTGAGGTGGGTGCATCACCTGAGGTCAGGAGTTTGAGACCAGCCTGGCCAACATAGCGAAACCTCATCTCTACTAAAAATACAAAACTTGGCCGGGCATGGTGGCGGGTGCCTGTAATCCCAGCTACTCGGGATGCTGAGACAGGAGAATTGCTTGAACCTGGGAGGCGGAGGTTGCAGTGAGCCAAGATCTGCCACTGCTCTCCAGCCTGGGCAACACAGTGAGACTCTGTCTCAAAAAATAAACTACTGGGAGCCGTGACTCATGCCTGTAATCCCAGCACTTTGGGAGGCTGAGGCGGGCGGATCACCTAAAGTCAGGAGTTCAAGACCAGCCTGGCCAACATGGTGAAACTCCGTCTTTACTAAAAAATACAAAAATTAGCCGGGTATGGTGGCGGGCACCTGTAATCCCAGCTACTTGAGGGGCTAAGACAGGAGAATTGCTTGAACCCAGGAGGCGGAGGTAGCAGTGAGCCAAGATCGTGCCACTGCACTCCAGCCTGGGCAACAGAGCGGGACTCCGTCCAGAAAAAAAAAAAAAGAGAGAGAGAGGAGATTGTGCAGTTCTCAATTATTTATCAATTTTGATTTCCTCTCTCTCCAGACCATAATACTAATATCAGCACCACACTTTGCAGCTTATAAAGCACTTTCAATTCTATTTTATTTAATTCTTGCAACCCCAGGCAGAAGGCTTTTATTACCCCCTTTCTATAGGTTGGGAAACTGAGGCTCAGAGAGGAGAAATGAAGGTTCCAAGTAGAGGTAAGTAAGGCATTCAACTGGGGCAAGAATTTAGAGTTACTTGATGAAGTGCCTAATTAGCTCCAGGGCATGGTGTTGACAAAGGAACTATAATGAAAACACTAAACTCTACCCTTTGTGGAGGAAGATCCCCTGGGGCGGGGGAAGGAGGTAAGGAGTAGAGACTAAGAAGTTGACCATGTCTGGTTCATCTGTGATCCTGGGCCAATGTAGGCCCTCGGGAAAGATTTGGTGCTGGGTTGAAGAAATAAGAAGTGAAGGAGGCCAGGCACGGTGGCTCACACCTGTAATCTCAGCACTTTGGGAGGCCAAGGCGGGTGGATCACGAAGTCAGGAGTTCAAGACCAGCCTGGCCAAGATAGTGAAACCCCGTCTCTACTAAAAACACAAAATTAGCCGGGCATGGTGGTGCATGCCTGTAATCCCAGCTACTCGGGAGGCTAAGGCAGGACAATCGCTTGAATCCAGGAGGCAGAGGTTGCAGTGAGCTGAGATGTCACCATTGCACTCCAGCCTGGGCAACAAGAGCGAAACTCCATCTCAACAACAACACGGTGGCTCACGCCTGTAATCCTAGCACTTTAGGAGGCTGAGGTGGGCAGATCGCGAGGTCAGGAGATCAAGACCATCCTGGCTAACATGGTGAAACCCCGTCTCTACTAAAAATACAAAAAAAAATTAGCCAGGTGTTGTGGTGGGCGCCTGTAGTCCCAGCTACTCGGGAGGCTGAGGCAGGAGAATGGCATGAACCCAGGAGGTGGAGCTTGCAGTGAGCCGAGATCACGCCACTGCACTTCAGCCTGGGAGACAGAGCGAGACTCCGTCTCAAAAAAGAAAAAAAAACACCAACAACAACCAAAGAAAAACAAAAAGTGAATGAATAAATGAATGAATAAAGGGAGAAACTTGGAGCAAGACCCCTTCACCCTCTCTGGACTCAGTTTCCCCATTTTTTACTTGTTGACAGCTAAGTTTCTCATCCTTAGGAAAATGAGCAGACACAATATTGTACTCTATTTCCAGATGCACACAGACCACCCTCCTGAACCCCTACTGTGGATCCCTTGGGAGGGGGTGATCCACTGAACCCTATGTAGGGAGCCCCTGAATTTGAGGATCTGAGATCCCTTCCAGCCCTGGTGTTAATAGTTGTAATAATGAGAATAGTAATAATAATAGGATCCAGAAGTTTTGGGATATTGGCTCTGGGCCAGGCACTGTGCTAAAAGCTTTATCTCATGTAATCTCTTTACAGCCCTGTGACGCAGCCATGGTTATTATCATCTCCATTTTGCAGATGAGAAAACTGAGGCTTAGAGAGGCTAAATGACTTGCTCACGTTGCACAGCCTAAAAGTGAAGTCCATGGTTTCCAATTTAGCACTGCGGACACCAGAGCCCCAGCACTACCCCACCTCCATTACGGAAGAGTAGGACCTCCATGGGGCCCGCCCTTCCTTCCTTCCTTCCTTCCTTCCCTCCTTCCCTCCCTCCCCTTCCCCTTCTCCTTCTCCTTCCTTCCTTCCTTCCCTTCTCTTTCCTTCCTTCTTTTCGTTTTGTTTTGTTTTGTTTCGTTTCTTACTTTCTTTTTTCTTTTTTGATGGAGTCTCCCTCTGTCGCCCAGGCTGGAGTGCAGTGGCGCGATCTCGGCTCACTGCAACCTCCGTACCCTGGATTCAAGCAATTCTTCTGCTTCAGCCTCCCAAGTAGCTGGAAATACAGGTGCGCACCACATGCCTGGATAACTTTTCTATTTTTAGTAGAGACGGGGGTTTCACTATGTTGGCCAGGCTGGTCTTGAGCTCCTGACCTCAGGTCAGCCACCCAAAGTGCTGGGATTACAGGCGTGAGCCACTGTGCCTGACCCATGGGGCCATGGGGCTCTTTCAAGGGCAAACTCAAGTTGCTTTTTTCTTTTCTTTTTTTTTTTTTTTTTGAGATGGAGTCTCACGCTGTCGCCCAGGCTGGAGTGCAATAGCACCATCTCAGCTCACTGCAACCTCCGCCTCCCAGGTTCAAGTGATTCTCTTGCTTCAGTCCCCTGAGTAGCTGGGATTACAGGCACCTGCCACCGCACCCAGCTAATTTTTGTATTTTTAGTAGAGACAGGGTTTCACCATGTTGGCCAGGCTGATCTTGAGCTGCTGACGTCAAGTGATCCTCCTGCCTCGGCCTCCCAAAGTGCTGGGATTATAGGCGTGAGCCACCACTCCTGGCCCAAGTTGCTGTATTTGAAGAGTGTATCATAACACTGGCAACCATTCATTAATTTAAGTATTCATTCAGAAATCATGTATGAGCACCTCCTATGTGCCAGGCACAGACTGGTTAATGCGGGCTCATGAGGATCATGGTCTCTGCCCTCAAGCAGCCCCACTTATTTATTATGTATTTATTTATAGAGACAGAATCTCACTCTGTTGCCCAAGCTGGAGTGCAATGGCGTAATCATAGCTTACTGCAGCCTTGAACTCCTGGGCTTAAGCAATCCTCCCACCTCACCCTCCTGAGTAGCTAGGACTACAGGTACGCACCACCATGCCCAGATAATGTTTTTCGATTTTTTTTTTTTTTTTTTTGTAGAGATGGGGTCTTACTATGTGGCCCAGGTTGCTCTCGAACTTCTGGGCTCAAGCAATACTCCCACCTCTGCCTCCCAAAGTGCTGAAATTACAGGTGGCATGAGCCACCACACCTGGCCAGTCACATTTATTTTATTGTTCCTCTCCACGAGATTCAGGTGTGAGCTATTGCAGTGCAGAGTCTCGGACCCTGTTCTGGTCCCACAGAGTCTGATGCTTTGTGGTTGGAGCCCAGGAATCTGCATCTTACAAGCTTCCCAGATGCCTTATAAACATTGAGGTGCGGGAACCCCTGGGTTGGGGCTGAGGCGACCTCGACAAGCAAAAATTCATCACACAGAAAGAAATGTTTGCTTTTTTCTTTTTTTTTGAAACACAGTCTCGCTCTGTCACCCAGGCTGGAGTGCAGTGGCATAATCTTGGCTCACTGCAACCTCCACCTCCTGGGTTCAAATGATTCTCATGCCTCACCCCCCCGCCCGAGTAGCTAGGATTAGAGGCAGGCGCCACCACACCCAGATAATTTTTGTATTTTTAGTAGAGTCCAGGTTTCACCATGTTGGCCAGGCTGGTCTTGAACTCTCCTGACCTCAAATGATCAAACTCCCAAAGTGCTGGGATTACA
Organism: Pan paniscus; assembly: GCF_029289425.2. Taxonomy (NCBI): domain Eukaryota; kingdom Metazoa; phylum Chordata; class Mammalia; order Primates; family Hominidae; genus Pan; species Pan paniscus. Next base: position 128,492,165 of record NC_073259.2, read on the forward strand.
GGTGTGAGCCACCGTGCCCGGCCAAGGAACATTTTCTATAGGGATTATGGGGGTTGCCAGGGAAGGCTTTTGGGAGGAGGTAACCCTTTTTTTTTTTTTTTTTTTTTTTTAGAGACAGGGTCTCGCCACGTTGCCCAAGCTAGTTTAGAACTCCTGGGCTGAAGTGATCCTCCTGCCTTAGCCTCCCAAAGTGCTGGGATTACAGGCATGAGCCACCAGGCCCACCCAGAGGTGACCTTTTAAGATGAGACCTGAGGGGTGAGTAGTAGTGAACAAGTCAACGAGAAGGGGGAAGAGACACAGCAATGTAGAAGCCCCAGTCCTTGCCCCGAAGGAGTTGACAGCCAGGTGGGTGGAGGGGATATAGTAATCTAGCATAGCAGATGATGCTCCCAGGAGGTGGTGGAAGGTGAAAGAAGCCCTGACTCAGCCTGAGGAATCCGGGTGACTTTGCCGAGGAGGACCATGTTTTCCAACGCCCAGATATGAGTGCAGACTGCGGCACAACTTGGGTGAAGAGAATGGGTGTTCAAGAGAATCAGGGCAGGCCAGGAGTGAGGGAGGGGTCTCCTAAGTGTTAAAGGCCTCTTAACAGCCAACTAGTGATGGGTAGAAGTCCCAATCGACCTCTGATCTGGATACTGTTTTCACCTCCATTGTCAATGCTAAGCCTTTGTTTGTTTGAACTAAGTCCTTCTATCTGGAGTCCTTAGTGATCTGGCAGTAAATGGTGTAAATGGTGACATTTAAGTAAGTGGAGGATTCCTTTGCAATGGGACCCAGAGAACACCTGCTAATTCAGAGGAATCTCAGGATCTCATCCCTCTCGAAATAACCTTCATGGCCACCATTGCTGAGGAGTGGGTAGTAGAACTCTGGCCCTGGCCCTGGCCAGCCTTCATTCAGTCCTAACATGGCTGCTTTCTAATTATCTGTCCTTGGATACGTGTTACTTAATTTTCTGATGCTGCAATCTCATACTCTGGCGAAGGAGGCTAATAATAGTACTTACTACTGCCAGAGAGTTATTTTGAAAACAGAATTAATTTTCTTATGTATTAACTTTTTTGTGTGAGTTAAATTTTCATTTACAAAAAAGAAATATATATTTATATATAACATAAAATATATAATTATATATTTTATTTATATATAATATATATAATAATTCATTTTTAATTTATATATATTTAAAATATATAATTATATATTTTATATATTTATAATATATAATTATATTTTTATATATTTATAATATATGATTATATATTGTATATATATTTATAATATATAATTATATACAGTATATATATTTATAATATATAATTATATACAGTATATATATTTATAATATATAATTATATATATTGTATATATAATATAATTATATGTAGTATATATATTTATAATATATATAATTATATATTATATATATATATATATATCATGTGTGTGTGTGTCTATGTCTGTGTGTGTTTCGGACAGGGTCTCGCTCTGTTGCCCAGGTGGAGTGCGGTGGCATGAACATAGCTCGCTGCAGTTTTGAACTGGGCTCAAGCGATCCTCCCACCTCAGCCTCCCGAGTAGCTGGGACCACAGGCATGTACCACCATGCCTAGGTAATGTCTTTTATTTATTAATTTATTTATATTTATTTATTTATTTGAGACAGGGTCTTGCTCTGTTGCCTAGGCTTGAGTGCAGTGGTGTGATCTCAGCTCACTGCAACCTCTGCCTCCCCGGTTCATGCCATTCTCCTGCCTCAGCCTCCTGAGCAGCTGGGACTACAGGTGCGTGCCACCACACCCGGCTAATTTTTTGTATTTTTAGTAGAGATGGGGTTTCACTGTTTTAGCCAGGATGGTCTCGATCTCCTGACCTCATGATCTGCCCACCTCGGCCTCCCAAAGTGCTGGTATTACAGGTGTGAGCCACTGTGCCCAGCATGTCTTTTATTTTTTTATTTTTAATTAAAAAATTTTTTTTTGAGGTGAAGTCTCGCTCTGTTGCCCAGGCTGGAGTGCAGTGGCGTGATCTCGGCTCACTGCAAACTCCACCTCCCGGGTTCAAGCGATTCTCTTGCCTCAGCCTCCTGAGTAGCTTGGATTACAGGTGTCCACCACCACACCCGGCTAATTTTTGTATTTTTAGTAGAAACGGGGTTTCACCATGTTGGCCAGGCTGGTCTTGAACTCCTGACCTAAAGTGATCCACCCGCTTCAGCCTCCTAAAGTGCTGGGATTACAGGTGTGAGCCACCGCGCTTGGCCACGTCTTTTATTTTTGTAGAGATAGGGGCTTGATCTGTGTCACCCAGGCTGGTCTCGAACTCCTGGCCTCAAGCAATCCTCCCACTTTGGCCTGTCAAAGTGTTGGGATTACAGGTGTGAGCCACCTGGCTTCACCCATGTTTTTTATTTGTAGAAGTTTATGGGGCGCATGTGTAATTTTGTTACTTCCATAGGTTGCCTAGTGCTCAAGGCAGGGCATTTAGGGTATCCATGGCCCAAGTACCATACATTGTACCCATTAACTAATTGCTTATCCTCCTCTCAACTCCCACCCTTGAATTTTCTTATGAAATCTTCTTAGGATCTAAGATCACTGCAGCCTCTGCCTGCTGGGCTCAAGTGACCCTCCCGCCTGCCTCAACCTCCCAAGTAGCTGGAACTACAGGCTCACACCACCATTCCGTGCTAATTTTTTTGATAGGAGGTTTCACCACATTGCCCAGGCTGATCTTGAACTCCTGGGCTCAAGTGATCCACCCGCCTCAGCCTCCCAAAATGCTGGAATTACGGGTGTGAGCCACTGCCCCCAGCCTTTTATGAAATCTTTAGAAGAGCACCTGATGCACAGTGAGACCTCAGAAAATGTTAAGTATTGTCATTTTATCAGTTATGTACCAAAAACTGTGCAAAGTGTTGGGGATACAACAATAACAAAGACAAGCTAAATAAGCTAAATGCTCTCGTGGAATTTATAATCTATTTTTTGTTTGTTTTTGAAACAGTCTCACTCTGTCTCCCAGGCTGGAGTGCAGTGGTACAGCGTGATCTCGGCTCACTGCAACCTCCACCTCCCGGGTTCAAGCAATTCTCCTGCCTCAGCCTCCCGAGTAGCTGGGACTACAGGCACGTGCCAACACACCGGGCTAATTTTTTTTTTTTTTTTTTTGAGACAGAGTCTCGCTCTGTCGCCCAGGCTAGAGTGCAGTGGTGCCATCTCAGCTCACTGCAAGCTCTGCCTCCCAGGTTCACCCCATTCTCCTGCCTCAGCCTGCCGAGTAGCTGGGACTACAGGCGCCCGCCACCACACCCATCTAATTTTTTGTAGTTTTAGTAGAGACGGGGTTTCACCATGTTAGCCAGGATGGTCTCGATCTCCTGACCTCGTGATCCGCCCACCTCAGCCTCCCAAAGTGCTGGGATTACAGGCGTGAGCCACCATGCCCGGCACACCCAGCTAATTTTTGTATTTTTAGTAGAGATCACACCAGTGCACTCCAGCCTGGGTGACAGAGTAAGACTCCATCTCAAAAAAAAATAATAAATAAAAAGAATTTTTAAAAATAATAAATTATTATTATTATTATTATTTGAGATGGAGTTTCGCTTTTGTTGCCCAGGCTGGAGTGCAATGGCACGATCTCGGCTCACCGCAACCTCCGCCTCCCAGGTTCAAGCAATTCTTCTGTCTCAGCCTCCCTAGTAGCTGGGATTACAGGCATGTGCCACCACACCTGGCTAATTTTGTATTTTTAGTAGAGACAGGGTTTTTCCACACTGGTCAGGCTGGTCTCGAACTCCCGACCTCAGGTGATCCACCCGCCTCAGCCTCCCAAAATGCTGGGATTACAGGCGTGAGCCACTGCACCCGGCCAAAATGATTTTTTGAGACAGGGTCTCACTCTGTCCCCCAGGGTGGAGTGCAGTGGTGCTCACTGCAGCTTTGACCTCCTGGGCTCAAATTATCCTCCCACCTCAACCTCCCACTGAGTAGCTGGGTTTATAGGCACTCACCACCACGCCCTGCTAATTTTTTTGTTTTTCGTAGAGATGGGAGTCTCACTTTGTTGCCCAGGCTGGTCTTGAACACCTGGGTTCAAGCAATCCTTTCACCTCAGCCTCTGAAAGTGCTGGAATTACAGGCGTGAGCCACCACGCCTGGCTTAAAAAAAAAGTTAAGAACAATTAGTGTTTGTTATTACTCTGCAGACTGTCGTGGGAAATGCAGACAGGACTGTGGTGATTGCCTGGGTGGAGTTTAGAAAATAGCTGTGGAGCACATGAATCTGCTAGATAAAAACAGAATTCATAATTCATGACCTGTTATATTGCACTGTAAGAGTCCAGACATTGTGTCAAAATTTAAAGAGGCAGAATTGACTTGTGTGTATATGTATGTCTGTGTGTGTATATATATATATTTTTGATGATACATATATATATGTATAAAGCTGGGTGTAGTGGCACATGCCTGTAATCCCAGCTACTAGGGAGGCTGAGGCAGGAGAATTGCTTGAACTCAGGAGACAGAGATTGCAGTGAGCCAAGATTGGGCCACTGCACTCCAGCCTGGGTGACAGACTGAGACTCTATCTCAAGGGGAAAAAAAAAAAAAAATTAAGCACTTTGTTTGTGTCAGGTACTGTGTTTGGTGTTGGGATATAGGAGTCAGCAAGACAGACAAGCTCCCTGCTCTCGTGAAGCTTTTTCCAGGCGACTTAGAAGTTAATGGGGGAGGGGGAAGAGCAGTCCTGGGACAGGGAACCGCCTGAGCGAAGGTCCTGAGGTTGGAAGGGGCTTGGCACATTTCAGAAACAGAGGGAAGCCTAGCTCGGAGGATGGATGTGGTGTCCCTAGGGATAATGGTGGAGATAGGCAGCGATCCTATTCCTTAGCACCTTGGAGGTCAGAGTAAGTAGTTTGACTTCTATCCTGGGGGCAACAGGGTTTCAAACAGGGATGGTGGGATAGGCAGATTATACTTTAGAAGGATCTCCTGGCCAGGCAACCTGGCTCACACTTGTAATCCCAACACTTTGGGAAGCTGAGGCAGGAGGATCACTTGAATTCAGGAGTTTGAGACCAGCCTGGGCAACATGGTGAAACCCCATCTCTACAAAAAACACAAAACTTGGCCGGGCGTGGTGGCTCACACCTGTAATCCTAGCACTTTGGGAGGCTGAGGCAGGCGGATCACCTGAGGTCAGGAATTCCAGACAAGTCTGGCCAACATGGTGAAACCCGGTCTCTACTAAAAATACCAAAATTAGCTGGGCATGGTGGCGGACGCCTGTAATCCCAGCTACTCAAGAGGCTGAGGCAGGAGAATCGCTTGAACCTGGGAGGCAGTTCTGCCTCCCGGGTTCACACGATTCTCCTGCCTCAGCCTCCCGAGTAGCTGAGATTACAGGCGTGTGCCACCAAGCCCGTTTAATTTTTGTATTTTTAGTAGAGACAGGGTTTCGCCATGTTGGCCAGGCTGGTCTTGAACTCCTGACGTCAGGTGATCCGCCCGCCTAGGCCTCCCAAAGTGCTGGGATTACAGGCGTGAGCCACTCTGCGACTGGCTGAGGTCTTTCTCTCAAAGCGATCACTAACCTGGCGCCACTGAACTCCAGCCTGGGCGACAGAGACCCTGTCTCTAAAAAAATTATTAAAAAAAAAAAAAAAAAAAGGAATCCTTGAGGCCCAGGAAGGGTCTTCTCCAGCCCTCGCACAAGCTCCACCTCCCCTCCTCCTCCAAGGATCCTGAGACCAGACAGCCACGTATAAGGTGGTGGGCGTGACTCCTCTGGCCAGGCTCGTGGGCGGCGCCCGCACATGCGGAGCCTGCCACCCACTGGGCGAGAGCGGTACTGCAGACGCGGGTGTCAAGAGTCGCCCCACCCGGTGGCTTTGCTGTAAATGTTCACTGAGCGCCTTTTCTGTTCGAGGCAGAAGGGGTCCCTGCCCTCATGTGGCTTACAATCTAATGGAACTAATACCAGCAACGGAAGTGCTGCTAGCGACTTGATTAAAACTTTTTTTTTTTTTTTTGAGACGGAGTTTCGCTCTTGTTGCCCAGGCTGGAGTACAATGGCGCAATCTCGGCTCACTGCAACCTCCGCCTCCTGGGCTCAAGCGATTCTTCTCAGCCTACTGAGTAGCTGGGACTACAGGCGCCCGCCACCACGCCGGGATAAATTTTTTGTATTTTTAGTAGAGACGGGGTTTCACCGTGTTAGCCAGGATGGTCTCATCTCCTGACCTCGTGACCCACCCGACTCGGCCTCCCAAAGTGCTGGGATTAGAGGCGTGAGCCACCGCGCCCGGCCAATTTTTGTGTTTTTAGTAGAGACAGGGTTTCATCATATTAGTCACAGGCTGGTATCGAGCTCCTGACCTCCGGTGATCCACCCACCTCGGCCTCCTAAAGTGCTGGGATTCCAGGTATGAGTCACCACGCCTGACCTTTTTAAAATTTCTTTACAGCAATGCAAGAAAAAACTTTTTTTTTTAATAGAGATGGGATCTCCCTATGTTGCCCAGGCTGGTCTTAAAGTCCTGGAATCAAGCAATCCTCCTGCCTCAGCCTCCCAAAATGTTCCGATTACAGGCATGAGCCACCACGCTTAGCCTATAGCAACTTTATAATCTGCTTTTTGATGAAAGCTTTTGTTCTTATAATACAAGTACTATACGTTCATGGTAGACAATTTAAAAAGAAAATTTAAAGCCCAGACATAACTTCTGTCAACATGTGAGTGTAGCCCTTACAGAATTGTCGTGTGTTTTACAAAAATAGAAGTATACATTTAATATTTTGTAGCCTGCTTTCTTGTTTTTAACAGCTTTATTGAGATATAATGTAAGAGGGACCGATATCAATACATTCCAATATACCACCTTTTCACATACAATATATCTGCTTTGTTTTAAACTTAATGTAATAGTGGTTTATTAATAACAATATAACACAAATCACTGCTATAGGTTGAGGAAAGTGCTAAGTGCTTTACACACATCATCATGTTCAGTTCTCCCAAAAACCCTAACAGTAGGTACTATTATTTTCCTCATTCTGCAGATGAAGAAACTGAAGCCTAAAATTATTTGTCCAGCAATAGCAGCAGAATCTGGATTTATTTTTATATTTTAAGATAGGGTTTTGGCTGGGTGTGGTGGCTCACGCCTGTAATCCCAGCACTTTGGGAGGCTGAGGTGGGCGGATCACGAGGTCAGGAGTTCGAGACCAGCCTGGCCAAGATGGTGAAACCCCGTCTCTACTAAAAATACAAAAATTAGCCAGGCAAGTTGGCGGGTGCCTGTAATCCCAGCCACTCGGGAGGCTGAGGCAGGAGAATCGCGTGAACCAGGGAGGCAGAGGTTGCAGTGAGCTGAGATTGTGCCACTGCACTCCAGCCTGGGTGACAGAGTGAGACTCCGTCTCAAAAAAAAAAAAAAAGATAGGGTCTCACTCTGTTGCCCAGGATGGAGTGCAGTGGCATGATCTTGGCTCACTGCAACCTCTACTTCCTGGACTCAAGCAATCCTCCACCTCCGCCTTGCAAGTAGCTGAGATTACAGGCAGGCATCACCATGCCCAGCTAATTTCTGTATTTTTTGTAGAGATAGGGGTTCGCCATGTTGCCTAGGTTGGTCTTGAACTCAAGGGTTCAAGTGATCCTCCTATCTCAGCCTCCCAAAGTGCTGAGATTATAGGTGTGAGCCACCTCACCCAGCCAGAGGTGGACTTAAATCCAGCTTTGTCTGAGAACCTGAGTTCTTAACCATTTTGTTATGCCTGGCCTGTGCCAGGCTTTGAGAGAATTTAGAGGAATCCGGAAAAAAAGGGGTCTCCTGACCGGGCGCAGTGGCTCACGCCTGTAATCCCAGCACTTTGGGAGGCCGAGGTGGGCAGATCACCTGAGATCAGGAGTTCGAGACCAGCCTGGCCAACGTGGTGAAACCCCATCTGTACTAAAAATACAAAAATTAGCCAGGCGTGGTGGCAGATGCCTGTAATTCCAGCTACTCAGAAGGCTGAGGCAGGAGAATTGCTTGAACCCAGGAGGCGGAGGTTGCAGTGAGTCGAGATCGTGTCACTACACTACAGCCTGGGTGACAGTGCAAGACTCTGTCTTAAAAAAAAAAAAAAGGTTAGGGGGTCTCCTGCAGCCTGAAGTGGAATGAGGAAGTGGAATAGTCATCATACGAGGTACAGTGAGCTGAACATCACTGGGGGACCAGAGGCCAGGGTCAGGATGTAACCAGGAAAGGCTTCCTGGAAGAGGTGAGAACCGAGTGTGATATGTGCAGACAGAGGTGGGGAACCATGTGGGGCTGGCCTAAGCAGAACCTCAGGTGTAGACGAGTGTATGAGCATCAACAGGGACCAGTAAGGAAAAATAACTGGGCACCAAATTCTATGGGGTCACAGAGATAGATGATACTGGGGGTCTGCCCTCTAAAGCTGACAATCTAGCTCGGCAGAAGGTTGAGAGGTGGGGGTAGGAACACAGAAATAAGTAATAGCTATCACTGTGCACCCCCGCCCCCATGTGTCAGGCTTTCTACCTACATGGACACATTTAAGCTCACAACATCTCTGGAAGATCCAGTTATTAGGCCCATTTATAAATGAAGAAAGAAAGGCTCAGAGTAAAGCAGATTGCTCTAGGTCTTCCTAGCAGGAAGGGCTAGGGCCAAGGCTCAAACCTGGGTGGCTCAAGGTCTAAACCCAGTGTTCTAACCTGCACAGCTACGCTATTCAGCCTACCCCAGCTGGACTGCCCCCTCCCACTGCAAGGAAACCAACCCTCACACCCAGCCTTCTATGCAAACCTCTAGGTGCACTTCAGTCAGAAATCTTTTTGTTTTTTGAGACGGAGTCTGGCTCTGTCGCCCAGGCTGGATCTTGGCTCACTGCAACCTCCACCTCCCAGGTTCAAGTGATTCTTGTGCTTCAGCCTCCCAGGTAGCTTGGATTATAGGTGCCCGCCACCACACCTGGCTAAGTTTTTTTTTAAGACGGTGTTTCACTCTTGTCGTCCAGGCTGGAGTGCAATGGCGTGATCTTGGCTCACTGCAACCTCTGCCTCCCAGGTCAAGAGATTCTCCTGCCTCAGCCTTCCAAGCAGTTGGGATTACAGATGTCTGCCACCACGCCTGGCTAATTTTTTTTTTTTTTTTTGTATTTTTAGTAGAGACGGGGTTTTACCATGTTGGCCAGGCTGGTCTAGAACTCCTGACCTCAGGTGATCCACCCGCCTCAGCCTCCCAAAGTGCTGGGATTACAGGTGTGAGTCACAGCGCCTGGCCTTTTTTTTTTTTTTTTTTTTTTTTTGACAGAGTCTCCTCTGTTGCCCAGGCTGGAGTGCAGTAGTACAATCATGTCTCACTGTGAGCTCCGCCTCCTGGGTTCAAGCGATTCTCATGCCTCAGCTTCCCAAGTAGCTGGGATTACAGGTGTGTGTCACCACACCCAGCTAATTTTTGTATTTTTAGTAGAGACGAGGTTTTGTCATGTTGGCCAGGCTGGTCTCAAACGCCTGACCTCAGGTGATCTGCCTGCCTTGGCCTCCCAAAGTGCTGGGATTACAGTCATGAGCCACTGCACCCAGCCTCTCTGGTGGTATCTTTTGGAAAGATATCTTTCTGGAAAACTCTTTCCATCCCAGCCCAAACTTGTCTCTGACTCACTCATTTATTTGAGGGTAGGTGACTTAGATGTCATATCCTACAGGAGGGCAGACTGACTGCCCCTCCAAAGCCAAATGCCATTTTGATCGGCTTCTATTGACCCTGTATCACCTCGATCAAGACAATTCTTTGTTTTTTTTTCTTTTATGGTCAAAAAATTTAAGACTAGTTCCAACTTGAAGTAGTTTTGTTTCAACAGATCAAGATAATTCCTTGTTTTTTTTTTTTTTTTTGAGACAGAGTTTCACTCTTGTCACCCAGGCTGGAGTGCAATGGCACGATCTCTGCTCACTGCAACCTCCACCTCCCAGGTTCAAGCGATTCTCCTGCCTCAGCCTTCCAAGTAGCTGGGATTACAAGTGCCCACCATCACGCCCGGCTAATTTTTGTATTTTTAGTAGAGACAGGGTTTCACCACGTTGGCCAGGCTGGTCTCGAACTCCTGACCTTAGGTGATCCACCTGCCTCGGCCTCCCAAAGTGCTGGGATTACAGGCATGAGCCATCGCACCTGGACTACATCAAGACAATTCTAACAGTTAACAATTATTGAGCACTCATTTTGTGCCAGGCACTGTGCTAAGAGTGCAGTATCTCAGAGTGGTTAAACATGGAGGCTTTGGGGCCAGACTTCTAGATTTAAATTCTGGCTCTGGGTCAGGAACAGTGGCCGACACCTGTAATTCCAGAACTTTGAGAGGCTGAGGTGGGAGGATCGCTTAAACTCAGGAGTTTGAGATCAGCCTGAGCAACATAGTAAGACCCTGTCTCTAAAAAAAAAAAAATTAGCTGGATGAGGTGGTGTGCACTTGTAGTCCTAACTACTTAGGATGCTCGTTAGGTGCAGTGGCTCATGCTTGTAATCCCAGCACTTTGGGAGGCCGAGGCAGGTGAATCACTTGAGGTCAGGAGCTTGAGACCAGCCTGGCCAACGTGGTGAAGCCCCATCTCTACTAAAAAATTCACAAATTAGCCGCGTGTGGTGGCGCACGCCTGTAATCCCAGCTACTCGGGAGGCTGAGGCAGGAGAATTGCTTGAACCCAGGAGGTGGAGGTTGCAGTGAGCCAAGATTGTGCCACCACACTCCAGCTTGGGTGACAGAGCAAGACTCCATCTCAAAAAAAAAATTTGTTATACAAAGGAATGAATAAATGCATATTACATTATTACATTCCTATTGTAGAGAAGAGGAAGCATAGCTGGTGGCAAACCAGAGATTTGAACCCAGGAGTTCCTGATCCCTGTCTTGAACACTTTCTTTTTCTTCTTTTTTTAGAGATGGTGTCTTGCTATGTTGCCCAAGCTGGACTTGAACTCCTGGGCTTAACGGATCCTCTGGCCTCAGCCTCTCAAGTAGCTAGGACTACAAGCAAGCCCGGCTAGCTTAGACCCTTTGTATGGCCCCAGTGTGGGGCCTCATATACCCTTTGGCTGTGTTTGAGGACGTGTTTGACAGATTTGATGATCTTGATTGCACCGTGAAGTATAAATACTTAGGCTACTCGAGAAAGATTTCATGCTAAATCAGGTCTTAAAGCTCTAGTAATATGATCCTAAGGTTTTGTCTTCATGAAACTGCATGACCTTAAGGCATCGGTTTCAGCTAACCTGCCCAAGGCCACACAGGCTGTAAGGGAACAAGATGTGAGCCCAGCCTTCTCACACTAGAGTCCCTGTTTGTTCTCCTACCTGGACTTTTTTGTTGTTGTTGTTGTTTTGAGACCAGAGTCTCGCTGTGTCGCCAGGCAACAAGCAAGAGATTCTCTTGCTTCAGCCTCCCATGTAGCTGGGACTACAGGCTTGCGCCACGACGCCGAATAATTTTTGTATTTTTAGTGGAGACGGCGTTTCACCATGTTGGCCAGGCTGGTCTCGAACTCCTGACCTCAAGTGACCCACCTGTCTCCGCCTCCCAAAGTGCTAGGATTACAGGCGTGAGCCATAGCGCCGGCCTTTTTTTTTGTTTTGAGATGGGAGTTCAACTCTTGTTGCCCAGATTGGAGTGCAATGGTGCAATCTCAGCTCACTGCAACCTCTGCCTCCTGGGTTCAAGCGATTCTCCTGCCTCAGCCTCCCAAGTAGCTGGGATTACAGGCATGTACCACCATGCCCGGCTAATTTTGTATTTTTAGTAGAGATGGGGTTTCACTATGTTGGTCAGGCTGGTCTCGAACTCCTGAACTCAGGTGATCCACCCACCTTGGACTCCCAAAGTGCTGGGATTACAGGCATGAGCCACTACATGCAGCCCCCAGGAGCTCTTGATCTGAGGCATAAAGATGCTTAGAGGGTTTCCAAATATATTTTATGGTCACCTATTCTCCCAACAATGTGTGCTATACTGTGTGTTTACACATAGGTGTGTCTTTAGAGGAAAGGGTTCAAAGCTTTCATTAGATTCTTTTTTTTTCTAATAAAGAAAAAAGCTTTGTTGCCCAGGCTGGTCTCAAACTCTCAAGCTCAAGCAATCTGTCCGCCTCGGCCTCTCAAAGTGTTGGGATTACAGCCATGAGCCACCACGCTGGTCCTCATTACATTCTCAAAGGGGCCTATTGAAAAAAAAAAAAAAAAAGGTGGGGCACAGTGGCTCACGCCTGTAATCCCAGCACTTTGGGAGGCCGAGGAAGGCGGATCACAAGGTCAGGAGATGGAGACCATCCTGGCCAATATGGTGAAACCCTGTCTCTACCAAAGTACAAAAAAAAAAATTAGCCAGGCGTGGTGGTGCGTGCCTGTAATCCCAGCTATTCAGGAGGCTGAGGCAGGGGAATCGCTTGAACCCGGGAGGCGGAGATTGCAGTGAGCTGAGATCGCGCCACTGCACTCCTCCAGCCTGGCAACAGAGCAAGATTCCGTTTCAAAAAAAAAAAAAGTTTACTGTCATTTTATGTTATATACTTTTTTTTTAAAGTTTTATTTTTAAAGCTGCTTTTAGACAAGTCGAAGGAAGAAAGAAGGGGATAAGGAGGAAAGAATTTTGTAGACAAAATTTAACAGATGTCAATTTTTTTTTTTTTTTTTTGCCTCCCAGGCTGGAGTGCAGTGGCATGATCTCAGCTCACTGCAACTTGCCCTCCCAGGTTCAAGCGATTCCTGTGCCTCAGCCACCTGGGTAGCTGGGATTACAGGTGTGCGCCACCATGCCCAGGTAATTTTTGTATTTTTAGTAGAGTTGGGGTTTCACCATGTTGGCCAGGTGGGTCTCGAACTTCTGACGTCAAGTGATCAGCCAGTCTCGGCATCCCAAAGTGCTGGGATTAGAGGCGTGAACCACCACTCCCGGCCAGATGTCAATTTTTGTTTCCACAATTTCAAGGAAGAGAAAGCCAGTGTGACCAGAGGTCAAAAGATGAGAATGTTGGCCGGGTACGGTGGCTCATGCCTGTCATCCCACTATTTTGGGAGGCCGAGGCAGACAGATCACCTGAGGTCAAGAGTTTGAGACCAGCCTGGCTAACATGGTGAAACACCGTCTCTACTAAAAATACAAAAGAATTTGCTGGGTGTGGTGGTGCGTGCCTGTAATCCCAGCTACTCAGGAGGCTGAGGCAGGAGAACTGCTTGAACCTGGGATGCAGAGGTTGCAGTGAGCCGAGATTGCGCCGCTGCACTCCAGCCTAAGCAACAAGAGTCAAACTCCGTCTCAAAAAAAAAAAAAAAAAGATGAGACTGTTGAGTCAGGATTAGGATCCAGGTCTGCTGGCACCAATTTCAGTGCTCTTTATACTTTCTCTTGCTATTCATTCATTCATCCATTCATTCAGCAAATTTATATCAAGTATCTGGTATGTGCCAGGTATGATTCCAAATTACACCATTCCCAGATTATTCTGAGAATGCTGCAGTGCCAAACTCTTGGTATCACAGACTTTATATTCTAGTGGGGGAGACAGACAAAATAATAATATAACGACGAAGGTGCAATGTTATGTGCTATAAGAAAACGCAGTCGGAGGATGGTGAGGAAGGGGAACGGAATTTTAGATAGGGCGGTCTGGGATCAGAACCTCCAGATGCCCGTCCATGGACTCCAACGAAGGGAGCGATTCCAGGTACCAGGGCACCCTGCACAAACCTCTCTTGAGCTTCCGCCTCGCCCAGGTGGGGACGGTAGGGAGACCGGAGGGCACACGCATGCGCACGAAGGAAACGGTAAAGCCTGAAGGGAGGTGCAGAGCGCATGCTCTCTCTTGCCCGAGATGCCGAGGATTTTGACAAGGACTCTGTCGTCCCGGATGATAGTGCTCAGGTTAATGCCAGTGGGAGGGCGGTGCCCAATAGTAACTTCCTTTGGAGGTTGTAGTACCGCCCCCAGAGCCAATTTTCCACTTCCGCTTCCGGCACTGCGGCAGTCCAGATCAAAAATGGCGGTAGTTGGTGTGTCCTCGGTTTCTCGGCTGCTGGGTCGGTCCCGCCCACAGCTGGGGCGGCCTATGTCGAGTGGCGCCCATGGCGAAGAGGGCTCAGGTACTGGGGCCGGGGTCGACCGGTCGGGCCTCAGCCCCACTCGGGCGAGACAGGGAGGGACTGTGACCTTGGCCCGAGGCCTTGCGGGAGGGAAAGTGAGACCCGGGCCCGCCCCATACCGGCGCTGAACGTTTGTGGCTTCTCCGCAGCTCGCATGTGGAAGACTCTCACCTTCTTCGTCGCGCTCCCCGGGGTGGCAGTCAGCATGCTGAATGTGTACCTGAAGTCGCACCACGGAGAGCACGAGAGACCCGAGTTCATCGCCTACCCCCATCTCCGCATCAGGACCAAGGTACGCCCTTGTACATCTCTTCAAGCGTACGTTCTCTTTTCGTTATGTGTGCCTTAGTGCAAGTTCTTCATTCTCTGAAGGCATGGGTCCCAGGCGTGTACAGCTTGTTTATCCTCACAAACAGAAAATGTATTTTCTTCCATTTTGTGGAAGGACAGCTGACACTTGGGATTACGTCTCAATTCTCTTCTTCAAGTTCATACAATAAGTGCCCTTCAGTTTCCCTTTTCTCCGATTCATCCTACCTCCTGCCTTCTGAGACAGTTCTTTTTTTTTTTTTTTTTTACTTCTGAGACAGTTCTGAAACAGATGTCCGTTGTGTAAAGCCTGGAGGTTTGGGAAATCCAATTAGAGTGGTAAAGTCTGAAGGTGGTTCGCGTAAGCGAACCCAGCAGCTACATGGGAGGCTGAAGCAGGAGAATCCCTTGAACCTAGGAGGCGGAGTTTGCAGGGAGCTGAGATCGTGCCACTGCACTCCGGCCTGGGCAACAGAGCGAGACTCTGGTCTCAAAACAAAACAAAACAACAACAACAAAACATGAGCATCTGGCAGCTACTAGTTGCATAATGAAGAGACTGACAGCTTTCTCTATTCCCCACCAATACCTTTTCTCGACTGTTTTATCATTGGTTGTTGATGTAGATATGTTACAATGATGTGTCCTCTGTTGTTTGCTGTATCTTTAACAAGGGCTTATTCTGATTCTTCAATACTGGCCATGCGCGGTGGCTCACGCCTGTAATCCCAGCACTTTGGGAGGCCAAGGCGGGTGGATCGCCTGAGGTCAGGAGTTCAAGACCAGCCTGGTCAACATGGCGAAACACTATCTCTACTAAAAGTATAAAAAGTAGCCGGGCGTGGTGGCGGGCACCTGTAATCCCAGCTACTCGGGAGGCTGCGGTGGGAGAATCTAGGAGGTTGAACCCAGGAGGAGGAGGTTGCAGTGAGCCAAGATCCAGCCATTGCACTGCAGCCTGGGCAACAGGAGTGAAACTCCGTCTCAAAAAAAAATAGTAATAATATACTTGATCTTAGCCAAAAGGCCGAGAAGCGATGAAAAAAGTTATGATTATGATTATTATTATTATTATTACATCACCTAGCCCATATAGGACTGGCCTTGTAGAAACTTAACCTAGACTCTTGAATTTGTTGAGTCTTTGAGCGGCACTCCCATCCTTGTACAATGCAATTAGAAGCCAAACAGTAAAGGTTTCTCAACCTCAGCACTGTTGACATTTGGGGCTGGGTAATTCTTGTTGGGGGGCTATCTTGTGCATTGTGAAATGTTTAGCCATATTCTTGGCCTGTACCTACTAGGTGGCAGTAGTACCTGCGCAACCCCACTCCCGCTTCCGCCTCCCCCGCCCCCATCACAGTGTCTCCCGATACTACCCAGTGTGCCCTGGAGGGGCAAAATCACCCTGGGTTGGAGACCGTTGCCCTAAAGTAATGCTTTTCAAAGGTAATAGGCAAGATAATTGAGGGTGGGCTGCAGTTTCCCAGCCCAGATATTGTTTGAAGTCTGGGATGGTGCCAGAAATCTGCATTTAATTAAGCATCTCCCTCCCCTAATACTGCCACCATTTTGATATAGGTGATTTGAGGATTACACTTTCATAAACACAGCACTGGATATACTAGTTACTAGGGAGAGGATGATGAGTAACTAACTTGAGCTTGCATTTTCTGCCATCCATATTTGTTTCTGGAATTAAAACTGTCCTGTAGCCAGGATAACTTTAAGGGCTCCCCTGGTAGTTATAAGAGCTCCTTAAATAATGGGAAGGTTGAACTACACCAGTAGATAAAGGACTAATTTCCATTTTGTTTTTATATATGATCTGTCACCCTGTTATAAGCAGTTCATGACGGTGTTCTTTCTAAATTATTTTCTGGAATTATCTAACTGACATCTTCACTCCACAGCCGTTTCCCTGGGGAGATGGTAACCATACTCTATTCCATAACCCTCATGTGAATCCACTTCCAACTGGCTATGAAGATGAATAAAGAGAATCTGGACCACTACCCGGGCACCAGGGACCACAGCACTGGTTTGGACCGTTACTCTGCACATGGACCAGAAAAAGTATATGGGACCTTAAGCTCACCTTCTTTACTTGTATCAAATGATGACTGGTATACTGGTCTCCCATCCCTTTGCTTGTGGCAGGAGATGGCTTAAATAAATAACTTAAACTTAGATTGGTCATGAGCTGAGAGTTACTTTCTTTGGTTGTGTTTTTTCGCAGAAATTAGCATTTGAGCTTCAAGTCAGTGTCCAAGTTGAAAAGAAATTGGCGTTAGTTATTTCTGTTTCCACAGTGAAGGTCTAGGCTGCTATTTAGTGTTACAGGTCCAATTCAGCCCATTGAATAAGTGTTTATAACAGCCCCTCTTGGTTTATTGTGCTTGATGTGGATAAAGGGACCAAGTGGAGTGGTGCTAATTAAGCATCAAGATTAGTCCTTGGTCAGGTGCGGTGGCTCATGCCTGTAATCCCAGCACTTTGGGAGGCTGAGGCTGGCAGATCACCTGAGGTCAGGAGTTGGAGATCAGCCGGGCCAACATGATGAAATCCTGTCTCTACTAAAAATACAAAAATTAGTTGGGTGTGGTGGCGCACTCCTATAGCTGGGTGTAGAGGCTTGAACCCGGGAGGTGGAGGTTGCAGTGAGCCAAGATCGTGCCACTGCACTCCAGCCTGGGCAACAGAGTGAGACTCTGTCTCAAAAAACAAAAGATTGGTCCTTGATGGGCCTGAGATATCAAAGACATTGAATAGCTAGCAGAATGGCTGCAATTTACACCTGAAAGAGGTATCTGTATTTCTCAAGAGGAAGTGCTTGATCTGGGTCTCATCTTTTTCCTGTCCCATTCCACTAGCATTTACTGCAGAATCTTCCCTGTAGTCATAATTTTCTTGAACATGTCAAGTTCTTTTTTTTTTTTTTTTTTTTTTTTTTTTTGTTGAGACGGAGTCTCTTTCTGTTGCCCAGGCTAGAGTGCAGTGGCGCGATCTCCACTCACTGCAAGCTCTGCCTCCCAGGTTCAAGCCATTCCCCTGCCTCAGCCTCCCGAGTAGCTGGGACTATAGGCACCTGCCACCACACCCGGCTAATTTTTTGTATTTTCAGTAGACACAGGGTTTCACCATGTTAGCCAGGATGGTCTCGATCTCCTGACCTCGTGATCCACCCGCCTCAGCCTCCCAAAGTGCTGGGATTACAGGCGTGAGCCACCGTGCCTGGCCTCGAATGTGTCAAGTTCTTACTTTGAGGTAATCTCCTTCAGGGCTGGTAGGGTCAGAAATCTTAAGAGAAACAAAGGGAGTGTGACACATTTCTGCTTATTGGCTTTTCTGTGGAATTAAAACTATCCTGTTTTAATGGATAGTAAATGGTAGTAGTAGTAGTTACAAAACCACTCTGAGAGGGCAATTAATTGCAATCAAAATTTAAAACCTTTATTTTGGCCGGGTGTGGTGACTCACACCTGTAATTCCAGCACTTTGGGAGGCCAAGGTGGGCAGATCATGAGGTCAAGGGATCAAGACCATCCTGGACAACATGGTGAAACCTCATCTCTACTGAAAATACAAAAATTAGCTGGGTGTGGTGGCACACACCTGTAGTCCCAGGAGGCGGAGGTTGCAGTGAGCTCAGATCGCTCCACTGCACTCCAGCCTGGTGACAGAGGAGACTCCGTCTCAAAAAAAAAAAAAAAACTTTTTTATTTTTTTTGAGATGGAGTCTCACTCTGTTGCCCAGGCTACAGTGCAGTGGCATGATCTCAGTTCACTGCAACCTTCTCCCAGGTTGAAGCAATTCTCCTGCCTCAGCCTCCCGAATAGCTGGGACTACAGGCACGTGCCACCACGCTGGGATAATTTTTTGTGTTTTTAGTAGAGACAAGGTTTCACATGTTGGCCAGGCTGGTCTTGAACTCCTAACCTCAGGTGATCTGCCCACCTCAGCCTCCCAAAGTGCTAGGATTACAGGTCTGAGCCACTGTGCCTGGCCAGAGCTGGTTTATTTTATTTTATTTTTTGAGACAGAGTTTCGCTTTTGTTGCCCAGGCTGGAGTGCAATGGTATGATCTTGGCTCACCACAACCTCCACCTCCCAGGTTCAAGCAATTCTCCTGTCTCACCCTCCTGAGTAGCTGTGATTACAGGCATGTGCCACCACACCCGGCTAATTTTTTGTATTTTAAGTAGAGATGGGGTTTCTCCATGTTGGTCAGGCTAGTCTCAAACTCCCAGCCTCAGGTGATCTGCCCACCTCAGTCTCCCAAAGTGCTGGGATTACTGGCGTGAGCCACCGCGCCCAGCCAGCTGGTTTATTCTTAAGGCTCAAAGGAACACTTTCGTGGTAAGGTTCAAGAGGCAACAAGGTATTTCATATTATATTACATTAAACTGGTAATGCAAAAATAAGGCATATACAGTACAGAATAGAGAATCTCATTATCTTTGCCATTTTGTAATATAACAGCCTGCACTTCTGAGTCCCTATAGAGCTGTTTTGGTTGTGGCCAGTCTGAGTTTAGGACAGATGCATTATACTTCAGCTTGCTGCCTGGCCTCCCTTGGCTGGGTTCCAAACATCTTTTATAATCCTTGGATAATGGACCCTAGCCAGTCATAAAATATAAATGAAGAATGTTTTGAAATGACATTAAGGACAAGTCACATTAAATATGATGTAGCAATTGGTAAAGTGGAGAAAAGACAATAGAATTAGGGCCTTCTATAAATCAAGTTTCTTGGTTTATTTTTCAGACAGGGTCTTGCTGTGTCACCCAGCCTGGAGTGCAGTGATACAATCACAGCTCACTGCAGTCTCCACCTCTCAGGCTCAGGTAATTCTCCCACCTCAGCCTTTAGAGTAGCTGGGACTACAGGCACACACCACCATACCCAGCTGATTTTTTTGTAGAGACAGGGTTTCGCTATGTTGCCCAGGCTGGTCTCAAATTCCTGAGCTCAAGTGATCCGCCCATCTCAGCTTCCCAAAGTGTTAAGACTACAGGCATGAGCCACCATACCCGGCCTGTAATTCAAGTTTCATACTACTTTGGGCATCTAATAAAACCAAATTACTCAATTAATTGTGGGGATTACGTGACATTCTGAGGTATGTAAGTGCTCTCCTGATCCTTTTTTGGTACCATAGTGTATTTGTATAGCCTATTGTGGAAATTTTAGAAATCAGTGAGGTTTTGGCTGGGTGCAGTGGCTCATGCCTGTAATCCCAGCACTTTGGGAGGTCAAGAGTTCAAGACCAGCCAACATGGTGAAACCCCATCTCTACTAAAAATACAAAAATTAGCTGGGCATGGTGATGCATGCCTGTAATCCCAGCTACTTGGGAGACTGAGGCAGGAGAATCATTGGAACCCAGGAGGTGGAGTTTGCAGTAAGCCAAGATTGCGCCACTGCACTCCAGCCTGGGTGACAGAACCAGACTGTCTCAAAAAAAAAAAAAAAAGTGAGGTTTCTGATTGCCATACTGTACCACCTAGCTTAAGACAAGTCACTTTTTCTTCACCTTTAAGTTACCAAACACAAAACTCTCCCCACTGTATATATGAGGTTTGTAGGGTAACAGGGTAATAGTTCCATAAAATGCACTGAGTTCCAGAGGCAAATAATGATAGAAACTAAATGTTACAATTTATTCCATCTTCAGGATTACAGACATTACAGGGCAGGATGAGTAAACAAGGCAAATGAAGCGAGCACCTTCAGCTTCCCCCCTACCCCGACATTTAACCAGATGCAGCATTTTGACATTTTTAGGATATGCAGGTTGACAATTCACTGACTTGGGTTGAGAGCTGGCAATAGCAGATCTTTGCAATTTAGGTTCTTCCTCCACAGCTATTCCAAGTATCTTAATTCCTGAACTGCACACTGAGAGCTCTGAAATGGTGTTCACTGCAACATTCTTGCAGCTTTCACATCTTAATCTGACACCTCTTGTGAAGGCAGGGAACTGTGTTAAAAGCTGTCTTCCTCTTTGCTAATCCAGGCCACCAGCAATCTTAACCATTAGTTACTATATAAAAATAAAAGTGTGCTCAAAAGCACTCACTGAAACTGTTGTGCCCAGATCCCTTTTCAGAGCATTAGTTCCCTGAGAGGAAAAAAAGAGGTCCTAACCAATTGCTTTCATAAACAGTGACCCCAGTACAGTGTATATGTCTTTTGCAGCAGAAATCAAGAGGTCAGGCAGCTCTGCTCATCCTGACTAGTTTATCATCGTTTGCATACAAGGTATATTTATGTAAAGCTGATTCCACGCCAAGTATTGCAACCATAATCTCAAAAAAATTGTTCAATTTTAGCACACAGTTCCTGCAAGATACCACAGCAGGTGAGAAATCATCTCAAAGAGTTCATCTTTTACAACTGAGAGGAAAACATCGAAGGAGGAAATAAAACTCCTCTCTCCTAAGTTCCTCATCAAATCCGATGGCTATGTGCACAGAGTTAGTTGACAAAAATCCAGAGTCCTCAATTTCTGGACTTGCAAAATCCTTCAAGGTGACTGTCAAGGTCAAGAAGAATTTTCAGGCTTTTCTTTGCCATGGCCCATGAACTCCAGTCCTTCAATAGGAATCTCTTTCTCCTTTATTGCTTTCTGGTAGGAAGAGAAAACACATTATAAAGACCTACATGAAGCTTAAGTTGCAAGCTTCGTAAATAAAATATGACAGTACAAAAGTAAAATCAAGCTGATTATAAAGACTTATAACCATGATTCAAACCACATACTTTTTAAAAAACAAGTACCGGTCGGGTGTGGTGGCTCACGCCTATAATCGCAGCATTTTGGGAGACCAACGCAGGTGGATCACTTGAGGCCAGAAGTTAGAGACCAACCTGGCCAACATGGCGAGACCCTGTTTATACTAAAAATACAAAAATTAGCTGGGCATGGTGGCGCATTCCTGTAATCCCAGCTACTCGGGTGGCTGAGGCATGAGAATAGCTTGAACCTGGGAGGCGGAGGTTGCAGTGAGCTGAGATTGTGCCATTGCACTCCAGGCTGGGAGACAGAGTGAGACTCTGCCTCAAAAATAAATAAAAACCAGAAGTACCATAATGAATAAATCAAGTGTAAGACCTGAGGGAGA
The DNA here is from genome assembly GCF_029289425.2 of Pan paniscus. Classification (NCBI taxonomy): domain Eukaryota; kingdom Metazoa; phylum Chordata; class Mammalia; order Primates; family Hominidae; genus Pan; species Pan paniscus. The sequence goes on from NC_073259.2 coordinate 128,513,759, forward strand.
CTGGAAAAGGAGTTGTGAGGGAACCGTTAAAATTAAGTGAAATTTGAAAAATAATCATCACTTTGTATTAGTGAAAGACTTAGGTTCAAATCTGGGTTCCAGGACTTACTGGCTATGTGACTAACTGTAAATGGGATGAAGACAGCAACTACCTCGGGGAATTGCCGTGAGGATGTGTTGGGTTAACTTATTGGAAGTGCTTTGCCCGGTGCTGTTCTTACAATTCAAAGCAGTTCCACATCCATTGAGCCAGAATAAACATATCCTGGCTGCAGTTGCGGGGACTGGTCAAGAGAGAAACAGGCTAACGAAGGGTTTATAACAACAAAAAAATGTGACCCTCCAGTCTGAATTCTGAAGTATAATCCCGCCCAGACCCCAGCAGTAATAGTGGAAAAGTGCACCACCTGCGAAAGAATCAAGGAAACCTGATGCTAGTGAACTGGGATTAATCACTTCCTATTTCTGGGTGTTAGTTTTTTATGTATAAAATATGAGTAACTATGCCCACCTTGCGAGTTTAGGGTGAACACCAAATGAACCAAAGGATGTGACTGTGCTTCTTGAAAAGCACTGCCCCAATATTTGTCATTCGGAGAGACACCCAAGTGGCCTCGGTGGTGATGGTAGGGGAGCGAGCTCCTGCCACTGGCCTCACTGCGACTTTTCTCCACCCTTCCAGTCCAGTCCCAATCCCCGTAAAATACGATGAGTGTGGTGGGACACAGCGCCGAGAATGCAGGGCCTGGGAACAGAGGCGGGAGGGCTCACCTGAACACACTGCTGGTAGCGCTTGAAGAGGTCGGTGCACGGGTCCCCGGAGCTGTCCCCCTTGAGAAATTTCTCGGCGAACCAGCGATTGAAGCACTGGTCGTACTCGCGCTTCATGTCCGTGCATGCCTCCCCCACACTGTTCATGGCGACAGTGGTGGCGGCGGCGACGACGGCGCACTCTGATGTCATCACAGGCGCGTCGCTCGGCGTTACGCGCGGGCGCACTGCGGGGGCCAAGGAAGGAAGAAATGTGGTCGCGGTTGGTGTGGCTGGGCCTTCGGGCCCCTCTGGGCGGGCGCCAGGGCTTCACCTCCAAGGCGGATCCTCAGGTAAAGGCCAGGGCCATCTAGGCGGGTGGCGGAGCAAGCCGGGAGGCACTTCGGGGCGCCGGTGACCCACACTCCCCGCCTCATCCCTCCTCCAGGGCAGTGGCCGGATCACGGCTGCGGTGATCGAGCACCTGGAGCGTCTAGCGCTTGTGGACTTCGGCAGCCGCGAGGCAGTGACGCGACTGGAGAAAGCTATCGCCTTCGCCGACCGGCTACGCGCCGTGGACACAGACGGGGTGGAGCCCATGGAGTCGGTCCTGGAGGACAGGTAAACTCGCGGCTGCAGCCCCGAAGCCTTGACCGTGGCCCGTTCGCAGCCGTTTAATGTGACGATTAGCGAAGTTTTCCAGGGGGTTAAAGAGTGTTAGCAAGATTCAGGAACTTGCCCACAGTCACCTCGCGAGTCAGTGGCTTCACTCTTCCCCTTGTTCATTACTGATGCTCTCGCTCGTGTCCTGCTAGTGTAAGTGGAAACAAAACCCGAACTGCTAATCACTGCCTTTGTTTGTTGTTGTTGTTGTTGTTGTTGTTGTTGTTGTTGTTGTTGTTGTTGTTGTTGTTGAGACGGAGTCTCGCTGTGTTGCCCAGGCTGGAGTGCAGTGGCTCGATCTCGGTTCACTGCAACCTCCGCCTCCCGTGTTCAAGCAATTCTCTGCCTCAGCCTCCCGAGTAGCTGGGATTACAGGCGACTGCCACCACGCCCGGCTAATTTTTTTTTTTATTTTTAGTAGAGACGTGGTTTCACCATCTTGGCCAGGTTGGTCTTGAACTCCTGACCGTGATCCACCCGCCTCGGCCTCCCAAAGTGCTGGGATTACAGGCGTGAGCCACCGCGCCTGGCCTAATCATCGCCTTTAAGGCCCTACTCTAGAGTCCCTACCTACTCACTCCAACGTACTCTTCTCAATACTCTCCTTGGCTACCTTGACTGCTTCTCCAGCAAGACAAGTTCTTTTCCTCTCTAGATCTCTGCACTGGCCCTTCGTTTTTTTCCTTCCTCTCAGTATTTGCATGGCTGCCTCCCTCTTGGCACAGGTCTCAGCTTATCTTCTCAGAAAGGGCTCTCCTAACCACTCCAAATCCCTTCCCCCCTCTAGTTAGTAATTCATCCTATTGGGTTTTTTCCCTAACATTTTAATGGACTTTTGTTCATTTGTTATATCTCTTTTATTAAAATGTGAGCTCATTATGTAGTTACTGTTTTATTCCTGCCTCGAATTTTTATTTTATTTGTTTTTGAGATGGAGTCTCACTCTATCACCCAGGTTAGAGTGCAGTGGCATGATCTCAGCTCATTGTAACGTCCACCTCCCAGACTCAAGAGAGCCTCCCATCTCAGCCTCCCAAGTACAGGACCACAGGCGCGTGCCACTTGGCCTGGCTAATTTTTTGTATTTTTGATAGAGACGGGATTTTGCCATGTTCCCCAGGCTTGTCTCGACTCCTGAGCAAAGGTGATCCACCCATCTCAGCCTCCTAAAGTACTGGGATTACAGGCATGAGCCACAGCACCTGGCTGTGTTTGATTCTTTCAAATGTCTTCTCTACTTTGCAATTTTCTTTTTCCTTTGGGATGGGGTCTCACTATGTTGCCCAGGCTGGTTGCAAACTTCTAGACTCAAGAGATCCTCCTGCCTCAGCCTCCCAAATAGCTGGGACTATAGGTGTGCACCACCACACCTGGCTAATACTTAAATTTTTGTAGAAACGGGGTCTTGCCATGTTGCCCCGTATGGTCTCAAACTCCTGGTCTCAAGCAATCCTCCTGCCTCTGCCTCCCACTTCCTCAAGAAAGTTTTTTTTTTTTTTTGAGGTGGAGTCCTGCCCCATCACCCAGGCTGGAGTGCAGTGGCATGATCTTGGCTCACTGCAACCTCCACCCTCCAGGTTCAAGTGATTTTTGTGCCTCAGCCTCCGGAGTAGCTGGGATTACAGGCACCCGCCACCACACTCAGCTAGTTTTTGCATTTTTAGTAGAGACAGGGTTTCACCATGTTGACCAGGCTGGTCTCGAACCCCTGGCCTCAAGTGATCCGCCCATCTTAGCCTCCCAAAGTGCTGGGATTACAGGTATGAGTCACTGCACTGGCCAAAGAAATCCATTCCTTTTTCTTTTTTTTTTGAGACGGAGTTTCACTCTTCCACCCAGGCTGGAGTACAGTGGTGCAATCTCAGCTCACTGCAATCTCCACCTTCTGGTTTCAAGTGATTCTCTTGCCTCAGCCTCCCGAGTAGCTGGGACTACAGGCGCCCGCCACCACGCCCAGCTAATTTTTGTATTTTTAGTAGAGACGGGGTTTCACCATGTTGGCCAGGCTGGTCTCGAACTCATGACCTCACAATCCGCCCGCCTCGGCCTCCCAAAGTGCTGGGATTATAGGCGTGAGCCACAAGTCTTCATTCTTTTATACTTAGGTTCTTTTTTTTTGAGACAGAGTCTCGCTCTGTCGCTGAGGCTGGAGTGCAGTGGCGTGATCTTGGCTCACTGCAAGTTCTGCCTCCTGGGTTCATGCCATTCTCCTGCCTCAGCCTCCCAAGTAGCTGGGTCTACAGGTGCCCACTACCACGCCTGGCTAATTTTTTGTATTTTTAGTAGAGATGGGGTTTCACCGTAGCCAGGATGGTCTCGATCTCCTGACCTCGTGATCCGCCCACCTCAGCCTCCCAAGGTGCTGGGATTACAGGCGTGAGCCACTGTGCCTGGCTATACTTAGGTTCTCTACCTGTGGCTCTCGTGATATCCAAAAGGGCTGATTTATACATGCGTTTATACATCTATTTAAGGGATGTGTTGAGTCTCTGCCCCTCTCCTGCTCACCCACCTTCCACAGCATGTCTGTTTTTCCTTATCATGTTCTCAGTGGTTGGCACTGAGTATTCAGTAAATGTATTTTGTTTTGTTTTTTTTTGAGATGGAGTCTCACTCTGTTGCCCACGCTGGAGGCAGTGGCGTGATCTCGGCTCACTGCAACCTCTGCCTCCTGGGTTTGAGATTCTCTTGCCTCAGCTTCCCGAGCACCCGGGATTACAGGCATGCACCACCATGCCTGGTTAATTTTTGTATTTTTAGTAGAGAGGGGTTTCACCATGTTGGCAAGGCTCGTCTTGAACTCCTGACCTCAGGTGATCGGCCTGCCTCAGCCTCCCAAAGTGCTGGGAATACAGCCTTGAGCCGCCATGCCCGGCCACAGTAAATGTTTAATGAGTTTTTTTTTTTTTTTTTTTTTTTTTTTTTTTTAAGAGACAGAGTTTTGCTCACGTTGCCCAGGCTGGAGTGCAATGGCGCGATCTCAGCTCACCACAACCTCTGCCTCCCAGGTTCAAGCGATTCTCCTGCCTCAGCCTCCCAAGTAGCTGGGATTACAGGTGCACGCCACCACGCCCGGCTAATTTTGTATTTTTAGTACAGACAGGGTTTCTCCATGTTGGTCAGGCTGGTCTCAAACTCCCGACCTCAGGTGATCTGCCCACCTTGGCCTCCCAAAGTGCTGGGATTACAGGCATGAGCCACCATGCCCGGTCCCAGTGTTCTTTATTAATATCTCTAGGAAAGGAGGGACTAGAAGCACAGAGTCATCAGAATTTCCCCAAGTTATCTAGAGGGTAAATATAAAGAAATATAACCATCATTAATAAGGGAAAAGGTCATGAAAAAGATGAGGAATTTGGATCCAGTAGCTAGCATCTCAACCTGGTATTCAGTGATCTGTACTGTTTTTCATAAATTTGGAAACCAGTTTGGGTTAATAATTCCCATTAATCATTTTAATGTGACATCTGTAGGACTTTAATGCTTTGAACACACAGAATGTAAAGTGAAGACAAGTATTAAACCTTTTATTTTTTATTTTTTTGTAGTTTTTATAACTTCATTTGATGTATCTGATGATCAGCAGTTAGTTCCCATCCACACTGACTGTAGATTTGTGAAAGTGGTAACAAGTATATAACCAAAGTATAGAGCTTATTTGGTGAATTTCTAACCTCATTATGTTTTCTGGACCATCCACTGCACATGGACACAGTATGGACATTCCTTACTACTTTGGCCCAGACAGCTTTGTTGAGCCTGGTATCAATGCACATATCTGGAGTTTTCTATCTCCTTCATTGCAAATTTCCGGTCTCTTTAAGAGCCTGAGGGGCACACTTCTTGAAGCCCACTCCATGGATACACTTGTGAATATTAATGGTGTACTCTTGGGTCACCACCTAGTTGATGGCATAATGGCCATTCTTCTCACCATCCTTCTTTGCAGGAGCCCAAGTTGCTTAAATGTTTTAGGTAGTAGGCATCTTAGCTATAAAAGCCCTGACTTGGCCGGGCATGATGGCTCACTCCTGTAATCCCAGCATTTTGGGAGGCCGAGGCAGGCAGATCACTTTAGGTCAGGAGTTCGAGACCAGCCTGGCCAACATGGCGAAACCCTGTTTCTACTTAAAAAATACAAAAATTTGCCGGGCATGGTGGTGCATGCCTGTAATCCTGGCTACTCTGAAGGCTGAGGCAGGAGAATTGCTTGAACTCAGGAGGCGGAGGTTGCAGTGAGCTGAGATCACGCCACTGCACTCCAGCCTGGGCGACAGAGCAAGACTCCATCTCAAAAAAAAAAAAAAAAAAAAAAAAGTAGACTGGGCGCGGTGGCTCACACCTGTAATTCCAGCACTTTGGGAAGCTGAGGTGGGTGGATCACGGGGTCAGGAGTTGAAGACCAGCCTGGCCAAGATGGTGAAACCCCATCTGTACTAAAAATACAAAATTAGCCAGGCAAGGTGGCAGGCGCCTGTAATCCCAGCTACTCGGGAGGCTGAGGCAGGAGAATCGGTTGAACCAGGGCGGCAGAGGTTGCAGTCAGCCAAGATGGAGCCACTGCACTCCAGCCTGGGCGACAGAGTGAGACTCCGTCTTAAAAAATACAAAACAAGGCTGGGCGTGGTGGTTCACGCCTGTAATCCCAGCACTTTGGGAGGCTGAGGCAAGTGGATCACCTGAGGCCAGGAGTTCGAGACCAGCCTGACCAATATGGTGAAACTCCTTCTCTACTAAAAATACAAAAATTAGCCGGGCATGGTGGCACACTCCTGTAGTCCTAGCTGTTTGGGAGGCTGAGACAGAAGAATTGCTTGAACCTGGGGAGCAGAGGTTGCAGTGAGCCGAGATCACGCCACTGCACTCCAGCCTGGGCAACAGAGCAAGACTCCATCTCAAACAAACAAACAAACAAACAAAAAACGCCTTGACTGGCTAATAGAAACCTCTTTGCACACTAATAACATGTCATTTGGTTTGAGGTAAAAACAGTATGCTTACGTGCCAGGGGCTAATAAATTATATAAATTTTTTTTTTCTTTTTTTCTTTTTTTTTGAGCTGGAGTCTCACTCTGTCGTCCAGGCTGGATGCAGTGGCACGATCTCAGCTCACTGCAACCTCTGCCTCCCAGGTTGAAGCAATTCTCCTGTCTCAGCCTCCCAAGTAGCTGGGACTACAGGTGCCCGGCACCATGCCCAGCTAATTTTTGTATTTTTAGTAGAGACGGGGTTTCACCATATTGGTCAGGCTGCTCTTGAACTCCTGACCTCAGGTCATCCGCCTGCCCTGGCCTCCCAAAGTGCTGGGATTGCAGGCATGAGCCACCGTGCCCGGCCTAAATTATTTCAGTTTTCACATGCAGTCCTGGAAGGTCAATACAAGTTATCTATTTTATATAGATGGAAAAAACTGAGGTTCAGAAAGGTTATATAATGTGCCCAAAGTTTCACAGGTAATAAGCAGAGAATTTGGAACTCAGAGCTTCTGCTGCCAAATACTGTTCTAAGATATGCCAGCTAAAGTCGATTCCTAGGAACTTTACTCTCTTTCATCTGAAATCCAGAGAATGAGTTGACAGCAACTCTGCAGCCAAATACTTAAATGTCCCTCATAGTCTTATGAACCAAAAACTTCAAACTCTTAGGCTCAAGCCATCCTCCTGTCTCAGCCTCTCAAGTAGCTGGGACTACAGGTGTGTACCCCTATGGCCAGCTAATTTTTTTCTTTTTTTTTTTTTTTTTGGTGGGGACAGGATCTTGCTGTGTTGCCCAAGCTGGTCTCGAACTCCTAGGCTCAAGTGATCCTCCTGCCTCGGCCTCCCAAAGTGCTGGGATTATAGGCATGAGCCATCATGCCTGGCCTGAATCCAGAACTTTTTTTTTCTCATTCTGTTGCCAGGCTGCAGTGCAGTGGCGCAATCTTGGCTCACTGCAGCCTCCACCTCCTGAACTCAAGTGATCCTCCCACCTCAGCCTCCCGAGTAGCTGAGACTATAGGCACACGCCACCACCCCTGGCTAACTTTTGTATTTTTTAGGGGAGATGGGGTCTCACCATGTTTCCCAGGCTGGTCTTGAACTCCTGGGCTCAAACAATTCACCCCCTTCGGCCTCCTGAAGTGTTGGGAATATAGATGTGAGCCACCTTGCCTGGCTCAGAACTTTTAACCAAGTTAATTAGCTCCCATTCCAGTCTGCATCAAACTAGAAATAAAGTAGGAGGAAGGGAGAAGGCTTTTAGATGGAAGTAGAGGGGTCCACAAGAAGCTATTCCTTCCAGCCAGATAGCAGGAAAGAAGCTCAAAGAAAGAAAAGCAGTGGGAGAACTGTCCCATCAGTGAGTCCAAGGGCTGACAGAATCACAAATGGAGCCACTTTGTCCTCCCTGTTGCCACAGCATTTTCCAATGCCACCGTAGCAGCATTTCTCACAGTTACTTAAGTTATTGTTCCTGAGTTTTAACCAGCAGGGACTTCTAGTTTACAACTGAAGTCTTTCTCAACCAGGGTTCCTCAGCCAAACCAGAACACAGAAAGATTCAAGTGACTTTTTTTCAGTTCTCCCAAGGACAGTATATGACAAATGTTAGCTTAAACACACAGGAGATAAGTTAACTTATCATCAGAATGGGTGTCTTGGGGTATGTAGGCTAACTTATCTTACAGAACCCTGACTGGGAAAGACAGGTGGTGAGGTAGAAGTTTAGTCAATCATTAATTGATCTGAAAAGCTCATCTGGTCCTGTTCGGTGTTTTATACAATTCTGAGGTCCAAGAAAGTGAAGCAACTCACCAAGTGAGAGGTATGCTTGCTGTACCACTGTCACAGAGACCGTGGGTTCAGGAGCCTGTAATTAATAAAGCTAGGTATGGTGGTGCACACCTGTAATCCCAGCTGCTTGGGAAGCTAAGGTGGGAGGATCACTTGAGCCCAGAAGTTTGAGACCAGCCTAGGCAACACAGCAAGACCCTGTCTCAAAAAAAAAAAAAGTAAAAACAACAACAACAACAACAACAAAAAACCAACCCCAGAAAATGTGTCTATTTTAGGAACAACTCCATCATAACCAATAACTAAATAGAAATGTATGTATGTATGTACATACATACATAAATAGAAAGGTATGTAAAGGGGTGAATTTTGTTTTCCTGGAAATTTCACTTACGCAGGAAACTTAATTATGAAACTTGATTACTTGATGAGTAAATAGATTAGTTGCTATTAGATCTACTCTTGGGGAAGCAGTAGCATTTAACCGCCTGTTGGCGGTAGCAGAGAGTCTTCCCAAACCTTCAGATGCTAGGCAGGTTATGCCTCATCAGGAGTGCACAGACTTTGAATGAGTGGTAGGGACTGAGATGTACTGGGGTGCACTAAGGCTTTCTGAAAGGAGCAGGTGCTACTCAGAGCCCTCTTACTGCCGTGAATGCTGGCTCAGCATTATCAGATCTTGTTTTTTTAACATTTCATTTAATCTTCCCAGAAATCCTATGAAGCATTCAACAAACAAGGAAACTGAAATATAGAGAGGATAAGTAATGTGTAGCAATGGGATCTGAATTCAGCTGTGACTTGAGAGCCTAAGCTCTTAGCCTTTTTGAGACGGAGTCTTGCTCTGTCGCCCAGGCTGGAGTGCAGTAGCATGATCTCCGCTCACTGCAAGCTCCACCTCCAGGGTTCACGCCGTTCCCCGCCTCAGCCTCTCGCTACAGGCCCCCGCCACCACGCCCGGCTAATTTTTTTTTTGTATTTTTAGTAGAGACGGGGTTTCACCCTGTCAGCCAGGATGGTCTTGATCTCCTGACCTCGTGATCCGCCCGCCTCAGTCTCCCAAAGTGCTGGGATTACAGGCATGAGGCACCGCGCCCGGCCTCTTAGCCATTTTTTAATACTGTCCAACAGAAACTATAAACTCCAGAAAGTCCAAGGGTTACCTTTGAATAGTATGATTTTTATTTTACTTTTGTTCTCCCAAGTTTTCTTAAATGAATACACAGTCCTTGTGTTATTCAAAAAAAAAAAAAAATCTAGTACAACTCTCTTGTGTGTGTGTGTGTGTGTGAGAGACACTGTCTCACTCTGTCACCCAGGTTGGAGTGCAGTGGTGTGATCTCCGCTCACTACAAACTCTGCTTCCTACATTCAAGTGATTCTTGTGCCTCAGCCTCCCAGGTAGCTGGGATTACAGGTATGCACCACCATGCCCGGCTAACTTTTATATTTTTAGTAGAGACAGGGTTTCACCATATTGGATGGTCTCGAACTCCTGACCTCAGGTGATCCACCTGCTTTGGCCTCCCAAAGTGCTGGGATTACAGGCTTGAGCCACTGTGCCTGGCCTTTTTTTTTTTTTCTTCTTGCTCTGTCGCCCAGGCTGGAGTGCAGTGGTGCCATCTCAGCTCACTGCAACCTCCGCCTCCTGGGTTCAGGCGATTCTCCCGCCTCAGCCTCCCGAGTAGTTGGGATTACACGTGCGTGCCATCACGCTTGGCTAGTTTTTGTATTTTTAGTAGAGATGTGGTTTCCCCACGTTGCCCAGGCTGGTCTTGAACTCCTGAATTCAGGTGATCCACCCGCCTTAGCCTTCCAAAGTGCTGGGATTACATGCAGGAGCCACCACACCTGGCCTTTCTCCCCCACGCCCCGCCACCCCCCCCCCCAAGAAATTTAATGTCTGAAAAGATCATACTTGTTCAAGGCCACACAGTTAAGAATGTGCCAGGTCCTATAACAGACTTCAACTTTCTAATATTCATACCATGAGTAAATATTTGTTGTGTCTAGCCTTGGGCTGGGTGCCACAAAAAAAGAACTAGTCCTTTCCTAAAATAATCTTATTGTGACAACTTAGTTCTCTTTTTTTTTGAGGCAGAGTATCGCTCTGTCGCCCAGGCTGGAGTGCAGTGGCGCGATCTCGGCTCACTGCAAGCTCCGCCTCCCGGGTTCACGCCATTCTCCTGCCTCAGCCTCCCAAGTAGCTGGGTCTACAGGCGCCCACCACCACGCCCAGCTAATTTTTTTGTATTTTTAGTAGAGACGGGGTTTCACCGTGTTAGCCAGGATGGTCTCAATCTCCTGACCTCGTGATCCGCCCACCTCGGCCTCCCAAAGTGCTGGGATTACAGGCGTGAGCCACCGCGCCCGGCTGACAACTTAGTTCTTATGTGCAGCCTTAGCCCAGATGTACCTGTCACATCTTTGTCCCTCTCTGACATGACTCAAACGCCATTAGGGTCTGCCCTCAGTCTGTCCCCACTCAAAGCAGGAGGAGCGTGGCTACTACCGAATACCATATCAGTGATTTAACAGACTGCTTATTTTTTTAATCCAAGTATCTGGAAGCAGGCTTACACACTTTTACACCTTGAAACAATAGTGAAGCCTCATGCAAATGTTCAAGCTCTTGTGTGTTTTTTACCGGTTTGCCATCTGAAGGCTTTAGTAAAGTCACTAGGTCCCACAGAACACTGGGAGATTCTTGAGCTGTTTGTGGCACATCTTGCTCAAGGGCAGGCACATCCACCAAAGTGGCTGTGGTGGAAAAAGCATTCATTTTAGGTGTACCAGATTGGGCTGAGATCCCAGTTGTTACTTAGCAGCCAACATCCTTAAGTTACTCTTGTGGCAAGTTTGCTTCCCCATCTCTGCTTAGCTTTCCAGCTTCATCTTCCACCCCAGCAGACCACACCCCAGCCTGCTAAACTCCCTGTCCTTCTCTGAATCTCTGGGCTCTCGGCTCTATTGCTTTGGGATTCATGCTGCTATACCTGCCAGGAAGTCCATTTCTCATACCTTCATCCCCCAATCCAGCTATTTCTTGCCCATCCTTGAACAGTGACATCAGCTATTCTGAGGATGTGCTACTCACCCAGGCTGGACTAGGTACCCTTTCTATCCTTTGGCAGGCTGTACTAACCTCTGTTAGATTTAAAATATTGTTTTTGTAATTGCTTTTACCTGTCCCCACCAAAAGACAGTTGCCCATATAATCATCAAAAACTATTTGTTAAATCAATCCAGAGAAGTAATTAGCACTTACTTCTCAGGGTTGTTCGGTCTATCTATAAACTGTAGGCTGTTATTTGGTCTACTGTTGATCCCAGCTTCTCTATCTTTGAACAGTGCCCATTAACTCAAGAATATACTGCTTCCTTGTTCTCTCCTTCTTGCCCCTCTCCATCATCCCCTAAAAGCCCCCTTCTCTGAGAGGGTAACCTTGAGCTTCTGGGTTTTGTAGATGTCTATACCTGAGATCCGACAATGTGGTAGAAGGCAACTGTGCTGATGAATTACTACAAAACTCCCATCGCGTCGTGGAGGAGTATTTTGTGGCCCCCCCAGGTACGTGCTGCCCAGAATGGTTTAACAGATAGTCTCACAGTAACCTTAGGAATGAAGCAGGAAGCATGAGGACCAAAGATGCTATGTGAAGGCACTTTGAAAAGGATGAAGTGCATACAGATGGTGGCATTAAGGTGGCAGTAGGGTCCAGGGTCATACTCACCTCTAGGGGGCAGTTAGTAACAGGAATAAGCAAAACAGGATTGGGGGCATGCGGGAGGTTTAAAGTAGGTGGAAATCTGGAGCTCAAGATCTCCCTAAAGGGGCAGCTGGCATTCAGTGTTTCTCAAAGCCACAGTTAAGACCGTGCCAGATCCTGTAATCGACTCCAACTTTCTAGTATTCATACCATGAATAAATATTTGTTAGGTCTAGCTTTGGGCTGGGTACCACAAAAAAACCAGTCCTTTCCTAAAAGAATCCTTTTTTTTTTTTTTTTTTTTTTGAGACGGAGTTTCACTCTTGTTGTCCAGGCTGGAGTGCAATGGTGCAATCTCGGCTCACCGCAACCTCCACCTCCCGGGTTCAAGTGATTCTCCTGCCTCAGGCTCCCCAGTAGCTGGGATTACAGGCATGCACCAGCACGCCTGGCTAATTTTTTGTATTTTTAGTAGAGACAGGGTTTCACTGTGTTAGCCAGGATGGTCTCGATCTCCCGACCTCAGGTGATCCACCCACCTCGGCCTCCCAAAACGAATCTTATTGTGACAACTTACTTACGTGTGGCCTTAGCCCAGATGTTTCTGTCACATCTTTGCCTTTCTATGACATGATTCAAATGCCATTAGGGTCTGCCCTCAGTCTGTGCCCATTCAAAGCAGGAGGAGCATGGCTGCTACCCTATCAGTGTTGTCAGGCAGGAATGTAAACCCATTTCTCCAGAGAACCTGGATACCTGACATTTTGTGTGATATTTCTTAAAATTTTTTTTTTTTTTTTTTTTTGAGATGGAGTCTCGCTCGGTCACCCAGGCTGGAGTGCAATCTTGACTCACTGCAACCTCTGCCTCCCGGGTTCAAGCAATTCTCTGCCTCAGCCTGCCGAGTAGCTGGGTTTACAGGTGCCTGCCACCATGCCTGGCTAATATTTTTGTATTTTTAGCAGAGGCAGGATTTCACCATCTTGGCCAGGCTAGTCTTGAACTGGTGATCTACCCGCCTCAGCCTCCCAAAGTGCTGGGATTACAGGGGTGAGCCACTGCACCCCGCCGATATTTCTTAAATTTTAAGTGCTGGCAACCAATTCAAAATTTAAAAAACAAAATACCATCCAAGCCAAATAAAACACATCTGCAAGCCAGGTGCAGTCTGTGAGCCATCAGTTTACAACAGCTAGTATAGAGATTTGCATCATCTACCTACTGCAAATATTTTAAATAGAAGCTTTAAAATTACTCTGGGCTGACAGTAAAATCCAGAACCTTGGATAGGTTGACTGTTTTTATCTCCTCTGCAGGTAGGTGAGTACTTGGAGCTGTTGTACTACCCCTCTGGGCATCTGGGAGTGGGACTAGCCAAAAGCAATCAGGTAGCCTGCTAAGTGCCAACTTCCAGTTCAGGATATCCCGAGGGAGAATCATTCTGAGCAGACTCCACAGAAGACATTGGCCCTGGTCAGCTTAAGCTGCCAGTTAAAGGCAGGCTCTGGTTGATGCAAGGATGGGAAAGAAAGCTAGAAATTTTGTGAGCTAAACTTTGTTTGTTTTGAGACGGAGTCTTGCTCTGTTGCCCAAGCTGGAGTGCAGTGGCGCGACCTCGGCTCACTGCAAGCTCCACCTTCCACGTTCATGCCATTCTCCTGCCTTAGCCTCCCAAGTAGCTAGGACTACAGGCGCCCACCACAACGCCTGGCTAATTTTTTGTATTTTTAGTAGAGACGGGGTTTCACCGTGTTAGCCAGGATGGTCTCTCTCTCCTGACCTCGTGATCGCCCGCTTCGGCCTTCCAGAGTGCTGGGATTACAGGTGTGAGCCACCGCACCCGGCCGTGAGCTAAACTCTTAATCATGCCTCCAATCCACTAAACCACCTGTTAACTGTGGAGAGAAAGGAGACTCTCCATCTCAGAGCCTGATAATTGTGGCTCCAGCAGAAATATCTTTTGATCAGACATGCTATCTCCCACACAGAACCTTACTTCAGACTTTGCTTTTTGGGACCACCTGAGTTCATGGTCAGTCTTTCCTTCTACTCCTATCTGCATATTAGTGGCTAATCAACCTGTATACTCCTTACTGAAAAAGGTGAATTTGGCTACACTTAGAACTGATTCTTTCAGATACTCCCAGTTAGGAAAACAGGACAGTAGCTACATTACTTCCATATTTTCCATGAGAAAGTAGTGATCAGTTAGCTCAGTAGAGCCAGCTGGGCGGCAGGCTCAGCTATAACATTCTCTTTTGTGGCCGGGCACGGTGGCTCATGCCTGTAATCCCAGCACTTTGGGAGGCCGAGGCGGGCGGATCACGAGGTCAGGAGATCGAGACCATCCTGGCTAACACGGTGAAACCCCGTCTCTATTAAAAATACAAAAAATTAGCCGGGAGAGGTGGCGGGCGCCTGTAGTCCCAGCTACTCTGGAGGCTGAGGCAGGAGAATGGCGTGAACCCCAGGGGGCGGAGCCTGCAGTGAGCTGAGATTGCGCCACTGCACTCCAGCCTGGGCAACAGCGAGACTCCGTCTCAAAACAAAAAAAAACAAACAAAAAAATTCTCTTTTGTTATTTTCAAACAGGTAATATCTCTTTGCCAAAGCTGGATGAACAAGAGCCATTCCCACACAGCTGAGTAGCTCATTCTGGAAAGGGGGTACTCTGTGAACATGTGGAAGCATAATGACAGTATTTTTTTTACTGTGAATACTAATGTTCCTGCTTTTTTCAGTCCCCTGAAAAAATGGATGCTCAAGCATTTCTTAATAACAGATTCTTCTGAAGACAGAATTGGGAAAGATCTGGCCCCAACAAGGCAATGAGTTCCTGATGCTAACTGAGGTGAAAGAAAAGCAAAAGTCAGCTTCCAAGGAATTCACTTAACAGGCCTGTTCAGTATGGAAGACATTATTTATCTGCCTTTAACTCCCCCCAAAGGACCATACCAACTGCATGAAAGTGAACTTTTCTATCTACGTAACTGGTAGACGGAGCATCTTGATCACTATGTGACAACCTTGGCTGTCATTTTTAGTTGCCGTTTGCATTGATTTGAGCAGCCCTATCTTTACCGAACATACCTGAATTTGTTCCTGGGCTCCCACTTTCTTCCCAGAAGAGGGCTAACTTCCTACTAAGGTCTGAAGAGTGTTGAAAGTAGACTAGAGCTTGGGAACTCCTAGCCTAGAACTATCTGCCATCCCACAAAGTGATTATATGCCAAAGGGATACTAGTCATACCTAGTGTTTCTCTTTCTGAAAAGAGAACTTATCCTAAAATTAGCCCTGGGCCTGGGACAAAGGAGCCCTCTCCGCCCCCAAAATGATTATTAAATTGAGATGAGTCCAGGATAAAACTCAGATACCAAGGATAAATGAAACTTATTTAGGGATAAAAGTGGGCTGGCCGCAGTGGCTCACTCCTGTAATCCTAGCACTTTGGGAGGCTGAGACGGGCGGATCACAAGGTCAGGAGATCAAGACCATCCTGGCTAATGCGGTGAAACCCCATCTCTACTAAAAATACAAAAAATTAGCTGGGTGTGATGGCAGGTGCCTGCAGTCCCAGCTACTCGGGAGGCTGAGGCAGGAGAATGGCGTGAACCCGGGAGGCAGAGCTTGCAGTAAGCCGAGATCGCACCACTGCACTCCAGCCTGGGCGACAGAGCAAGTCTCAAAAAAAAAAAAAGTGATAGAATCAGAGAGTTTTTCCTCTAACCAAACTGCCAAAGTTGGTTTTGGCTAAGAATTTCCCAATAATATTTATGCTGCTGCTCATTTTTTTAGTTTTCTGAGACAGGGGTCTTGCTCTGTCACCCAGGCATGGAATGCAGTGGTGTGATCACAGATCACTGCAGCCTCCAACTCCTGGGCTCAAGTGATCCTCCCACCTCAGCCTCCTAAGTAACTGGGACTACATATGTGCATCACCACGTCCAGTTAATTTTTTTTTAAGCAGAGGTGGGGGTTTTGCTATGTTGCCTATCTGGTCGTGAACTCCTGGCCTCAAGGGATCCTCTGGCATGCCTTGGCCTCCCAAAGGGCTAGGATCACAGGCAAAAGCCACTGTGTGTTTATTTTTCCCATTCCCTTCCTTTATCTGCAATGCTTTTTTCTTTAAGGCAGCCTAATTTACAAGCTTGGCCTTGAATTAAAAGAGAACCCAGAACCCGCTCTTGGAGTTTACATTCTCAAACCAACATCAGAGCAACTGTCTATCCCCATATAAATAAAGTTATCTACCCCTGCTCCTAACTGGGTACAAGTTATGACTACAACTCAGTGATTTTTTAAATTAGTATGCCTATTTGGTGAAATCTGTGAACTTAATCAAGGACAACCACACATGTCAATTACTAAACATTTAAAATATATTTCTAAACAGAATGGGCCGACTCAGTCACAGTAACTGTTGATCTCCATAGTAGAGCAACCCACAAAGACAGAACTGATTTTTTTCCCATAATCAGGGGTGAAAAATATACAACTTGTTTCTGAACCAAAACCACAATTTCTGCAGTTTAAAATGTTTCACTGCTAATATGGCCCTGGTAGAAATTATGTAGTTTTTTTTCTTCTTTAAAAAAAAAAAATTAAAAAAATTTCCTAAGACACTAAATCCTCAATCTGGAATGTAGATTCTGAGCACAAAGCAGCTCAGTTAACCTAAAAAATAAAGAAAAAATTCCCATCACCTGTCTCAGTAGGGCCTGAAAGGAGAGAAGTAGTGTGGGGAACCCCTGCTTTGGTATGGAGAGTCACGGCCCCTTGACCCAGACCGAGACCGTGAGTAGCCATAGCTGGTGCTTCTCTCAGGATAAACTCGGATGTAGGAAGTTTCACCCTGAAATGCAAACAAAAACAAAAAGAGTAAAGGGGAAAAAAATCAGAGCCAGAAAAATAAGCAAACCAACATCTAACAATAATAGTTAAGTATTGAGCACTTACTGTGTACTCTGTGCCTGGCATGAGGCTATCTCATTAAACCTTCATAACATTATGAGGTAGGTACTCTTACTATCCCATTTCAAGAATGAAGAAAATTAAGACTTAAGTTATATCATTTGCCCAAGGTAACACAATAAATGCCAATTTGACATGTTGATACTCAATTAACTATGATAAACAATATATCTGAATTACTGCCATTGACCCCCCTCAAAGCTAAGAACTGGAAAGGATCTCAGGGTTCATATAGTTTAATCCCCTGCCACCTCATGTATGCATCTTTGGATGGGCATCTATGGAAGGAGCTAGCCTGTATTTAATACCTTCCAGGTGTGAGGACCTGAGCTAGATGCTTTAGACGTTATCCTCCTGCTCTAGATTCCTGGCAAGTCTTGTGATGGTGCTATTATGTGACCATTTTGCCCATGAAGGAATCGAGGTCCCAAGAGTAGTTCAGGTAAGGAATTAATAAGCAGCAGAGGAGTCATGTCCAGGCTGGCTTGTCCCCAGGCCCTCTGCCTTCAGCCACCATTCTCAGAAGATCCAAAGATGCCAAGGGGAAAGAAGCTGGATGCTTTTTCACCTTAGGTGAAAGTCAGTAATTGGAGTTACCCTGAGGCCCTGCTTTGCAGTATAAATGAGGATCAGGTGCTGTTCTGTTTCTGCTCCAAATTCAAGTCCTAGAGGACAGTCTGAACAAAAGCATCATTAAACCAGGGAAGGACCAACCTCTAAGCCAAAAACTAGGCAATTATATGAATCCTCAGAAAAAGAAATGAGCCCAGAGACCTGTGTCCCCAAACATCCGTAAATCTCATAGTAAGGCAGGACAGGATAACCAGAAAAAAACAATGTCCAACTGGTGGTCTGGTTTCTGGTCTCAATGGTACCAAAGGGATAGTCACCACCTCAATCAAACTGAGATCCAAAACAGCAGCTGCTTTCCTACAAGGAAAGACATCAAGAACTACTGAGTCTGAAGGGTAACGTAATCAACCACAAGAAAATGTTAGGGTTTAGCCTGGCACAGTGGTGCATGCCTGCAGTCCCAACTACTGGAGAGGCTGAGGTGGGAGGACTGCTTGGGCCCAGGAGTTCAAGGTCAGCCTCGGCAATATAATGAGACTCTGTCTCTAAAATCAAAAATTAGAGAAATATAAAAATTATAAAATTAAAAAAGAAAATGTCATGATAGCTCAGGTTTCAGAGAGGATGCTGCACTACTCTGGGAAAAAAGTGAAGTGACAGCTCAGCCCTGACAGCAGGACCTAGAAGGGCTGAGATGAAGAGGCTGACCTGTAGAGCTCAGCCTGGACCCACAGGAGGGGTAGTTGAGTTCACAGAGGGATACTGCCGTTTAAGCTGGTTGTGAATGGGGTGGTATGAAGACCGACTGCACTAGTATTCTCTCCAGGTTACAAATACCATGACCAAACTGTGTAATGTGATACTAATATGCAGAATAAAGCATATTAAAAAACAAACATACCATGAATGCATACTTCTTTCAGCTATGACCCTGAAGGACTTAGGCATAGCAAATTCCATGGCTTTGTCCACCTAAGATAGATCTCTTATGGTACTGTGAGGTTACCAAATGGCATGGCCTCTTGCTACCTCTGCTAGGTCAGGTTCAAGTGGAGTGATTTGAGTACAAGCTCCTCAACAGAAGGCAAGGACCCACCTCATGAGAGCGGAATTTGGTGTCATCCAGTTTACGCAGGGCATATTCCATGTCTTCTTTTCTGAGATACTCGACCATCCCCACTCCATCCTTCTGCACATCAGCATAACAGACATCCCCAGCTTCTCGCATGTGATCCTTCAGGTCCTGCCAGCTGCCTGACGGAGGAAGTCCTAGGCATGGAGAACATAAGAAAGCCCACATCCTTCAGCTATGTTAACTGCCCTGTTAAGAGCCAGCAATACCTATGGTCCCTTCTCCATGATCACTTAAATCCTGAGGGTCCCCAAATCATAAACCTTGATAAGGGACATGAAATCAGAAAAGAGCACTGAAGTATGTGTGGTAAATGAACCACCTTGAGAAGCTGGTTTTAAGTTCATCTTCCAGAGACCAGGCCTTTTCAACAGAGCAAGAAGTCCATCCCATTACAGGTTTAGTATCTTTGAGAATTCATAGCCTCTTTCTTTGTCCTTTAAAATCAATGCCAAACTCCTAATACTTTGAGTTCCAATTTTTTCCATTATGAAATTTAACAGTACCAATTATTTATTGCTTGACAGGGTTTCACAGGACATGGGAATTTTGAAACCAGACATGAAATAACCAAAGAGTAGCTGAAGGTAACAACACAACAACAAAAAATCTAAAGTTTGTTTTCTTGTAGGTATGAATGACAAACTATACAGAGTACCTCTTAAAAGATCACCAACATTCTTCAATACAGTGGGGGGGAAGGTAAGACTCAGATGCTAAAACTAGTCGGGAGTCATACAACCCTACCTGATGTCATGAAAGGGAAATGTGCTCCTGCTCTCAAAGGCTGTGTTTACCGCTCACAGCTCAGGACTGCAGCCATTTCCTAATAGTTTTCTAAGCAGGATTTCAGAGCAGCATGGAGAGAAAAAAAGATAATGTATGACATCCTGAAGGAGGGAATAGAGTTCTGGGGTTAAAAAATTACAAAGGGACACAAGATAGGCAGATACTGAGAGTATCACTCTTAAGCACATGGGAGTATGCTGTGATTGTGTGACATTCACATCTTAAAAAGGTGCCAGGCTCCTCGATTTATTTCATTCCACCAGGGCCCTAAAACTCCCATGCAATATGCAGAAGGCCCCAGGTCTTTCCAGTGTGTTAATATTTTGAAGATAGATAAACCTCCCAGTTTAGCATTTCATCACTTACAAACACTAGACAGAAATAGTCTATACTTTCCAATAAAATCTCTAAGACTCTTAAGTTACGGGGTTTTAAAAAATATTTAATTCTAAAACCACCACAAAATCTGATCTTCTTCAGGATCCAAGGCTGGGTAAGTTGTTCAAATCTGGCTCCTTGAATGCCTTTCTACCATGTCTGATGCCAAGTATATTCCAAAAGAAGCATCTTTAGAATTGTAGCTCAAGTTTTCCCATCATCTTTCCTTCTCACCACTAGAAAACTCCTTTACAAGAAATATGGTTATGTTCTTCCAAGGCTGCACTCCCAGCGCAATTTCATTTGCAGGATACTTTCCTCATTGGCAATCCAGGGCAAGGCTTCACACAGGCTATTGAAAAGAAAGCCCCCATGTCCCATGCACTGAAGAATAACAGCTATCATTTCTTGGAAGACAGACTCTGTGTTAAGTATTTTACATGTATCATCTCATTCTGTTTGAAAGGAACATACCTGAAACAAGAACTCGGAAATCAGATCTTCTTGTAGGAGGCCCATTCCTCCCACCACGGGGCCACCCACCCCGACCTCCATAAGTCCTGGGGAACTCCACACGAAGCCGACACTGGCCATAATCATAACCATTTCTTCCATAAATAGCATCCTCTGCATCTCTAAAAAACAACAACAACAACAAAAAAAACGTTTGGAGTTAGTGCTGTTCAGGAGGCCAAGTGACTTTCCAAGTGAGGGGCATGAGTAGTAAGCATAAAAGGGAAACCTAGAGTGAAGAAAAAAACACACAAATCAGGATCCTGAAGCACTTCTGCTTTGGTTTGGAGACGTTTCATGATACTGGAATTAACCTTTACAGCTGTCACACGCAGTTTTAGAGGTATGAAATTATAATGAATGAGCAAACAGATTACTCATAAGAGGGCTAATTCAGAGGAAAAAAAAGAATCAACTGCTGACAGATTATTGACTTTGCCAATAAACCACCAGTGTTTTTCTAACCTTCGTGAGCATTTTCTCAAAAAGCACACCACACACTAACCCCTTAATATTTTTCTACAAAGCCTAGTGCCATAAAGTCTATGGAAATAAAAAGTAGGCGGTTAGCCAGGCATGGTGTTGCACGCCTGTAGTCCCAGCTACTTGAGAGGCTGAGATGGGAGTGCAGAGCCAAGATCACACTACTGTACTCCAGCCTGGTTGACAGAGACCCTGTCCCAAAAAACAGGAAAAAAAAAGTAGCCAGTTGGATAGGAGAGTATTTGAGGGTAAATAAAGTAGCTGGGCATGATGTTTGAGCCCAGGTCAAGGCCAGCCTGGGTAATATAGTGAGACCCGGTCTTTTAAAAAAATAAATAAATAAGGCTCAAAGGACAAAAGGAAAATGCAAATGAGTGTTTTGTGATGAATGTGGAACTTTTTTTTTTTTTTGAAACGGGGTCTTGCTCTGTCACCAAGGCTGAGTGCAGTGGCTGGAGCATAACTCACAGCAGCTTCTAACTCTTGGGCTCAAGCAATCCTCCCACCTCAGCCTCCTGAATAGCTAGGGCCACAGGCGTGTACCACTGCACCCAGCTAATTTTTGGATTTGTTGTAGAGACAGGTCTCCCTATGTTGGCCAGCCTGGTCTTGAACTCCTGGGCTCAGGCGATCCTTCCCCTCAGTCTCCCAAAGTGCTAGGATTACAGGCATAAGCCACTGCGCCTGGCCTTGGAACTCTAAGTGTACCTTTTCAGCATGGTTTGGAGAACTATTTTTGTCAAAAAACATTCTTTGGATACAATTTTGCCAAAAGAGATAAATATTCAATAAAATTACTTTAAGTCTTTCCTAGGACTCTAGGAGAGTCAGGAATGCCACGTTGATTCTCCAGTATTGGATGGTAGAAAGTGTGACCTTGGAGCTTGGGTGGACAAGAGGGGCTGAATGTGCTAATGAAGGCATTGTTCAGTGTCACAGGCACATAATCACTTGTAAGATTTTAGAACTAAAAGCAACAATGACCATATCCAGTGCAACCTTGACTATGTAAAATGCAGACTGGGAGAGGCAGAACTGCTAGGAGGTCAGAACAGACTCTGAATAAAAACTGGCCAGTATTCAGGCCAGGCGCTGTGGCACATGCCTGTAATCCCAGCACTTTGGGAGGCGGAGGCAGGTGGATCACTTGAGGTTAGCAGCTTGAGACCGGTCTGGGCAACCTGGTGAAACCCCTCATCTCTACTAAAAAGATGAAAATTAGCTGGGCATGGCAGTGCGCAGCTGTAATCCCAGCTACTCAGGAGGCTGAGGCACGAGAATCTCTTGAACCCAGGAGGCGAAGGTTGCAGTGAGCTGAGACTGTGCCGCTACACTCCAGCCTGCACGACAGAGCCAGACTCCATCTCAATAAATACAATAAATAAATAAAATTAGCCTGCATTCAAATCATTATTCTGCAAATTACTAGTAGTCATCTCTGGGTAAGTGTTTAATCAAGTTTTTACATCTCTAATGTGAACAGTATGCCTATCTCACAGGGTTATTGTAATGGTTAAATAAGATACTACATGAAATGCTTTGCTTGAATCTTCACATCTAGTGACACCAAAAGATAGTTTTTCTATTATGAAAGGAATGAGGGAAGATGACAATGTAGCGTATCATATAGTAAGTTTGCATTCGAAAAACAGAAGAGGGAGTTCAAATCCATTGATCCCGGCCTGGCGTGGTGGCTCAGGCCTGTAACCTCAGCATTTTGGGAGGCTGAGGTGGGTGGATCACTTGAGGTTAGGAGTTCAAGACAAACCTGGCCAACATGGAGAAACCCCATCTCTGCTGAACATAGAAAAATCAGCCAGGCATGATGGCGGGCGCCTGTAATCCCAGCTACTGGGAAGCTGAGGCAGAAGAATCGATTGAACCTGGGAGGCCGAGGTTGCAGTGAACGGAGACAGTGACATCGCACTCCAGCCTGGGCAACAAGAGCAAAACTCCGTCTCAAAAAAATAAAGAAAAATAAAAAAAACAAATCCCTCGAACTTTTTCTCTTTTTTTTTTTTTTTTTTTTGAGATGGAGTCTTGCTCTGTCACCAGGCTGGAATGTAGTGGCGCCATCTCGGCTCACTGCAACCTCCGCCTCCCGGGTTCAAGAGATTCTCCTGCCTCAGCCTCCCGAGGAACTGGGACTACAGGCGCGCGCCACCACGCCCAGCTCATTTTTGTATTTTTAGTAGAGACGGGGTTTCACCATGTTGGCCAGGATGGTCTCAATCTCTTGACCTTGTGATCCGCCCGCTTCGGTCTCCTAAAGTGCTGGGATTGCCACTAGCTTTCTATCAGTAACTCTAAATACTCAATATCCTGATCTGTAAAATCTGGTTAACCATACAGGCCGGGTGAGGTGGCTCACGCCTGTAATCCTAGCACTTTGGGAGGCTGAGGCGGGCGGCTCACCTCAGGTCGGGAATTCGAGACCAGCCTGACCAACAAGGAGAAACCCCGTCTCTACTAAAAATACAAAAAAATTAGCCGGGCGTGGTGGCGCATGCCTATAATCCCAGCTACTCAGGACGCTGAAGCGGGAGAATCGCTTGAACTCAGGTGGCGGAGGTTGCGGTGGGCCGAGATCGCGCCACTGCACTCCAGCCTGGGCAACAAGAGTGAAGACCCGTCTCAAAAAAAAAAAAAAAAAAAAAAAAAAAAAAGTACCTACACCTCATAAATTGTTAAAAATACTAAATACAGGCTGGGCGGGTTGCTCACGCCTGTAATCCTAACAATTTGATCCGCTGAGACGGGAGAATCACCTGAGCTCAGGAGTTCGAGACCAGCCTGAGCAACATGGTGAAACCCCCTAGTTTATCAATCTAAAAAAATAAGAAGGAAAGAAAAAAAGCTAAATACACACCATGGCACTTGACCCATAGCAACTGTTGAAAAACCACAATGGCACGGTTACTAAATAAGCGAGGCATAGCCTTCTCCGCCTTAGGGGTAAAAATGCCCAGTTCCGGTTTTGAGGCAAATGAGGAGATACTAGGGATGAGCTGTCAGAGTCGACTCTTCAGCCATCAACGCCTCGCGGTGCTTCCTGCCTGCCCTTCCTCAGATGCTCCCCTTGCCCTATCAATACGTCCACCCCAGGTAGGTCGGACACCCTACGAACATTCCGCGTTCCCCGGGAGCAAATGATGCTAGGAAAACAGGGTGCGGGCTCTTATTTGGCCGGAGTGGAGTGACCAGGTCAGCGCCGCAGCTGCTAACCACCACCCACCACAGTTTTGAAAGTTCCTGGGCTTTTTCCGGCCTGAGGGCCGACGCTGTTTGCAAAATCACAAGCACTCCTTGGAGCGGGGTTAGGAATCTAGAGTTTCCAAATCCCTGGAACCTTCAGCATCTCGCCAAGCCTCCCTCATCAAAGGAGGGAAGTGAAATCAGAGCCCCACTCCGGCTGTTTTAGAAGTTTTCCCGAATCCGTGATCCCTTTACAAAGCCCGGGCCCTGGCCTGCGGGGCGGGGCGCGCGAACGGCGAGCTGTTCCACCAGAGATCCCTCCACGACCTCCAGCGGCATCCGCGACCCTGCAGCTTGCTCTCCAGCCACGGCGAGACGGGCCGGGGGAGAGGCGAGCGGGAAGGGCGAACGGCGACCCCCGCGCTGCCCCGGGGCCGCTTCCCCCTACGGTGCTGCCCCAGGCAGGAGGCGGACAAGGCTCATTTGGACCCCCCGAGGCCGGTGCAGGCGGGCTTGGGCCCTCCAAAGGCTCAGCTTTTGGGTTTCTAAGTAAAATATTGGAATAATAAAAATAAAGGAAGTGACGACGGCGCGAAGGACGGCCCGGGCCTGCGAGGAGAGGCTGCCTCATCCTCCACCCGTGAGGGGGCGCCGTGAGGGGTCTGCGCGGAGGCGGGGGGAGGGGAGGCCGGGGGGAGGGGAGCCCTGGGGGAGGGGACAGCAGGGAAGGCGGGGGCCTCAGGCACCGAGGAGGAGAGGGCAGGGGCGCGGGGGCCTCACCGGGGGTCCTCGAAGCGCACGAAGGCGAAGGGCACGAGGCCGTGCCGGTTCTTGAGCTCGATCTCGCGGATGCGGCCGTACTTGTAGAACAGGTCCTCCAAGTCCTTCTCGCGCACGTCGGTCGGAAGGTTCCCCACGTAGATGCGCCCGTCGCCCTCGCCGCCGCGCTCGTCCGCCCAGCCCGACATCCGCACCGCCCGACGCCGCGGGCCCGCCGCAGCCCACGTCGCCGCCGCCGCCGCCGCCTCAGCACGGGTCCCCCCGCAGCGTCCCCGCGGGCTCCGAGGCGCTCAGCCGCACTGCATTGTGGGAACGCGGAGCGGAAGCGAAGGGGTCGGCGGAGGCAAAAGGAGTCCTCTTAAAGGGAACGCGGCTGCGACCATTGCGCGTGCGCGCAGGCCGGCGCCCCCTGGAGGTGCGAAGGGCCTTCGGGCGCTGACAGGGAGAGCCTGGGGCCGGGCTGTGTGGATGCCATCCCCGAGCGCGGTTCGCGCTCGGCTGAGGCGCTGGACAAGTGACTTGGGCTCCCGCGCCTCAGTTTCTCTCTGTGGCGCCGCCTACCTCACAGACTTGTGAGCACTCACTGACGTGGGTAGCGCCCAAGGGCTGCGGGGCGCAGGAGAGCTGGAGTCAGGCGGAGACCGCAGGCTGACCCCGCAGCGGCCGGGCTGTCGCGGCCCCCAGCCTCAGGTCAGTAGGCCCCCGGGCCACCCTGTCCCCATTTTACAGTTGCTCAGAACTGACGGTGTCAGCATGAGATGGACTCCATAGCTTGGCCTTGAGTTTGTCGGAGTCGAGGGAGTAAGACTCTTAATGAGTATCACAGCGATCACTATAGAGTGCATCCGACTTGTACTTTTCATCCTCTCCCGGGCGGAGTCTGAGGCCACAGAGGGGTCAGGAATGGAACCCAGAGCCATGCTCGCATCCTAAGTACTGAGTCCTTATGGAGCTCAGGTAGACACCCACCTTGGCACTTACTTTTCCACATTCACATCCCAGAACGCGGAGCATTGAACCCAGGGACCTTACAGTGAGGCCTTGCACCAGAAGACTTTTTGTTTGTTTTTGATACAGGGTCTTATTCTGTTGCTCAGGCTGGAGTGCAATGGCGCGAACACGGCTCACTGCAGTCTCGATCTCGCTGGACTCAGGTGATCCTCCCACCTCGGGGCGCCGTGAGGGGTCTGCGCTGCGTCCAGCTAGTTTATTTTCTATTTTTTGTAGAGAGGCTGGTCTCGAACTCCTGGGCTCAACCGATCCTCCAGCCTTGGCCTCCCAAAGTGTTGGATTACCGGCTTGAGCCCGGCGCCCGGCTGGAATACTCCTAAAGATTGTTCAGGCTGGGTGCGGTGGCTCACGCCTGTAATCCCAACACTTTGAGAGGCCAAGGCAGGAGGATCACTTGAGGTCAGGAGTTTGAGACTAGCCTGGGCAACATGGGGAAACCCCGTTTCTACTAAAAATACAAAAATTAGCTGGGCGTGGTGGCGTGTTCCTATAATCCCAGTTACGCGGGAGGCTGAGGCAGGAGAATTGCTTGAGCCCGGGAGGCGAAGGTTGCAGTGAGCCGAGATCATGCCACTGCACTTCAGCCTGGGTGACAGAGTGAGACTGTCTCAAAAATAAATAAAGATTTTTCATATTAAAAATGAAACCTGGCTGGGCGTGGTGGCTCATGCCTGTAATCCCAGCACTTTAGGAGGCTGAGGTGGGTGGATCACTTGAGGCCAGGAGTTCAAGACCAGCCTGGCCAACATGGCAAGACCCGCCCCCC
This sequence comes from Pan paniscus, assembly GCF_029289425.2. Lineage (NCBI taxonomy): Eukaryota > Metazoa > Chordata > Mammalia > Primates > Hominidae > Pan > Pan paniscus. Next base: position 128,540,243 of record NC_073259.2, read on the forward strand.
TACTAAAAATACAAAAAAAAAAAAAAAAATTAGCCAAGCTTGGTGGCACGCCTGTAGTCCCAGCTGCTTGGGAGGATGAGGCACGAGAATCGCTTGAATCTGGGAGGCAGAGGTTGCAGTGAGCCGAGATTGTGCCACTGCACTCCTCCAGCCTGGGTGACAGAGGGAGACTCTGTCTCAAAAACAAGACAAAACAAAAACAAACAAAAAAAGGGACTAAAACCACACATTTAATCAGAAGGTAGTTGATTTCTCATTATACCATCTGAGCGTTTTAAAATCAAAACAAACCAAAGACTAGACACCCACATATACTACTGAGTGTATATCTTTTTTGGAATACAAGTTGATAGTATACATCAGGCTTTCATAATATACATATACCCTTCGATCTTGTAATTCTGCTTGTAGGATTTTGTGTTTGTTTGTTTTGAGACGGAGTCTTACACTGTCACCCAGGCTGCAGTGCAGTGGCGTGATCTCGGCTCACTGCAAGCTCCGCCTCCCGGGTTCATGCCATTCTCCCGCCTCAGCCTCCCGAGTAGCTGGGACTACAGGTGCCTGCCACCACGCCCGGCTGATTTTTTTATATTTTTAGTAGAGACAGGGTTTCACCGTGTTAGCCAGGACGATCTCAATCTCCTGACCTCGTGATCCGCCTGCCTCAGCCTCCCAAAGTGCTGGGAATACAGGCGTGAGCCACCGCGCCCAGCTGCTTGTAGGATTTTTATCAGACGGAAATAAGCAAGAGATTCTCATAATAAATTACATGTGTATATTTATCATTGCATTCTGTGCAATTAAAAAAATTAAACTTGATAATAAGGGAGTGGCTCAACACATTAACTTTGAATGTTACACAATTATTGTCATGTTTTTAATATGACAGAGATATTAAAGTCACAGTAATTTACAGTTAAAGTGAATTGAAAGTGGTGTTTAATGTATACACATATATAGTGTATTTGCTGCTTGTAACAAAAAAAAAAAAATAGAAAGAAAAAGCTTTCCAAATGTTGTGGTTGTGGAGATATCTCTTGATGGCAGTTATTTTTATGTTTTTATTTATGCTTTTCTGTATTTCTCAAATTGTAATTAGCATGCACTACTTTTATAATTGGAATAAAACACAATAAATGATTCCTAAAATAAAACCATTATAACTGTCTGTTGTATTCTGGATTATATAAAGCGTCTAGCTGTTCTCTAGACAAGCAGGAAAGAGCCCTGGCCAAATATGATCTCGAGTCTAAGTGTGCAGCCTTATAGGAGCTTACATATCCTATAGGCATCCGAAAGTCCAGATGCCTTCTCATTTTGGGTGGTGTGCTTAGGTGTATTAATACCATTCTCTGAGTCCTACCACTCCTATGTGATTGTTGCCTGGAAAGACAAAAAAGGAAAAAAAAAGTGCTGTTGGAAACAATTGGGCAGTCTCCTAGGGAGAGAGAAATAGAGTCAGCTAAGTGACTCAATAGGACTGTAGGTGGAAAACTGCTTGCAAATAATAATAATTCAGTTTTAATTGTGCAAAGTCCTGCAGCATACAATCTCCAAAGGAGTTCAGTTACCCAGCAGAAAATATAGGGATGTGGTTAGTACAGGCTTCTTGGATTAGATAGAGCACAGCTAAATCATTAGGAGGCATTTATGATCATCCATGAAACCCCCTTTATTCCTGTACTGACCTTTGCAGTTAGAACACAAATGAGACCACAATTATGACTTCATGCTCAAAGGGTTCATAGGTTCCATTCTCTGCTAAGGCCAGAGACTCTAGGCAGGGACACCTTTTAAACTTTTTGTTCATCTAGATATTCAACATTATTTATGATTTAGGTCCTGTATGAGGCCCAGGGCATGCGATAATTCAGCTCCGTCCTTGAGTTGTGTATATAGGTTGCTATTCGGTCATGTAGAGTACAGTTGTGATAAGGATAAGCTGCTTGAGACTACATCGGAGGGTCACCTACCACAGTCTTAGAGATTTTAAGGAAGGCTTCTGGGAGGAGACGTTTAGAGTCTTGAAGAACCAGTAGGAGTTAACCAGGGGGAAGAGGGAAGGGCATTTCAGACAAAAATGAGGGCATGACTGCTGAGTGCAGTGGCAGTAATCCCAGCACTTTGGGAGGCTGAGGCAGGAGGATGGCTTGAGTCCAGGAGTTTGAGACCAGGCTAGGCAATGTAGTGAGACCCCTATCTCTACAAAAAATTTAAAAATTGCCAGGCCCAGTGGCTCATGCCTGTAATCCCAGCACTTTGGGGAGGTCAAGGTGGGTGGATCACTTGAAGTCAGGAGTTCGAGACCAGCCTGGTCAACATGGCAAAACCTCATCTTTACTAAAAACACAAAAATTAGTCGGAGGTGGTGGCGCACACCTGTAATCCCAGCTACTTTGGAGGCTGAGGCAGGAGAATTGCTTGAACCCGGGAGGCAGAGGTTGCAGTGAGCCGAGATTGCACCACTGAACTCCAGCCTGGTCAACACCGAGACTCTATCTCAAAAATAAAAATAAAATAAAAAATTATCTAGGCATGGTAACGTGCACCTGTGGTCTCAGCTACTTGATCTCGAACTCTTGAGCTCAAGTGATCCGCCCATCTCGGCCTCCCAAAGTGCTGGGATTACAGGCATTAGCCACGGCACCTGACAGTCCCAGCTACTTAAGAGGCTGAGGTGGGAGGACTGCTTGAGCCTGGGAGGTTGAAGCTGTAGTTAGCCATGATTGCACCACTGCACTCCAGCCTGGGCAACAGAGTGAGACTCTGTCTCAAAACATAAAAAAGGACACCATGAGAAATCACCCAAATAGGAGAGAGAGTAGCAGACCAGGGAAAATCCCTACTGGTGTGACTGGGGCAAGGAGTTCAAGTAGGGAAGAAGAGAGAAGGAGCTGAGGCACCACCAGCCTGGGCAACATGTTAAAACCCCGTCTCTACAAAAAATACAAAAATTAGCTGGGCATGGTGGCACACACCCATAGTCCCAGCTACTTGGGAGGCTGAGGGGGGGAGAATCACTTAAGCCCAGGAGGCAGAGGTTGCAGTGAGCCGATATTGCACCACTGCACTCCAGCCTGGGCGACAGAGTGAGATCCTGTTACAGAAATGGGCTTGTCCTTCTTTTCACCAAACTGAAAAGAAGCCTTTGATGTTGGCAGACTATTAAGAATTAATGCAGTTCCCACAGCAAGCCATTTATTCTCCACCAGAGTGTAGGGCAGTGCCCAACTGAAAAAAACAACATAAAAAAAAAAATCCCAAAACCAACAACAGCTCGGGTGATGAGTGCATGAAAATCTCAGAAATCACCACTAAAGAACTTAAAGAACTTATCCATATAACCAAACACCACCTGTTCCCCAAAAACCTATTGAAATAAAAATTTAAAACAAACAAAAAACCAACAATGCCAGGCATAAAACATGCTGCAAACCTGCCCATCTGGTTTTCTCCTTTTCTCTGTGACATCAGTCCCCTCTGGCATCCCAGCAAAATATTTTCCTCTCTGTCAGGCTCAGTCATGAGCTCCTCCCAGACCTTGGCCCTAGGTATCAGTGGGCAGAGAGGAAGTGATGGGGGAGTAGACCATCTGAGAAAATGAGGAACTGGTCCCGCCTGGCAGGAGAGCTATGGAATGAGTCACTGGGAAACGTGTTCCTGGTCACAGCACCCTGGGAGCTTTCTCTGTCATTCTTTACCACTGTACTTGTGTGATGGAGTAAAATAAAACATATTCTGGAAAGCTACATAATAAAGAACTGAGCCATGCAGGGGAGGAAGGAGAGAAACAGCAGCAGAACTAGGAGGTTTGGAAGAGAGTTTGGAATTGGGGGTGAGCTTTAGGAAAGCAAGTGTCAAGTGTGGGAGGATGAGAAGAGAAAAATGGGAAAGATAATTCAAGATTTGCAGTATATTGTGAATATAATTCCCCTCTGGTGTTTTTTTCAGAGATTGCAAAAAATCTTTAACATTATTTTTCAGTAACTTTTAGATAATGAACTGGTGTTTTCTTTGAATATGCCCAAACAGGTGGGAACACAAGGGCTTGATTTTATATGAAGTTACTTCAAGTGAACATACTGTATTTGTAGCAGCTCGGTTGCTTTATTTTTACTAACTTGTTAAATTCTGTGATGGAGTCTTCAAACAGCTTTTTATATCAGGGCTTCCTTTTCTTGGATTAATGGGCTTCTGGGATCAGTGAACTCCTGCCTCCCTGCCCCCTCAACCTCCACCTCCTGACCCTGATCCTGCAAAGTTGTAACAGTTGTATGCAAAATATTGTATGTGGGCAGAAAAGTGTTTTTATTCTGTGGAGAATCTCCATGTAGCACTGTCCCACAGAACTTTCTAGGATGATGAAAACATTCTATATTTGAGTTCTATGTGGTAGCCATTGGTTACATGTAGCTATTGAGCACTTAAAATGTGGCTACTGCAACTGAGAAACCAACTTTTTAAATTATATTTAACAATAATTAACTTTAATTGTAATAGCCAAATGTGGCTAGTGGCTACCATACAGGACAGTGTAGGAGTTTATCATTCTCCAAGGTCTATAAGCTGTACCCCCACATTCCCCCAAAAAAGGCCAAGAATCACTGAGACCAATCACTTCCCTTTACAGCCCTATGGTACTGGCACATAGTAAGTGCTTAGTAAACACCTGTTGATTTTATTAACTAGTATATAAAGAACAGTTATTCTAGCTCCAGAAAAGTGGAACTGAGGTACAAAATGGCAAATGAGCTCATCAGGTTCACCAAATTTCATTTCCTAAGCTCTAAATTCCTTACCCTCAACCCAGAACTTTTTCCAAAACGTTTTCCACTGTAACAAACCTTGAAAACTTTCTTCACAGCAGAGTAAATCAGAAACACAAGCAAAGGGTAGGGGGTTGTGAAAAGATTAATAACAGTACTAAGAATGTTTTTCAATGCAACAAAAAAGGATGCATTTATTTAGTAGAATCCTAATTTTTTTAGACCCAAGTCAGTTTTATACTAAGCAGATTTTTAATGAACTGTGTCAATATAATTCAGTAATGGCACCTCCAAGGCAAATACATTCCTTAAAGGTAAAAAACAAGTATGGGAATTATCTGCAGTTTTTTTTTTAAGTTAAAAAATAATAATAATAACTGAAAGCCAGGAAGCTTCTAGGCTACACATCCCCCATGCTAACACATGCCCAGTGGCTGAACTTCCTTCTGTCTGCCTGATGCTGGCTCTCCCCCTCAGCCAGCACATGTGCAGGGCTTCTGTGAATGTCACATTGACAGACATTCCTTGCTAGGCAGCTGGGGACCAGTTTCTTTTGTAATTCCATCCTTCTCATGGGCTGACAGTCTGTCTTGTTGTGACACACTCCTTGAAGGTGCTAGAAGGACAGCGGGTGTTTGGGGGGTTTTTTTGTTTGTTTTTTGAGACAGAGTTTCGCTCTTGTCACCCAGGCTGGAGTGCAGTGGTGTGATCTCGGCTCACTGCAACCTCCGCCTCCCAGGTTCAAGCGATTTTCCTGCCTCAGCCTCCTGAGTAGCTGGGATTACAGGCATGCACCACCACACCTGGCTAATTCTGTATTTTTTAGTAGAGATGGGATTTCTCCATGTTGGTCAGGCTGGTCTCGAACTCCCAACCTCAGGTGGTCCGCCCGCCTTGGCCTCCCAAAGTGCTGGGATTACAGGCATGAGCCACCGCACCCGGACTTTGTTTTTTGTGTTTTTTTTGGTTTTTTTTTTTTTTTTTTTTTGAGACGGAGTCTCGCTCTGTTGCCCAGGCTGGAGTGCAGTGGCACGATCTTGGCTCACTGCAACCTCTGCCTCCTAGGTTCAAGCGATTCTCCTGCCTCAACTTCCCAAGTAACTGGGATTACAGGCGCCTGCCACCACACTCGGATAATTTTGTATTTTTAGTAGAGATTGGGTTTCACCATGTTGGCCAGGCTGGTCTCGAACTCCTGACCTCAAGTGATCCACCTGTCTTGGCTTCCCAAAGTCCTGGGATTACAGGTGTGAGTTACCACACCCGGCCAAGAGCAGGTTTTTTAATCTAGTGCTATGCTTGGACCCCAGCTTTAAGAGCCCAGGGTTATGTACATGGCATCTGGGACTTTGGTGGTGGCTTCACTCCTTGTCTGCTCAACATTTGTTCATGTATTCAACCCACATTTATCGAGTCATAGAACATTGAGCCTGGCTCTGTGCTGGGCACTGGTGCTCCGGATACAACAGTAAGACTCAACCCTGCCCTCACACCATTCACAGACAACTAAAAAGGCAATTACAGTCAGGCGTGGTGGCTCATGCCTGTAATCCCAGCACTCTGGGAACTCGCTTGAACCCAGGAGTTCCAGACCAGCCTAGGAAACCTAGTAGACCCCGTCTCTACAAAAAAAATAAATCAATAAAAATAAATAAATAAATAAATAAAGCTGGGTGTGATGGTGTGCACCTGTAGTCCCAGCTACTCTGGAGGTAGAAGCGGGAGGATGGCTTGAGGCCAGGAGTTGGAGGCTGCTTTGAACTAGGGTCTTGCCACTGTACTCCAGCCTGGGTGACAGGGCAAGACCCTATCTCTGAAAAATAAAGTAAAAAAATTTTTTTCTGAGACAGAGTTTCGCTCTTGTTGCCCAGGCTGGAGTGCAATGGTGCGATGTCAGCTCACTGCAGCCTCTGCCTCCTGGGTTCAAGTGATTCTCCTGCCTCAGTAGCTGAGATTACAGGCATGCGCCACCATGCCTGGCTAATTTTTTTTGTATTTTTAGTAGGGACAGGGTTAAGCCATGTTGGCCAGGCTGGTTTCAAACTCTTAGCCTCAGGTGATCCACCCATGTCGGCCTCCCAAAGTGCTGGGATTACAGGCTTGAGCCACTGCACCCGGCCAAAAGTTTTTTTGTTTGTTTGTTTGTTTGTTTTTTGAGAAGGAGTTTCACTCTTGTTGCCCAGGCTAGAGTGCAATGGCACAATCTTTGCTCACTGCAACCTCCACCCCCAGGTTCAAGTGATTCTCCTGCCTTGGCTTCCTGAGTAGCTGGGATTACAGGCATGCGCCACCACGCCCAGCTAATTTTGTATTTTTAGTAGAGACGAGGTTTCTCCACGTTGGTCAGGCTGGTCTTGAACTCCCTACCGCAGGTGATCCGCCCGCCTCGACGTCCCAAAGTGCTGGGATTACAGGCATGAGCCACCATGCCTGGCCCCAATTTTTTTTTTTTTTTAAATAGAGACAGGGTCTCACTACATTACCTAGGCTGGTCTCAAACTCCTGAGCTCAAGTGATCCTCCTGCCTCAGCCTCCCAAAGTGCTAGTATTACAGACATTAAGCCACCATGCCTGGCCTAAAAAATAAAAAGGCAATTACAGGCTGGGCACAGTGGCTCATGCCTGTAATCCTAGCACTTAGGGAGGCTGAGGCGGGCAGATCACTTGAGGTCAGGAGTTCGAGACCAGCCTGGCCAACATGGTGAAACCACGTCTGTTTTCTTTTTTTTTTATGAGATGGAGTCTCAATCTGTCACCCAGGCTGGAGTGCAATGGTACGATCTTGCTCACTGCAACCTCCACCTCCTGGGTTCAAGCAATTCTCCTGTCCCAGCCTCCCGAGTAGATGGGATTACAGGCGCCCGCCACCACGCCCAGCTAATTTTTGTATTTTTAGTAAAGACAGGGTTTTGCCATGTTGGCCAGGCTGGTCTTGAACTCCTGACCTCAGGTGATCCACCTGCCTCGGCCTCCCAAAGTGCTGGGATTACAGGCGTGAGCCACCACACCAGGCTGTGAAACTGTCTCTACTAAAAATACAAAAATTAGCTGGGCATGGTGGCAGGTGCCTGTAATCCCAGCTACTCGGGAGGCTGAGGCAGGAGAATCGCTTGAACCCGGGAAGCAGAGGTTGCAGCGAGTCGAGAACACACCACTGCACAGCAACCTGGGTGACAGAGCAAGTCTCCGTGTAAAAAATAATAGTAATAGGCCAGGCGCAGTGGCTCACGCCTGTAATCCCAGCACTTTGGGAGGCTGAGGCGGGCACATCACCTGAGGTCAGGAGTTCGAGACCAACATGGAGAAACCCCGTCTCTACTAAAAATACAAAAAATTAGATGGGCATGGTGGCACATGCCTGTAATCCCAGCTACTCAGGAGGCTGAGGCAGAGGAATCACTTGAACCCGGGAGGCAGAGGTTGTGGTCAGCTGAGATCACACCATCCAGCCTGGGCAACAAGAGTGAAACTCCGTCTCCAAAAAATAATAATAATAATAATAATAATAATAATAATAAAATTTAAAAAGGCAATTATAACAAAATGAGATATGTGCTACAAGAAATTCAGGGCACTCCTGCAGCTCTTAACCCAGGCTGGAGGGGAGTGTTCAGGGAAGACTTCCTGGAGGGAGTGGCTCTTCTAAACTGAGACCTGAAGAACCAGATGGTGCTAGGCAGGTAAATGAGAGGAGAAGAAAAGCATTCCAGACAGAAAGAAAGCACTGCAAAGAAAGCTGGGAGGACAGAGGCAAGCTTGGGGCTTTCGGGAAGCTAAATAGTTCAGCACAGTTAGAGCATGGGGTGGAGGTGAGGGCTGTTCTTCCTTGCACTAGTGCCACAAGCTACTTACAGTGAGATGCCCTAATGTAAATCAGAGCCTGGCTGGGTTAGATTACACATGTCAGTCCTAAGTATTTCAGATGTTCACTGGCAATCAGTATGAGTTGCCTTTACCATACAAATGTTTATTGTATATCCCTGAATAGGATGATTGTAAAGGGGTGGCATGATCAGTCTGGGGGAAGGGGCCTTGAGGGGAGTATGGTCTCACAGTGTCCAAAGGAGAGCTGTGAATAGCAAAAGGATGCTTGTTTGGAAGACAGAAGGACAGCAGAAGGGGACAAAGCAAAAATCCAATCATCCCTCCTTGTGTGAGGAAGATGGGGCTCAGGGGGAGTGGAATTCAAAATGTGAGGATGTTTATTAAAACCTATGGTTCCCCCAAAATTAGAGGGGACCTCAATCTGCATCCAGAGGGGGCTGGTTAAGCAGGAAATGTACAGTTCTAGTTCTGAATACTATGCAAACATTAAAAATACCACATTCATATGTGTGGATATGAAAAGATCTCCAAGATACTGACATCTACAGTGTGTACTGTGCTAGATGCTAGGGACACAGCAGAGGGGACAAAGTGTCTGCCTCCCTAGAGACAACACCATCTCCACACCCTCACCTTGGCCTTCAGGATGTGCCTGAAGCAGCTTCTCCTCCACTCCTGCTACTCCTGGCAGCTTCTCTGGGATCTGCTGTCTGGAAGCCTGTGTCCCTTTCCTTCCTCCAGGTCTTTGCATGGGCTGGCTCCTCTCCCTGGACACTGTTTTGCTCCCTCCACCTCTGCCTCCCGAGTCTTTGCCTGGCCAAGGCCTCCTCGGCCTTCAGGTCCTTGACTTAGTAAGGGGCCCAGACCTGTGTGACCCAATCTAGAACTTTCCTTTGAGTTTATACCTCTGAAAGGCCTTGTTGTCTCCCATTATGCCTTTTGTTCCACCTCAAAGCATTTTTCTTTTCTTTTTTTTTTTGAGATGGAGTCTCGCTCTGTTGTCCAGGCTGGAGTCGTGGCTCGATCTTGGCTCACTGCAAGCTCCGCCTTACGGGTTCACGTCTTTCTCCTGCCTCAGCCTCCCGAGTAGCTGGGACTACAGGCGCCCGCCACCATGCCCAGCTAATTTTTTGCATTTTTAGTAGAGATGGGGTTTCACCATGTTAGCCAGGATGGTCTCGATCTCCTGACCTCGTGATCTGCCCACCTTGGCCTCCCAAAGTGCTGGGATTACAGGCGTGAGCCACCATGCCCGGCTCACATATTTCTTAATTTCTTTTTTCCTATTTGTAGTTTATGATTCTTATATTTATTGAAGTCTGTATGTATAACACTGTGCTAATACCAGTGACTTCCTGTGATGTCTTATCTTTGACACTATTTCTGACACCAAATGTGTGGTGCGGTCTTTATCTCTGGCACCAGATACGTGTCATTTTTCCACATCAATTGTTCAATTATCTGAGATCAACTGGACCTCTGAAAATTCTATTCAGTTCTGACACTAACTACCCAGAGTTAGCACAGACCCTGAACAAAAGTTAAGGACTGAGTCCCACGAGACCGCCCCCACTTTAGATGCCTGCACAAATGAGGTGCCCCAGCTACCCACATTTTTGTTGGGCCTACTACAAATTCAGAGGTTCCCACTCACCCCCTTCAGGTTCAATAATTTACTAGAGTGACTCACAGAACTCAGGACAGCACCTTATTTACATTTTCCAGTTTATTATAAAGGATACAACTAGGATCAGCCAAATGGAAGCGATGCATAGGGCAAGGCATGGGGCGGGGCACAGCAGGAGGAGGTGGGAACAGAGCTTCCACGTCCTCTCCAGGTGCACCACCCTCCCAGCACATCAATGCGTTCATCATTCCAGACTTTCGGAACCTCCTGTTCAAGAGTGTTTGGAGCCCAGTCTCTAGCCCCACTCCCCTCCCTGGAGGTTGGGGGAAGGAGCTGAAAATTTCCATCTCTAATAATGTGGATAGTCTTTCTGGTGAACTCCCATATGTATGTTAATAAAACAAATGATTAAATTTTGTCTTCTTTTTGTTTGTTTTAGAGACAGGGGTCTCGCTCTGTTGCCCATGGGGCAGTGCAGTGGCATGATGCTAGCCCACAGCAGCCTCGACCTCCTGGACTCAAGTGATCCTCCCGCCTCAGCCTCCCAGAGTGTTGGGATTATGGGTGTAAGCCACCACGCTTGGCTTTCTCTTGTTAATATATCTTTCGTCTGTTTAATTCACAGGTCCCCAAAGACTAAACCTGAGGGTAGATAAAAAGTTTTTCCTCCCAGACACTGTCTACAAACTGATTCTAAAATTTACAGAGAAGCCAGGGCACTGTGTTCTGCACCTGTAGTCTCAGTTGCACACTTGGGAGCTACTTGGAAGCTGAGACAGGAAGATCGCTGGAGGCCAGGAGTTTGAGGCTATAATACACCATGATCATGCCTGTGAGTAGCCAATGCACTCCAGCCTGGGCAACATAGAAAGGCAAAGGTACTAGATTTGCCAAAACAATTTTTTTTTTTTTTTTGAGATGGAGTCGCGCTCTATCGCCCAGGCTGTAGTGCAGTGGCGCCATCTCGGCTCGCTGCAAGCTCCACCTCCCGGGTTCACGCCATTCTCCTGCCTCAGCCTCTCAGGTAGCTGGGACTACAGGCGCCTGCCACCGTGCCCGGCTAATTTTTTGTATTTTTAGTGGAGATGGGGTTTCACAGTGTTAGCCAAGATGGTTTCAATCTCCTGACCTTGTGATCCGCCTGCCTCGGCCTCCCAAAGTGCTGGGATTACAGGCGTGAGCCACCATGCCCGGCCTAGCCAAAACAATTTTTTTACAGAGAAAGGCAAAGGTACTAGATTAGCCAAAACAATTCTGAAAAAAAAAATAGTCAGAGGATTCACATACTCACATTAGCCAACTTCAAGACTCACTATAAAGTTACAGTATTCAAAGTAGGGTGGTATCAGCAAAAAGATAAACACATAGAGCAGTGAGACAGAATAGACAGCCCAGGCCAGACATGGGCTTTGGGAGGCTGAGGCAGGAGGATTGCTTGAGTCCATGAGTTCGAGACCAGCCTGGGCAAGATGGCGAGACCTCCATCTCTACAAAAAAGTAAAAATTTAGCCAGGCATGGTGGCTCGTGCCTGTGGTCCCAGCTACTCGAGAGGCTGACGCAGGAGGATCCCTCAAGCCCAGGATCCAGCCTGGAAAACAGAGCAAGACCTCATCTCTTAAAGAAAAAAAAAAGGCCAGGCACGGTGGCTTACACCTGTAATCCCAGCACTTTGGGAGTCTGAGGCGGGTGGATCACGAGGTCAGGAGTTTGAGACCAGCCTGACCAATGTGGTGAAACCCCATCTCTACTAAAAATACAAAAATTATCTGGGTGTGGTGGTACACACCTGTAACCCCAGCTACAAGGGAGGCTGAGGCAGGAGAATTGCTTGAACTTGGGAGGTGGAGGCTGCAGTGAGCTGAGATTGTGCTACTGTACTCTAGCCTGGATGACAGAGAGAAGCTCTGTATCAAAAAAAAAAAAAAAGGTCAGAAGAAGAGCGAAGGTGGTGAGATATATTTTCAAGATTGAGCTTAAAGAATTTAAGCTCATTAATGTGCTTAAATTAGATGTGAGGTGTGAGGAATATACACAAGTCAAGGAAAACTTCTAGATCTCTCTCCTGAGCACCTGGAAGAATGCAGTGGCTATTTACAGTGATAAGGAAGCCTGCAGGATAAGCAGGCAGGTTTGGGAGTAGAAGAGGTCTGTTGTGGATGTGTTAGGTTTGAGACAGATGCCTGTTAGACATCCTAGAGCTATTTCAAATAGGACTTAGAGATATGGGATGGGCATTCAGGGGCAAAGTTTGGGGTGAAAATACAAATTTGAGAGTCGTGAGCCATGAAATTTAAAGCCATGAAAATGGAGACTCCCAAGGGAGAGAGTTTAAATAGAGAAGTAGCCCAATAGAGAAGGCCTGGGTCACTTCTTCCTTCAGATGTCATGGAGAAAAGGGGAAACAAACAGAGGAGCCTGAGGTGGAGCAGCCAGTGAGATGGGAGGACAGCTAAGAGAGTGTGTGGTCCTGGAAGCCAAGGGAGGACCCAGAGGAAGAGAGCAACTGTGACAAGTATGGCCATGAAGGGCACTGAGAACTGGCCACTGTGTTTAGCAGCATGGTGGTCACCAGTGACCACCACATTTGAGCTGTGTGGGTGCAGTAGATTAAAGAGAGAATGGGAGGTGAGGAATTGGGGACAGGGAGTACAGACAACTCTTGGAGGAAAGCCGAGATGGGATGGTAGCTACAGGAGAATGTGTAGGCAAGGGAAGCATTTTTAAAAGAATATGACAGCATGTTTGCATGCTGGTGGGAATAATCCAGTAGACAGGGGAAACTGATGATGCAGGAGAGGGAGAAGAGACAATCACAGGAATGAGAGGAGATGGACCCAGTGCCAGGAAGATGGCCTTAGATAGGAGCATGAACAGTTCATACAGGGTAACGGCAAGGGAGGCAGAATGTGTGTATACAGATGTGGGTGGGTGGGTGGGGACAGGTGGTGGAAATGTATGGAAGTTTATGAAAGGAATAAAGTAGATTTATATATCGTGACAGGGAACTCAGAATCATCCCATTTTGGTAAAAAGGAAAAAAGCCTGTTATATGCCGGGAAAAAATCAAATTTTAACATTATCTTTGAGTTGTAAGATTACAGATCTTACAAAGGAACTTTCTTTTTCAGATTCTAAATTTCTACAGTGTTTCACTTTTATACAATGAGTACCTATTACTTCTGAAAGTAGAATTAAAAAGATTATTTTTATCTTTGAAAGATATTCATCAGAACAAAGCACTGTTACAATACTGAAAAACTGGAAGCAACTTAAGTGTCCACTGATAAGTGATTGTTTCAAGAAGTTATGCATGGACTTTTTTTTTTTTTTTGAGACGGAGTCTCACTGTGACACCCAGGCTGGAGTGCAATAGCGCAATCTCGGATCACTGCAACCTCCGCTTTGCTTCCTGGGTTCAAGCGATTCTCCTGCCTCAGCCTCCTAAGTAGCCTACAGGCACGCAACACTACACCTGGCTAATTTTTTATATTTTTAGTAGAGATGGGGTTTCACCATATTGGCCAGGCTGGTCTCGAACTTCTGACCGCAAGTGATCCAACCACCTGGGCCTCCCAAAGTGCTGGGATTACAGGCGTGAGCCACCGCCCCTGGCCGCATGGACTATTAAGAAGCTATTAAAATTGGGCTGGGTGCAGTAGCTCACGCTTGTAATCCCAGCACTTTGGGAGGCGAAGGCAGGATGCCTGCTTGAGCCCAGGAGTTTGAGGCTGCAGTGAGCTAGGATTGCACCACTGTACTCCAGCCTGGGTGAGAGTGGGACCCCATCTTTAAAAATACATAAGTAAATAGTTATGTTGTAGAAGGCTTTTTTTTTTTTTTTTTTTTTTGAGATGGAGTCTTGCTCTGTCGCCCAGGCTGGAGTGCAGTGGCACGATCTCGGCTCACTGCAACCTCCACCTCCTAGGTTCAAGCAATTCTCTGCCTCACCCTCCCAAGTAGCTGAGATTACAGGCGCCCACCACCACACCCAGCCAATTTTTGTATTTTTAGTAGAGACAGGGTTTTAACATCTTGGCCAGGCTGGTCTTGAACTCCCGACCTCGTGATCCACTTGCCTCGGCCTCCCAAAGTGCTGGGATTACGAAAAGCAGGTAACAAAAATGATACATTGGCCAGGTTCAGTGGCTCATGCCTATAATACCAGCACTTTTGGAGGCCAAGGTGGGAGGATTGCTTGAGCCCAGGAGTTCGAGACCAGCCTGGGCAACATAGTGATACCTCATTTTTATTAAAAATCAGAAAAATTAGCCAGGTGTGGTGGTGTGCACCTGTGATCCCAGCTACTTGGGAGGGAGGGGCAGTCGGATCCCTTGAGCCTGGGAGTTTGAGGCTGTGGTGAGGTATGATCGCACCACTACACCCTAGCCTATTTGACAGAGTAAGTCCCTGTCTAAAAAAAAAAAAAAAAAGATACATACAGTGTGATAGGTATTATATGATATGAATATGTTCTTATCTGTAGACTGGATGTATTTAAGACAAAATATTGACAATGGTTATCTCTGTACAGTTAACATTTATAATTTATTCCTTGTGTTCTTCTGTATCTACTACCATGTGCATTTATTATTTTTGTAATTTTTAATAAAAAACGGGTGTCAGGAAAGAAAATTGATTAAAACCCCTGTAAATATTTCACATGTGTAATGGCCGTGACATTGAGTTTGAGAACAGCTGCAGTTGGCTGCACTAATTACATTATTTTACTTTATAGCTTTGTAGTAAAGGTTGATTTATATGAGCCGAAATGGAAAATGGTCACAGAGAAAACAGTTGCAGAGGCCCTGGCCAAAACCACCTGGCACCCTGCTAATGAAATAATACCTTTGGAGTTTCTTGGGGGAAGTGGCTCCTGGAAGAAACAGATTATTATGTACAGCCTTAAGCTCTGGCTTTGTGATCCTAAGATGATAAGTTTGGGGGTACCAAGGGTTCTGCTCTTACCGAGAGAGAAAAACAACTTCTTTGCATTCCCCTCTCTGTCCCCTGAGAGAACCAGGGCTTTGCAAACAGATGTTTCTGTTTTTGTTTTTGAGTCAGGGTCTCGCTCTGTTGCCCAGGCTGGAGTGCAGTGGTGCAATCATAGCTCACTGCAGCCTTGAACTCTTGGGCTCAAGCAATCCTCCCCGCTGTAGCCTCCTGAGTAGCTGGAACTACCGGCACACCCCACTATACTAGCTAATTTTTTATTTTTATTTTTGGTAGAGATGGGGTCTTGCTATATTGCCCAGGCTGGTCTCCATCTCCTGGGTAAGCCATCCTCCTGCCTTAGCCTCCCAAAGCGCTAGGATTATAGGCATGAGCCACTGCACCTGGAGTGCAAACAGATGTTTAAAATGGAGAAACCAAGAGCCTGAAGCAAAGAGGCAACAATCAATAACTTCCTCACTGGTGTCCTGGCTGCCCTACTAACCTGCCCACTTCAGTGGCCCTCTAATCATACGAATCCCTACCCACTACCTTTCAGTGTTGTGGGATTCAGGAGGATGAGAGAGAGACCTCGGGTTAAAACAGGAGAATCTTTTTTTTTTTTTTTTTTTTGAGACACAGTCTCGCTCTGTCGCCCAGGCTGGAGTGCAGTGGCGCCATCTCGGCTCACTGCAAGCTCTGCCTCCCAGGTTCACACCATTGTCCTGCTTCAGCCTCCCTAGTAGCTGGGACTACAGGCGCCCGCCACCACACCCGGCTAATTTTTTGTATTTTTAGTAGAGACAGGGTTTCACTGTGTTAGCCAGGATGGTCTCGATCTCTGACCTCGTGATCCACCTGCCTCAGCCTCCGAAAGTGCTGGGATTACAGGCGTAAGCCACCGTGCCCGGCCTTTTTTTTTTTTTTTTTTTTTTTTTTTTGAGACCGAGTCTTGCTCTGTTGCCCAGGCTGGAGTGCAGTGGCGCGATCTCGGCTCATTACACATGTGCAGTATTTACTGGGTTCACGCCATTCTCCTGCCTCAGCCTCCCAAGTAGCTGGGACTACAGGCGCCCACCACCACACCCGGCTAATTTTGTTTTTGTATTTTTAGTAGAGACGGGGTTTCACCGTGTTAGTCAGGATGGTCTCAATCTAAAACAGGAGAATCATTTATTGAGTGCACTCAGGCCCAGCTGACTCAACGTCCAAAAGACTGGGCCCGGAAGAAAGACAGCACTTGACTTCTATACACACTTCACAAAAGGGGGTGGGCTAGCTTGAAGCAAGCTTACAGTGGCATGAAAGCAGGGATATAGAGGCAGGACAAACTCAGGATTGCACGTGACCGTTGCCAAGCAACCCAGATGTCCGTTATCTAGGTTTGCCCAGGCACAGGCTTATCCCATAACCTTCACTATGGCGCCCAGGTGGCCGTAACTCAGGCCAGCTCAGAGGCTCATGACCTTCACTCCACTGCTTAGATAAAACAATACTTGAAGTCACTAGTTACAGAGAACAGGAATCTATAAACTCATTCCATAAAACAAAGGAAAATTTGTTTTTCTTCTCCCTATGTTGAGGGAGTACTGGGAGAATCTCCAGAGCACATTAGATAATATTATGAAGAATTTTCCTGGGTCTGGCCTGTGCCTATTGCTGCCTCTGGGACAAGTCACCCTAACACAGAAAAACTTATTTCTCTATCTTTTTAATTTTACTTTTCTTTAATTTCCCACCTCAACAGAGCCACTGGTGGCCGCAGAATACAGTCCACGTGTCTTAACCAGGCTTACAAGACTCCAAAGGTCTGGCTTCTCCCCACCCCTACTCCCTGTCTTGTTTCTCCCACACTCCCCCAACAGCTTTTCTGGAGCCAAGTCAGCCAGCCTCCTTCCAGCTTCAGGCCTTTGAACATGCTGTTCTTTCCACCTAAAAAGCTCCCCGCACTTCCCCCAGCCTAGTTCCCTGCTTGTATAGATTGTTCCTCTAATGTGACTCCTGGAAAAGCCTTCCTTGCCTCCCAGGCTAGAGCAGAGCCCCCATTAACAGCTCTCACACCAGCCTATCTTTCTCCTCCACTGCATTTGTCACATCCTGTGATCCTGTGTGCATCCTGTTCAATGTCTGTCTCCACACATAAAATGTAAACTCCAAAAGGATAGGAACTGTGTCTGACTCGCTTCCTTTCATGTCCCTTGTGCCTAGATGGGTGCCTTGTATCAAGCAGGTGCTCAACAAATGTCTGCTGAAAAAATGATGCAGGGTGCGGTGGCTCACGCAGGTAATCCCAGCACTTTGGGAGGCCGAGGCGGGTGGATCACCTGAGGTCGGGAGTTCAAGACCAGCCTGACCAACATGGAGAAACCCCATGTCTACTAAAAATACAAAAAATTAGCCCGATATGGTGGTGCATGCCGGTAATCCCACCTACTGAGGAGGCTGAGACAGGAGAATTGCTTGAACCCAGGAGGCGGAGGTTGTGGTGAGCCAAGATCATGCCATTGCACTCCAGCCTGGGCAACAAGAACGAAACTCTGTCTCAAAAAAAGAAAAAAGAGAAAAAAAAGGACTAAGTGACTAAAACACAGGGTAGGAACTCAAGGCTCATCCTCTACATGGCTAAAGCACTTAGGCAGGAAAATTAAGTAAGTAATAGAGCTTCTCTGGGGCAGGTGCCAAAGGAAGTCCATCTCTGTATCTAGCACCTAGCTCCGGGCCTGGCCCATAGTAAACGCTCAGAGAATATTGCTAGCTGAATAAGCGTTACTTCCATCTACACGTACTCCACCCTCAGTGGTGATCTCATCCAGTCCCATTGCTTTAAATGTCACCTATAAGCTGATGACTCTCCAAATTATAGCTCAAGGCTGGCCCTCTTCCCAGAACTCATATATCCAACTGCATATTTGACATCTCCACTTGGAATATCTAATAGGCATCTCAAACTTAACATGGCCAAAGCAGAACTTCTTGTTTCCTCTGCCAGACTTCCCCATCTCAATCTATTCTTCTCATTGTTCAGCTCACAAGTCTGGAGTCATCCTTGACTGCCTCTGGTTCCCTCCTATTCTGCATCCAATTGCTCAGCAAATCTGTCAGCTCTACCTTCAGAATACATCTGGAATCTGGCCATCTCTGCCCTATCTCTGCTACCACCTCCTTGTCCAAGCCACCATTCCTTCTTACCTGGACTGCTGCAATAGCCTCTAACTGATCCCACCTCTCTCGCTGCTCCCATCAGCTTCCCCACCTTCCATCCTCATGCAGGAGCCAGGTCATCAAGTCTTGGCTCAAATGGTACCTTCTCAGAGAGGTCTTCCTAGAAAACTCTTTAAAACAAGACCCCTCACCCAGCGATGCTTGGTTCTCTTAGTCTACTTTTTAAAATTTTTTTGAGGTGGAGTCTCACTCTGTCACCCAGACTGGAGTGCAGTGGCGCGATCTCAGCTTACTGCAACCTCTGCCTCCCAGATTCAAGCAATTCTCCTGCCTCAGCCTCCCAAGTAGCTGGGACTACAGGTGCACGCTGCCATGCCCAGCTAATTTTTTGTATTTTAGTAGAGACGGGGTTTCACCGTGTTGCCCAGGCTGGTCCCGAACTCCTGAGCTCAGGCAATCTGCCCGCCTTGGCCTCCCAAAGTGCTAGGATTACAGGTGTAAGCCACCGTGCCTGGCCTATTCTACTTTATTTTTATCCATTGCCCTTATCAGAGATAAATATTTTTGCTTGTTTTTATCTTTATTCTCCTGCTATAAGTTCCATAAAAAGGAAACTTTGCCTATTTTGTTCTCTTGTGCATCTCCAGCACCTGGAACAGGGCCTGACACCTAGCTCTCGCTCAGAAATCTCCCCAGAGTCATAAATGAAGGGCTAAATGAACTCTGAAAGAGTTTTGGAGAGTCAGATTTTCTCCCAGTCAATGAATCAGGATCTTGATGCCAGAAATCAGATACCAACTACCTATTTTCTTGTTTGGAGCCCTAGAATAATTAAGAGTTAACACAAGACCACTTTGCATATAATTAAAGAGTGACACTGAGGTCACCTACTGAGTCACAGAGGCCTTGTTAGCTCCTAGAGCAGACTACAGATCCCGCCTCTTAGTCTACACCGGAGCTAGCCACTTGATCTGTAATTGTTGCTCTTTCCGTTCCTTCATCTGCAAGTAGGCCTGCCTGCCTTGTGGCCTTTACGTGGAGCTGTGAGCTTGGGATCTGTGACATTCAAATTCAGTCCAGATTGTTTAGGGTGGTGCTTTTCAACTGCTGGGGAGTGATTTCACCCTCCAGAAGACATTCGGCACCATCTGCAGACATTTTTGGTTGTTGAAACTGGGGGTGTGGTGTGATTGGCATCTAGTGGGTAGAGGCCAGGGGTGCTGTTAAACATCCTCAAATGCATAGGACAGCTCCCCACAACAACAAAAAAAACTTTCTGGCCCAAAAGGTGAATAGTGCCAAGGTTGAGAAGTCCTGGTCTACAGGAACACTAATGATAAGTGGTAGCTAGCATCACTGATCTTTGCCATGTGCCCAGTACTGCACCACATTCTCTATGTGTATCATCTCACTTAATCCTCACATTGTCCCTGAGAAACAAGAACTCTTATAATCCCCATTTTACAGATGAGGAACCTGAGGCTCAGAGAGGTGGACTCACTTGTTTAATGTCACATGGCTTAGTAGGGACAGATGCACACCCAAGGCTGCCTGGCCTCAAAGTCTGTTCCTTTAATGTCTATTCTGTGTTGCTCTGCCCTCTGACTGGGAGCTGAGGGGGCCTGTTAGTCCTCTCTGGATGTGTCTTCATCTGCTGCCCCTGTGGACAGGAGAGTGTTGGTCCACTCAGGCGGTGCTTGACTATTAGCCAGAAGGGAGGTTTTCTTTCCCTGAGTTGTCTCAGCCTTTCTGGCCTCACTCTCCCTGCACTGCAGTACAGTCCTTGGCTCCAAAGCTCAGCTCCACTGCCAGCCCCAGGCTGGTGCCAGCCCTTCTCCATGGGGTGGAAGCTTCCGGATTCAGACCTAGGCCTTGCAATCTCTCCCACAGGGTGCCTTCTTTCTGGATGGGGTCTTCAATCAACTCTGGGACCTGCAAGGTCACCTCACACTTCCTTTCAGGTAAGGGAGGGTTAGAGCTGCTAGGGTGGTCACAGGACTCATGGTTCAAGAAAGTACTCAAGGTTCCAGAAAGCTAGACAAGTGATTGCTGGACTGGGCTGGGAACAGAGTGATCCTGGGGCAGTAGTGAGGCACAGGCCACGGTCCTACTTGTGGATGAGGTGAGGAGAGCTGCAGACCCCGTAAGGAATCCCTCAGCCTGCCTGTGAGTAACAACTCTGAAGGGCTTTCTGAGGGCCCTGGGAAAGTCTGATGACCGGAGCTGAAAGGTGATTCTGTCCAAGGAAGATCACGATGGCCAAGAACCAATGTAGGGTCAAGTTTGAGGTGTCTGTTGCGGAGGAATCAAGGCTGAAGTACTCTGAACTATCCATCCTTTCTTCCATCCATCCAATACATATTTAGGGAGCTCCCGCCAGGGGCCGACGATGCTTAGTGTCTCCAGCGACATCACTCTGTTCGGAGGCATCAGCTCCCTTTGTTTAGGTGTTGCTCAGAGGTTCCATCTACCATGTGGGACTGTGGAGTCAGACCAGGATTCACATCTCAGCTCTGTCACTTTCTGTCACTGACTTCAGGCAAGAGACTTCATCTCTTTGAACCTCATTTTCTTCATCTGTATAATAAAGAGACGAACAGTTCTTACCTTGTAGAATTGTTATGAGAAGCCAATGAGATAATGTGTCTAAATGTCTGGCACATGGTAAGGTCTCAATATACAGTGGCAATAGCTACTATTTATTATACCGTGGCTAGGTCTCTAGATGCATTATTTAATATAATCCCTGCCACCAACCTATAACGAAGATGTGATCTCCATTTAAAAATCAGGAACCTACGAGGTGGGTGGATCACCTGAAGTCTGGAGTTCGAGAACAGCCTGGCCAACATGGTGAAACCCTATCTCTACTAAAATACAAAAATTAGCCAGGTGTAGTGGCAAACGCCTGTAATCCCAGCTACTTGGGAGGCTGAGGCAGGAGAATCGCTTGAACCCAGGAGGGGGAGGTTGCAGTGAGCTGAGATCGCACTACTGCACTCCAGCCTGGGTGACAGAGCAAGAGTCCGTCTCAAAAAAAATAAATAAATAAAAATAAAAAATAACAATCAGGAACCTGTGCCTTGGAGAGGTTAACTAACTTGAAGGAGCTCATAGCTTAGGTTGATTCCAAAGCCCGTGCTCTCAGAAACATTAACCCCTAGTTATAATTTCCTGTGGCAAGAATGAAAAATGCAGGTTTTCAGGCTTAGAAAGATTTTTAAGCAAGTTTATCAGGCAGGAGTAGATATAGTAAGTTGCCAAAATGTGTGATGCTACAGAACCCCATATGGGCCACTTCAGGGGGACCTGGTGAAGGACTCTCACATTTATTCTAGGAGTCTGGGTTATTGTAGAAGAGTTTTTTTTTTTTAATCCTCCTTAGGTTCTGAATCCCTTTATGAATCTGATGGAAGCTAAGGATCCTCTCTTTGGAAAAATGCCTGCAAACACTACATACATTTTTGTGCATAATTCCAGAGGGCTTGGAAAACCTTTGCAATCCGGCCGTGGACCCCATTTAAGAACCCTCCTCGAGGGTAGCATTTTCCAAGTGCAGGACACATATCACTCATAGTGTCTGAGATCAGTTTAACAATGCCAAAACAAATGTTTTATATTCTAATATTTATATTTTATAGTTACCTTCTATTTATGGCCAATGAGACTGGCTTTCCATTTATGGTCATGATATAAATTTGTCTTTTAAAAGCATACTTATTAGGCCGGGTGCGATGGCTCATGCCTGTAATCCCAAAACTTAGGGAGGCCAAGGCAGGCGGATCACTTGAGCTCAGGAGTTCAAGACCAGCCTGGCCAACATGGCAAGACCCTGTCTCTACAAAAATAGAAAAATTAGCCGGGCATGGTGGTGTGCACCTGTATCCCAGCTACTCAGGAGGCCAAGGCAGAAGAATCACTTGAACCCAGATCGCGCCACTGCACTCCAGTCTGGGCAACAGAGTGAGATTCCATCTCAAAAACATAAAATAAAATAAAAAGTATACTTATTTAAAAAATAAAGGGAGTTCAAATAAAATTATTATATAGAATATTATATACAGTATTATTGTTTATTTTTTATTTATTTATTTTTTTTGAGAGAGTCTCGCTCTGTCTCCCAGGCTGGAGTGTAGTGGTGCGATCTCGGCTCACTGCAAGCTCAGCCTCTGGGGTTCACGCCATTCTCCTGCCTCAGCCTCCCAACTAGCTGGGACTACAGGCGCTCACCACCACGCCCGGCTAATTTTTTTTTTTTTTTGTATTTTTAGTAAAGATAGGGTTTCACCATGTTAGCCAGGATGGTCTTGATCTCCTGACCTCGTGATCCGCCTGCCTCGGCCTCCCAAAGTGCTGGGATTACAGGCGTGAGCCACCACACCCGGCCATATAAGGTATTATTAATGAACAATTACATTATTATATTATAATGATAGTATTATTATAGTAAAAATTAAATAAATAATAACAGGGGTAGTGTAGTGTAGATATGGAAAAAAATCACGAGGATGATTTAGGAAATTTCCCTGGGGTTTCTACTTAGTGGAGTCACCGTGGCTTTACTTTAGTGTCATTTGCATTTCCAGGGTCCTCACTTGTTGTCAACCTATTTCTTCCTCAAGAGAGGTACTATAGTAATATTATAACTCCTCAAACCCTGAATCTCATCATTAGAAACATGGAACTGGAAAAAGCTGTTGATTTAATTGATATGCATATGTTGAACCTGAAGAGGTTCTAATTATTGCCATTTTTTTCCTTTTTTTTTTTTTGAGACGGAGTTACCCAGGCTGGAATGCAATGGCGCGATCTCGGCTCACTACAGACTCTGTGTCCCTGGTTCAAGTGATTCTCCTGCCTCAGCCTCCTGAGTAGGTGGGATTACAGGCACGTGCCACCATGCCCAGCTAATTTTGTATTTTTAGTAGAGATGGGGTTTCTCCATGTTGATCAGGCTGGTCTCAAACTCCTTACCTCAGGTCATCCACCCGCCTCAGCCTCCCAAAGTGCTGGGATTATAGGCGTGAGCCACCGCACCCGGCCTATTCCCATCTTTTTCTTTCTGGAGTTGTGTGCCTCTGCTCAAATTGTTTTATTTTTATTTTTTGAGATGGGGTTTGGCCATATTGCCCAGGCTGGTCTCCAACTACTGAGCTCAAGCGATCCCCTTGACTCGGCTTCTCAAAGTGCTGGGATTACAGGTGTGAGCCATCATGCCCAGCCACAAATTGTTTTAAGGAGTAATGAGAGTAGATGGTCAGAGGAAAATGTAGAAATGTAAATAAGAAGCTTCCAGATACATGATTAACCTGATAACTTATTTATGGAGGTTCGAAAAATACATTATAGGCATTTCAGAGCTGGTTGTTCAAAACCTTGCTGTGGCCTTTGGGATAGTTGTATAAACTGACAATTATTGATAAGATTCATTGATCATTTACTATGTGCCTCACATTGTGCTGAGAGAACTTCAAATGTTTAATACTGCTAACAAGCGTATGAACTGGTTTCCTTTTACATTTAGTCCTCCTTTACTTAAAGAAGACATTCAAATAGCTAGTAAATGACAGTGCTGGGATTTAAATCCAGATCTGACTTGTCCCTCAACTCCCCCAAGATCTTGCTTTTTTAACCACTTCGTGTCTCCTCCCTAAGCCAGAGGGGACGTCATCTCTCTAACGGCCGCTTTTTCGTCCATTAGGATACCTCCTCCTCAGAGATAAATCCCAACCAAGAATCTCTCCCACACAGGAAAGACTGCCTCACCTGAGCAAGAAGCTTCACCCTGGACAAAAACCCCGGGGCTCAACACTCCCAAATCCACCCGGATCCCCATCCCCAACCCCTTAAAGGATGTCCGCATTGCTTGGCAGAGACCCCACTCTTGGGGATAATCCCTTAATTCGTAAGGAAACACCCTCCCTCCTTGAAGCCCTCCCTCAATCCTGAGGATGCCCTCCCCTAAATATTTCAGAGCAGAACCGACTACAAATGGGGCCCAGTGCAAAATGAAAACGTAAGGGTCCCTCCTGTGAGACTGCACTGCTGGTTTACCCACGAAGCCGGCCCTGCTTCAGAGATACCCTTTCAGTAAAGGGAGAGGCCACCTCTGTCGTAATCCTGCTAACCTGGGGTGCGAGATCATGCGACCTGTCGTGGTGGGGGGGCGGGGGGGTGGGGGCAGGAATGGCCACCAACTTCTAGAGACTGTTGTTCGAGAACACACCCTGGGACAACCTCCGTGAATTTGGAATCACTTCCCTTGGCCCCGGCAGAAGCTCCCTTCCTACCTCTCCAGACAGCTGGGTGGTCCTCGTAACCGGGCCGGGGCTCCACCTTCTGGGTGTGTGGGCCTCGTAGCGTGCGGCCCATTGCCCGGGCAACCGACGCCGTGAGCGGTGCATTGTGGTCTGCAACAAAATGCAGGAGAAAGATCCTGAGGGAACCATGGAGTCCATGGACCAATGGAAGAATGCCGTGGGCTGCGTCAAGCCAATAGGGTCGCGCGGCGAGGGGCGGGGCCGGCGGGAGCAGGGCGGGGCCTGAGCACTAGGCGGCGGCGGCTGGCGTGGGGCTGCTTAGATGCGCCACGGCTTCGGTAGCGACGGTAGCTCTAGCTGGGCCTGAGCTGTGCTAGCACCTCCCCCAGGAGACCGTTGCAGTCGGCCAGCCCCCTTCTCCACGGTGAGAAACTCGGGGGGCCAGGGGGTGTCCTCGCTGCCTTATTTCGCCCCACTCCAGACTTAGCCAGCCGCGTAGCCCGCGCTTCCTGAGAAGTGGGGTGGGGGGCGTCGTCCCGTGGTGGCGCCGGCCGGGGTGGGGGCAGTTAGTGCCTGGGGGGCGCGGCCCAACTCAACCCCTTACCCCAGGCCTTGCCCACTAGGTAACCATGTGCGACCGAAAGGCCGTGATCAAAAATGCGGACATGTCGGAAGAGATGCAACAGGACTCGGTGGAGTGCGCTACTCAGGCGCTGGAGAAATACAACATAGAGAAGGACATTGCGGCTCATATCAAGAAGGTGAGGATGGGCGCGGGGGCCGATACGCAGCCGGGAGCAGGGGGTTCCTTCCCCCCGATCCTGCTTTCCTAAGGGCGCCTGACAGGTCCCGGGAACACCGCTGGCGGCTTGGGGCGTAGAAGCTTCCAGAAAGGACGCAGATGCATTTTTGCGCTCCTGTGGAGAAGACCAGACCCCCGGCGTCCGAAGTTTTTTTTTTTTTTTTTAATTACCCAGCTCCGCGGGGGGAAAGCGCCACCTAGCAACGGTATCTAAGATCAGGGAGCAGCGGTTCCCCCTTCTGTGTGGTTCCTGCGCCGAGGATCCATCTGGGTGTTCCGGAGGGGGGAGCTGCGTGGGTGTTTCCAGCCGGGCCGGGAGGAGATCTTGCCAGCCTTCCAGTGGGGAGTTGAGGGAAGGTGGGTGGTGGCGGGGCTGGGGGCTGGGGTGGGGGCTTGGTAAATGGCAGTCTAGAAAGCCGGCAGGACTGCCAACTTCTCGAGCAGTGTTTGCTGGAAGGGAAGAAAGCTGGCAGCCTAAGCCGTGGGAGGGTTCCAGTCGAGAATGGGAAGATGAAAGACTTCAGATGGAACAGAAATAAATGCCTTTTTTGACAAACGCAGCAGTGCGTGCCTCTAGCTTGCAAGAGCGTTACTCCCCTTCATAGCTTTAAAAGGTTTTCGCACTGCGTGCAGTTAGAGTAGCTAAATCTTGTGTGACGCTCCACAAACACTTGTAAGAATTTCGCAGAGAAAGATAACCGTTGCCACCCAATGCCCCCCACAGGCATTCTACTCCCCAGTACCTCTTAGGGTGGGAGAAATGGTGAAGAGTTGTTCCTACAACTTGCTAACCTAGTGGACAGGGTAGTAGATTAGCATCATCCGGATAGATGTGAAGAGGACGGCTGTTTGGATAATAATTAAGGATAAAATTTGGCCAGTTGACAGATTCTGTTTCCAGCAGTTTTTACAGCAACAGTGGAGTGCTTCAGTATTGTGTCCCTGTAAATTTAATTTTGATCCGCAATCATTTGGTATACAATGCTGTTTGAAGTTTTGTCCTATTGCAAAAGTCTTGTGTTGCAGGGATGCAGTTAAGATATTTGTGATGAGGAATGGGATGGGCTAATTTTTTGCCGTTTTCTTGGAATTGGGGGCATGGCAAATACAGTAGGGTAGTTTAGTTCTCTACACAGAACATGATAAACTACACCTGTTGATGTCACCGTCTGTCAATGAATATTATAGAAGGTATGAAGGTGTAATTACCATAATAACAAAACACCCTGTCTTTAAGGCTGACCTTTCGTCCTTTGACCTCCTCAGCCTCCATTCCCATCTTCGCTCAGACTGCAAGTATGTTTGTATTAATGTACTATGTAGGCGGCTTGGAGCTGGGGAACATTCTTTCATTCTAAGAATTTGCAGATGCTGACGTTCCTCCTTTCTGCCCCTACAGGCTCTGGCTTATCCAAGAGGCAAACACTGACCTCTGGTAATTAAAATTCTAGTTCTTTTCTTTTGTCTTTCCCAGGAATTTGACAAGAAGTACAATCCCACCTGGCATTGCATCGTGGGGAGGAACTTCGGTAGTTATGTGACACATGAAACCAAACACTTCATCTACTTCTACCTGGGCCAAGTGGCCATTCTTCTCTTCAAATCTGGTTAAAAGCATGGACTGTGCCACACACCCAGTGATCCATCCAAAAACAAGGACTGCAGCCTAAATTCCAAATACCAGAGACTGAAATTTTCAGCCTTGCTAAGGGAACATCTCGATGTTTGAACCTTTGTTGTGTTTTGTACAGGGCATTCTCTGTACTAGTTTGTCGTGGTTATAAAACAATTAGCAGAATAGCCTACATTTGTATTTATTTTCTATTCCATACTTCTGCCCACGTTGTTTTCTCTCAAAATCCATTCCTTTAAAAAATAAATCTGTTGCAGATGTGTATGTGTGTGAATTACAATTTGTTCAAATAACAGCGTTGAAGACGGTCACTTGATCAGATGTCCAGGTTGGTGGGGATGAGTCCATCCTTACAGAAGTTAAGTTTCTGTGGGGTATTTCAGTACTCTTTAGTCACATTCTCTCACCCATCCTGCAACTGTTGTGCATGTTGAGAAATGCAGTGCATGATAAAGAAACATTTAAATTAAATCTTTAGTCCTAATCTGAAAAAAGTCAGTGTTTAAGGATATTTGTTAAGACAGTGCTATAGAATGTTCTGGGCCTTTGGCCTCAGGTGGTGGTGATGGATGTGTAGTAGTACTTGAAGGTTTCCATGGCTATAAAATGGAAATAAGCGCAAAACAAAGTTGGGATAATGAAATGGATTCCAGGACCCTTGTCTAGCCCCCTCCCCTGCCTAGAAAGAAGGTGGCCTTAGGGGAAAGTAAATGTTTCTGAGCAGCAGTTTTCATGCTCTTCTAATAATGTAAATTCCTGCAAAGACTTATCAGCCTGCTGTGCTGTGCTTTGCTGTGGTCAGGAACAAGTGTGAATTGATGCCTTTTCCTGAAAAGACCCAATTAAAGCTGGGGACAAGTAGCTATCAAAGGTTTCCTGCTATCAATTTTAAGAGGACTGCAGTCGTAGAAAAGCAAATATGGCAGACTTGTAGGTGGAAAGGAAATAAGACAGGCTGGAACAACCCACACCCATCTTGGGAAACTGCAAGAAGGGTCCTGACTTGTAGTTAGCCTATGTTTTCCCATGGATCTCTAAGATGCCATTGGGATTTCTAAGCAGCTAGGCGACTGCTACACAGAAGAGGGCAATAGATTGGAATTGATGAGTGATAACTCCCATTTAAGAGTAGAATTAGGTCAGTAACATATTTGGAAGTTTACTTTTCTTCAGAATGTGTGGTTTTAAGAATCCTAGCAAAGTTGTGCTACTTTAGGATTGGAAGGGTTTCAGGGTAGAGGTGCAAGATTTTGACTTTTTTAAGACAGAGTTTCGCTCTTGTTGCCCAAGCTGGAGTACAGTGGCGCGATCTCAGCTCACTGCAACCTCTGCCTCCTGGGTTCAAGCAAGTCTCCTGCCTCAGCTTCCCAAGTAGCTGGGATTACAGGCATGTGCCACCATGCCCGGCTAATTTTGTATTCTTAGTAGAGATGGGGTTTCCCCATATTGGTCAGGCTAGTCTCGAACTCCTGACCTCAGGTAATCTGCCCACCTCTGCCTCCCAAAGTGCTGGGATTACAGGCGTGAGCCACCAAGCCCGGCAATTTTGACTATTGTGCCAGTTTTTTCCCTGCTGTCTGCAAAAAAGGATGAGGTACTGTGGTATAAACAGGAGACTGCAACTGGGGTAATTTTATGTTTGTATTTATATAAACAGACCGAAAATGTTCCTTTTTCTAACTTTCATTTTTTTTGAGACTCCTATTGCCCAGGCTGGAGTGCAGTGGTGTGATCATAGCCCACTGCAACTTCGACCTCCTGGGCCCAAGTGATCCTGCCACCTCAGCCTCCAAAGTAACTGGGACCATAAGTACATGCCACCATGCCTAGCTAACTTTTGAATTTTTTGTAGAGCTGGAGTCTCCCTGTGTTGCCCAGGTTGGTCTTGAATTCCTGGGCTCAAGCAATCCTCCCAAGGTGTTGGGATTACAGGTACGAGCCACCACACCCGGTTTAATTCATATTTTTTTTTTTTTTTTTTTTTTTGAGACGGAGTCTCACTGTTGCCCAGGCTGGAGTACAGTGGCGCGATCTCGGCTCACTGAAAGCTCCGCCTCCCAGGTTCACACCATTCTCCTTCCTCAGCCTCCCGAGTAGCTGGGACTACAGGCACCCACCACCACGCAAGGCTAATTTTTTTTGTACTTTTAGTAGAGACAGGGTTTCACCATGTTAGCCAGGATGGTCTCGATCTCCTGACTTCGTGATCTGCCCACCTCGGCCTCCCAAAGTGCTGGGATTACAGGCGTGAGCCACCGAACCTGGCCTAATTCATATTTTTTCTATCCCTTTTCCCTCTTTAGTGACCTGGCTGTATTTCTATTTGAAGCCCACAAGGAATTTGGCCTCCAAAGCTTTAGTTTGTCCAGTTAAGCCCTACTCAGAACGGATGATCTGTCTCTAGCCACAGACCCAAAAGCTGATTCAAGACTGATAGCTAGACATTGGGAGTTTTAGTTGAATTTGATCTGTCCCATATTTACTGTCAAGTTGGCAGCTTTTTTGTTTTTTTATTCAGATGTGAGAAAACCATGTTGCTATGGAGATAAGACTGGGTTGATGTTTATGAAGCTCCTTCCAGTGCCTGTTCCTTCCTGTTAATTTCAAAAGCCAATAGGCTCCAGCTGGCTGAAAAGAAAACGTAAGCTAAGTTTTTCTAAGCATTTATCAAATGCTCTTAGCTGCTGTTCTTTGAGAGAGTTGTATATAGCTAGCTCTATCTAGAAGCTTTTTAGTGACAGGGCAAGATCTTGTAAGTGAAGGCACGTAAATGATCCTTACTGTGCTGGGTCAGGAAGCAGCGTATCTGAAGCCCTTTCACATACCTTTGAACTATGTTATCCACAAACTGTTAGCCAAGTCACAGACTGATTTCTGCAATTCATTTTTGAGACAGGGTCTCACTCTGTCACCAAAGCTAGAGTGCAGTGGCGTGATCTCGACTCACTGCAACCTCCGCCTCCCGGGCTCAGATGATCCTCCCACCTCAGCCTTCCAAATAGCTGGGACCACAGGTGTGTACCACCACATCTGGCTAATTTTTTATTTTTTGTAGAGATGGGATTTTGCCATGTTGCCCAGGCTGGTCTCGAACTCCTGGATTCAAGCAATCTGCCCTCTTTGGCCTCCCAAAGTGCTCGGATTATAGGCATAGGCCACTGTGCCGGACCAATTTCTGCAGTTTCTTAGCAAGGCCTCTTTAAAACCTTACGATTCATCCACACTCAAAATATTTATGGCTGGGTGCAGTGCCTCATGTCCCAGCACTTTGGGAGGCCAAGGTGGGAGCCCACGAGTACGAGAGCAGCCTGGGCAACACAGGGAGACCCAGTCTCTAGTAAGAAAAAAAAAATTATGGCAGCCAGGTATGGTGGCTCACACCTGTAATCCCAACACATTGGGAGGCTTGAGGTGGGCAGATCACCTGATGTCAGGATATCGAGACCAGCCTGGCCAACATGGTGAAACCTTGTTTCTACTAAAAATACAAAAATTAGCCGGCCATGATGGTAGGTACCTGTAATCCCAGCTACTTGGAAGGCTGAGGCAGGAGAATTGCTTGAACCTGGGAGGCGGAGGTTACAGTGAGCCAAGATCACGCCACTGCACGCCAGCCTAGGTGACAGAGGGAGACTCGGTCTCCAAAAAAAAAAAAAAATTACAAATTAAAAAATTAACCAGGCACTATGGCGTATGCCTGTAGACCCAGCTATTTAAGAGGCTGAGGTGGGAGGGCTGCTTGAGCCCAGGAGTTTAGGCTGTAGTGGGCTATGATCAGGTCACTGCACTCCAGCTTGAGTGACAGAGCGAGACCCTGTCTCTTAAAAAAATTTATGGCCTCATTTTAACATCAAACAGTGGACTGTATTCAGGGAGAAGTTTAGAAAATGACAAGGCCAGGCGCGGTGGCTCACGCCTGTAATCCCAGCACTTTGGGAGGCCGAGGCGGGCGGATCACGAGGTCAGGAGATCAAGACCATGGTGAAACCCCGTCTCTACTAAAAATACAAAAAAATTAGCTGGGCGCAGTGGCGGGCGCCTGTAATCCCAGCTACTCGGGAGGCTGAGGCAGGAGAATGGCGTGAACCCAGGAGGCGGAGCTTGCAGTGAGCTGAAATCACGCCACTGAATTCCAGCCTGGGTGACAGAGCGAGACTCCGTCTCAAAAAAAAAAAAAAAAAAAAAAAAAGAAAATGACAAAAAATGAAAAAGAAAGACAACAGTAGACTATAACAAGGAGACAAGAAGTCTGCTCAGCTCCATCTCTGAGTACTGAAGGTTAGCTTACATCATTTTCAAACTTTTTTTTTTTTGCTATAAAACAAGTGTACTCTTACAAAAAAGCTCCCTATATAAGACATGAAAGCAGGATTTTGCTGGTACATTTATTTTCCAACAAGGATTTAGTGAAAAGGTTTCTTTTTTTTTTTTTGAGACAGAGTCTCTCTCTATCACCCAGGATGGAGTGCAGTGGCACGATCTCGGCTCACTGCAATCTCCGCCTCCTGGGTTCAAGTGATTCACCTGCCTCAGCCTCCTGAGTAGCTGGGATTACAGGAGCACACCATCATGCCCAGCTAATTTTTTGTATTTTTAGTGGAGACAGGATTTCACCATGCTGGCCAGGCTGGTCTCAAACTCCTGACCTCGTGATCCACCTGCCTCGGCCTACGAAAGTGCTGGGATTACAGGCGTGAGCCACTGCACCCAACCTACATAGTAGCTTTTTATGGAAGAGGACTGAAAGAATGATGAAAAATATATTTTCTGGCCAGGTGCGGCCAACATGGTAAAATCCCTTATCTACTAAAAATACAAAAAAATTAGCCGGGCGTGGTGGCGCGCACCTGTAATCCCAGCTACTTGGGAGGCTGAGGCAGGAGAACTGCTTGAACCCACAAGGTGGAGGTTACGGTGAGCAGAGATTGCACCACTGCACTCCAGCCTGGGTGACAGAGGAAAACTCCATCTCGAAAAAAAAAAAAAAAAAGTAAAAGAAAAATATATTTTCCTTACCCCCTTCAAGAAAAAATGACAAGTACCATCAAAAGGTAAACTCGTTTACTGGTTCAGCACACAATTCTCATGATCACTAATACTCTGACTTGGGCCTAGACTTCGTCCTAGGCTGAAAGGTTGATTCAGGTACAATTAAATTTTCTGGTTAAAAATTGTCATTGGGTTCAAATGATCTATCATCCCTCTAGAAGGCAGCACCAGCAGAGAAGCTATAAATACGCTCACTTCAAAACTGAGCTTTAGGGGTGGTTGTACCTTAACCACACACCCTACAGCCAAGAGAAATTAGCAGTTGAGCAAAGATACAGACCAAATGCCTCTGGGAGATGGACTGAAGCAGCTCCAAAGAAAGCTGTAAAAAAGTGACAAGAATTTGTTCTTCCACTTTGAGACTGTTCGATTCAAACATGAGTCCAAGGCACGTATCCTTAAGAGGAGATGCTCTGCTGCTGTCTCATTTGCCAGATTATCCTTCAGTTCCAGGCTTTCAACAGGATGTGACTGGTTCATGCTCCATGATAGGAAAGGAATTAAAGTTTGAAGCCAGAATGAATGGCCACAATGCCTGATGTTAGACTTTTGTAAGTCACCTTGTGAAAGCCTGCATCTTCTATCATCTCCTTGAACTCTTCCTGAAACACAAGGAAAGATGATAAAGCCAGGGTAGCCTGGATATCACTGTAGGGCCTTTGTTTAAAGCTATAGAAGTTTCATACCTGAGACGGAAACCTTCGGATACTCTCTACAAGGTACTGATAGGACTTCCAGTCTCCAGCGATGACCTCTCCCAGGACAGGGATGACCTGGAAGCTATATAGATCATAAAGCCTAGGCAAACAAAAAGGTAAAAGATGAAGATTAGAACATGCCCCTCACTTCTTCCCTAGATAAGAAGAAAGAAGGACTAAACCTGGGGTCACAAACTCAAATGCCTGTAGGGATCAAGCAAGAACCTGAATTAAGTGGGTCAGGTACAAGACCAGTAGAAGTGCTGACAGGTACAGTTAGGAAGTATTATGAAGTGGAGAAGGGACAGTTACTACTCAGCCCTCCCTGTGGCATGTGGGGAGATAGGCCTACCCAGGGCTGCCATGTATCTGATTTCTCAAGTGAAGCTGGAAATTCAGATTTTTATGGAAAATTTCCTGATTTAAATTTTTTTTTTTTTTTTTTTAGAGATAGGGTCTCACTATGTTGCCCAGGCTGGTCTTGAACTCCTGGCCTCAAGTGATCCTCCCGCCTCAGCCTCCCAAAGTGCTGGGATTACAAGCATGAGCCACTGCACTTGGCCCAAATGTCCTGATTTTTTTTTTTTTAAGCCAGTCAAATTTATCAGAGGGGGGTTGAGTAGCAACGTTATTGCCACTAATAAGTTCTGATAACCCACTACCATTGGACCAGGCATTTCCTGATTTTTAAATAGGGGCTTCTAAGTCAATTTCTTAATATACATATGTAAGCCAACTTGGGTCTGGTTTGAGACTCTTGTGGCCTAGGTATTGTCATTCAGAACTGGCTGACCTCTGGTACTCTGAACTACAAAGTTCATGCTTATAGCTTACTGGCTATTTTCAATCCATTTCGGGGTGGGAAACCTTGGCTATACAATGAAGATAAAGCCCTATTAACAATGCCAACCTGGATATGAGGGGATTGTTCACTTGGCTAAATTCCAGACAGAGAAACCGTCCTCCTGGTTTCAGCACCCGATGAGCTTCCTGGAGTGCCTGAGCAAGACAAGGAACAACAGGACACACTCCTCAGTAGACCTCACCCAATTCCATGAGGCCAAGACAGCTTTAGCTTCTGCAGGCATTAAAAAAGTTATCATGGCCCACAAACCTCTTGTTTGTTCTCACTTGGGAAGCTGTAACAGCAGCAATAACCCTACGTATCCCAAATGCTATAGGCATTCTGCTGCCGGTGACTAGACAAAGTTAGCTGGGGTAATCTAAACTGACTACAGATTGGTACAATTGCATGAAGGGTAAGTTTAGAGTTACCTTTCAAAATCACAGTGGATATCCTCTCTGATAAAGCAATTTTACTTCAAGGAATCTATCTTACAGAAATGCTTCTACTGTGGGAATGACATGTACGTGGGTTATTCATTTTATTTTTTATTTTTTATTTTTATTTTTTGCAATGGAGTCTTGCTCCATCACCCAGACTGGAGTGCAGTGGTGTGATCTCAGCTCACTGCAACCGCTGCCTCCCAGGTTCAAGCGATTCTCCTACCTCAGCTTCCTGAGTAGCTGAACTACAGGTGCCTGCCACCACGCCCTGCTAATTTTTTGTTTGTTTGTTTTTGAGGTGGAATTTTGCTCTTGTTGCCCAGGCTGGAGTGCAATGGCATGATCTCGGTTCACCACAACCTCCGCCTCTCAGGTTGAAGCGATTTTCCTGCCTCAGCCTCCCGAGTAGCTAGGATTACAGGCACGTACCACCACACCCGGCTAATTTTGTATTTTTAGTAGAGACGGGGTTTCTCCACATTGGTCAGGCTTGTCTCGAACCCCCAACATCAGGTGGTCTGCCAGCCTCGGCCTCCCAAAGTGCTGGGATTACAGGCGTGAGCCACCGCACCCAGCCTATTTGTTTGTTTTTTTGAGACAGAGTTTCGCTCTTGTTGCCCAGGCTAGAGTGCAATGGCATGATCTCAGCTCACTGCAACCTCCACCTCCCGGGTTCAAGTGATTCTCTTGCCTCAGACTCCCAAGTACCTGGGATTACAGGCATGCACCACCACACCCAACTAATTTTGTGTTTTTAGTAGAAAAAGGGTTTCACCATGTTGGCCAGGCCAGTCTTGAACTCCTGGCCTGAAGTGATCCACTCGCCTCGGCCTCACAAGGTGCTAGGATTACAGGTGTGAGCCACCATGCCTGGCCGGTTATTCACTTTTAAATAAAAAGTATAGGAAGCCATTGTTTTGGATTGTTTCTGCACTAGGTTCCAACAGACCAGACTAAGAATCAAGCTGCAGTC
This sequence comes from Pan paniscus, assembly GCF_029289425.2. Classification (NCBI taxonomy): domain Eukaryota; kingdom Metazoa; phylum Chordata; class Mammalia; order Primates; family Hominidae; genus Pan; species Pan paniscus. The sequence continues at coordinate 128,575,255 of NC_073259.2, forward strand.
ACCCAACTTTTGACTCCATAGTTCCACATCACCAAACTGAAACTAAGTTGTCAGCTGACCTTCTAGAGAGATCAGGAGAAAGAGATACAGTCAATTTCTCCAACACTCCTGTTTAAAATTTTTTTTTTTTTTAGACAGAGTCTCACTCTGTCACCCAGTCTGGAGTGCAGTGGCATGATCTCAGCTCACTGCAACCTCTGCCTCCTGGGTTCAAGTGATTCTCCTGCCTCAGCCTCCCATGTTGCTGGGACTACAGGTACATGCCACCACACCCGGCTAATTTTTGCATTTTTAGTAGAGATGGAGTTTCGCCATGTTGGCCAGACTGGTCTTGAACTAGAGACTTCAGGTGATCCTTCCACCTCGGCCTCCCAAAGTGCTAGGATTACAGACTTGGGCCACCACGCCCAGCCTATTTTTTTTATTATTCTGCCTCCCTATCACAGCCTTTCAAGAAAAGTAGTTTTGAAAGGATGAATAATACACTCTTTGTTCTTTGCTTCTCTGCTTTCTTCAGTCTTTCTGTGTCTATAAAGCCAATGTCTTCTGCTCAACTCATTGGGATGCATTCTATTTTTATTTATTTTTTATTTTTTTGAGATGGAGTCTTGCTCTGTCTCCCAGGCTGGAGTGCAGTGGCACAATCTCGGCTCACTGCAACCTCCACCTCCCGGGTTCAAGCAATTCTCCTGTCTCAGCCTCCCAAGTAGCTGGGATTACAGATGCCCGCCACCATGCCTGGCTAATTTTTGTATTTTTAGTATACACAGGGTTTCACCATGTTGGCCAGGCTGGTCTCAAACTCCTGACCTCAAGTGATCTGCCCGCCTTGGCCTCCCGAAGTGCTGGGATTACAGGCGTGAGCTACTGTGCCCAGCACATTCTATTTTATGAAATGAAGTCATTTTAAAATTTGCTGTAAAACAGTTGTCAAAAGACAAGTGTTTGAATAGCACAAGATTAGAAGCATCTTTAACGATTAATAAGAGACTAAATTATGAAATATAAATATAAATGGAATCTATTCAACTTCTTATTTTTTTTTTTTGAAACGGAGTCTCGTTCTGTCGCCCAGGCTGGAGTGCAGTGGTGCGATCTCAACTCACCGCAACCTCTGCCTCCCGGGTTCAAGCGATTCTTCTCCCTCAGCCTCCCAAGTATCTGGGACTATAGACACGCGCCACCACGCCCAGCTAATTTTTGTATTTTTAGTAGAGACGGGGTTTTCACCATGTTGGTCAGGCTGGTCTCGAACTCCTGACCTCATGATCCACCCGCCTCGGCCTCCCAAAGTGCTGGGATTACAGGTGTGAGCCACCACGCCTGGCCTGTATTCAACTATTTTAAAAAGTGCCAGGTGCAGTGGCTCACGCCTGTAATCCCAGCACTTTGGGAGGCCGAGGTGGGTGGATCACCTGAGGTTGGGAGTTTGAGACCAGCCTGACCAACGTGGAGAAACTCCGTCTCTACTAAAAATACAAAATTAGTCGGGCATGGTGGCGCATGCCTGTAACCCCAGCTACTTGGGAGGCTGAGGCAGGAGAATCACTTGAACCCAGGAGGCGGAGGTTTCAGTGAGCCCAGATCTCTCCACTGCACTCTAGCCTGGGTGACAGAGTGAGACTCTGTCTCAAAAAATAATAATAATAATAAAATAAAAAAATAAAAAGAGCCAGTGCTCTTTATGTACTTACAAGGAAAAATCTCCAAGAAATACTTGTTTACTTTTATTCTATCCATCTATCTATTTATTTATTTTTGAGGTGGAGTCTCACTCTGTCGCCCAGGCGGAGTGCAGTGGTGTGATCTCGGCTCACTGCAGCCTCCACCTCCTGGGTTCAAGGGATTTTCCCAACTCAGCCTCCCAAGTAGCTGGGACTACAGGTTCGTGCCGCCACGCCCAGCTAATTTTTGTATTTTTAGTAGAGACGGGGTTTCACCATGTTGGCCAGGATGGTCTTGATCTCCTGACCTCGTGATCTGCCCACCTCGGCCTCCCTAAGAGTTGGGAGGCCAGCCTGGAGGCCTCCAAAGAGTTCAAGACCAGCTGAGGTTGAACTCTCAACTGGCTGCAGTGAGCTGAGATCACGTTACTGTACTCCAGCCTGGGTAACAGAGTGAGAGTCCGTCTCCAAACAAAAAAAAGAAAAAAGAAAGAAAATAGTATATACACCTTGGCACAAAACATCACAAACACTTGTCTAAGGTTAGTCAGTAAACAAATGATCGAATCCATGCAAAAATTACAAATAAGGATGTCACAAAGTTGTGCTACATGCAAAACATAGGAAAAAAAGAAATATCAATTGGTTATTAGTTATGTGAATCATAACCAATTCACAAAACATCTTGACAAAGATACACAAGAAGCTGGTGACTGTCTGAAGGGAGAAGCACTGAATGGGAGAGGAGGCAAGGATGGGAGGGAGATTGTCACATATAACCTTTTGTGCCTTTTGAACTTTGAACCTATTAAAAAAATTTTTTTCCCCAGGCGTGGTGGCTCACGCCTGTAATCCCAGCACTTTGGGAGGCCGAGGCGGGAGGATCATGAGGTCAAGAGACAGAGACCATCCTGGCCAACATAGTGAAATGCCGTCTCTACTGATAAATACAAAAATTAGCTGGGCGTGGTGGCACACGCCTGTAGTCCCAGCTACTCGGGAGGCTGACGCAGGAGAATTGCTTGAACCCAGGAGACAGAGGTTGTAGTGAGCCAAGATCGCGCCACTGCACTCCAGCGTGGCAACAGAGCGAGACTCTGTCTCAAAAAAAAAAAAAAGTTTTCATTCAACAAAATAATAAACTGGCTACTGACATAGGAAAGGTGATGCAAACCAAGCTGATGAACACCATAAAGAACTTACCACTTAACCAGAGGACCCAGGCAACCAGAGCCCATGTTACTGAAATGAAACTCTTTGCCTTGCACATGGTCTTCAAGTGTTTTGAACAGAATATTAAAGTAGGAATAAAGGCCAGGCATGGTGGCTCAGGCCTGTAATCCCAGCATTTTGGGAGGCTGAGGTGGGAGGATCACTTGAGCTCAGGAGTTCGAGATCAACCTGGTCAACATGGCAAAACCCCATCTCTACAAAAAATAAAGTAGGAACAAAGAAGAGCTCCATCAGATTAAGAGCTGAACGTTCCCCTTTTCCTGTAGAAAAGCCATGAATCCAGCTATCTTTTGTCAAAACAGTGTTTGAGGGCCCTTGTCTTTGTCAGCCTCTGACATGTCTCTGATTTTCTGCAAATTCACAGGGTCAGGCAGCTTCACAAGTATGAGGAAATACACAAAAGGCCAGAGCAAGACTAAATCCCAAAGATGTGAATACCAATCCAAGTAAGACAGACTTCTATGGAGATCAGCTCTGTGGCTTCAGTCTTTTTCAATTTTGTGACTAGAAAATTTGTCAACTTAAAGGATCGAGGACCCTAAACTTCAAACAGGCATTCCACTCAAGCGCCAAGCCCTTAAACATTATTTTTTTTAAGATTAAAAAAAAATCTCTCTCTCTCTCTCTCTCTCTCTCTCTCTCTCTCTCTCTCTCTCTCTCTCTCTCTCTCTCTCTCTCTCTCCCTCCCCCCCCCCCCCCCCCGGGTGTGGTGGTGGGTTCCTGTAAGGTTCCTGTAATCCCAGCTACTTGGGAGGCAGACGTGGAAGGACTGCTTGAGCCCAGGAGTTTGAGACTAGCCTGGGCAACATACCAAGACCCCATCTCAAAAAACAAAACTCTCCTTCTTTCCTCACTCACTGTAGCTCTACAACAGAGGTAATTTCCTGAGAGTCATACAAGCTGAGGATGCAGCCATTCATACCTGATCAATGTGTGTGACATTCCGGATCCCAAAGGCAATGGTGTAAATATCAAACTTGTCATCATCAAAGGGCAGTTCTTCAGCATCTCCTAATACCCATGCAAGTCCTGAAAGAGAAAGTGAGTTCCAGGTCTCAGTGTGGGTAGCTGTTTTTCCTGCCCCCAGTGAATTCATTTCATGTAGAGTATTGAGCTGGAGAGCCCAAGTCCTGGGTGGTTAGGCTGCCTGGATTCTAATCCCGGCTTCACCATATTCCTTATATATACATATTTTTCCTTTTATATTTTTAATCAATCATTATAATTTTTTTTAGACATGGGGAGGTCTTGCTTTCTCACCCAGGCTGGAGTACAGTGGCACACAGCTCACTGCATCCTCAAACTCCTGGACTCAAAGGATCCTCCTGCCTTAGTATCCCCAGTAGTTGGGACTATAGGCACACACCACCCTGCCCAGCTAGTTTTTAAAAATTTCTTCTGTAGAGACGAGGTCTCGTCATCTTGCCCAGGCTGGTCTCAAACTCCTGGGCTCAAGCAATCCTCCCGCCTCGGCCTCCCAAAGTGCTGGAATTACAGATGTGAGCCACTGTGCCTGGCCTGTGTATTCTTGAATAAACTACTTTGTCTGTTTCCTCATCTGTAAAATGGAGTTAAAAACTAGTGCCTACTTTATAGGGTTACTAAAAGTATTAACTGAGTTACTCTAAGTACAGAATTTAGCAGAGTTTTACTGGTTTTATTGGAATCATAGAGCATCAGCGTGTCCAGGTCTGAGATTCAGAGATCACCAGAGGCCCCTATCAGGGTGGCTGTGTCCTCCAAGGATCTTGATTAGACTTTAACATTATACAACCTACAGCGAATTAGATGTAAAATACAAAAAGAAGACTGTATAGAGGAAGGTAAATGAAAATAACCTTTCTGGAAAGCAAATTAACAGTATCTACCAAGGGCCTTAAAAATAAGTATACCTGGCCAGGTGCGGTGGCTCACGCCTGTAATCCCAGCATTTTGGGAAGCTGAGGGAGGCAGATCACGAGGTCAGGAGATCGAAACACGGTGAAACCCCGTCTCTACTAAAAATACAAAAAATTAGCCGGGCGTGGTGGCATGCACCTGTAGTCCCAGCTACTGGGGAGGCAGAGGCAGAAGAATTGCTTGAATTTGGGAGGTGGAGGTTGCAGTGAGCTGAGATCGCACCACTGCACTCCAGCCTGGGTGACAGAGCGAGACTCTGTCTCAAAAAAAAAAAAAAAAAAGTATGCCTTTTGACCCAGTGATTTGATTTTTAGGGAAAGGACATTGACATCATCATCACAGCTACTGCTTAGAGGGCCCTTATCAAGTGGCAGGGTCTGTGTTATTTTATGTACATCTTTAGATAGATTATCTTAGTATATCCTCATACCAACTCTGTGAGAGAGTTACTACCATTATCCTCATGTTTCAGGTCAGCAAAGTGAACATCAGAAAGGTTTAAAGTCTGAGCTGAGCACGGTGGCATGCACCTGTAATCCCAGAGACTCAGGAGGCTGAGGTGGGAGGAGAGCTTGAGCCCAGGAGTTCAAGACCAGCCTGGGTAACACAGAAGACCATATCTCGAAAAAATAAAAAGCAAAAAGAGAAAGGTTGCTTGCCCAAGGTCACACAGATGGACTGGAACCCACAGCCTATGTTTTCAACAGCTATGGCATATCACCTCCTAGTATGAAGTAGTTATTAGAGTTTAAACACTTGACTAAGGTTATACAGTCAGTAAACGAATGAATCCATGCAAAAATTACAAATAAGAATGTCACAAACTTGTGCTACATGCAAAACGTTGGGGAAAAAAATAATTCTCAATTGGTTATTGGTTATATGAATCATGAAACATCCATATGGAAGAATAGCATAAAAAATAATGATTTTGGCCAGGTGTGGTGGCTCACGCCGGTAATCCCGGCACTTTGGGAGGCCGAGGCGGGCGGATCATGAGGTCAGGAGATCAAGACCATCTGGGCTAACATGGTGAAACCCCGTCTCTACTAAAAACACAAAAATTAGCCAGACGTGGTGGTGGGTGCCTGTAGTTCCAGCTAATCAGGAGTCTGAGGCAGGAGAATGGTGTGAACCTGGGAGGTGGAGCTTGCAGTGAGCCGAGATCGCGCCACCGCACTCCAGCCTGGGTGACAGAGCGAGACTCCGCCTCAAAAATAAAATAAAATAAAATAAAAATAATGATTTCAAGGAATTTCTAATGACGTGGAGAAATCTTTTGATACCATAGTAAATTAAAGCAGGATTACTAAATTGTAGGACGGGCGCGGTGGCTCATGCCTGTAATCCCAGCACTTTGGAAGGCCGAGGCAGGTGGATCACGAGGTCAAGAGTTCGAGACCAGCCTGGCCAAGATGGTGAAACCCCCTCTCTACTAAAAATACAAAAATTAGCTGGGCTTGGTGGAGGGTGCCTGTAATCCCAGCTACTTGGGAGGCTGAGGCAGGGGAATCGCTTGAACCGGGAGGCGGAGGTTGCAGTGAGCTGAGATCGTACCACTGCAATCCAGCCTGGGTGACAAAGCAGGACTCTGTCTCAAAAATAAATAAATAAATAAACAAACAAATAAATAAATTGTACATATAGGATGTTCTCAACTTTATAAAAAGGGATAATTAGGAAAAAGGAAGGAAACATTACCATATTGAGGGGCAACTCTGAATGTTGGAATTATGGTTAACATTTACTTTCTTCTTAATACTTTTCCAGGCCAGGTGCGATAGCCCACACCTGCAATCCCAGCACTTTGGGAGGCTAAAGAGGGCAGACCACTTGAGGCCAAGAGTTTGAGAGTAGCCTGGCCAACATGGCAAAACCCTATCTCTACTAAAAATACAAAAATTAGCCAGGCATGGTGGCATACACCTATAATCCTAGCTACTCACCTGCCTGATTTTTTTTTTGTATTTTTAGTAGAGACAGGGTTTCGCCATGTTGGCCAGGCTATTCTCGAACTCCTGACCTCAGGTGATCCACCTGCCTCGGCCTCCCGAAGTGCTGGGATTACAGGTGTGAGCCACGGCACCCAGCCAAATATGTATATATTTTAAAGCTCCTGCCCCTAAGATCTTCCATTTGGGAAGGAAAGTGCTACATAAAAAATATAAATAAAACACATAACCATGCTATACATTAAAAAAAAAGTAGTTAAGGGCTGGGTGCAGTGGCTCACACCTGTAATCCCAGCACTTTGGGAGGCCGAGGCGGGCGGATCACAAGGTCAGGAGATCGAGACCATCCTGGCTAACACAGAGAAACCCTGTCTCTACTAAAAATACAAAAATTAGCCGGGCGTGGCGGCATGTGCCTGTAGTCCCAGCTGCTGCGGAGGCTGAGGCAAGAGAATGGCGTGAACCCGGGAGGCAGAGCTTGCAGTGAGCCGAGATTGCGCCACTGCACTCCAGCCTGGGCGACAGAGCGAGACTCTGTCTCAAAAAAAAAAAAAAAAGTAGTTAAGTTACACGTTAACTTTTTTTTTTTTGAGACAGAGCCTCGCTCTGTCACCCAGTCTGGAGTGTAGTGGTGCGACATCCACCTCCTGGGTTCAAGAGATTCTCGTGCCTCAGCCTCCTGAGCAGCTGGGATTACAGGCGCGCACCACCACGCCTGGCTAATTTTTGTATTTTTAGTAGATACAGGGTTTCACCATGTTGACCAGGCTGGTCTCAAACTTTTGACCTTAGGTGATCTGCCTGCCCCAGCCTCCCAAAGTGCTGGGATTACAGGCATAAGCTACCACGCCCGACCACACATTAACTTTTATATTTATTAAATAATTTCTAGGGTCCTCCTACTTAGTTTCTACTTTTCATGATGTTTTTGCAAAGGTATGATTATTGGAGATTGATAAAACAAGGAGGAAAGATAAATCTGTACTATGGGGCACTTAATAATTCCTACGCAGATGCATTTGTCTTGGTGCTTAGGAGAGCTCGACGGGCAGGCTATGCAATGGAAGAGATGATTCCAGAAATGGAACACTGCTTATCATTTCAATATCTTTGTTTTCCGTTCTTTATGGCTGAGTACCAGAGAGAAGGGAAACATGTTTGTCAGTAGGAGTAAGGAAACATAGTGCCTTTGTCTAAAAACACTAGCGACTGTCCGCCTTCTGACCAGTATTGATGGTTAACAAAGGAGCCCTTCAGCTTGGGGGCCAAGTGGGCTGCAGCTCGTCTAGGCAGCTCCTTCTGGGGGTGGGAGGAGGAAGAGGAGGAAGATTTGAGCTAAAATAACCATAGACACTCATGGTGGGGGAGGAGAAGGAGAGAAGTGCTGATGTTGACCTGAGGGACGTTCTTTGTTATATACCACTGCCCCTCACAGTGGCCATCTGTGGTCCCTGGCCAGCATGGAAGAGGGCAGAATAGCGGCTCTGAAAAGCTGGGCCGGGCGCAGTGGCTCACACCTGTAATCCCAACACTTTGGGAGGCATGGGTGGACAGATCACATGAGGCCAGGAGTTCGAGACCAGCCTGGCCAACATAGTGAAACCCCGTCTCTACTAAAAATACAAAAAAATTAGCCGGGTATGGTGCTGTGCAGCTGTAATCCCAGCTACTCGGGAGGCTGAGGCACAAGAATTGCTTGAACCCGGGAGGCAGAGGTTGTAGTGACCCGAGATCGCTCCACTGTACTCCATCCTGGGCAACAGGGCGAGACTCTGTCTCAGAAACAACAACAACAACAACAACAACAAAAACTGGGCCAACAGGGTGCAGTTGCCAGGATGGAGTTTCTCTCTTGTTGCCTAGGCTGGAGTGCAATGGCACCATCTTGGTTCACCACAACCTCCCCACCTTCCAGGTTCAAGCAATTCTCCTGCCTCAGCCTTCAAATAGCTGGGATTACAGGCATGTGTCACCACACCCAGCTAATTTTGTATTTTTAGTAGAGACAGGGTTTCTCCATATTGGTCAGGCTGGTCTCGAACTCCAGACCTCAGGTGATCCACCCCGCCTTGGCCTCCCAAAGTGCTGGGATTACAGGTGTGAACCACCACGCCTAGCCAAATTTGCTTTTTTTTGAGACAGGGTCTTACTCTGTTGCCCAGGCTGGAGTGCAGTGGCATGATCATGGCTCACTGCAGTCTCGACCTCCTGGATTCAAGTGATCCTCCTGCTTCAGCCTCCCAAGTAGCTGTTACTACAGGTGTGTATCACCACACTTGGCTAACTTAAATTTTTTGTAGAGACAGAGTCTCACTATGTTGCCTAGGCTGGTCTTGAACTCCTGGCTTCAAGCGATCCTTCACCCTCGGCATTCCAAAGTGCTGTGATTACAGGCATGAGCCACCTCGCTGCCACAATTTACATTTTTAAGCTAGCACACAAATCATCCATTTTGAGCTTGCAGTAATCTCACAGAGATAGGCATGCAGTCATCTGCCTATCTGCTCTTCGTATTTACCACAGTGGGGAAGTGTGAGGAGTACTGTTCACGAGTGTTTCTTTGAGTGTATCAGTTGGGTCCTCTGAGAAACATGCTGAGATGGTCCAAGGAGTATAATAATTTTTTGTGTGTGTGGCAGGGGAAACACAGAGTAGACAAAGGGAGAGGAAGAAAGACTGAGCAAGAAAAGCCTTTAGACCTTAATGCAGATCTGACAAAGGCTCAGCCTACCCAATAGGGACCTCCGGAGCAAAGGCTGGCTGTTAAAGAGTCTTGCTTGGAAAATATCCAGGCCCTAGTAGTCCCACAGTGTTCAGCCATTGGCTACGGGCTGCCACAAAAGAGCCTGGCCTCCCTTGGAAGCTGAGGCAGAGGCTGATGTGGTAATAGGTGGAGGCTGCTAGCTAACTGCACTCCTTGTGGCTGAAGGGCAAGTTATTTCTTTTTTTATTGTTTAAATTTCTTTAGAGACAGGGTCTCGCTCTGTCACTCAGGCTGGAGTGCAGAGGTGCAATCATAGCTCACTGCAGCCTGGAACTCTTGGGCTCAAGTAATCCTCCTATTGTGGCCTCCCAAAGTTCTGAGATTATAGGTGTGAGCCATGGGCCCAGCCAGAAGTTCTTTCTTTACAGGAGATGAGAGGTCCAGTTGCACAGCAATCAAACTATCCTAGTATGGACAGGAGAATGGAATGGTTCAAGAATGGGAATGATACACCGAAGTCACCCTGAAGCTGCTGGGAAATGACAGCAAAACTTCTGTCTCAGGGTCTCAGAGCTGAGATCTGAAGATTCAACTCCAATTTGGGATCTGCTACTGAGAAGTTGTGTGACTTGGGTAAGATTCTTGACTTATTTGGGATCTAGTGATCCCAGTCACATAGGGCTGGGTAAGCTCACTCAATGGGCTGCTATGCATAAATAATGCATATAATAGCACACAAACTAGATTCAGCCATGCAAATCATCTTCAACCTGCCCATCGATAAGTTTCTGAAAGCCAAAAGATAAAGCATTTCAATATTTCACATATTCCACCTTATTCTATAAAGATACAAATACTTCCCCTGTGTCTGCCTTCTGCAGGACTCACCAGCTCTGTATCCTTGAGCCAAGGCTTTCTGCTTTCCAACCTTTAGCATCTCCTTGTTGATGTCACACACCACGACACGAGACCCGCCCAAGGAATCTTCTTCATTCTGGTACTCTTTGGCAATTTCTTCCCAGGATAAATTTTGCTGGGCCCTTAACTGCCTCTTCTGTTTTCTCTGATGCTGGGACTGAACATAATTAAGGAACCGGAATGCAATGTCACCTGTGGGAAGCCAACATGAGGAAAGATGCAGACTAAAACAAAAATAAAAAAGGAAGAAACAGCATTTCCTAAAACCCAAAGGGGTAACAGAGGCACAGGAGTACCTGTGTTAGCTAACTGGATGCAGTGTGGCTGAAAGCCAAGTCCTTTCTTCTTTTTGTTAGAGACAGGGACTCACTCCATCACCCTAGCTGGAGTGCAGAGGCACAATCATAGCTGAGTGTGTGAACGTGGTAGTTTCTACTCATTTCAACACTAACTTTTTTTTTTAATTAAAGAAATTGGGCTGGGCTCATGCCTGCAATCTCAGCACTTTGGGAGGCTGAGACTGGGGGATCACCTGAGGTCAGAAGTCTGAGACCAGCCTGGCCAACATGGTGAAACCCCGTCTCTACTAAAAATACAAAAATTAGCCAGGTGTGGTGGCAGGCGCCTGTTATCCCAGCTACTTGGGAGGCTGCGGCAGGAGAATAGCTTAAACCTGGGAAAGGGATGTTGCAGTGGGCCGAGATAGCGCCATTGCACTCCAGCCTGAGTGATAAAAGCGAAACTCCGTCTCAGAAAAATAAATAAATAAATAAAATAAAAACTGAGGCCGGGCGCGGTGGCTCATGCCTGTAATCCCAGCACTTCGGGAAGCCAAGGCGGGTGGATCACGAGGTCAGGAGATCGACACCATCTTGGCTAACATGATGAAACCCCATCTCTACTAAAAAATACAAAAAAAAAAAAAAATTAGCCGGGCGTGGTGGTGGGTGCCTGTAGTCCCAGCTACTCAGGAGGCTGAGGCAGGAGAATGGCATGAACCCAGGAGGCAGAGCTTGCAGTGAGCCGAGATCGCGCCACTGCACTCCAGCCTGGGCGACAGAGCAAGACTCCGTCTCAAAAAAAAAAAACAAAATCAAGTGTTTATAATACTGTGACCTGGTAAATATTGTTCAGGACAAATCCAGTGCTTTGTAGAATCCTATTTCTTTTTTCCTCTCTTTTCTATATTTTCTTTTCTTTCTTTCTTTTTTTTTGAGATGGAGTTTCTGCTCTTGTTGCCCAGGCTGGAGTGCAATGGCGTGACCTCAGCTCACTGCAACCTCTGCCTCCCAGGTTCAAGTGATTCTCCTGCCTCAGCCTCCCAAGTGGCTGGGATCACAGGCATGTGCCACCAAACCTGGCTAATTTTGTATTTTTAGTAGAGATAGGGTTTCATCATGTTGGTCAGGCTGGTCTCGAACTCTTGACCTCAGGTGATCCACTCGCCTCGGCCTCCCAAAGTGCTGGGATTACAGGCATGAGCCATTGCGCCTGGCCCTATATTTCCTTTCTTATAATGCTGTTTCCGGCTGGGCTCGGTGGCTCACGCCTGTGATCCCAGCACTTCAGGCTTCAGGAGGCTGAGGTAGGCAGATTGCTTGAGCCCGGAGGTTTGAGACCAGCCTGGGTAACATGGTGAAACTCAGTCTCTACGAAAAAATTACAAAAATTAGCCAGGTGTGGGGCACATGCCTATATTCCTAGCTATTTGGGAGGCTGAGATGGGAAGATTACTTGAGGCCTGGGGGGTGGAGGTTGCAGTAAGCCGAGATGACGCCACTACACTCCAGCCTGGGCGAAAGTGCAAGACCGTTTCCAAAAAAAAAAAAAAAAAAAAGCTGTTTCCTTGTCTTTGTTTTTCCTACACTATTTCCAAGAAATATATCCTTGTTTCTCCCATATGTCCAACCAATCAGGTATTCTCCAGTCATTCTCCAGTCATTTTTTATTTTATATCTTTTTTTTTTTTTTTCCTGAGACGGAGGCTCGCTCTATTCCCAGGCTAGAGTGCAGTAGCACGATCTCAGCTCACTGCAACCTCCGCCTCCCAGGTTAAAGCAATTCTCCTGCCTCAGCCTCCTGAGTAGCTGGGATTACAGGTGTGTGCCACCATGCCCAGCTAATTTTTGTATTTTTAGTAGAGACAGGGTTTCACCACATTGGTCAGGCTGGTCTCAAACTCCTGACCTCGTGATCCACACGCCTCGGCCTCCCAAATGCTGGGATTACAGGCGTGAGCCAACATGCTCGGCCATATATTTCAATATATTACTTTGTGCATCTTCTCTGTATCATTCCAAATTTAGTATATGCGCTACTGAAGCGAGCACAATATTTCAATATATTTATAGGTATGCATATAACAAAATTTAAAAACATAAACAGGGATATTGTATACATTGTTATACCACGTGTTTTCTTATTCTTCCCACTTAATATGTCCTTGCAACCTTTCCATCATTACTTGTAAGTTTTCCTTATTGTTTTAAATAGATAAACAATACTTCATAGACTGGATATGCCTTAATTTAAAGCCATGTCCTTATTGGGAAGAAATAGGTTATTTCCAATTTTTAATTACTATTAAATGTGATGCAATGAGCATATATGTGACTAAATCTTTGTGGAAGTTTTTCTTTAGGCGACATAGAATTGAAAATGTGAGGCCAGGCGGAGTGGGTCAGGCCTGTAATCTCAACACTTTGGGAGGCCAAGGTGGGCGGATCACCTTAGGTCAGGAATTTGAGGCCAGCCTGGCCAATACAGTAAAACCTTGCCTATACTAAAAATACACAAAATCAGCCAGGCATGATGATGGGCGCCTGTAATCCCAGCTACTTGGGAGGCCAAGGCATGAGAATCACTTTAACCCAGGAGGCGGAGGTTGCAGTGTGCCGAGATCATGCCATTGCACTCCAGCCTGGGCAACAGAGCAAGACTCCATCTCAAAAAAAAAAAAAAAAAAAAAAAAAAAAAGAATTGAAAATGTGGGATCCGCCAGGCATGACGGCTCATGCCTATAATCCCAGCACTTTGGGAGGCTGAGGTGGGTGTATCACCTGAGGTTGGGAGTTCAAGACCAGCCTGACCAACATGGAGAAACTCCGTCTCTACTAAAAATACAAAATTAGCTGGGTGTGGTGGCACATGCCTGTAGTCCCAGCTACTTAGGAGGCTGAGGCAGGAAAATCGCTTGAACCTAGGAGGCGGAGGTTGTGGTGAGCCGAAATTGCGCCATTGCACTTCAGCCTGGGCAACAAGAACGAGACTTGGACTCAAAAAAAAAAAAAAAAAAAGCCTGGGATCCTAGGCTTATATGCATTTTAGATTTTGGTAGATTCTGCTAAATTACCCTCTACAGAGCAAGGTGTCTTCTTGCCCTCTGAGCTTCCATTTGGGGAGAGGATCACACCAACATAGCTACAGATAAATATGTTTCAAGTATAGAGATTATTCTATTGTAATTTATTATTATACATTACTCTATCATTACTATCAAATTATTACATTATATTTTATATTATTCTAATGTAATTTTATGTGTTTATTTATTATTATTATTATTTTTTGAGACAGAGTCTTGCTCTGTAGCCCAGGCTGGAGAGCAATGGCACAATCTCAGCTCACTGCAACCTCTGCCTCCTGGGTTCCAGTGATTCTCCTGCCTCAGCCTCCTGAGTAGCTGGAATTACAGACGCCCGCCACCTTGCCAACTATTTATTTTTTTATTTTATTTAATTTAATTTTTATTTTTTTTTTTTTGAGACAGAGTCTCGCTCTGTTGCCCAGGCTGGAGTGTGGTGGCTTGATCTCGGCTCACTGCAACCTCGGCCTCCTGGGTTCAAGCAATTCTCTTGCCTCAGCCTCCTGAGTAGCTGTGATTACAGGCGCATGCCACCACAACCGGCCAATTTTTGTATTTTTAGTAGAGACGGGGTTTCACCATGATGGCCAGGATGGTCTCGATCTCTTGACCTCATGATCCGACCGCCTCGGGCTCCCAAAGTGCTGGGATTACAGGCATGAGCCACCACACCCCGCCATCGCCCAGCTGAATTTTTGTATTTTTAGTAGAGGCGGGGTTTCACCATGTTGGCCAGACTGGTCTTGAACTCCTAACCTCAGGTGATCCTCCCAAAGTGCTACGATTATAGGTGTGAGCCACCACGCCCAGCCTCTAATGTAATTTAACATGTACAATGACATCACCAAGACGCATTGTGTAAAATCATGACATTTTTCTCTCCAAATGCTCAGTGTACAAGAAGTAACAAAGGACTGTGCACAAACTTTTGATATTTGATGTGATAGCAAATCAAGCAGAAAAGGCAGCCTCAAAAACTTATATAAAGTGATAAAAGGCTTCTCTCATCCCCTAAAAAAGAAGAAAAGGGGGTTAAAGGTTAAGCAGAAGATAAAACAGTCATTTAGATGGTGAAATGTCACTGGTCAAAAATTCGACTTTTTCCTTTGTAATCCTGCGTTGTTTTTTTTTTTTTGAGACAGAATCTTGCTCTGTTGCCCAGGCTGGAGTGTAATGGTACGATCTCAGCTCACTGCAACCCTCACCTCCCCAGTTCAAGCAATTCTCCTGCCTCAGCCTCCCAAGTAGCTGGGATTACAGGCACCAGCCACCACACTGGCTTTTTTTTTGTATTTTTAGTAGAGATGGGTTTTCACCATGTTGGCCAGTCTGGTCTTGAACTCCTGACCTTAGGCAATCCACCCACCGTGGCCACCCAAAGTGCTGGGAGTACAGGTGTGAGCCACTGCGGCCAGCCAATCTGTGTATTTTAGAAATGTGACAGGCAGCTGGGCACAGTGGCTCACACCTGTAATCCCAGCACCTTGGGAGGCTGAGGCGGGTGTATCATGAGGTCAGGAGTTCAAGACCAGCCTGGCCAAGATGGTGGAACCCTGTCTCTACTAACAATACAAAAATTAGCCAGGCGTGGTGGCACATGCCTATAATCCCAGCTACTCAGGAGGCTGAGGCAGAGAATTGCTTGAACCCCGGAGGTGAAGGTTGCAGTGGAGCTGAGATTGCACCGCTGCTGCACTGCAGTCTGGGAGACAGAGCAAGACTCCATCTCCAAAAAAAAAAAAAAAAGGAAATGTGACAGGCAGACAGGCACCGGCCAGGCTCATGCCTGTAATCCCAGCACTTTGGGAGGCCGAGGCAGGCGGACTGCCTGAGCTCAGGAGTTCGAGACCAGCCTGGGAAACACAGTGAAACCCCGTCTCTACTAAAATACAAAATATTAGCTGGGCATGGTGGAGTGCGCCTGTAGTCCCAGCTACTCAGGAGGCTGAGGCAGGAGAATTGCTTGAACCTGGGAGGCAGAGGTTGCAATGAGCTGAGATTGAGACACTGCACGCCAGCCTGGGCGACAGAGTGAGACTCCATCTCAAAAAAAAAAAGTGACAGGCACAAAACTGTTATTCTATGCTTTTGATTGATATTCAGTCAAAAAGATAAGTGCATGCCTTTCTCAGAAGTTATAAGTATGCAGATTTTCAATCACCATCTTCCGCCTCGTGTTAGGTGAGCTAGCTCATTACAAGAGAGACTAATTTCTGTAAAACATGCTCAATGGTAGTGAAGGATACCAAACTCGACATTACCTGTGCCTCCAGCAACATCAAGCAGCTGGGTCCCAGGAAGCGGGCGCATCTTCCAGAGCAGCAAATCCTTCCAAACACGATGGATACCAAGACTCATCATATCATTCATCACATCATACTTCTTAGCCACACTTTCAAACACCTGATAGACTGACATGGGAGAAACACACACAATAGTGCTATTAACAGTATTCCCTTAGAAAAATCCTAAACAAAAAAGGAGGAAGCTTTTTTCCCCTGAAATGACCTGTCTTTGCAAGGTGAAACTAAGTCGTAATGCTTGATGCCCAAATCTACACCTTAACATTACCTCTTTATTGATTTATTTTTTTTTCCTGCCTCAGATTTATTTGTACAAATAGCACAGGAGGACCCCAGCCCCATGCAGATGGCAGTCCAGGGGGGTCACACCAGTCCTTCTGTCCTCACACTGGCAGACAGAGATATCTACTCTGAAGCCTTCGTAGGTGTCTGGGCACCTTTGGGAGCCTAAGCTGGAGCTGCAGCCTGGGCCTTGGTTTGATCTTTGGCCTTGGCCTTTGACCGACATAGCTTGAGCCCCTTGGCAATGCAGGAATGAGCACATTTCCCAAGCCTGGGGGTGGGCAATGTAGGCAAGTGGATCGAGCTTGCGGCTGACACCCTTTGGGATCTCGGGCTTAACCTCCTTGGGCTTTACAAGGGCCTTCATAGCGTCGGCACGTCCACTCGTGGCCCTGGCACTGTTGGCCTGCATCTTTTTTAGGCCTTTCTTGTTGTGCTTCTTGGCAAAGCGCATGTTCCTCAGGAACTTGGGGTCCACTCCCTTAAGAGATTCTTATAAAAAAAAAAAAGAGAGAGATTCTTATCGGCCAGGCGCGGTGGCTCATGCCTGTAATCCCAGCACTTTGGGAGGCTGAGGCGGGCGGATCACGAGGTCAGGAGATCGAGACCATCCTGGCTAACATGGTGAAACCCCGTCTCTACTAAAAATACAAAAAATTAGCCGGCATGGTGGTGGGCGCCTGTGGTCCCAGCTACTCGGGAGGCTGAGGCAGGAGAATGGCGTGAACCTGGGAGGTGGAGCTTGCAGTGAGCCGAGATGGCGCCACTGCACTCCCGCCTGGGCCACAGAGCGAGACTCCGTCTCAAAGAAAAAAAAATAGGATTCATATCTTTGTGATCGGGGTTTCTTGATACCATTTCTGTGCCATTTCGGGACTGGCTGTGTGTGGTGTGGTTCTTAGACCTGGCCATGTCTGCACTGGTCCTCTCCACAGCCTGCTCCCCGCTGCTGCTCCTAAGTCGTGGATGGCATCACATTACCTCTTTAATAAGAGGCTTAAATGTACTTCATAGAAGAAATCAACCTCTTTTCTGCTGTCTTAATTATTATTACTTAGGACTACTACTTTGTAAAAATGCCATCCATATACCTGGTACTAAATAGATGTTTCTGTTTCTTAAAGGATAGGGTGGGGGAAATTGGAATTTTTCTCATGGTTATTATAATAAAAGACAAGATCCATTAGAAGTATGCATACAGGGCACGGTGGCTCTTGCCTGTAATCCCAGCACTTTGGGAGTCCAAGGGGGGTGGTTCACTCGAGGCCAGGAGTTCAAGGCTAGCCTGGCCAACATGGCAAAACCCTGTCTCTAGTAAAAACACAAAAATTAGCTGGGCATGGTTGCGCACACCTGTAATCCCAGCTACTCGGGTGGTTGGGGCAGGAGAATCACTTGAACCTGGAAGGTAGAGGTTGCAGTGAGCTGAAATTGGACCACTGCATTCCAGCCTGGGCGACAAAGAGAGACTCTGTTTCAAAATAAAGATGAAAGATGCATGATTAATGGATGGAAAGACCTCGGCTCATGTCTGCCTGTATCACTGAGAAGAACCTCAGGTACAATTTGGTGGGCACCTAGATGCCAAGCTGTGAATCAGGGCTAAGTCACAATTTAGAGGGCTCTCATGAGTCTTCTCCATAGGATCAACACAGACTGTGGAATCTGGGATAGCTAAAGAGAGAAAGAGTCTACTATCCAAGACTCTCAGAAGTGTTTCCCTTTAAAGTTACATTTTTTTTTTTTTTTTGAGACGGAGTCTCGCTCTGTCGCCCAGGCTGGAGTGCAGTGGCGCGATCTCGGCTCACTGCAAGCTCTGCCTCCCGGGTTCACGCCATTCTCCTGCCTCAGCCTCCCGAGTAGCTGGGACTACAGGCACTCGCCACCATGCCCAGCTAATTTTTTGTATTTTTAGTAGAGACGGGGTTTCACCATGCTAGCCAGGATGGTCTCGATCTCCCGACCTCGTGATCCGCCCGCCTCGGCCTCCCAAAGTGCTAGGATTACAGGCGTGAGCCACCACGCCCGGCCTTAAAGTTACATTTAACTGTTTTTCACCTCAGTTTCTCTGCCCGTAAGACGGCTATATCAGTGCCAGCTCCCTATCTCCCTGCCAG
The DNA here is from genome assembly GCF_029289425.2 of Pan paniscus. NCBI lineage: Eukaryota > Metazoa > Chordata > Mammalia > Primates > Hominidae > Pan > Pan paniscus. The sequence continues at coordinate 128,593,691 of NC_073259.2, forward strand.
AAGGCTGAATTGGATAATGAAGAGGAGATGCTTTGAGTTCCTCAGACGAAATGTGCTACACAGATTGAAAACATGACTCTCTTCTGCTGAATCAGACTACAGAGCCCGCCTTTAACTCAAACTTCAACGCCTATTCTCAACGTTTGGATTTCCAAGTTCGCTCTTTCCTTTTTTTTTTTTTAATTTTTTTTGGGACGGAGTCTTGCTCTGTCACCCAGGCTGGAGTGCAGTGGCATGATCTTGGCTCACTGTAACCTCCGCCTCCCGGGTTCAAGCAATTCTCCTGCCTCAGCCTCCCAAGTAGCTGGGACTACAGGCACGTGCCACCATGCCCAGCTAATCTGTTGTATTTTTAGTAGAGATGGGGTTTCACTGCTAGCCAGGATAGTCTCGATCTCCTAACCTCAGATCTGCCCGCCTTGGCTTCCCAAAGTGTTAGGATCACAGGTGTGAGCCACCGTGCCCGGACTTTTGTTTTTGAGACGGCGTCTAGCTCTGTCGCCCAGGCTGGGTTACAGTGGCGCAATCTCGGCTCACTGCAACCTCCTCCTCCTAGGTTCAAGTGATTCTCCTGCCTCAGCCTCCCGAATAGCTACGATTACAGGCACTTGCCACCATGCCTGGCTAATTTTTGTATTTTTAGTAGAGATGGGGTTTCACCATGTTGGCCAGCTGGTCTCAAACTCCTGACCTCATGATCTGCCCACCTCAGCCTCCCAAAGTACTGGGATTACAGGTGTGAGCCACCACGCCCAGCCTGCTCTTTTGAGCATCTTTTGGGGTGTCTGGGGGACACTAAGGCTAACTCCACTCGGTATAAATAGTCCTTGCTGGCATGGTGGCACACACCTGGAGTGCCAGCTACTCGGGGGGCTAATGGGAGAGGACTGCTTGAACCCAGGAGTTCAAGGCTGCAGTGTGCTATGATTGTGCCTGTGAATAGACATTGTACCCCAGCCTGGGCAGCATAGTGAGAACTTGTCTCAAAAGTAAATAAACAAGGCTGGGCGCAGTGGCTCATGCCTATAATCCCAGAACTTTGGGAGGCTCAGGCGGGGGGATCACGAGGTCCGGAGATCGAGACCATCCTAGCTAACACAGTGAAACTCCATCTCTACTAAAAATACAAAAAAACTAGCTGGGCGTGGTGGTGGGCGCCTGTAGTCCCAGCTACTCGGGAGGCTGAGGCAGGAGAATGGCATGAACCTGGGAGGCGGAGCTTACAGTGAGCTGAGATCGTGCCACCGCACTCCATCCTGGGCGACAGAGCGAGACTCCATCTCCAAAAAAATAAAAATAAATAAATAAATAAATAAATAAGCAAATAGTCCTGGCTTTGCATGTTCCAATATGCATGAATTTCAGTTACTGTGGTTTAGCTAAACAACACCAGTCACCCAATACCACAATTCAAGTACAATGGTATATTAAATATGAGTAATTACATAAAATACATTCTTTAGTCTACAAATCACTATGTAAATAACAGATACACAACATGTTCAGCAACCAATCACGCACTTCTTTCCCAGACTTTAGGTGACTGGTCACTGCATCAGTTACTCAGTTCACAGACAGTAAAGCATGTACTTGTATTGCCTCCTTATCTTTCAGTGATAAAGCACACGTGGCATAACTGGATAAATGAAAGAGGGAATTGAACAACAAAAATGAAAATGCTGATAATGCTGGAAGTGAAATTCAAATTGAGTGTCAGTGGAGTTATAGGAGAAATAGATGACTGTGGGAATATTGACACTGCTGCCACTGGAGAGACTCTAGACATACAACCAGAGGAACTGCAGGAAGATGAACTTACCAACATGAACAAGAAATGGAGCTGTGACAAAAAGGTTGAAGATGTCCCAGAAGAAGTGATGCCAGCAAAAACTTTCACATTAAAGGAGTTCTTGGAGGTATTTCATAACATTGAAAGCACAAAGGATAAAATATCAGAAGTAGATAAAAACTTAGAAAGAAATATGGCAATTTGCCAAGGCATAGAAAAGATATTTCATATGACAAGAAGGTGGCAAATAGTGCTCAAACTACTCTTGGCAATTTTTTTTTTTTTTTTTTTTTTTTGAGACAGAGTCTTGCTCTGTCGCCCAGGCTGGAGTGCAGTGGCGTGATCTCGGCTCACTGCAAGCTCCTCCTCCCCGGTTCATGCCATTCTCCTGCCTCAGCCTCCGGAGTAGCTGGGACTACAGGCGCCCGCCACCATGCCCGGCTAATTTTTTTGTATTTTTAGTAGAGACGGAGTTTCACCGTGTTAGCCAGGATGGTCTCAATCTCCTGACCTCATGATCCGCCCGCCTCGGCCTCCCAAAGTGCTGGGATTACAGGCGTGAGCCACTGCGCCCGGCCTACTCTTGGCAATTTTTTTACAAGGAAATAAAAGAATTTAATTCTCAAGGTTTCTAAATTTTTATTAGAATTTTTTTTTCTTTGTTTTTGAGACAGTCTCACTGTGTCGCCCAGGCTAGAGTGCAGTGGCCCAATCTCAGATCACTGCAACGTCCACCTCCCAGGTTCAAGAAATTCGCCTGCCTCAGCCTCCTAATTAGCTGTGATTACAGGCGTGCGTCACCATGCTTGGCTAATTTTTTTTTGTATTTTTAGTAGAGATGAGGTTTCACCACGTTGGCCAGGCTGGTCTCGAACTCCTGACTTCAAGTGCCTACCTCGGCCTCCCAAAGTGTTGGGATTACAGGTGTGAACCATCGCACCTGGCTGTAAATAAATATCAACTTCAGTATATATTTTTTCATTTCACTATACATTTATAACTGACAGGGTTTTTGATGGTTGATAATTTTTAAAGGTCATAAAACAATTCTAATTTTTCCCATTGATTAAGGTCATTGTGTATGACTTCAGCTTGCACATTTTCACAGTCTTGCATTACTGTGCACAGCGAGGACTGTCTGTACTGCAATCTCAGTCCCCAATCTGGAATTCATATTTAGTTCAGTAGTTAACTTCTTCCTTGCTTGCCACTGTGTGAAATGTTGATTATACATTGATTATACATTGTAAAATGTTGATTATACATTGGCAGGTGCGGTGGCTCACGCCTGTAATCCCAGCACTTTGGGAGGCCGAGGCAGGTGGATCACGAGGTCAGGAGATCCAGACCATCCTGGCTAACATGGTGAAACCCTGTCTGTACTAAAAAAAAAAAAAAACAAAAAATTAGCCGGGCATGGTGGCGGGCCCCTGTAGTCCCAGCTACTCGGGAGGCTGAGGCAGGAGAATGGCGTGAAGCCAGGAGGCGGAGCTTGCAGTGAGCCGAGATCGCGCCACTGCCTTCCAGCCTGGGGGTGACAGAGAGAGACTCAGTCTCAAAAAAAAAAAAAAAAAAAAAAAAAGAAACCCCGTCTCTACTGAAAATACAAAAATTAGCAGGGCACAGTGGCAGATGCCTGTAATCCCAGCTACTCAGGAGGCTGAGACAGAAGAATCGCTTGAACCTGGGAGGCGGAGGTTGCAGTGAGCCGAGATCAAGCCACTGGACTCCAGCCTGGGCGACAGAGAGAGACTCCATCTCAAAGAAAACTGGGCTAATAGTTCTTATCTTACAGTTTTATTTACAAGAATTAATGTTAAGTATTTTAGAAAGTTTCAGAACCTTAACAAGTGCTTGCTACTGCACTTGACTCGTCTTAAAAGTAAAAAATAAAATAAAATGAAATACTTGGTATTATCGTACTTGGCTCCACTTATTTCATTCCATAAGCAATTATCAAACTCCTAATGTGTATCAAGCACTGAGGAAATAGGAATGAATGAGCCACTGTCCTGGCTTTCTGGGCATTCAATCCTGTGAAACAAATAATAATTTGAATTCGATATTCAAAGTGTTAAAATAGAGCTATGTATTAGCAAGGTTGAGGTGGGTAGACTTTGAGGGGATGGGAAATTCCACTGTGGGCACTTTCTCTTATTTCCTGGGTGACTCAGTAAAGAAACCTCTCAGAGCCTCACCTTACACATCTGTAAAATGGGCCAATTCCTTCATCATTATAAATAGTGCTAGCAGAGTTTAAAAACACTCCTTTTCCTTTCCTATGCCTGTGGCACAGTGCTGACAAAAAGAAACTGCTCAACAATATCTAACATTATTGAACAATTACTAAATGCCAGGGACTGTTTAAAGTGCTTTCATGTATCAAGTATTTTGATACTCACAAGAACTCCAAGAGAAGAAGGGTTACTATTAGTTCTACTTGGCAAATTTGGAAGCTGAGGCACACAGAAGATAGTTTCTCTCCTTCCTTCCCTCTTTTCTTTTCTCTTTTCTTTTTTTTTTCTTTCTTTCTCTCTTTCTCTCTCTCTCTTTCTTTCTTTCTTTCTCAGGCTGGGGGCGGTGGCTCACGCCTGTAATCCCAGCACTTTGGGAGGCCAAGGCGGGTGGATCACCTGAGGTCGGGAGTTCGAGACCAGCCTGACCAACGTGGAGAAACCCCGTCTCTACTAAAAATATGAAAGTAGTCGGACATGGTGGCGCATGCCTGTAATCCCAGCTACTCAGGAGGCTGAGGCAGGAGGATCGCTTGAACCTAGGAGGCTGAGGTTGCAGTGAGCCCATATTGCGCCATTGCACTCCAGCCTGGGCAACAAGAGCGAAACTCCGTCTCAAAATAAATAAATAAATAAATAAAAACAACCAAAAAACCCCCTATTTTTCTCTAGAGGTAAAGAACGGGGGCTTCAGACTCAGATTAAACTGGGTTTGAATACTGGTTCCGCCACTTACTGATATGTTCAACTGGGCAACTTCTTGCTTAACCTTCAAGTCTCAATTTCCTCACGTGTAATATGGTAATAACAATACCCACTACTGGAATGTTGAAAATGAGAATTGAAAATAATGTCTGTATGTTGCCTGGCACATCACAAACGCTCAGTTGATGGGATTTAGTCATCAGTATTCTGCTTTTAAAAAGGGGGCGTCTGGCTGGGCGCGGTGGCTCACGCCTGTAATCCCAGCACTTTGGGAGGCCGAGGCAGGCGAATCACCTGAGGTCAGGAGTTCGAGACCAGCCTGGTGAAACCCCATCTCTAGTAAGAATACAAAAAAGTTAGCCGGGCGTGGTGGCGGGCGCCTGTAATCCCAGCTACTCGGGAAGCTGAGGCAGGAGAATCGCTTGAACCCGGGAGGCGGAGGTTGCAGTGAGCCAAGATCGGACCATTGCACTCCAGTGTGGGCAACAAGAGCGAAATTCTGTCTCAAAAAAAAAAAAAAAAAAAATCATAACTGCACAGACAACAACACTGGAACTAATTGGATGTTAAATCAACCCTAACTGGCCAGAAGAAACCAGACCAGGGACGGTCAGATCCCTCCCATCCGCCCTCTCGCCCCTTTCACCTTTGCCCCCCTTCTCCTCTTCCGACACAGTCTCAAACCCAAAGTGCGTTTCCGCTGCCCGCTTCTCTTGGGACAAGAGCCGAGCACTTAGTGGGTCCCCGGGCCAAGAGCTACGAAGCCCGAGGAGCTGGCAGCCCCGCATCGCCCGCGACCACCCACGGCCGCAATAGCTCCATAGAGCACAGCTCCCGGGGGCCGCCATCTTGGTAGTCGAGTGACAACGGCCAGAGAGTATGCCTTGTTGCGTCACTCGACGAACGACGGCGGCTGGCCGGCAACATTATTAGCCGAACGCGCCCTGAAATCTGATACACAGTTGTGCCGGCATAATCTCTAGGATCCAAAGGGTGGTCTTTAAGTATCGGAAATCCCTTCCTCTCTCTCTTCTCAAATTGAATTTACAATTCACCAGGAATCAGGGGATCTCAGGGGAGCCCCGGGTCACCTCTTAGCGGCCATGTCTCTGAATCCGGCTAGGCAGAAAAGTACTAACTCGCAAGATATCCAGGAACTCTTGTTGTCTTGTGCAGAAGGGGTAGATTGAGGCATGGTGTGGTTAAAAAGCCAAGATCACGGGCCAATTCCTGCACACTTTGTTGAGCGTAAGAATCACTTGGTTTAAGTTTTAAAATGAAGATTCCTGGGTCCCCAACTACCAGAGATTTTGATCTGACCTATATCCCTTTAATCTCTATTTAAACAAATTTCTCTGGCGATTCTGATGCTAAAGATGCAGACCATTCTTGAGAAACATATGTTAGACTACTCTGAAAAATAAACATAGGACAGACTTCTTTGTTCTGTCCGTTTTATGAACCTAGGAAGCTCATAAACGGGAACGAAAGCTCTGGTATCCACTTAGCAAGCCAGAACCACCACTCACACTTGGTCTCCTGCTGACACAAAGCTACATTCCTAGCTCCAGGTGGCATGTCATGGGTGTTTTACTTCAGCCCCAGATTTTCAGTCTTTTTTTAATGGCAAGGGTAATGCAGACCGTCTTGTGCAAAATAAAGAATGGACGTTGTTGAGTTTTGCTTGGATTACTGTATGTTTCTGCTTTCATTCCATTTTAAATGTATGTTTCCTGTAAATATTTCACGAGGAGAAAGCGCCAATAGAAGAAACTGTTTTGAAATGAAAATTCTCTTCCTGGTTTAATATAGCCTGACAGATGGACACCTAACCGCTTTCGTTTGGGAAGTACTGCGCTGGGATTTCTGTTTCTTTCTCTTTTATTTTAAGAATGATAGAAGGTCCTCGTTGGTATAGTGATGAGAAAAAAAAAAGAAGGATACAAGGGCGAAATGATTCATCCATGTATTCATAATTCTCATGTCTTTGTTAAAAGAAATTAAGTGGCTGGGTGCGGTGGCTCACGCCTGTAATCCCAACACTTTGGGAGCCCGAGGTGGGCGGATTGCATGAGGTCAGGAGTTCGAGACCAGCATGGCTAACATGGTGAAACCCCGTCTCTACTAAAATACAAAAATCAGCCAGGCATGGTGGTGCACACCTGTAGTCCCAGCTATTCAGGAGGTTGAAGCAGGAGAATCCCTTCAACCCAGGAGTCACTAGTTGCAGTGAGCTGAGATTGCACCACTGCACTCAAGCCTGGGTGACAGAGTCAGACTCCATCTCAAAAATAAATAAATAAATAAATAAATAAAGTCTCATCAAAGAATCTTATATCTTCCATGTCTAGTTATATAAAATAATGGATCTCAGGATTTAGGGCTGTTCCTTCTGCACATCAGATTAAGTATCCAGACCAACAGTATTTCACTGTTCTCTTATTTCAAATGATTTGTGGAGGAAAACCTGTAAAAAGTGAAGTAGGATAAGGACTGTTGGAAGGTTTTTTTTTTTTTTTTTTGAGGTAGCGTCTTGCTCTGTTGCGCAGACTGGAGTGAAGTGGCATGACTTCGGCTCACTGCAACCTCTGTCTTCTGGGTTCAAGTGATCCTCCTGCCTCAGCTTCCCTAGTAGCTGGGATTACAGGCATGCGCCACCATGCCAGGCTAATTTTTGTATTTTTAGTAGAGATGGGGTTTCGCTATATTGGCCAGGCTGGTCTTGAACTCCTGACTTCAGGTAATCCACCTGCCTCAGCCTCCCAAAGTGCTGAGCCACCACTCCCGGCGCTAATTTTTGTATTTTTAGTAGAGATGGGGTTTCACCATTTTGGCTAGGCTGGTCTTATTTACTTATTTATTGATTCATTCTTTATTTTGAAACAGGATCTCACTTTGTCACCCAGGGTGGAGTGCAGTGGCACAATCATAGCTCACTTCTCACCCTCCCAGGCTCAAGCCATCCTCCCACCTCAACCTCCTGAGTAGCTGGGACTACAGGTGTGCACCACCACACTGGGCTGATTTTTGCATTTTTTGTTGAGACAGGGTTTTGCCATGTTGCCCTGAATGCTCTTGAACTCCTGGGCTTGGGCAATCTGCCTACCTCAATCTCCCAAAGTGCATGAGCAACCGCACCTGGCCCTGGTCATTTCCTTAATAGCATGTCTATGTGATCTTTTGAATCTCAAACTACTATGGTTGGAAGGGAATCATTTGTAATTTTCCAAAGTACAAATAGGTGTGGTATGATTCCCAAAGTCTTAGCGTCTATATCTGTAAACCATATGTTTTTGTTTTTTGTTTTTTAATTTTTAGTAGAGAATTGGTTTCACTATGTTCAGGCTGGTCTCAAACTCCTAACATCAAGTGATCTTCCTGCCTCAGCCTCCCAGAATGTTGGGATTGAGCTACCTTGCCTGGCCACATACATGATTTTCCCTTTTTTTTCTTTTTTTTTTTTTTTTTGAGACAGAGTCTCGCTCTGTCACCCAGGCTGGAGTGCAGTGGCCCAATCTCAGCTCACTGCAACCTCCGCCTCTCAGGTTCAAGCGATTGTCCTCCCTCAACCTCCCAAGTAGCTGGGACTACAGGTGTGCACCACCACGCCCGGCTAATTGTTGTATTTTTAGGAGAGACGGGGTTTCACTGTATTGCTCAGGCTGGTCTCGAAATCCTGACCTCGTGATCTGCCCACCTCGAACTCCCAAAAAGTGCTGGGATTACAGGCCTCCCAAAAAGTGCTGGGATTACATTGCACCTGACCCACATACATTATTTTCTTTCTTCTTTTTTTTTTTTTGAGATGGAGTCTCGCTCTGTTGCCCAGGCTGGAATACAGTGGCGCAGTCTTGGCTCCCTGCAACCTGTGCCTTCTGGGTTCAAGTGATTCTCCTGCCTCAGCCTCCTCAGTAGCTGAGATTACAGGCGCGCACCACCACGCCTGGCTAATTTTTTTGTATTTTTAGTAGAGACGGGGTTTCACTATGTTGGTCAGGCTGGTCTCGATCTCCTGACCTGTTGATCCACCCGGCTCGGCCTCCCAAAGTGCTGGGGTTACAGGTGTGAGCCACCATGCCCGGCCCCATATGCATGATTTTCTAAATCTCAGTCTGTATCTGTAAAATGAGGAACTGCTTGTCTCATAGGTAAGAACATCACTTGTTAGCTATGTGATAATAGGCAAATTATCTGGACTTTTGGAGTCCATTTACTCATCTTTAAATTTTATTTATTTAGGGACGGAGTCTTGTTGTGTTACCCAGGCTGGATTCATACTCTTGGGCTCAAGTGATCATCCCTCCTCAGCCTCCTGAGTAGCTGGGACTACAGGCACACTTAGTCTAAAATTTAGTTATTGAGAAGATTAAATGTGATAATGTTAACAGCTGTTAAATACAATTTATAGGAGCCCATTGTCTTGCACTGAGCTTCAGCACAGTAGACCAAACCAAAACAGAGTTACTCAAGGTAAATTTCTACCCAACCACGCCTAAACGAAATTGTTTATCTGACCTTCTGAGAAATCATCAAATCCCCAAACTGGGCAGTTTTACCCCACATAAGGAAGTCCATTCTGCTTAAACCTTTACAAGAAAAGTAATTTTGAAATGACTAATCTGCTTTTTGTTCTCTGTTTCTACTTTTTAAAAAAAAGTTTAGACAGGGTCTCCCTCTCTGTCACTCATACTGGAGTGCACTGGCACGATCGTATCTCACTGCAACCTCCAACTGCTGGGCTCAGGTGATCCTCCCACCTCAGTTTCCTGAGTAGCTAGAACTACAGGTGTGCAGCCACAGCCACTATGCTTGGCTAATTTTTTTTTCTTTCTCTCTTTTAAAGTTAGTATTATTCAAACTATTTTATTCAGAGCCCAGCTAATTTTTGTATTTTTAATAGGGTCCGGATTTTGCTATGTTGGCCAGGCTGGTCTTGAACTCCTGGCCTCAAGTGATCTGCCCCCGCCTCAGACTCCCAAAGGGCTGGAATTACAGGTGTGAGCCACCACGCCCGGCTGCCCAACTAATTTTTTAAAAAATATTTTTATTCTTTAGAGACAGGGGTCTCGCTATATTCCCCAGGCTGGTCTGGAACTCCTGGCCTCCAAGGATCCTTCCACCTCTGCCTCCCAAAGTGTTGGGATTACACGCATGAACCACTGCCTACGGCCTGTTTCCGCCTCTGTCTCCTGAGTAATGGGGACCACAGGTGCGCACTGCCACGCCAGGCTAAAGAAATAAAGTGATGTACTGTATGAAGAAGTGCCGTAAAGTGATATTAAATGTAAGGTATTGTCATTATTAACGTTATTATTATTATTCCTAATATGAGATAGACTAAAGGCCATAAATCAATTGGTATTAACGCTAGAATAAGAACCATAAATTGGCCGGGCGCGGTGGCTCACGCCTGTAATCCCAGCACTTCGGGAGGCCGAGGTGGGCGGATCACGAGGTCAGGAGATCAAGACCATCCTGGCTAACACGGTGAAACCGTGTCTCTACTAAAAATACGAAAAATTAGCCGGGCGTGGTGGCGGGCGCCTGTGGTCCCAGCTACTCGGGAGGCTGAGGCAGGAGAATGGCGTGAACCCGGGAGGCGGAGCTTGCAGTCAGCCCAGATCGCGCCACTGGACTCTAGCCTGGGCGACAGAGCGACTCCGCCTCAAAAAAAAAAAAAAAAGAACCATAAATCAAACGAGTCTATAAAGGAGTTCCACAGGTATTCCAATGTTTGGCTACATTATTATCAGTGTATATTATTATTGTTACTGTATTTTTAGTGTACTAAGTGAAAAACCTGGACTTGGAGCAACTGCAAGTCCCGTTATTTTGAATGCCCTCACAGTGGGGTTGGGGCGGAGGTGGGGGAGGAAATAAAAAAAACAAAACCAAAACAAACAAACAAACAAAAACCAAAAAACAAACCACGAGACCCGGATGTAGGCAAAAACTACATTTCCCAGAATACCTCACCCCCTCTCCACTATATATGCAGTCCATCCGGGTTCTTTGAGATGCTGTTTGGCGACTCGTCGCCATTCCCGGAGCAGGTCGGCTTCGGCCCAGGGGCGAGTATCCGTTGCTGTGTCGGAGACACTAGTCCCCGACACCAAGACAGCCAGCCCTCTCCCCTGCCTCGCGGCGGGAGAGCGTGTCCGGCCGGCCGGCCGGCGGGGCTCGCGCAACCTCCCTCGCCTCCCCTTCCCCCGCAGCCTCCGCCCCGCCAGGCCCGGCCCGGACTCCCGAGCCCCGGCCTCCTCGTCCTCGGTCGCCGCTGCCGCCGGGCTTAACAGCCCCGTCCGCCGCTTCTCTTACTAGTTTGAGAAGCCAAGGAAGGAAACAGGGAAAAATGTCGCCATGAAGGCCGAGAACCGCTGCCGCCGCCGACCCCCGCCGGCCCTGAACGCCATGAGCCTGGGTCCCTGCCGCGCCCGCTCCGCTCCGACTGCCGTCGCCGCCGAGGCCCCCGTTGATGCCGCTGAGCTCCCCCAACGCCGCCGCCACCGCCTCCGACATGGACAAGAACAGCGGCTCCAACAGCTCCTCCGCCTCTTCGGGCAGCAGCAAAGGGCAACAGCCGCCCCGCTCCGCCTCGGCGGGGCCAGCCGGCGAGTCTAAACCCAAGAGCGGTAAGGACGGGCCTGCGGCAGTGGGCGGGGGCGACTGCCCCTGCTGCTGGGGAGAGTCGTTGCTCTCATCGGCTGGGTTACTCGGGGACAGGCTCCACTTTCTTTTATAGCTCCTACCTGCCCTTTTCCATGGCTCTCATTATTTGCAGTTACATTAATGAGCGCTGTGCTGCGTGGTTTACGTGGATCATTTACATTAATACTCAAAACTGCTCGATTAAGCAGGTGCTGTTCTTATCCCCATTTTACATATGATGAGAAAGGGTAAGGTCACCCAGCTAGTATTTGGCTCACAGCAGGCCTTAAGACTTGGTTTGTGTGACTCATCAGTCCACGCTCCTAAAACCACTAAGTTGTTCTACCCTTTAATGTTGAATTAACATTGGATAGTGTTCAAGCTTAGACGGGTGGGTGAGGGCCCAAGGACCTTTCAAACTCAGATCTCTTATTTAATAACCTGGTCCCAGATCCATTCCTCTGTCGAAGAGGAAGTCATCCTTCAGTGGCTATTCATTGTGGGGTTAAGAGCGCAGACTATGAATTCAGTCTTTTTGGGTCCCAGTTTGCCAGACCTTGAGTGAGTGCCCCGAGTTTACTTACTTGTAAAGGTAGGTGGAGGTAATATAATTAAATAAACTTAAAAAACGTATTAAAAACAAAACAAATGAACTAAGGTCTTAGGGTATCTGACGTCTATTTTGCGCCAAATACACATAATGTCTATTGTTGTGTGTTGGACTATAGGATTGTCCTTTAACAGGGAAGGTTTTATTTCTGTAATCAAGTCTGTCAATATTATGACCGTGTTGATAATAGCTACCTTTAATTGAGGGCTTACCATGTGCCAAGTACTAGGTGAAGTTTTTACCTCTGTTTTCACTGTGCCAGTCACTGACTTGTCTACCAGGGTGAAATTGTTCATATTTAAAGAAGGAATAAACTGAGCAGGTAGGATGTTAGGAGTTGGCAGAGGCTAGAGTCCCGGTGTTCTTCATTTTATTTCGAAGTTTGTACTAATCTCTGCTCTCTTTTGTATTTCAGTTACATTAGCAGTAATAGGAAGGTGTTTTCAGCGACAGTGGGGATGTTGTGGCAGAGAGGGAAATATTTGAAGTCCCTAAATGTGGAGGTCCAGTTTAAAACTTGTCAAGATTAAAAAAACTGTTTAGAGTGAGACCGGGCGCGGTGGCTCATGCCTGTAATCCGAACACTTTGGGAGGCTGAGGTGGGAGGATAGCTTGAGCCCAGGAGTTTCACACCAGCTTGGGCAAGATAGTAAGACCCTCGTCTCCATCAGAAAAAAAAAAATTAGCCGAGTGTGGTGGCACACACCTGTAACCCTACCTACTTGGAAGGGTAAGGTGGGAGGATCGCTTAAGCTCAAGGAAGTTGAGGCTGCGGTGAGCTATATCACGATACTGCATACCATCCAGCCTGGGTAACAGAGACCCCCATCTCTTAACAGTAAAAAGAAAACTAAGGCTGACTTAAAACAAACAAAAAAAACAGAAAATTGTAAGGTCTGCTAACTCGCTCAGAGTTCACCTGCTGGATATGGCAAACTTGTTTACCTGGTGTGAGACCATTGGAGTATGGGTTCTCGGGCCGTGTCAGGAAATGGCATGTATGCAGACTGATTTTGCAGTTCTGCACATGCGTAGCTTTGCCATAGATCCCTCAAAAGATAGAAGGTAACCAGTCCTTTTGGTCAGTGTTGGAACTGGTTTAGAGTGGTCTGTTCAAAGCAATTGATAAGTAAGTTTATTTTTGTACTCTATTCCCAGATATATGTTAAGGATTTGGTTCTCCAACTGTGAATTCTCAACTAATTTTTCTGGGGCTCCTCTTTAAGCCACTAACATACATTCATTAGTCAGTTGCAATAAATGCCTTAAGTTTATTTCTTAGCAGTAGGTGAAAGCTTGTGACAACTTAAAATAAAACAAACAAACAGGTATTTAAGGAATTTTACTGCTATGTCCTTCACTTTGAATATGTTGGTTAGTGGAATTAACTCTGATTACCCAACAAGATGATACAGAATTCTATAGTAGTTTGACCAAAGCAAGTATTTGTCATTGTTAACATTTCAAATGGGCTGGGTGGCTATAATCCCAGCACTTTGGGAGGCTGAGGCAGGCCGATTACTTGAGCCCAGGAGTTCGAGACCCTGTCCTACAAAAAAATAAATGAGCCGGGCGTGGTGGCACGCACCTGTAGTCCCAGCTGTGAAGAGGCTGAGGCAGGGGAGGAGGAAGAGCACTTAAACCCAGAAGTTCAAGGTTGCAGTGAGCCACGATCACTCCACTGCACTCTAGCCTGGGTGGCAGAGCGAGACCCCGTCTCAAAACAAGAAAACTTCTGTAAAAACTCATGTAGGCCGGGTGCGGTGGCTCACGCCTGTAATCCCAGCACTTTGGGAGGCCGAGGCAGGTGGATCATCTGAGTTCAGGAGTTTGAGACCAGCCTGGCCAACATGGTGAAGCCCCGTCTCTACTAAAAGTACAAAAAATTAGTCCGGCGTGGTGGTGCGCACCTGTAATCCCAGCTACTCGGGGCTGAGGCAGGAGAATCCCTTGAAACCGGGAGGCGGAGGTTGCAGTAAGCCAAGATTGCACCATTGCACTCCAGCCCTTCTAAAAAAACAAAAACTCATGTAAAGGCCCTTTGTTAGATTTTACAAATACACATGTGTGCCTTGAGGCAGCATTCTTTTTTTTTGTTTAATGTGTGTGTTAGAAAGCTTGACCATGTTTGCCACCGCCAGTGTCTGCTTTTCTGGCTTCTGCTGTGCGTGTTCGCTTAGCAAGGAAGGATGGGCTTTGTAGCCAAATCCATGCTTCTTCACTAGCCATAATCCACTGCTTGCATTTAGGAACAAATTAAAAGGCAGAATATGTGGAGATTAAAAGGTTAGGAAACTCTGGATATTGGCTGATTTTTAAAGTTGAAACTAAGCTGCCTTAGGAACGTAACAGCTAAGACCAATGCTACTACAGCAGATACTCAGGAGCTCTGATGCAGTGACTTCACGATGAGATGGTTGCTCTAACAAAAGGGTACACTCAAGCTCCGCATAATCCCATAAAAAGATTTCTGCAGTATCTCATAAGCTGAACACTTCATATACTTGATTCTGCTGGGAATCATTGAAAGGACCTCTTGAATTACAGAGTACTGAGTTGAGGGGAAAACAAGCGTAAGGTGAAAAGATAGTTTATCTTTTGTCAAGGTGAAAAGAGCAAGACTTTTCAGTATTCAAATATTTAAGTCACTTTTTTCTCCCCCTTTTCTACCTCGTGGAAGAAAGCCCTTTGGTTTCTATTCTGTAAACTGTCATTAATGGCCATTTGCTTCCTAGCTACATGATTAATTTCTTTGAGATTTTGTTCCAGTGGCTGGCTTAAATTTGCCCTTCATTTGTACACAGGAAATATGTAAATTTGGCTACCAGGATTTTCTTGATCTTTCCAGCTAGAGTCGCATACCACAGTTTCTTTGCCTGGGCTAATTGCCCGAACATTTATATAACATTCCTTTTCTTGATTATATTCCTACAGCTTCATTCCAGTAGTGTTAATAGGTATTTCTGAGAACATGCAGCAGTAAATATCCCGTGAATATAGCTCAGAGGAGAGAAGGTGGGTTAGAAAGTGGGGAAAGTCATTTAGAGGGAGCAAAGAAAGAGAGTCAAGAGAGAAGGTAGGCCGTTTATGGGCAGGCAGTGGACTCTGGCCAGGAACCAGGCTCTTGTCCCATCCCCCTGGGCCGATAGAACTGCCAGGGAGGTTAAGGGAAGGTCAGGTATTATGAGGCAGTTATTTTGAGGTTGGTGGTATGAAGCACTGCCCTGGCATTCTTCCTGTTATTCTGGTACCAGAAACCAGGTTACTAGTGGTAATCTGCCTTGAAGAATGCCTCTGAGCTGTAAATGGACCTGGAGATTTTAATGGCTTTGAAAATTGAGGTGATTTGAAGCCTTCAGTAAAACCACTTAGAGAAATTAAAAGAATTTCAGGGCCTGTTGGCTGGATTCCTTGGTTTATATGGCTTCATTGGAAGTCTAGTGGGTGCTCTTGACAGGAACGCTTTGGATTTATTAATGATAGGCTTTCAAATCATAGTAAAACTGTGTGTCAGCCACTATGGTAGGCATTTTACAGAAGTTTTCTTTCTTAATCCTCATGATTCTATGAGGAAGTATGGTAGAATATTAGTCCTGTTTCACAGATAAGAAAATAGAGGCTTAGCAGTGTTAAGAGTGATTTGTCCAAGTAAATTTTTATGAAGTCCTAGGCGGTATTTTTCAATAAGCTTTGTATAATCACACTTAGCAAGCAGATAACTTACTGGCATGTGCATCATTCCTGATACCACCTCTCTCTTCCTTTCATTCAGAATTACTAATTTCAGCTGGATTCAATTTGTTGTCAGTTGATTCTGTAGTAAGGCCATATGTTGCCCCTCTGGAGGTGCTTGTCAACTACTCTGGATGATGGGTAAGCAACTTGCTTGTGATTACAGCATGAATCAGCAGCAGAAACTTGCTGACCGGTATTCTGACCTCTAGGCTGAGCCACCTGTTAGAACTAGAGCTAGAAATGAGGATGCCAAGTAATTTAACTGTGAAAAACTTGTGGCCCTTAATTTGGTAATGGGGGGAGGCTGAGATTTACCTACTGCTACTTGGTGGAGACCTTTCCATTAGGGAAATGTGGAACAACTGAGAAGCTGGGTTAAGTTTTTAAGTCATTTATTTGTCGACTCTGGAGCCTGAGTTTAGTGGTCTTGTCCATTTTGGAATGTGTCTTGACGGTAGTTCTTGGCAGTTGTTCTCAGTGGTGGCTGTGCATCAGAATCTCCTCAGGAACTTTTTTTTTTCCCTCAAGACATTCTTGCTCTGGCACCCAGGCTGGAGTTCAGTGGCGCGATCTCAGCTCACTTTAACCTCTGCCTTCCAGGTTTAAGCAATTCTTCTGCCTCAGCCTCCTGAGTAGCGGGATTGCAGGTGTCCACCACCACACCGGCCTAATTTTTGTATTTTTAGTAGAGATGGGTTTCACCATGTTGGCCAGGCTGGTCTCAAACTCCTGACCTCATGAGGAACTTTAAAAAAAAAAAAATAGGGGTGTGTGGGGCCCCTTCCTAGGAATTTATTATCTTTTTTTTTTTGTAGAGATGGGGGTCTCACCATGTTGCCCAGGCTGGTCTCAAATTCCTGGCTTCAAATGATCCTCCCACCTTAGCCTCTCAAAGTGCTGGGGTTACAGGCATAAGCCACTGTGCCTGGCCTTTTTCTGATTCTTTAAGCCTAGATTGAACCCGTGGGTCCTGGGCATTCATAATTTAAAAAGTCTGTGCAAGTGATTCTGGTGTGCAGCCAGGATTGAGAACCACCACTCTTGAGATTTAAAACTTCACCCATAGTTCCTTCTCCCAGGAACTTGATATTTTTTCTGTTTTCCAAAATCTAAAGTGGATCATCTTATCACTCCTGTTCTACCCTCGAGTTTTTCCCATGTATATCCTGGCAAGTTGTCCACAAAACATTTCAAAAATAATACTCTGAATTTTATCTCTGGGTCCCAGGCCTCATGGTACCTTCAACCTTTAGCTGCCTTTTGCCTGGGTCTAGAGATAAGAGCCAGTCTCTCACTTGACATATCTGTCTTCATACCCTTAGGTAACTGGAAGACGAGAAACGAGTTGATTTTGGCAACTAAAATCACTAATCATGATGTGGTCAGTTGTTATGTGTTTTGGAAATGAGCAGTTTACTGTCTGTCAGTGAGCATTTCTGTAAGCATTATGAAACTGTTTCCTTGCCAGTGTGGTAATAAGTGAAGAAATGAAGACAGCCTTCTTGCTGAGTGCCAGTTTACTTTCTTTTTTTCTTTCTTTCTTTTTTTTTGAGACAGAGTTTTGCTCTTGTTGCCCGGGCTGGAGTGTAGTGTTGCAGTCTTGGCCTTGCCGCAACCTCCACCTCCCGGGTTCAAGCTATTCTCCTGCCTCAGCCCCCGGAGTAGCTGGGATTACAGGCATGCGCCACCATGCCCAGCTAATTTTTTGTATTTTTAGTAGAGACAGGGTTTCTCCATGTTGGTCAGGCTGGTCTCGAACTCCCGACCTCAGGTGATCCGCCCGCCTTGGCCTCCCAAAGCGTTGGGATTATAGGCATGAGCCACCGTGTCTGGCCAGTTTACTTTCTTAATAAGCCCTTGCCATGTAGAATCTGGCTTTACCTAAATCTATGCAAACCGTGAGGTGCATCTTGAAAGCAGCAGTTAGGGTCAAACAGGTAGGGTCCAGGATCATCTGAAACAGTCTTGGATAATGAGGTTGGAGGATATGTGTTTTCTTTATATACCTATCCTCGTAGAATCTCCTTTGCTTGAGGTGATGTGAAATGGAGTTAAGGAAAGCAAAGCAAGATAATGTGGCTGAGTTAGCTGGGGTTCTGCATCCCCTGAGTTTTCCTTTTTTTTTTTTTTTTTTTTTTTGAGACGGAGTCTCACTCTGTCGCCCAGACTGGAATGCAGTGGTGCGATCTCCGCTCACTGCAAGCCCCGCCTCCCGGGTTCACGCCATTCTCCTGCCTCAGCCTCCCGAGCAGCTGGAACTACAGGCGCCCGCCACCACGCCTGGCTAATTTTTTGTATTTTTAGTAGAGATGGGGTTTCACCATGTTAGCCAGGATGGTCTCTATCTCCTGACTTCGTGATCCACCTGCCTTGGCCTCCCAAAGTGCTGGGATTACAAGCATGAGCCATCGTGCCTGGCTTTTTTTTTTTTAGAGACAAGCTCTCGCTCTGTCACTTAGGCTGGCATGCAGTGGTGCAAACATAACTGACTGAAACCTTGAACTCCTTGGCTTAAGAGATCCTTGAACTCTTGAACCACTGTGCCTGGTTTATCTTTTTCTTTTTTTTTTGAGATGGAGTCTCACTGTGTCTCCCAGGCTGGAGTGCAGTGGCGCAATCTTGGCTCACTGCAAGCTCCGCCTCCCAGGTTCACACTGTTCTCCTGCCTCAGCCTCCTGAGTAGCTGGGACTACAGGCTCCCGCCACCACGCCTGGTTAATTTTTTGTATTTTTAGTAGAGACGGGGTTTCACCATGTTAGCCAGGATGGTCTTGATCTCCTGACCTCGTGATCCGCCCGCCTCAGCCTCCCAAAGTGCTGGGATTACAGGCGTGAGCCACCGTGCCTGGCCTTTTTCTTTTTTTGAGACAGAGGCTCACTCTGTAGCCCAGGGTGGAGAGCAGTGGTGCCATCATCCTTGAACTCTTGAACCACTATGCCTGGTGTATCTTTTTCTTTTTTTGAGACAGAGGCTCACTCTGTAGCCCAGGGTGGAGAGCAGTGGTGCCATCATAGCACACTGCAGCCTCAACCTTGGCTTAAGCAATCCTTCCAACTCAGCCTCTCAGCTAGGACTGCAGGTGTGTGCCACCACATTGGGCTAATTTTTAAATTTTTTGTAGAGATGGGGTCTTGCTATGTTGCCCAGGCTGGTCGCAAACTCGTGGACTCAAGTGATCCTCTTGCTTTGGCTTCCCAAAGTGTTGCGATAACCGGCATGAGCCACCAAGTCCAGCGCTGAAACTTTGCTTTCTAATTGTTACTACTAGTGCCATGTTTGACACTAACTGTTGCTAACTGAAGTAATAGGTAAAAGTTTAGTTTTTAAGTTCTAACTTTATTTATTTGTTTTTTGAGACAGAGTCTCACTCTGCTGCCCAGGCTGGAGTGCAGTGGCATGATTTCAGCTCACTGCAACCTCTGCCTCCCGGGTTCAAATGATTCTCATGCCTTAGCCTCCCAAGTAGCTGGGATTACAGGCGTGTGGCACCACACCTGGCTAATGTTTGTATTTCTAGTAAAGATGGGGCTTCACCATGTTGGCCAGGCTGGTCTCGAACTTCTGGCCTCATGTGATCTGCCTGCCTTGGCCTCCCAAAGTGCTGGGATTACAGGCATGAGCCACCATGCCTGGCCTTAAATTGTAACTAAGGTAAGGGTCACTGTCCGTAAGCAGGATTTAAGGGTAACTGGTAGGAGTGAACCTAGCCTGTTTCTGTGACTGTTCTGTTTACATTGCTGCCATTTCACATGGTTTAGATTGACTCCCAGGTTTTAGGTGGTCAGGTTTGGAGAGAATGACATCTCATTTATACAGTGAGGTTGACAGACTATGGGCGTGAAGTGGTTGCTTTCAAAATTTGGTCTCTGATTTATTAACTTACATTTTCTTCTTTCTGAGGCATTGTTTAACCTTGAATTTATTTAGCCTGCTATAAAAAGCTGGTGATTGTACTTACCAAGAAATAATTTTTTCTAAGTTTAAAAAAAATTACTCAGATAATATTACAGGTCTGCAGACAGGTACTTTTGTATAGTTATATCAGAATCTTAGAGGGTGAGGCCTGAGCATAGGAATTCCGTAAAAGCTCATCTGTGTGATTCCTATGAACTGGCAAGATTGAGAATCATTGTAATAAGATAAAAGTGGGGCCAGACCCCATGGCTCATGCTTATAATCCCAGCACTTTGGGAGGCTGAGGTGGGAAGATCACCTGAGCCTGGAGGATCGCCTGAGCCCAGGAGTTTGAGACCAGCCTGGGCAACATAGTGAGACCCCCGTCTGCACAAAAAAATTAAAAAATTAGGTCAGGCCTGATGGCTCACGCCTGTAATCCCAGCACTTTGGGAGGCTGAGGCTGGTGGATCGCTTGAGCTCAGGAGTTTGAGACCCGTCTGGGCAACATGGCAAAACCCCGTCTATATCAAAAATATAAATTAAGCCAAGAATGGTGTATATGCCTGGAGTCCCAGCTACTTGGGGGGCTGAGGCAGGAGGATTGCTTGAACCCAGGAGATGGAGGCTGCAGTAAGCCGAGATCATGCCACTGCACTCCAGCCTGGGTGACAAAAGTAAGATCCTGTCTCAAAATAAATTTAAAAATTAGCTGGGTGTGGTGGTGCACACCTGCAGTCCTAGCTGGGAGGCTGAGTTGGAAAGATGCTAAGCTGAGGTTGAGGCTGCAGTGTGCTATGATGGCACCACTGCTTTCCACCCTGGGGGAATAAAACATGCTGGGCGTGGTGGCTCATGCCTGTAATCCCAGTACTTTGGGAGGCCGAGGTGAGTGGATCACCTGAGGTCAGGAGGTCGAGACCAGCCTGGCCAATGTGGCGAAACCCCATCTCTACTGAAAATACAGAATTAGCCAGGCATGGTGGCTCATGCCTGTAATCCTAGCTACTTGGGAGGCCAAGGCAGGAGAATTGCTGGAACCCGGGAGGTAGAGGTTGCAGTGAGCCGAGATTGCGCCACTGCACTCCAGCCTGGGCAATAGAGTGAGACTGTTAAAAACAACAAAAAAAGATAAACCAGGCATGGTGGTTCATGCCTTTAATCCTAACAGTTTGGAAGGCCGAGGCAGGATTGCTTGAGTCCAGGAGTTGGAAACCAATCAGGGTAACAAAGTGAGACCCCAACTCTACAAAAAAAAAAAAAAAAAAAAAATTGGCTGGGAGTGTTGGCTCATGCCTATAATACCAGCACTTTGGGAGGCCGAGCAGATGGATCACTTGAGCTCTGGAGTTTAAGACCAGCCTGGGCAACAAAGGCAAACCTCGTCTCTACAAAAAACACAAAAATCAGCTGGACATGGTGATGAGTGCCTGTAGTCTCAGCTGCTCAGGAGGCTGAAGTGGGAGGGTGGCTTGAGCCTGAGAAGTGGAGGTTGTAGTGAACGAGATTGTGCCACTGCACTCTAGCCTGGGTGACAGAGCAAAACCTTGTCTCTAAATAAATAAAGTGCATAAGTAATTATTATGTTGTTAGAGTATAAATAAATCGGTGTAACGGTTCTAGAAAGCAACCTAGGGATGTGTAAATGGCTTTAATGACCATATTTTATCTGTCAGTTCCACTTTTTGAGAATTTGACATAATCACATAAGCCTCTGTGTAAAGAGACTCCCAATGGTATTATATTAAACTAACAAAAAATTAGAAGCCACCTAAATATACAACAATGGGGGATTGGTTACATTATTCTGTAAGTATGTGGCCAAGAAGGGTACAGCAATTAATCATGCTTCTGAAGACTAGGGATGCATAAAAATGCTCACAGAGTAGTAAGCAGAAAACAATATATCTTCTATGCTTGTCATTTTATATAAGATTTGTGACACGTATGTAAAATGGAGATTAAAAGGAAAACACTGTTAATGAGTTAGTGCTCTGTGGGTACTGGCAACTTTAAATTATTCTACACTATTTTCAGAATTGAACACATATTATAATTGAAGAGAAAAACAAGAAACATTTTTATTTTTTATTTTTTGAGACGGAGTCTCGCCCTGTCGCCCAGGCTGGAGTGCAGTGGCACGATCTCAGCTCACTGCAAGCTCTGCCTCCCGGGGTTCACGCCGTTCTCCTGCCTCAGCCTCCCGAGTAGCTGGGACTACAGGTGCCTGCCACCATGCCCGGCTAATTTTTTTTTTTTTTTTTTTTTTTTGTATTTTTAGTAGAGACAGGATTTCACTGTGTTAGCCAGGATGGTCTCAATCTCCTGACCTCGTGATCTGCCCACCTCCGCCTCCCAAAGTGCTGGGATTACAGGCATGAGCCACTGCGCCTGGCCATTTTTAAAAAGGATATGACTCAATCTGATCCAATATGCTTTTATTTATTTAATTAAATTTTTTTTTGAGATAATCTTGCTCTTTGCCCAGGCTAGAGTGCGGTGGCACGATCTCGGCTCACTGCAACCTCTGCCTCCCAGGTTCAAGCAGTTCTCCTGCCTCAGCCTCCCAAGTATCTGGGATTATAGGTGCCCGCCACCATGCACGGCTAATTTTTTGTATTTTTAATAGACATGGGGTTTCACCATGTTGGCCAGGCTGGTCTCAAACTCCTGACCTCAGGTGATCCACCTGCCTCGGCCTCCCAAAGTGCTGGGATTACAGGCGTGAGCCATTGCGCCCAGCCCCCAGTATGCTTTTAGAGCTCAACTTCTTTTGTTCTGTCAATTTAACAGCTTCTGAATTTGACCTCTAGAGCTTCTGTAAACACGGTTTTGCTGTTAATGCCTTTTGAATATATTTGCTAAGGCCTAGGACAACCCCTTGTAGTATAGAATCTGGTTATGTTATAGTAATTTAAAAAGGAATCTCTTCTGTCCTGTTACCAGGTAAAATACTTTTCCTTAATACAGAATGGCTGTTTCATTTCCTGTAACTTTATCTGACTGAACTTTTACAAGGACAGTGGTTAAGCTGTGTAAAGTAAAGACATTATGGATTGAGAATCCATGTGGTTTGATCTATGCTGTGTTTGTTTTGAGGGAGGGGACCCGTTAGGCTTCATTATTGCAAGAAAAAAACACTCTACTATGTGTTGTCTTGCTCAAAGCACTCATGCTCTGGCCCAAACCCAGATTCCTGAAGGTGGTCAAAGGGCCTATTCACCCTTATTTTTTGCTGGGAGGTGGAGGGCAGTTGGCTAAGTGAATGTATCAGCTTCTTAAGACGTTCTTTTGTGTTTCTTGCTTTCAGATGGAAAGAACTCCAGTGGATCCAAGCGTTATAATCGCAAACGTGAACTTTCCTACCCCAAAAATGAAAGTTTTAACAACCAGTCCCGTCGCTCCAGTTCACAGAAAAGCAAGACTTTTAACAAGATGCCTCCTCAAAGGGGCGGCGGCAGCAGCAAACTCTTTAGCTCTTCTTTTAATGGTGGAAGACGAGATGAGGTATGGAATTTGAGAATGTCCTTTCTAGAGCATAAGCATGAGATCTGATTCCATCCCCCGTCCCCCAGTTTATCAGTAGTTGAGAAGGGGAACAAGAGGTAGAGGAATAGATAATCAAAGCAGTCTTGAGTAGGCGAGAGGGTTAACCAGGTTTGAAACCTTGCCTCCTTTTTTCCCCTGAAGGTTATGAAAATTTCTTTGGAGGAAGGAAAATTTCCTTTATGACAAATTTGGGGTTCCTTAATTTGTATGGTCTTTCTGTTATCACTCTTGAATTAGAGGTACTTTTTGGAATATTTAGGTAATAAAATGACATTAATGACATTTGCCTTTGTAATCTAGCAAAATGTAAAATGCACATATCTATAGTCTCAAATTTTTTTAGGAGTTTCTTAGCTATGCTTCTGTAAGTGCATAAAGATATTTATGTACAAGGGTATTCACTGCTTTGTTTGTAGTTGCGAAATTGGGAAATAACCTAAATGCCTATCTACAAGAGACTGATAGAGTAAATTACGTTTCATACCATGCAATTATGATAGAATAAGACAGATAAAAAAAATATAGACTGAGGGAAGTAAAGGGATAGAGAGTAACAAGGAAAACAGTTTTAGAAGGTGCTTTAAAGACACCTTCTCTGAGGAGGTGGATTTTGAGAGAGACCTAAAAGAAGCAAGGGAGCACACTATATGGTTGTTTTAAGATGGTCTTGCTCTGTTTTAAGATGGTCTTGCTCTGTAGTACATTGGCATGATCATGGCTCACTGCAGCCTTGACCTCCTGGGCTCAAGTGATCCTCCCACCTCAGCTTTGAGTAGCTGGAAATACAGGTGCATGCCACCATGCCTGGCTAATTTTTTTCTTTTTCTTTTGTAGAGAGTGGATCTCACTATGTTGTCTAGGCTGCTCTTGAACTCCTGGCCTTAAGCAATCCTCTCATCTTGGCCTCCCAAAGTGCTGGGATTACAGGCGTGAGCCACCACACCTGGCCATGTTACATGGTTTTGAGGAAGAGTGTCTTAGCCTGAAGGAATAGCACATGCAAGGGACGGGAGGTGGTAGTGCGTTTATTGGTTTGAGGTAAAGCAAGTAGGCTACCGTAAGTGGAGGAGGAGAGGTAGGAAATGTACCCAAAGACTAGGAAAGGGATCAGATCATGTGGGGCTTTGAAGGACTTTGGCTTTTGTTCAGAGAGATGAGAAGCCATTGAAAGGTTTAAGGAGAAAAGTAAGGTAACCTGATGCGGAGTTTTAAAGGGGAAGAGTGGAAGCAGGAAGACTAAGAGACTACAAAGATATTCTTGGTGAGAGTGATGGAAGCTTTGAAAGAGGGTGAGTGATGGAGGTGGTGAGAGACGTTAAGATTTGAGATATTACTTCCATATAGAGCCAAGACTTTTTGTTAGATGTGGGGTCTGAGCAGAGAAAAGGATGAGTAATGTTTTTGGCATAAGCCCAATTCAGGTACCTTTTGCTGGAATGGAGAACATTCATTCAAGAAGAGCACAAAGTTGTTTTGGGAGAGGGGAATAGGGTTGAGATAAAGAACTTCAGTTTGGAAATGTTATATGTACATTGAAATTCCTATTTGATAAATATAAGCAGAATATAAGTAGAGGTAGGTAGTTAACTGTGAATCAGCAGTCAAGGAAGAGACCCAGGTTAGAGAGCTGTCAGCATACAGTTGGTGCTTAAAGCTGTGGAACTAAGTGAGATAGATTAAGGAGTGAGTGTTCCAAAAACGGATTAGGTTCAAGAACTGAACCTCTGAGTCTGGATAAGAAACCAGCAGAAGAGAGCACAGTCAGGGCGGGAGGAAAATTGCTGAAAGATGTTGCAGAAGGTGATCACTTTTGTCAAGTGTTGCTGATAGGTTAAGAATAGGACTGAAAGTTGACCATTCGTTTTGAAAATGGCATGTAGATTGGAGAGAATAGGAGGATGGGAAGAAGAAACGCAAATTTACACAGTACTTTTCAGTGGCTTTGCCCTAAAGGGGAGCAGAGATGTGAGGCGGTGCTTGAAGGGAATATGAGCTTGAGGGATTTTTTTTTTCTTTCTTTTTTTTTTTTTGAGATGGAGTCTCGCTCTGTCCCCCCAGGCTGGAGAGCAGTGGCGCAATCTCGGCTCACTGCAACCTCCGCTCTTGGGTTCACGCCATTCTCCTGCCTCAGTCTCCCGAGTAGCTGGGACTACAGCTGGGACTATTAGCCCACCACCACGCCCGGCTAATTTTTTTTGTATTTTTAGTAGAGATGGGGTTTCACCGTGTTAGCCACGGTGGTCTCGATCTCCTGACCTTGTGATCCGCCCGCTTCGGCCTCCCAAAGTGCTGGGATTACAGGCGTGAGCCACCGCGCCCGGCTGAGGGATTTTAAGATTAGGGAAATGATAGCGTGTCTGTGCTCATGGGATGGTTCTGGTGAGAGGCAAAGTGATGTGGGGAAAAGGGAGAGAATTGCTGAGCAATGTCCTTGAGTCCTTGAGATCTAGTGAGAAGTGGAGCAGTTGTCTTAGATAGGAACTCTACCAGTTCATCCCCAGTAACAAAAGGAAGGCCTGGTGATGGAGGTGGGTTCAGAGGTAGTTGGAATTCTTTTCTGATTGTTCTGATTTTCTCAATGGAATATCTAAGGTGAGCCAAGAGGAGATTTGGAAGCCTGAGGAGTGAAGGAGTTGTCTGGGAAAGTGAGGGAATGAATGGACTGCAGAAGCGTACTAGGATTGTAGTACTTCCAGGCACATGAGGGTCTACTGTGGTGAGGCTGGTTGCTGTGGTTGTATTTGTTAGCCCTGTTTGTCTGCTCCAGGGCTGATGTGGAATAGGAAAAGAGTTGAATTAATCAGGGGAAGGTTTTGCCAGGTGAATACAGCAGATATATGAAGAAGTGGGTGATGGGGCCGGGCGCAGTGGCTCACAGCTGTAATCCCAGCACTTTGGGAGGCCAAGGAGGGTGGATCTCCTAAGGCCAGGAGTTTGAGACGGGCCTGGCTAACGTGGCAAAACTCTGTCTCTACTAAAAATACAAAAATTAACCGGGCGTGATGGCAGGTGCCTGTAATTCCAGTTACTTGGGAGGCTGAGGCAGGAGAATTGCTTGAACCCAGAAGGTGAAAGGTGCAGTGACCTGAGATCACACCACTGCACTCCAGCTTGGGTGACCGAGCAAGACTCCATCTCCAAATAAATAAGTGAATAAATAAATAATAAATAAAAATTTAAAAAAGGAAGTGGGCAGTGGACCACAGGATCTAAGCCAAATCTGAGGGGTTGGATCATTGATTTGGAGGTCCTAGTGGGGGTAAAGAATTGTTGGAGTCAGGACTAAACCTGGGGAAGGAGTGTATTCCTGTCTGGACAACAGAATGCTCAAAGTTAAGATAGTGGAAGAGGTTGTGGTTGTTGGTCTAGACTATAGAACACTCCTGTCTAATAGATCAAGCCATGTGTGTAATCATACATTTTCTAGCTGCCTGCGCTAGAGAAGTAAAAAGTCCATTTTAATATGTTTAATATATTAAATTCAATATATCTAAAATCTAAAAGTTTACCACGTGGTACAGCCACATTTCAAGTGCTTAGTAGCTACATGTAGCTACTGGCTGCTGTGTTGGACATTACAGCTGTAGAAGGGAAACCTGTAGGTGTGGTTGGCTGAGATGGGAGGGGCAAGCTAATTGGAAGAGAGGAGGTCAAGGACCTGGAGTTCAGGGTATTGCGAGGATAATCAGGAAGTATGAGTGGCGTCAGAGAAAGTGACAGTGGGCCAGCTAGGACAAGCTGAAGATGATAAAAGGTTGAGAATGTGGAGGATTTTGTTGACTGAGCACAAGCTCTTAGATCTAAGTTTGGGGCATTAAGGGTGGAAGACCGTTTGATTAAAGAGATCAGAGCCATGTGGAGATGAAAAATAAGGGATGACCTGGAAGTCCTGGGCTTCCTGTGTTGCACAAGCAAACAGAATGTGGAGAATGTGGCGTTTTTTTGTTTTTTGTTTGCTTTTTTTTTTTTTTTTTTTTGGACGAAGTCTCGCTTTGTCGTCCAGGCTAGAGTGCAGTGGCGTGATCTCGGCTCACTGCCAGCTCTGCCTCCTGGATTCACGGCATTCTCCTGCCTCAGCCTCCCGAGTAGCTGGGACTATAGGTGCCCGCCACCATGCCCAGCTAATTTTTTGTATTTTTAGTAGAGACAGGGTTTCACTGTGTTAGCCAGGATGGTCTTGATCTCCTGACCTTGTGATCCGCCCGCCTCAGCCTCCCAAAGTGCTGGGATTACAGGCATGAGCCACCGCACCCGGCCCAGAATGCGGCGTTATCTTTAAGCTTGGTTGTTAATATAAAAAAGGAAGTTATCTGACTGGATGGTATACCACCAGTTGTATTTAATTATTTTTAATTTATTATTTTTGAGACAGGGTCTTGTGGTGTCGCCCAGGCTGGAGTGCAGTGGCATGATCGTGGCCCACTGCAGCCTTGACCTACTGGGCTCAAATTATCCTCCCACCTCAGCCTTCCAAGTAGATGGGACCACAGGCATGCATCACTAAGCCTGGCTAATTTTTAAATTTTTTGTAGAGACATGGGATCACTGTGTTGTCTAGACTGGTCTCAAACTCCTGGCCTCAAATGATCCTCCCTCCTTGGCCTCCTAAAGCACTGGGATTATAGATGTGAGCCACTGCGCCCATCCTAGTGTTTTGTTTTTTTTTTTTGAAATGGAGTTTTGCTCTTGATGCCAGGCTGGAGTGCAATGGTGTGATCTTGGCTCACTGCAACCTCCGCCTCTCGGGTTCAAGCGATTCTCCTGCCTCAGCCTCCCGAGTAGCTGGTATTTCAGGCACCTGCCACTGTACCCGGCTAATTTTTTTTTTTTTTTTCAGTAGAGATGGGGTTTCACCATATTGCCCAGGCTGGTCTCGAACTCCTGACCTCAGGTGATCCGCCTACCTCAGCCTCCCAAAGAGCTGGGATTACAGGCATGAGCTACTATTCCTGGTCACCCATCCTGATTTTATTTTTAAATTTTAGATTTTATTTTTTAGACACAGAATCTCACCCTGTTGCCCAGGCTGGAGTGCAGTGGCTATTCGCAGGTGTATCATAGTGCACTGCAACCTTGAATTCCTGGGCTCAAGTGCCCCTCTTCAGCCTCCTGAGTGGCTGAGAGTGCAGGTGTGCATTACCATTGCCTAGCTTTGTATTTATTTTTAAAGACTGTATTAGTCCATTCTCTCATTGCTATTAAGAACTACCTGAGACTGGGTAATTTATGAAAAAGAGAGGCTTAATTGACTCGCAGTTCTGCAGGCTGTACAGGAAACATGGCTGGGGAGCCCTCAGGGAACTTACAGCGGGAGAACGGGAAGCAGGCACATCTTAGGAGGAAGACTGCATAAGAGGAAATGCTACATACTTTTTTTTTTTTTTGAGCTGAGGTCGCGCCACTGCACTCCAGCCTGGGCGACAGAGTGAGACTCTGTCTCAAAAAAAAAAAAAAAAAAATTCCTCTTCCTGGCCGGGCGAGGTGGCTCATGCCTGTAATCCCAGCACTTTGGGAGGCTGAGGTGAGTGGATCACCTGAGGTCAAGAGTTGGAGACCAGCATGGTCAACATGGTGAAACCCTGTCTCTACTAAAAATACAAAAATCAGCTGGGTGTGGTTTAATCCCACACACCTGTAATCCCAGCTACTCAGGAGGCTGAGGCAGGAGAGTCACTTGAACCTGGGAGGCAGAGGTTTTAGTGAGCCAAGATCGTGCCATTGCACTCCAGCCTGGATGACAGAGTAAGACTCCATCTCATAAAAAAAAAACTGTGTAAAAGGAGGGTTATTTTTGGGTTTCTGCTATAAATCAGTGTCATCCTAATCTGAAATACTGATTCATTCTCATTCTCTCTAGGTAGCAGAGGCTCAACGGGCAGAGTTTAGCCCTGCCCAGTTCTCTGGTCCTAAGAAGATCAACCTGAACCACTTGTTGAATTTCACTTTTGAACCCCGTGGCCAGACGGGTCACTTTGAAGGCAGTGGACATGGTAGCTGGGGAAAGAGGAACAAGTGGGGACATAAGCCTTTTAACAAGGAACTCTTTTTACAGGCCAAGTGAGTATTGCTACCCCTCAGAGGAAAGGGAAAGTAGGACTCTCCGGATAGCTGTGGTGCCTCTGTGAGAGGCTTTTTTTAAGCTATTGTGGGAAAGAAGCAGAAAGGGAATTGGTCTCGTTCTTTTTCTGTTCACCACTGCCCCGCCCTTCCTTTCTTTTACCCACTTTCCAGGTGGATGTTTTTGGTACTTAATATAATGCTTAAATAACTGTTAGTATCATGATAAGGTAGAAAACATGTTTGGAATTGGACCTAGATTTGAATCTTGTTTCGGCCTTTGACCTTAAGTAACTTAACAGCTTTGAGATTTAGCCTCTCCTTTATAAGGAAGAGGAAAGTTTTTTTTTTTTTTTTTGAGGTGTAGTCTCGCTCTGTCACCCAGGCTAGAGTGCGGTGGCGTGATCTCGGCTCACTGCAACCTCTGCCTCCCGGGTTTAAGTGATTTTTTTGCCTCAGCCTCCCGAATAGCTGGGACTACAGGTGCATACCACCACCCCGTCTAATTTTTGTATTTTTTTTTTTTGATAGGGATGGGGTTTCACCATATTGGCCAGGCTGGTCTCAAACTCCTGACCTCGTGATCCACCTGCCTCGGCCTCCCAAAGTGCTGGGATTACAAGCATGAGCCACCATGCCCAGCCAGGAAGAGGAATTCTTTTTTTTTTTTTTTTTTTGAGACAGAGTCTTGCTCTGTCACCCAGGCTGGAGTGCAGTGGCACGATCTCAGCTCGCTGCAAGCTCCGCCTCCCGGAGCTTCATGCCATTCTCCTGCCTCAGCCTCCCGAGTAGCTGGGACTACAGGCGCCCACCACCTGGCTAATTTTGTTTTTGTATTTTTAGTAGAGATAGTGTTGCACCGTATTGGCCAGGATGGTCTTGATCTCCTGACTTCATGATCCACCCGCCGCGGCCTCCCAAAGTGCTGGGATTACAGGCGTGAGCCACGGCACCCAACCAGGAAGAGAAAATTTCTTAAGAGACAATTGAATGACAAGTTGAAGTGCTTGGCATACATTTGCTCAAATATGATCCCCTTTTGTTTCCTTTTGTGTGGCCTTAGTCATAATTGAAGATTCGACTTTGGATCTAGACTGAAGTAACCGTTTTGTACTTTATATGAACTGATGAACTGGTTTCAAATACTAATGACAGTCTTCTGTTTTTTTTTTTTTTTTTTGGTGACGGAGTCTCCCTCTGTCGCCCAGGCTGGAGTGTAGTGGTGTGATCTCGGCTCCCTGCAGCTTCTGCCTCTCAGGTTCAAGTGATTCTCCTGCCTTAGCCTCCTAAGTAGCTGGGACTACAGGCGCGTGTCACCATGCCCGGCTAATTTTTTTTGTATTTTTAGTAGAGACGGGGTTTCACCGTGTTAGCCAGGATGGTCTTGATCTCCTGACCTCGTGATTCACCTGCCTCGGCCTCCCAAAGTGCTGGGATTACAGGTGTGAGCCACCACGCCTGGCCTAATTTTTCTATTTTTAGTAGAGATGGGGTTTCACCCTGTGGGCCAGGCTGGTCTCTAACTCCTGACCTCAAGTGATCCACCCACCTTGGCCTCCCCAAGTGCTGGGATTACAAGTGTGAGCCACTGTGCCTGGCCGAGAACAGTCTTTTCAACTGCCTTGAAGACTAGCCATTTTCTGGGGTTCTAAGGGGTGAGAGAGGAAATCTGGCTTACTGCTGTTTGATGGAGTCACAGTCTAGGTTAATTTTAGTTCAAGGG
Organism: Pan paniscus; assembly: GCF_029289425.2. Lineage (NCBI taxonomy): Eukaryota > Metazoa > Chordata > Mammalia > Primates > Hominidae > Pan > Pan paniscus. The sequence continues at coordinate 128,624,636 of NC_073259.2, forward strand.
ATGCCTTCGGGGAATTTGGCTGGACTTGGAAGCAGAAGAAAACAGTTCATGGATTTAGACTTCTGCCTGCTGAGTCTTTGGGTTCTTTCCAGAGCTGGAGCTCAGAACTGAGGCTGAGGTCCTAGTGCAGTGCCTCATGAACCAGGGCTGCTAATGGCCTGCATTTGATTTCTAAGTGAATAGATGACAATTTCTGCTGAGGGTTTATTGGTAGATCCTGACAGTCTAGCTTTTTCCTGTCTTCTTTCCTATTTCTAGCTGCCAATTTGTGGTGTCTGAAGACCAAGACTACACAGCTCATTTTGCTGATCCTGATACATTAGTTAACTGGGACTTTGTGGAACAAGTGGTGAGTAGCTCAGCCAAGCCCATAAGCTATGAATGGGAGCACTAAATAAAGGCACTGTGGTGACGCAGCAGCTGTTGGCTGTGTGCACTGCTTGATACCCTTTTCTGCCTGGCCTTTCTATAGATGTTTCCCAGAGGTCAGTTCCTGGTTCTTCCTGGAGTCAATTTTGTGACTAATTGGCCTGTAGGGATGGTGTATGAAAGGCTCTGATCTGAAGATGTGTAAGCTGGGAAGTAGTAACCCCTTACCCTCCTGACCTGGGTTGGGCTCATTACAGGGCCATTGCTTTATTGGCAGCCATTCGTAGCAATCACTATCAAAGTAGGCCTCAGCCTTGTGGCAGGGAGGCACATGAATGAGCCACACAGTTGTACTTTTCTTTTTTGAGAAAGAGTCTCACTCTGTTGCCCAGGCTGGAGTACAGTGGTGTGATCTTGGCTCACTGCAACCTCTGCCTCCAGGGTTCAAGCAATTCTCATGCCTCAGCCTCCTGAGTAGCTGGGATTACAGGCACCCGCCACCACGCCTGGCTAATTTTTGTATTTTTAGTAGAGACGGGGTTTCACCTTGTTGGCCAGGCTGTTTTTGAACTCCTGACTGCAAGTGATCCACCCACCTTGGCCTCCCAAAGTGTTGGGGTTACAGGCGTGAGCCACTCTATCTGGCCCAGTTGTACTTTTTTTTTTCTGAGACGGAGTTTCGCTCTTGTTGCCCAGGCTGGAGTACAGTGGTGCAATCTTGGCTCACTGCAACCTCTGCCTGCCAGGTTCAAGTGATTCTCCTGCCTCAGCCTCCCGAGTAACTGGGACTACAGGCATGCACCACCACTCCCAGCTAATTTTTTTTTGTATTTTTTTTTAGTAAAGATGGGGTTTCTCCATGTTGGTCAGGCTGGTCTTGAATTCCTGTCCTCAGGTGATCCTCCCGACTTGGCCTCCCAAAGTGGTGGGATTACAGGCATGAGCCATCGTAACTGGCCTCCTTTTTTTTTTTTTTTTTTTTTGAGACAGTCTTGCTCTGTCGCCCCAGCTGGAGTGCAGTGGCGCGATGTTGGCTCACTTGTAACCTCCACCTCTTGGGTTCAAGCAATTCTCATGCCCCAGCCTCCTGAGTAGCTGGGATTACAGGCGTGCACCACTATGCCTGGCTAATTTTTGTATTTTCATTAGAGACGGGGTTCCACCGTGTTGTCCAGGCTTGTCTCAAACTCCCAGCTTCAAGTGATCAACCTGTCTCGGCCTCCCAAAGTGTTGGGATTACAGGCGTGAGCCACCACGCCCAGCTTCAGTTGCACTTTCAAAGCCACTGATGTGTTTTCTACTGAAGTTATAAACTCTAGGTATCCCCTTGTTGGTCCTAGTAGGGTATCTGTTGAAGAATAATAATTTCAAAATGATGGGCACTTTTTCTTTATGAGCAGGGGCTTTTGACCTTAAAGCTTGAACTCTCGCCGGGCGCGGTGGCTCACGCCTATAATCCCAGCACTTTGGGAGGCTGAGGCGGGCGGATCACGGGGTCAGGAGATCGAGACCATCCTGGCTAACACGGTGAAACCCCGTCTCTACTAAAAAAAAAAATTAGCCCGGCGCAGTGGCGGGTGCCTGTAGTCCCAGCTACTCGGGAGGCTGAGGCAGGAGAATGGCGTGAACCCGGGAGATGGAGCTTGCAGTGAGCCGAGATGGCGCCACTGCACTCCAGCCTGGGTGACAGAGTGAGACTCCGTCTCAAAAAAAAAAAAAAAGCTTGAACTCTCACTACTGTGAAAATGTATAAAATCATCTGAGAATGACATAGAAAGCATAAAAACTTAAGTTTTATTAAAAAAAAAATGAAGTCTTTTTAATGCGTTCTTTGTTGGAAGTTACTGGTAGATTACTTCTAGACCCTTTTTAGGCCTTTATGCATACATATTAAGTTTTTTTATAAATGGGAATATAGTGATTTGTCACTTTTTTCTATTTAATGTAGAACCCCCAACATACCTGTTGTGTATTAGTTTTATTATATTTAACGGTTATTATGGTTTCCTTGATGCTTTGCTTAAAGAGCTATCATACAAAGCCAGGCGCGGTGGCTCACGCCGGTAATCCCAGGACTTTGGGAGGCCGAGGCGGGCGGATCACAAGGTCAGGAGATCGAGACCATCCTGGCTAACACGGTGAAACCCCGTCTCTACTAAAAAATTAGCTGAGCGTGGTGGCAGGCGCCTGTAGTCCCAGCTACTCCGGAGGCTGAGGCAGGAGAATGGCGTGAACCGGGGAGGTGGAGCGTCTCAAAAAAAAAAAAAAAAAAGAAAAAAATTATCATACATGTACCTACATTGTAAACAATTTTAGGAAGATATGTTGAGTATAAGGATGTACGGGGATAGAGATGAGAGAGATGGGGATGAGAGAGTAGAGAGGCCTAAAACTTTGACAGTCCCTAATCAATTCTTCAAGCAGTGAACCTTCTGGTGGCATTTTGTTTCAGCGCATTTGTAGCCATGAAGTGCCATCTTGCCCAATATGCCTCTATCCACCTACTGCAGCCAAGATAACCCGTTGTGGACACATCTTCTGCTGGGCATGCATCCTGCACTATCTTTCACTGAGTGAGAAGACGTGGAGTAAATGTCCCATCTGTTATAGTTCTGTGCATAAGAAGGATCTCAAGAGGTGAGATTGAGACATTTACTCAGTTATATCCCAATCTCTTCACTCCTTGCCCTGCTACATATAAGTGTCCATGTTTCAGTGTTGTTGCCACAGAGTCACATCAGTATGTTGTTGGTGATACCATTACGATGCAGCTGATGAAGAGGGAGAAAGGGGTGTTGGTGGCTTTGCCCAAATCCAAATGGATGAATGTAGACCATCCCATTCATCTAGGAGGTGAGTTCTTTAAATTTTGGGGACAAATAATCCTGGGTACATTCTTTAAGGTGATTGAATATATCTAAGCATCAGAAAGTGAAGCCTTTGGGCAGGGCACATCTGGCATGTTCATATTAGTCATAGGATTCCAGTAGGTTAGGGTGGGGTTTGTAGAGAGTAGATTAATTATTGTTTTCAAGTTTGTTTAATCTATACATCCTAATTTTTCATTTTGCAAGGTTTTATTACATAGTGTCTTTCACTGTGCCCAGTCTTAGAGGTTCTGTGGTCAGCCAGTCTTGGTGCCTGTCGTCAAGAAACTCAGTAGTCCGATAGAAGAGACAGACTGGTAGACTGGCCATTAGGATGAAGAGTGTGATAAGTGCTCACAATGAATGCCAGAGATGTATTCCCTGTGTTTCATGCAGAAATGAGCATTTGATTAAAATAGCATTTCAGTCTCTGGGGAAAAGATAGATTTCTCAATAAATGGTATTGAAACAATTGATTCTCCCTAAGGAAAAAATAAAATTAGATTCCTATTTCATAACATTCATGAAATTAATTCCAGATAGATTGAAGAAGTAAATGTAAAAAATCCAAAAGTTTTAACCTTTTTATTTAAAAGAAAATATAGGACAATTTCTTTATAAATCCTCAGATGTGCATCTGTCTAAAGGATTGTGTGTTCTCATTTGGGTGGTAAATGTGTGTGTGTAATATTTTTTTCCTAGTGATTTTGACTGTTTAAATGTTTAACAACTTAAAACATTAAAAATGTGTATTAATTAAAAAAAAAATCCTCAGATATGGGTGGATTTTTGAACCAGGCTGAAATGATAGATGCTGTAAAAGACTGATTAATTTTATTTTTATTTTATTTATATATATATAATATAATATGTATATATATATTTTTTTTTGAGACAGAGTCTGGCTCTGTCACCCAGGCTGGAGTGCAGTGGCATGATCTTGGCTCACTGCAACCTCTGCCTCCCGGGTTTGAGCGATTCTCGTGCCTCAGCCTCCCGAGTAGCTGGGACTACAGGCGCCTGCCACCATGCCTGGCTGATTTTTTTTGTATTTTTAGTAGAGACGGGGTTTCACCATGTTGGCAGGCTAGTCTCGAACTGCCGAGCTCAAGTGATCTGCCCACCTTACCTCCCAAAGTGCTGGGATTACAGGCGTGAGCCGCTGTGACCGGCCAAGAAAACCACTTTTAGTGTCCACAGAATTTTCGTTAATGAACATACCATCATGTCATTAACCCTTTATTTGAGATGGAATCTCACTTTGTCGCCCGGGCTGGAGTGCAGTGGCAATAATTACTTTTAATTAATTAAATTCATTAAAATAATTAAAATTAATTACTTTAATTAATTAAATTAATTTAACTTTTAATTTAAAATTATATTTTTTTATTTTAAAAAATTAACTGGGCATGCTGGTATAGTTAATTTTTTATTTTTATTTTTAGCAGAGATGAGGTCTTGCTATGTTGATAGGCTGGTCTTGAACTACTCTTTTTTTTTTTTTTTGAGTCGGAGTCTTGCTCTGTTTCCCAGGCTGGAGTGCAATGGTGTGATCTCGGCTCACTGCAACCTCCACCTCCTCGGTTCAAACGATTTTCCTTCCTCAGCTTCCTGAGTAGCTGGCATTTCAGGCACCTGCCACCACGCCCAGCTAATTTTTGGTTTTTTTTGTGTGTGTGTTGTGCTTTTTTTGTTTTTGTTTTTGTTTTGAGATGGAGTCTCACTCTGTTGCCAGGCTGGAGTGCAGTGGTGCAATCCCGGCTCACTGCAATCTCCGCCTCCCAGGTTCAAGAGATTCTACTGCCTCAGCGTCCTGAGTAGCTGAGATTACAGGCACGCACCACCACACCTGGCTAGTTTTTGTATTTTTAGTAGAGACGGGGTTTCACCATGTTGGCCAGCATGGTCTCAATCTCTTGATCTTGTGATCCGCCTACCTCAGCCTCCCAAAGTGCTGGGATTACAGGTGTGAGCCACTGTGCTCCGCCTGGTGTTATTTTTTTTTAATTTTATTTTTTGAGGCAGAGTTTTGCATTTGTTGCCCAGGCTGGAGTGCAATGGTGCGATCTTGGCTCACTGAAACCTCTGCCTCCTGGGTTCAAGCGATTTTCTTACTCCAGCCTCCCTAGTAGCTGGGATTATAGGCGCCCGTCACCACGCCCAGCTAATTTTTTGTATTTTTAATAGAAACAGGGTGTCTCTATGTTGGCCAGGCTGGTTTCGAACTCTTAACTTCAGGCGATCCACCTGCCTCAGCCTCCCAAAGTGCTGAACGTGAGCCACCACACCCAGCTGGCTTGGTCTTAAACTTCTAAACTCAAGCAATCTTCCTGTCTTGGCCTCTCAAAGTACTGGGATTATAGGTGTGAGCCACTGCGCTGGTCCACCATTTCTTTATTCTTTATTGTTGAGCTTTTCTTTTTCTGTGTGTGTTTTTTTTTGTTTTTTGAGACAGAGTTTCGCTTTTGTTGCCCAAGCTGGAATGCAGTGGCATGATCTTGGCTCACTGCGACCTCTGCCTCCTGGGTTCAAGCGATTCTCCTGCCTCAGCCTCCCAAGTAGCTGGGATTACAGGCATGCCCTACCACGCCCGACTAATTTTTTTGTATCTTTAGTAGAGACGGGGTTTCACCATGTTGGTCAGGCTGGTCTCGAACTCTTGATCTCAAGTGATCCACCCGCCTTGACCTCCCAAAGTGCTGGGATTACAGGTGTGAGCCATGGTGCCTGGCTGGTTTGAGCTTTTCTGATATTACATACAATGCTGTAATAATAAACGCGTGACTAACGTTTTGACTACATCTCTGGGTTTCTTAGATTTCTTATATCAAGAGCAGAGCTACAGACCTTATTTTAAGACCATTGTTAAATTATTTTCTAGGAAATCATGCTAAATTACCCCATTTTCACCCCAGAGAAAAGGCTGTATTTGAAAATTCCTATTTAGCTACACCATCATGAGCTTTGAATGTTGCATTTCTTTGATCTTGCTGGCATTCTTATAGATGAACAGCACAGCCAGTACTCCAAGTTGCTGCTGGCCTCTAAGGAGCAGGTGCTGCACCGGGTAGTTCTGGAGGAGAAAGTAGCACTAGAGCAGCAGCTGGCAGAGGAGAAGCACACTCCCGAGTCCTGCTTTATTGAGGCAGCTATCCAGGAGCTCAAGGTGAGAGGATGCATTGGAGATGCTAAACCTTTTCACTTTCTCGGCGTTCTGTGGTGAAAACCAGAAATGCTAAACCTTTTCACTCTGTCGGGGGTGAGATGATGGACGCTGGGGATTAAGTTAGTTCCATTCCACATTTAAGACAATAAGCAGAGAATGGCTAAAAAAGCCAATTTGTTTTGGGCTTTGTTTGATGACAGTAGAGAAGGTTTAACCTAGGGCTTTTAAAGCTCTTTCTAGAGCTGAAAGGAACAAGTCAAAATGATTTTATAACTAATTGTGACAGTGGAGTTTTTTAGATTAGCTATGTTCTTAAAGCAAGTTAGAGTTCTTTGTTTTCTGGGAAAATACTCAAGATTCTATTCTAGAGGTGTTTTGAAAGACATTGTGGAGAAAGTATTATGGCCTGCCCAGTATGCCTTAGGAGTACCTGAAACGGCAAGAATTACACAAGAACAGAATTCCCTGGGTCTTTTATCTTCCACAACAGAGATTCTTGAAGCATCACAACCACTGGTTGTTAGGTCCCACTTTGAGATATTGATTGCATAGGTTAAACTCAGTAGGCTCAGTAATTGGCATATAACAAGTTCTAGGGTGATTCTGATGGCTGCTCATCCCCAGACCACACTCCTGGAACCACTGATCTAGCTTAGAGCAATAGAAGCCCATATTTATTGAGTGATCAGCATTTGATAGGACCTGTGCTATACACATTTATCTCACTTAAGCTTCTAGTGTGGTAGATAGAACTATCCCCTTTCATGGATGAGGAAACTGAATCCTGGGTTGGGTAATTTGCTAGTAAGGGATGCAGCTGGTATTTGAATTCCCTTCTCCCTGACTCCCAAGGGCTCCTTGGGTAGAGTCCTGTATATTTAACTTTTGCTTTCTTTCTATAATACGTTGCAGCCGTATTTGTTCAAATGCCATTACAGGCATAAGAAAGGCTACATAGAATTAGAGCTGTCCAGGCTGAGGTGGAGTTAGCTAAACCCTTCCTACTACTCTGGACCTCTGTCTGAGCATAGTTTGTAAAAACTAGGTTAGTTTCATGTTCTTAGATTTCTGTTCTGGAAGTTTTTTGTATAGTGTTGTTAGTGTCAGATTCTGTTTTATTTATTTTTTTTAACTTTTAAGTTCAGGGGTACAAATGCAGGTTGTTACATGGTAAACCTGTGTCATGGGGGTTTGTTATACAGATTTTCACCCAGGTATTAAGCTTAGTACCCATTAGTTATTTTTCCTGATCCCCTCCCTCCTCCCACTCTCCACCCTCTGATAGGCCTCAGTGTGTGTTCCCCTCTATGTGTCCATGTTTCATCATTTAGCTCCCACTTAGAAGTGAGAACATGCATGCGATATTTGGTTTTTCTTTTTCTTTCTTTTTTTTTTTTTTTTTTTTTTTTTGAGACAGAGTTTTGCTCTCGTTGCCCAGGCTGGAGTGCAGTGGCGTGATCTCGGCTCATCACAACCTCTGCCTCCAAGGTTCAAGTGATTCTCCTGCCTCAGCCTCCTGAGTAGCAGGAATTACAGGCATGCCCCACCATGCCTGGGTTATTTTGTATTTTTAGTAGAGATGGGGTTTCTCCATGTTGGTCAGGGTGGTCTTGAACTTCCAACCTCAGGTGATCCGCCCACCTCAGTCTCCCAAAGTGCTGGGATTACAGGCATGAGCCACCACACCTGGCCATATGTGTCTTTACAGTAGAATGATTTATATTCCTTTGGCTATATACCCAGTAATGGGATTGCTGGGTGAAATTGTATTTCTGTCTTTAGGTCTTTGAGGAATCACCACACTGTCTTCCACAATGATTGAACTAATTTACACTCCCCAGTGTCAGATTCTAAGCAGATTCCAATCCTTAGTGGGTATTGCATGCTTTTTGCTTCCTGTTTCCCTCAAAGTTGAGATATTTAAGCACCTAATTTCTTCCCATTGGGTCTCATTGCCTTTTAACTTTTGGTCCTGTTGAGAGGCCATTCTAAGCCCTTGCCCTTCAAGCTAAGTGTGTGTCTGGAAACTTAACCTTCTCTGGTGTTCTCCCTGGCCACGTTAGACTCGGGAAGAGGCTCTGTCGGGATTGGCTGGAAGCAGAAGGGAGGTCACTGGTGTTGTGGCTGCTCTGGAACAACTGGTGCTGATGGCTCCCTTGGCGAAGGAGTCTGTTTTTCAACCCAGGAAGGTTAGTGTGTTCCTGTTACTAAGTGGCTGCCGTTCCTCAAATGCTGTCATTGAGCTGGTAGGCATTACTGTGAGATCTAAACCTTCTCAAGAGAAGAGGGGACAATGAGTATTTTCTGTATGCTTGTTATTAGTTCTTTCCCCAGGGGTGTTAAATCAGTGAACACGACAGCTAAGATAAACATCTAGGGAGCTTGGCTCTTAGGTCTGCATTTGCCACATTGCTTTCGGAAAGCAGGAGATATACTTTCTGTTGACTTAGAGTTTGCTGCAACAGGGTGTGCTGGAGTATCTGTCTGCCTTCGATGAAGAAACCACGGAAGTGTGTTCTCTGGACACTCCTTCTAGACCTCTTGCTCTCCCTCTGGTAGAAGAGGAGGAAGCAGTGTCTGAACCAGAGCCTGAGGGGTTGCCAGAGGCCTGTGATGACTTGGAGTTAGCAGATGACAATCTTAAAGAGGGGACCATTTGCACTGAGTCCAGCCAGCAGGAACCCATCACCAAGTCAGGCTTCACACGCCTCAGCAGCTCTCCTTGTTACTACTTTTACCAAGGTGAGGGTGCCGGAAGAGAGGGCTGGGTTGCCGCAGAGGTGTTTCAGAGGTGACCCGGTGCTCTAAGCAGAGGAGCGCCACTAGATCCTGTGGCTTGGGTGGCTTGAGCCCTTGGGCATGGGGAGGGGTGGGGAGCCTTCTGGGGACTGGCCAAGACTGGTGTGTGATAGAGCCCCTTGTCCTCAGCGGAAGATGGACAGCATATGTTCCTGCACCCTGTGAATGTGCGCTGCCTCGTGCGGGAGTACGGCAGCCTGGAGAGGAGCCCCGAGAAGATCTCAGCAACTGTGGTGGAGATTGCTGGCTACTCCATGTCTGAGGTGAGGCCTTCCTGTAGAAATGGAGGGTCAGGCAGCAGTATTAACCTAATCTCTTTGAGGTAGGCCTAGCCATCCTAAGTTCACAAACCTTCAAGGCCTTTAGTTTTTGTATTTTTAGTCTTTCTGTCAGTGATGGTGCTGTGAATTCTTTGTAAGTGAAGTGTCCCCTCAGCATGCCAGGGTTCTGTTAAATCAGTTAGTGCTGTTCCCTGCTTCTCTGGTTCATTGATTGTAGTTTGGGGATGTAGATATTTCTTTTATTCAAGATGGAGTTTATTTTTGTTTCTTATCCTCCTTATTGCTTGGGAGAAATGTCACAAATTTGTTGTAAGATTTAAAAGTAGACTCTTTGAGTACTATAAATTTTTCATCAAACATATGCAGAAAAAGAATAGAAATGAAAATAAATGGGCTGGATGTGGTAGCTCACACCTGTAATCCCAGCACTTTTGGGAGGCCTACTCAGGCAGATTGCTTGAGGCTAGGAGTTTCAGACCAGCCAGGGCATTTCTACAAAAAATACAAAAAAAAATTAGCTGGGTGTGATGATGTGCACCTGTTGTCCCAGCTCCTCAGGAAGCTGAGGCAGAAGGATCACCTGAGCTGGGGAGATCAAGTCTGCAGTGAGCTGGCCTGGGCGACAGAGCAAGACCATGTCTCAGAAAAAAAAAAAATTGGGCTTCATTTTCTACTATTACAGGCCAAGTGTCTTTCAATAGGGAGATCTGCTTTATCTTCCTTCCCAGTTATTAATTCTGTCAGTGGTTCCCAGGTTTTTTTCTGTTCTGTTTTTCTGCCAACAAATAACTTTATCTTCTCTGTTCGTCCCCCTCAGCTGTGGGCCCTTGAAAAAATCAGAAACAGCTGATGGGCTTTAGATTATTTGTTGCTGGACTCAGTTCACTCCTTTGCAGTACAAACCAAAAATAACTGGATTTGGTTGCTTATTCCACCTTGCTGTAGGTTGACAGTTTCTCTTTGGCTTTTCAAAATGAGGATAATTGAGCACTACTGTTTCCAGCCCCAGTGCTGGCTGTGTTATGTATATATTGTTGGATATCGGGGTTAGGACCCCCTGCTTTCAGAGTTAGGCTTGCTTTTGTTGAGTATTGGTCCTTTTTCCAATGTAGGATGTTCGACAGCGTCACAGATATCTCTCTCACTTGCCACTCACCTGTGAGTTCAGCATCTGTGAACTGGCTTTGCAACCTCCTGTGGTCTCTAAGGAAACCCTAGAGTTGTTCTCAGGTGAGAATGCCCCTGCTCTGCTTCTCTTTATAGTAGGGTTCAGGGATTCTTGTGGCTAGACACCCAGTGGGGGAGGAAACTTATGGAACTGTATCATGAGTCTTAGTACCTCCTAAACACTTCATCTGTTCATCTAGTCCAGCTGGGCCTACTGTTGTGGGCTTAGCTGCTAATACTGGGAGGAGGTAATGACCATGTTGTCCTGGGTGTACCTCTTTACAACCTGACCAATCTGCAGATGACATTGAGAAGAGGAAACGTCAGCGCCAAAAGAAGGCTCGGGAGGAACGCCGCCGAGAGCGCAGGATTGAGATAGAGGAGAACAAGAAACAGGGCAAGTGTAAGTTCAGGAACTTTCATCTTTGACTAGCACTGCTGTACATCATTGTATAGAACTCTGTGTCTGGGACCCGGGAGCCAGACCTTAGCCACTTGTTTTCTTCAACTTTTAAATGTGAATCATGAGAGCACCTCCTTAATAGGCTTGCTTGCAAATATAATGAGTTAATATGGGTCAAAGTGCCTAGCACATAGTAAGGATTAAGAGGAAATTCAGCCTTGGTAATAGTGGGTGATATACACCTGTTCCAGAGATGGGAATTGGGGCTTCGCTAAGAATGCTGGGGGCCATCGTTCCCCATGCTCTCTGGATCACTGACCTTACCTCTGACTCTTTATTAAAGGGACCAGCTATACACAGCAAGTCTGCCAGGTGGGTCTGATAAGATGGAAACTTTGATAGACTAGGAAATGCAGGAAGTTGGATTTAAGAGATCTTTCGTAGCAGTAAGCACAGCCTTTTGATCTGGTTCTCCAAAATAAGTTTCATTGAATCCAGGGGATTAGTGTGACCTGAGGTCCCATTATCCACTAGAACACAAGGAACTGAGTCCTTGGCCCAGAAAAGGACTTCGGTGTTTTGACTCCATATGGCATGGAAACATACATTTTATATCTCAAGTGGGACAAGTGTATACTTGGGGTCCCAACACCGTGTAGGTGTTTGGCACATGTCCTGAACTTTGAGAAAACTGATATTTCAGGAATAGGATTTTTTGTTTTAACCTTTTTATTATGGAAATATCAAGACAAGTAGAACAATGTAATTAACCTGCATGTTTGTTACCCAGCCTCAATTATGAATAGTTAGAACAAGGTTAACTATATTAAAGACATTATAGAAGGACAGTTATTGTAAATTTGGGTTTTAGCTTCTGTCTGCATCCTCTAGACCTTTGGGGGTACGCATGTGTGATGTCCTCAACTGTTGGAAACTATTTGAAAAATTCAGGCCAGGTGTGGTGGCTCACGTCTATAATCCCAACACTTTGGGAGGCCAAGGTGGGCAGAACTTGAGCTCAGGAGTTCAAGACCAGGCTGGGCAACATGGTGAAACCCCATCTCTTTAAAAATTCAAAAAATTAGCTGGGTGTGGTGGCACGTGCCTGTGGTCCCGGCTACTTGGGAGGCTGAGGTGGGAGGATCGCTTGAGCCTGGGAGGCAGAGGATGCAGTGAACAGAGATCGTACCACTACACTCCAGCCTGGGTGACAGAGTGAGACCCCATCTCAAAAAAAAAAAAAAAAAAAAAAAAAAATTGAATTCTGTAAATGGGTTTACAAGGGTTATCTTTCCTTTGCAGACCCAGAAGTCCACATTCCCCTCGAGAATCTACAGCAGTTTCCTGCCTTCAATTCTTATACCTGCTCCTCTGATTCTGGTTTGGGTCCCACCAGCACCGAGGGCCATGGGGCCCTCTCCATTTCTCCTCTCAGCAGAAGTCCAGGTTCCCATGCAGGTAAACAGGTGAAATTTAATGAATTCACCCATCAGTTAGACCTTATGCAAAGCTTTGGTGTCTGAGTTTACAACCCCGGCCTACTCAGCACGGTGTGGACTTAAGGGGCATAACCTTACTTTGGTAGTCCTGAGGTACATCAAATTCTTTTATTCATCTTTCCCACTTGCTATACTGACTGCTTTACCCTGCCAGCTTCTAAGCACCTCAAGGAGCTCTTTAGGCAGGATAGTTGAAAATGGAGTCTTCCCTTTGACCCACCTATTTTTGTTTCTAGTTTTTGTTTGAGATACTCCCCTGTATGCCTAAACATCTTTGTACATGTCTTTTTATTGTAGCATCGTTTTAATAGCTCAAAAAAAAAAAAAAACAGTTTAGAAAGCCTACCAATAAGAAAATGACTAAATTATAGTATTTATACTGTAAAATGTTTCACACCAGAAGGCCGGGCTTGGTGGCTTATGCCTGTAATCCCAGCACTTTGGGAGGCCAAGGCTGGTGGATCACGAGGTCAGGAATTCAAGACCAGCCTGACCAACACAGTGAAACCCTGTCTCTACTGAAAATACAAAAATTAGCAGGGCATGGTGGCAGGTGCCTGTAGTCCCAGCTACTTGGGAGGCTGAGGCAACAGAATTGCTTGAACCTGGGAGGCGGAGGTCTCAGTGAGACAAGGTTGCGTCACTGCATTCCAGCCTGGGCGACAGAGCGAGACTTTGTCTCAAAAAAAAAAAAAAAAAAATCACACCCGTTAAAGAAGGGAATGTAGTTCTTCTATTCACGTACTAATGGGAAGATAAAAGTAATTTGTAGAACAAGAATAAATGTTCGTGGGTTTAAAAAAAACACCACCACTACCACAAAACTAAAGCATTTCATTATGGGGGTGTGTGTGTGTGTGTGTGTGTGTATGTGTATATATATATGTAAATGTATAGAAAAACTTCTGTTAGAAGGCAGGGGAGGAAATAAAAAAATATTAAATGTATAGAAAAGAATTGAAGGCCAGGCACGGTGGCTCACACCTGTAATCTCAGCACTTTGGGAGGCCAAGGTGGGCAGATTCCCTTGAGCTCAGGAGTTCAAGACCAACCAAATTTTGTCTCTACAAAAAATACGAAATTTAGCCAGGTGTGGTAGTGTGTACCTGTAGTCCCAGCTACTTGGGAGGCTGAGATGGGGGGATGGCTTGAGCCTAGGAGGCAAAGGTTGCAGTGAGCCCAGATTGGGCCACTGCACTCTAGCCTGGGCAACACAGCCAGACCCTCTCAAAAAAAAAAGAAAAATACTGAGACAGATGTGTTCCAAATTGGTAGTAGTGTTACATTCTAAGGAATGAGACTGGATTGAAATGTTCAAATGGGCCTTTAGCCTTCAAAAAGTTTGTCTTATATATAAAGAATGTTTAAAGTGTTATGAAATTAAACATTTATTAAAGAGTTACTATAATTTCAGAGAACTATCTTTTGTGATCTTCATCTGCCTGGCACATGGTTTATTAATTTCTTTTTTTTTTTTTTTTTTTTTTTTTTTGAGATGGAGTCTAGCTCTGTCACCCAGGCTGGAGTGCACTGGTGCAATCTCAGCTAACTGCAACCTCTGCCTCCCGGGTTCAAGCGATTCTCCTGCCTCAGCCTCATGAGTAGCTGGGATTACAGGTGTGCGTCACCATGCCTGGCTAATTTTTGTATTTTTAATAGAGACAGGGTCTCTCCATGTTGGCCAGGCTGGTCTCGAACTCCTGGCCTCAAGTGTTCTGTCTGCCTCAACCTCCCAAAGTGCTGGGATTGCAGGTGGGAGCTACTGTGCCCAGCCTGTTTGTTTTTAAGAGATAGGGTCTTGCTCAGTGCTGTGATGCATTCATTAGCTCACTGCAGTCTTGAACTCCTGGGCTCAAGTGATCCTCCTGCCTGAGCCTCCCAGAGTGCTGGGATTCCAGGTGTGAGCCACTGTACCTGGCCAAGAGAGATACTTTTTGATGCTTACGTCTGATTTCTCAGGCATTCTTGTTTTGTTTTGTTTTGTTTTAGATGGAGTTTCGCTCTTGTTGCCCAGGCTGGAGTGCAATAGTGCAATCTCGGCTTACTGCAACCTTTGCCTCCTGGGTTCAAGCGATTCTCCTGCCTCAGCCTCCAAGTAGTTTGGATTACAGGCATATGCCACCACGCCTGGCTAATTTTGTATTTTTAGTAGAGACAGGGTTTCTCCATGTTGGTCAGGCTAGTCTCAAACTCCTGACCTCAGGTGATCCACCTGCCTTGGCCTCCCAAAGTCCTGGGATTACAGGCATGAGCCACTGTGCCTGGCCTCTGTCGGGCATTCTTAACAAAGTGTCCATCATTGGAATATTTAAAACTTGTGACCATTTTGTTCATATGCATATCATTTTGCAGATTAGGAACCTGTGGCTGAGGCAGGTACTTAGTGGCAAGAACTGGGATTAGAACCTGGTTCTTGAGGACTGCACTACTGTGACGCTCTTCTGCTTAACTGAAAAAGGAGCATACGAAGGACTGTGGCAGATCATTAAATACATTATTTGTGATATGCATCTTTTTTTTTTTTTTTTTTTTTGAGACAGGGTCTTGCTCTGTCGCCCAAACTGGAGTGCAGTGGCACAAGGCACAATCTCGGCTCACTGCAACCTCTGCGTCCCAGGTTGAAGCAATTCTTGTGCCTCAGCCTCCCGAGTAGCTGGGATTACAGGCAGCACCACCATACCCTGCTAATTTTTGTATTTTTAGTAGAGATGGGGTTTCGCCATGTTGGCCAGGTTGGTCTCAAACTCATGGCTTCAAGTGATCTGCCTGCCTCGGCCTCCCAGTGTGCTGGGATTATAGGCCTGAGCCACTGTGCCCAGCCTATCTGTGATACCGAGATTGTGTTTTCACATACTGTCTTTTCTGAAAGCTGCTTTTTGTTTTGTTTTGTTTTGGATGGAGTCTGTCTCTCTGTCGCCCGGGCTGGAGTGCAGTGGTGCGATTTTGGCTCACTGCAACTTCCCCCTCGCGGGTTCAAGCGATTCTCCTGCCCCAGCCTCCCGAGTAGCTGTGTAGCGTGCCACCATGCCTGGCTAATTTTTTGTATTTTTAGTAGAGATGGGGTTTCACCGTGTTAGCCAGGATGGTCTCGATCTCCTGAGCTCGCGATCTGCCTGCCTCAGCCTCCCAAAGTGCTGGGATTACAGGCGTGAGCCACCACACCCAGCCTTTTTTTTTTTTTTTTTTAAGATGGAGTTTTGCTCTCTCACCCAGGCTGGAGCACAGTGGCACGATCTTGGTTCACTGCAGCCTCCACTTCCAAGGTTCAAGTGATTGTCCTGCCTCAGCCTCCCAAGTAGCTGGGATTACAGGTGCCCGCCACCATGCCCAGCTAATTTTGTATTTTTAGTAGGGATGGGGTTTTGCCATGTTGGCCAGCCTGGTCTTGAACTCCTGACCTCAGGTGATCCACCCACCTCAGCCTCCCAAAGTGCTGGGATTACAGCGTGAGCCACCGCACCCGGCTTTTCTGAAAGTTTAAGCTTTTAATGTATTTAAGCAAGAGCAATTGGTTGGTCCTAGTAATAAGAGTACTGACCATGTGAGGGCCTGCTGCTGGGGGAGAGAATAGGGCCCCTCTCGTCCAACACTGTTCAGGGCAGTGGATAGACTCATCTGTGGGAAGTGTTCAGCTCTAGTCAGAATGGATAGAGAAGTGTATTACCTAGGGAGTATTGGGGAAAAGTTTGCATCCTTGTGCTGGATCTTGTTGATGTGTCTTGGATTCTAATTGGATACTCCCAGGTCATAGTGTCTACTATTGGGAATGTAAACGCTGAGCTGATTAAATTTTATCTTTTTCTTGGAGCTATTTCATCCTTGTAAAACCAGTCCCTGACAGTACCTATCCTTGAGAGCCAGCCTTTGTGGAAAGTATAGCATTTCAAAAGCAAAGACTTTTCTTACAGTTGGAGTAGATTCTACCATGACTTCTAGAGTTACTGTAACGATGAAGCTCTTCCCTCTTCCTATACCGGTCACTGATTTCACTGGTGATACTGTTGGCTTTTTAAGAACATGGAAGAGTTGAAAGTTGGATCAATGTTTGCTTTTTTTTTGAGGGGATGATTTGTAATTTTCCAGACCTGACTCAGGGCTCACTCATCTCTCTTGTTAAGGACACCCCTTGGAACGTGACGAATATAATCAGGTCTCTGGTTCCCTTTCAGACTTTCTGCTGACCCCTCTGTCACCCACTGCCAGTCAGGGCAGTCCCTCATTCTGCGTTGGGAGTCTGGAAGAAGACTCTCCCTTCCCTTCCTTTGCCCAGGTAAATCCTTTGCTTGTGAAGCAGCCCAGGGGTATTTAACATGAACTCTGCTGCTCATTATTGTGGGAACCTCCTCCAGGGATTGTTACCTCACATTCTAATACGGCTGGACAAATTGAGTCATCTGATGGGTAGGAGGGAAGTTAACTGCCTGTCGGAGCTTTATGCAGCATGGAGTTGGTTGAGGGCAGATTATGTCATGGACGTCCGCTCTGTTGGAAAAGGAGAGACTTAACAGGCTAATGTTGCACTGACTCTAATAATCATGGGAGGCATTCCTAAGAGGAAAGCTCATGGATTTAGTCCTCAGATGTTACTGTAGACGTACCCAGGAAAGAGGCCAAGAATAGCTGAGGCAGAATCAGAGTTTAGAATATTTTAAAAATCATTTGATAACTTGTGTACTGGATACTATTGTAGGGGCTGGGGATACAGCATCAGTTTTAACTGGTCTCTGGTTCTAGGACCTCTGATTCAGGTGGTATTTATCTGTTACATAAAATGAGCCATTTCTCTTCACTTTGAGAGGGGAAGATTGTCTTGGTTATACTGCACCTAGCCAACGCAGCTTCCTTGGAGCTGGGTGGGGGAACGATAGGCTAGTGAGGCTTGCTGTGAAACCACTTTGTTAATCTCTAAGATAACAAGCTAATACTCAGCATTCCTGCATTCAGATAAGTGAGGAAGATGGATGGACAGCTTGACATGTGCCCTTGTAAGAAGTCCGTATAAACTTCTTTGAGCCTAGTGCAGAATCATTATCTTGACAGTTCTTTTTTTTTTCCCCCCCCCCCCCCTCCCCCCCGAGACGGAGTCTCCCTGTCCCCCAGGCTGGAGTTCCGTGGCGCGATCTTGGCTTGCTGTAAGCTCCGCCTCCCGGGTTCACGCCATTCTCCTGCCTCAGCCTCCCGAGTAGCTGGGACTATAGGCGCCTGCCACCACGCCCGGCTAATTTTTTGTATTTTTAGTAGAGACAGGGTTTCACCGTATTAGCCAGTAGGGTCTCAATCTCCTGACCTCGTGATCCGCCTGCCTCAGCCTCCCAAAGAGCTGGGATTACAGGCATGAGCCACCATGCCCGGCCATTGACAGTTCTTTAGAGCAGTTGATACGGATCTTTCTTATGTAATTACAGCAGTTTGTACTGAGAAATAAGCAAGAATTGAGCTTTGGTAAGGAGGGTTCCGAAGTCAAGGAACATGAAATAATTGTGGAGGTGAGGTGAGAAGAGAGGGGGATCCTGAAAATTAACTGCTGGACTTAGAGATGATTAACAAGTGGCTCCCAGGAGTTATGCCAAATACTTGTTTTGTTTTGTTTTGTTTTGAGTTGAAGTCTTGCTCCTGTCCCCAAGGCTGGAGTGCAATGGCGTGATCTCGGCTCACTGCAACCACCGCCTCCCGGGTTCAAGCAATTCTCCTGCCTCAGCCTCCCGGGTAGCTGGGGTTGGGTTACAGGCGCCTGCCACCATGCCCGGCTAATTTTTGTATTTTTAGTAGAGACAGGGTTTTACCATGTTGGCCAGGCTGGTCTAGAACTCTTGACCTCAGGCGATCCACCTGCCTCAGCCTCCCAAAGTGCTGGGATTACAGACATGAACCACTGCGCCTGGCCTTTTTTTTTTTTTTAAAAAACTAGGCTGTATTGCTATTGCTTTTTTCCTTTGAACTTTATTTTGAAATACAGAGTTGAAAGAATAGTATTATGAACACTTAAACTTTTGACCTAGATTCACTAATTGTTATTATTTTGCTGTTATATATTTGCTTTCTCTTTTTTCTGTGTTGAAAAGAAGTTGCAGATATCCTGAATGATACTTTACCGCTAAGTACTTAGGAGATACATGCCAAAGAAAGTGGGATATTCGCCTATAGAACCACAGTGATCACATTAGAGAAATTCCACTGCCACAATAATATCTAATATGGTGCATATTTATATCTTCACATTTGTCTCAGCGTCCTTCATTTTCAACTCAGGGCAGAATCCCGTTACTCCCTGCATTTAGTTGTCAAGTCTCTTTAGTCTCCTTTGATCTATAACCGTTCCTTTGCCCATATCCCCTCTTTTTTTTTTCCCTTCCATGGCCAGTTGTTTTATAGAATATCCTACAGTTTGGACTTGTATGATTTCTCATGAATGGATTCAGGTTAAACATTTAAACATTTTGGTAAGAATAAGACATAGGTGACATTTTGATTACCTTTTAAGAGTAAAACAATTCACATGTCAAACTATTTGGATACTGTCTCAGTCCATTTGTGTGGGTATAAAAGATTACCCGAGGCCGAGTCATTTATCAAAAAAAAAAAAAAAAAAAGTTTATTTGGCTCATGACTCTGCTGGCTGGAGGACTGGGCATCTGGTGAGTGCCTCAGGCTGCTTCCACTCATGGTACACGAAGTGAAGGGGTCCCTGCTTGTGAAGAGATCACATGGCTAAAGAGGAAGCAAGGAGGGGAGGAGGTGCCAGGCCGTTTTAAACAACCGTGTTCCTGTGCCCAGTTTCAAAATAGCCTTCAGCCAAGCTATTGAAGCAGCCTTTGTGAAACTGGACACACCAGCTACTTCAGATCCCTTCTGTGGTAAGGGCAGAGGCTGGAGTGCCCAGAGTTGTCAAACACACATGTACTGCCATTCCCACTTGGATCCAGTGGCAGACATCACTCATCAGCTCTTTCAGGAATGAATGCGAGAATAGGTCTCCCATCCCCCAGGAAGGGCATTAATCTGTTCATGAGGGGTCCACCCCCATGACCCATACACCTCCCATTAGGTCCCCACTTCCAGCACTGGGGATCAGATTTTCACATGAGGCTTGGGAGGGTCAAATGTCTAAACCGTAGGAGACCCAAACTCCTAGAGACAAAGGGAGAAGTTCACCAAAATGGAACATAATGAAGAAAGGTTATTTAATGAAATCGGCATCTGCCAACACAAACTCATCTTGAGTAATAGGCATTCCTCACTTTGGAATATATGATTTAAGGACAAGGCATCCCTGCTTGAACCCCATGGGGTTTGTCTCTTGATATTTTTCCAGGAATAAAATGTTCCCTGCCTTTTAAGTGGCATATTTGCAGTTGGGGCTCATAGTGGCCTTCAGCAGTTACAAAGCTGGCCTTGGCCAAGTGGAATGAAAATTCCTCAGGGGCATGAGGATTGTTCTGATTTTGTTGTCCTTGCAGGAATTTTACTGGCCTGTGGTTGGATCTGAAAGTTAATGATGAAGGAGCTATTGGAAAAGCAGACTAAAAGGTAGTGAGGGGCTGTTGAAGCGGTGTCAGGAGAGAGTTTAGTTAGTTTTCATGGCTTTAGGTAACTGAAGTTTAGTAGCCATGTGGTTTAAAACTGGAGGGTACTTGGCTGGGCACGGTGTCTCATGCCTGTAATCCCAGCACTTTGGGAGGCCAAGGCGGGCGGATCACCTGAGGTCAGGAGTTCGAGACCAGCCTGACCAACATGGAGAAACCCCGTCTTTACTAAAAATACAAAAATTAGCCGGGCGTGGTGGTGCATGCCTATAATCCCAGCTACTCAGGAGGATGAGGCAGGAGAATCACTTGAAGCTGGGAGGCAGAGGTTGTGGTAAGCCAAGATTTGCGCCATTGCACTCCAGCCTGGGCAACAAGAGCGAAACTCCATCTCGAACAAAACAAAAAAAACTGGAGGGTACTAGGCCGGGCACAGTGGCTCACGCCTGTAATCCCAGCACTTTGGGAGGCCAAGGTGAGGGATTAACTGAGGTCAAGAGTTCAGGACCAGCCTGGCCAACATGGTGAAACCCCGTCTCTACTAAAAAAAAAAAATCCAAAAATTAGCCAGGCGGGTGCCTGTAATCCCAGCTACTTGGGAGGCTGAGACAGAATTGCTTGAACCTGGGAGGCACAGGTCACAGTGAGCCAATATTGTGCCATTGCACGCCAGCCTGGGCAACAAGAGCTAAACTGTCTAAAAAACAAAAACTAGAGGGTACTACTCACTGCTTCCTCCAACAGCTCGATGTTTTTAGGGGTCCCAGGAAGGGCAGAAAAACTTAACCAGAAAGTCGGAATTCCCAATTTGAGGGTCTCAGTAAGAATCTCTTGTGCCTTCTGTGCAGTGTTCTTTACCCATTTCCTAAGGAACAAACAGCTTATGGTTTACTACCTTGTGGGTTTCATTGCCATTTCCATTAGCCAGGATATAGAGGACATGACTAGAACAGTGTGTTAAGGAGAGAAGTACCTGGAAAATCTTTTCAAAGGTGATAGTTGGTTCTGTGCCTCTCCAGTCAGTCAAGGTAGGTCTGAAAAAGAAGTTGGACCAGCTACTTAAATTCTCTCCCCCACTTCTTTCCCACTTTGGCAGATGCTGAGGGTTGGAAAAGCAAAAGCAGATGTGTGGCCCAAAACTGCTCCAAAGAAAGGTGAGGATGGTCCACTGGTGAAGGGGGAGTTTGGCTTCTTTCCATAAAAGGCTGTTTCTAGAAAAAGAGTTGTTTCTGTAGTTTTAACACTGGTATTTTTTAGATGAGAACAGCTTAGTTCCTCCTGCCCCTGTGGACAGCGACGGGGAGAGTGATAATTCAGACCGTGTTCCTGTGCCCAGTTTTCAGAATTCCTTCAGCCAAGCTATTGAAGCAGCCTTCATGAAACTGGACACACCAGCTACTTCAGACCCCCTCTCTGGTAAGGGCAGAGGCTGGAGTGCCCAGGGTTGTCAAACATACTACACATGTACTGCCATTCCCGCCTGGATTCAGTGGCAGACATCACTAATTAGGCTCTTTCCCTTCTGAACCCTTCAGCACACTCTAGTGTCATTTAAATAATACTCCATTTGGTATGTCAGATAGGACCTATTTGCCACCCCAGAGAAATTGATGACGCCTGAAAGTGAAATTCTGAGGAACTCTTCCAAGATACAGTGGGGTGTACAACCTGTATCCTTTAGAATCTTGAGTTGGTACAGGGTGGCTAATTAGATGGAGAAGTCAGTCTCGAAGCCTGTTGCACTCTGTTCATGACTAGACAAGAATCACATACGTATGGCGTGCTATGTGCCTAGCACTGTGCTAATTCTCCCAACAACCACGTTAAATGGGTGTACCTCACGTTACAGATGGGGAGACTGAGGTCCAGGGGGGTAAAAGTGATTTGCCCAAAGACACCCACTTGGTGTATACCAAGACTGGTATTGGCATCTAGGCAGTCTAATTCCAGAGCCTCCACTCTCAGCTCCCACTCTGTGACTCTCAGTAATGAAAACTGGCCAGGGGACAAGGGATGGCATTTTAAGTTAAGCTGTCTTTCTGTGTCTCCCTTTAGAAGAGAAAGGAGGAAAGAAAAGAAAAAAACAGAAACAGAAGCTCCTGTTCAGCACCTCAGTCGTCCACACCAAGTGACACTACTGGCCCAGGCTACCTTCTCCATCTGGTTTTTGTTTTTGGTTTTTTTTCCCCCATGCTTTTGTTTGGCTGCTGTAATTTTTAAGTATTTGAGTTTGAACAGATTAGCTCTGGGGGGAGGGGGTTTCCACAATGTGAGGGGGAACCAAGAAAATTTTAAATACAGTGTATTTTCCAGCTTCCTGTCTTTACACCAAAATAAAGTATTGACACTCACAAGAGATCTCTTCCTGCCAAGGTTTTTAGTTCATTGCCAGTTTAGTCTTTTTGACCCATGTGTAATTAATTTTTCTCAACCCAAAGTAAGATTGAGTCCCCTTTGAGATGCATTAGAGCAGTCCAACCCAGAATGGCACACACTGCTCTGCTGTAGCATCATGTCAGGGCTTCCTGGACTCAGTACACCTCTCAGTTTGTCTTTTAAAAAACAGCTGAATCTTTACTACCTATTTAGTTCTCCTTGTTAAAGAAACGGGTGGGAATAAAATGGATTTAGGACACCCAGTTTGAATTGCAGTTTTTTTTTTTTTCTGACACATGGCCAGGCTGTGGTGCCAGCTTAATGGAGTAGGCTGTCCTTGGCACTTGCATGTGTGAAAGGAGGGTTTTGCCTCTTCTTGAGCATGGCTTGAGTTGGTAAGGAAAGCTGTAACTCACAAAGCCCTGAGACCTGCTACCCCTAAGATCGAGCTTGTTTTCAGTGACTGGCTTGAGTCATAGGAGGAGGAGTCTGGTACAGCTGCAGGAGAGCAGGGCCATCTGAAGCGGTAGCATTGCCACCATCTCCCTCTCATCTAGAGCAGTTTTCTTATGCCTTGATTTGAGCTGAATTTGATGTGAATTCTTTTGCTGCTTAATAAAGTGACCTCTAGGTGCATTAGAATGCGAAGGCAAATAGTTGCAATAAATCACCTGCACAAGCAATGTGAGCTTTTTGTTTTGTTAAGTTCATTACAGGTAAGCTAGACAAGTTATTTCTTGAATAGGTTAACGTGACAGCTACTATGATATTGTAGGCTGTCTTTTCTGGTGTCAGGTTTAAATGGTTCTAGAGCTGGGCTTAGCTTTAACCTGCCATTTTAAAAGAAATCCTATCAGGAAATTTCCTGGATGGATGAGGGTGTTCTGGCCTCCAGATGAGGGGGCATGTTGAAGCCAGAATCACCAGTGTTTCTGTTAAATGTGTATGGTACTTTCAGTCTCATCCATTGTATTATGGAGAAAACAGATCCCAGAAATGTCAGTAGGTAGCAGATCAAACCTGGATCACAAGTCTCCCGCCGTTCCTACTTCCTGTGAGTATGGCAGTCTGACTTGTCTTCAGGGCGCCTTGTATTCAAGGCGCAATAAAGAAGAACGGAACTACAAAAACTACCTTAAGTTCCTTAAGTGGACAGCTGCTACATGACCATGCAGTAATGTCAGATGAGGCCAGCACCCGCGCCCCCCCAACTGCAAAGGTTGCATTTTTTGTTTGAGACAGAGTCTCGCTCTAGCCCAGGCTTCAGTACGGTGGTGGGATCTCAGCTCACTGCAAGCTCTGCCTCCCGGGTTCACGCCATTCTCCTGCCTCAGCCTCCTGAGTACCTGAGATTACAGGCACCCGCCACCATGCCCAGCTAATTTTTTGTATTTTTAGTGGAGACAGGGTTTCTCTGCGTTAGACGGGATGGTCTTGATCTCCTGATCTTGTGATCTGCCTGCCTCAGCCTCCCAAAGTGCTGGGATTACAGGTGTGAGCCACTGCGCCCGGCCCAAAGTTGTATTTTTTAAGTTACCTGATTAACTATTGGCAAGGAATCTGGTATCTGTAAGACCCTGTGGTTCAGTACTGAGATGGGCTGTAGATCTCTGCCAGTTCAGTTGCTGTGTCTCAACTAATATTTCTATTCCAAATGACTTGGCTTGCTTAGGGCCCATCATGGGGCCGGGGGTACAAAGCTTCAGGTAGAAGGCTAAGTATTGAAAATTTAGGCCAGGCACAGTGGCTCACCCTTTAATCCCAGCACTTTTGGAGGCCAAGGTAGGCCGATCACTTGAGGCCAGGAGTTCAACAGCAGCCTGGCCAACATGGCAAAACCCCGTCTCTACTAAAAATACAAAAATTAGCCAGACGTGGTGGTGCACGTCTGTAATCCCAGCTACTTGGAAGGCTGAGGTGGGAGAATTGCTTGAACCCAGGAGGCGGAGGTTGCAGTGAGCCGATACTGGGCCACTACACTCCAGCCTGGGTGATAGACTGAGACTGTCTCAAAAAAAAAAAAGTTTAATTAGTACCACATAGGGAGTCAGTCTTCCCACCAAGGCTAGGGATAGAGAGAGAACAGAGACTTGGCCAAGCATGGACTCCATAAGCCCTTTTTGTAATATAAGTATGCTAAATGCCACGGAAACCGATACATTTATTAAATCTACTCTTAGCCAAACAATAAAGATGTCTACAGAGTTCACAACCTGCAACACTTCACCAGGGAATGCTAGGTAAAGGCAACTTCAGTTTAACTGAGTACTCCATTTCAAGTGGGTAATGTCCGCTGGTTGGCAGCTATCCAGTTTGGAAAACTGTGGAAGATGCTGTTGCTACCCAGATTGTTCTGTTCAACAAGTGGGCCTGAAGCCTGAGCAGTGTAGCCAGCTGTGTGGGGAGTAGAGGTTCACTCCATTGCTTCTGCAGCCTCCTCACCTGACTCTTCCTCCTCCTCTAGTAAGCAGCTTCTTGTCACAGACTTCTGGATAGCTTCCCGCTCTCCTGGAGAAGGCAGATAACAGGGATGAAAGATATCTTTGGGAGTGATTTCTTCAGCTTAAGGTCAGTCACTGCTCAGTGGGCACTGGGCTAGTGTTGCTTACCTTCATCAGTGCAGTTCTGCAACAAGATCAACAGTTGTCTCCTGTTGTACTGAATTAGGAACTTCTGACATGTTCTTATTGTACCTGGCATATGAGTTACTGTGGTCAACAGCTTGTGAAAGGTCTCGACCTTACAGACTTTCAGAGGTAGGGGGAAGTGTCTTGTTAGCGGGACAGCAGCAAGACCCACCCACCAGTCTAGACTGAACTGTGAACGTGTCACCAATTGAAAATCAGTAGCCATACCACCTCACTCCTACCTCCCACATGTAATGTGTTGAAAAAGCATGGGTAACGGTGTCCTTTGTTCTCCAAGTATGTGATGAAGGGAAGAGCTGACCACACAAGCTGATAGAATTCTTTTCTGCATCGAAGTAGCACTATTCCAGTATAGGCATTGAGGTATCGAACTACAACAGGAAAGAAAAATCATTTTGGAAAACTTTTGCTGTGTGTGGTGGCTCACGCCTGTAATCCCAGCACTTTGGGAGGCTGAGGCGGGCAGATCACTTTAAGTCAGGAGTTCGAGGCCAGCCTGGCCAACATGATGAAACCCCGTCTCTACTAAAAATACAAAAATTAGCTGGGTGTGGTGGTGCGCACCTGTAATTCCAGCCACTCAGGAGGCTGAGGCATGAGAATCACCTGAACCCAGGAGGCAGAGGCAGCAATGACCCCCGATCTCGCTGCTGCACTCCAGCAGCCTGGGCAACAGCCAGACTGTCTCGAAAAAAGGAAAACTTTGGAGTAACAGAGCCTACTATGTGCCAAAAGTATGTTGTAGGCAAGTGGCACGTAGATCTATCAGCGAGTAAAAGAGAAAAGCCAAAACACCCACTGTGTTGCACACCACTCAGAACTGGTGAATGAATTTAGAATTGAAAATGCTTTCTAATTCACTAGTTAATTCAATAAATAGGAGCAGGTAGGAGGCGATCCGTTTTAATTTAGGAAAACCCCCCACAAAACCCTTGCCTGAAAAACAGGCTGTTTTACTGCATTTGGGCTCCGTAATTATTGTAGCAGTCAGCTCTCAGTCTCACCTGACTTAGGAGAGTTAAGTCTATCTGCATATAACTCTCCAGAAGTCAATCTCAAACAAGGTAAAAGTGGGAACTAATTTAAGTGGTGTGAAAGAAGGGCCCCTCTGTCCTAGCTCATCCTGTATTTACATATATTGACAATCATGTGTTCTGTACTTTACCAACTATTTAAGGGCTTTCCCGGGGTACTTTTGACAATTTTTTTCCATGTGATGTTAATGTAATCGGTCATATAATAGCTCTTACTAGGAAGTATACACAGCTTCCCTCATTTAATTCTCTACCCTATCAAATTCAATCACAACCAATTACAGAAATTACCTGTCAAGCAGGTAAAAAGAGGCTTCTAGCTCAAAGCCCCACTGCCTTCGGGCCCCTCCTTTTAGCGCTCTGCTAATTTCGGACTCTCGCTTGGGGTTCCAGGCGCTTAAAGAGATACCTTACAAAAAACGGTGCACGGGCTTGGCCACTCGTGCCCCTTCTTTCTTCCTCCGGCGCCTGCCCCCTCCACATCCCGCCATCCTCCCGGGTTCCCCTCTTTCCCCAGCGCCCTTGCACCCGCGAAGCCGATGGAGCAGGCGGCTGCGCCGAAAGTTCCGTGCACCCTGGCGATCGTGTCCCGTACGAGGCTGCTCAGAACTCGGTCATCGAGGCTTAGGCGGCAGCGGGGGTCGTCAGACACCAGTTCGCAGAGCAGGTACCTGCGGCAGGCGAGAGGAAGGTGGACACTAGCGGGGCCGCGAGGACCCAGCAAGGCACTGGGAGGGTCTGGAAGGGAATGCTTACCTGTGCTTGAACCGCACCATGGCTGCCTCCGCGCTCTCCGGTCCGGCGTGCAAACCGGATGTGAGTTCTGCCCGCTGCCAATGGGAAGCTTGCTTCCGCAGCCTTTCAGCCATTCAGAGAAGGAGACAGGCTATTAGGGCGGAGCTAGAAAGTTGAGAGGCCGAAGTCTGTCAGCTCCCTCAAGCCCCGCCCAACTGCGTTTGTAAGCGCGCATGCGTCCTGCGGAGGGTCACTGACTAGTTTGAGGGCTGAACCCCGGGATGGAGCGGCTTGCAGCTGTAATGGATGGTTCTGTTGCACACTGAAGTTTACAATAGTGTGTAGGATGCAGCCGCTACCCTTGGGGCCCTGGGAACCTTGCACCACAGTTATGTATGCGAGTATATTCTCTCCCCAAGGTGAACGGTGGAGCTTTTGAGGGCAAGACCCTGCACCTCACAGCCCAGGGATTGACAAACGGGAAATCGGACTTTTATTTTCAGGTTTGAGCTCAGTTTAATTCTTCCATACAGCTAAATATGCTATTGCTGTTTGGGCCTTTCAGCAATCTTAGGGAGGCGAGTGTGCCGTCTCGTTTTTTGCTCGCAGAAACAATACGTGGTCATTGTATTTTCCATTTCCGTTTACCTTTTTTTTTTTTTTAACAGAAAAGCACAAAGAAGCAAATAAATTATAATCCCAGCACTGAGAGAGAATAACTGTTGTCGTGTAGTGTGTTTTCTTCTGTCATTTTCCCCCTGCGCCAGTGGTTCTCAAAGTGCCGTCTGGGGACCACTGAGATTTCCTAAATTCACTCGATTTGGGAGTCCCCGAAGTCAAAATTACTTTCATAATAATGCTAAGATGTTACTTGTCTTTTTCATTCTCTCTGAGTGAACAGTCAAGTTTTCCAGAGGCTGCTTGACGTGATGACGTCACTGCTCTAGGAATTGTGTATTGTTTTTTAAACGTTTCTCAACTTTAATGTCCATAGTAAATATAACCCACAAAACTAAAAGCTCTTGGGCATCCTCAGTAACGTGTGTAAAGGGGTCCTGAGACAGAGAAAACAGCTTGAGAACTATGCCCTCTGTTAAATTATGCTTTTTTCTTTTATTTTTAAGTATTTAAAAAAAAGTCTTATGGGGTATTACATAAAGTACATATTCTTAAGTGTACATCTCAATGAATTTTTACATATGGATAGACTTCTATAACCACCTCCAAGATTAAAATAAAGAGCATTTCCAGTATCCCAGAAGGTTCCCTGAGCCCTCTTCCAGTCAAATTGCTTACTGCTATCAGCCACTATTACCACTTCTACCCTGCTAGATTAATTTTGCCTGTTCTTAAACTTTATATAAATGCAGCCAGGAGGCTGGCTGCAACCTCTGCCTCCTGAGTTCAAGCGATTCTCCTGCCTCAGCCTCCCGAGTAGCTGGGATTACAGGCATCTGCCACCACGACCAGCTAATTTTTGTATTTATTTATTTAGTTTTTTGAGACGGAGTCTCACTCTGTTGCCCAAGCTGGAGCATGATCTCAGCTCACTGCAACCTCCGCCTCCTGGATTCAGGCGATTCTCCTGCCTCAGCCTCCCAAGTAGCTGGGACTACAGGTGTGTGCCACCACAACTGGATAATTTTTGTATTTTTAGTAGGGACAGGGTTTCCCCATGTTGGCCAGGCTGGTCTTGAACTCCTGACCTCAGGTGATCCACCCACCTCGGCCTCCCAAAGTGCTGGGATTACAGGCGTGAGCTACCACGCCTGGCCATTTGGCTATATTTTCATGTCAGCTCTTCAGCGACAATACTGTTTTTTTAGCTGTGCAGTATTGCATTGTTTGGACGTACCATTGTGAAGTTGGTCAGTATCCCTTTGGTAGACGTTTACATTATTTCTAGGTTTTCTTGTTATACCCAATACTTTGATGCATGGCTTTGTAGCTTAGTCTTTATGCCCATCCCTGATTATTTGTAGAAGTGTCTTGGCCTTGGCTGGTCCTGTGAGGCCCGTAATGGGGGCAGCTTTCACAACCTATTTTTGCAAGATCTGGAATGAGTTCTGAATTTTCCCATCTCCCACTCTTCTTGGCCACCTTAAAGGAGGGATGTGGGGGAAGGTAGGGAAGAAAAGAATAGGAAGAGGGAACGCCGTGGCCCTGCCAAGGGACCAGTGACAGTGACGGCACTCCCCACCCAAGAACAACTTTTCACCAGAAAGTGTCTGCGACATCCTCCTTTGGCCAACAGGGGGCGCCAGAGGCCCGCAGTGCGCGGAGAGAGCAAGACACCCCCAACTCCTGAGCGCTCCACCCCTCATAGAAATTTCACTCCTAACACTTCCCAGCCTTCATTTCAACAGCAATGCTTCGCCCATTTTATAGATGCAGTTGGGGCTCAGACCAAAGCCTCGTATCCAGTTAGGAGCAGGATCAGAATTCAAACCCAAAGCCAGCTGACTCCTTGTTCTGGTCAACACGGTTGGTGCTCTCCCGTGCAGGGTTTCACTCGTCCATTTAGTGTAATAAGATGGAGAGACGACAGATGGAGGTTCGATTCGCTACTCCGTCATTTACTGGCCCGGCCAGGTGCTGTCAGGAGGGTTAATTCATGTCTCAGATCTTAGTTTCCTCATCTGTGCAATGGGATAACAATGGTTCCTCCCTCGTGGGTGGATATGAAGTTTAAGCGGGGTCATGTGGACAAAATGCCTGGCACAGCGAGTGCATAGTAAGCCCTTTTTGTTTGTTTGTTTGTTTGTTTTTTGTTTGTTTTTTGAGACTGATTTTTAAGACTGTCTTAAAAACAAGAAAAGAAAAAAGAAAATATAGCCAAACAACAGGAATTTTTTGAGACAGTTTTTTGCTCTGTCGCCCAGGCTGGAGTGCAGTGACGCGATGTCGGCTCACTGCAGCCTCTGCCTCCCGGGTTCAAGCAATTCTCCTGCCTCAGCCTCCAGAGTAGCTGGGATTAAGGCGCCTGCCACGACGCCCGGTTAATTTTGTATTTTTAGTAGAGATTTCACCATGTTGGACAGGCTGGTCTCAAACTCCTGACTTCAAGTGATCCGCCCGCCTCGGCCTCCCAAAGTGTTGGGATTACAGGCGTGTGCCACCGCCCCCGGCAAGTAAACGCTGTTCTGAACAAATGATTTACTTCTCCCCCACAGGCACAGCCCCGGGAGGAAGCACATTGGCACGGCCCGCGGCCTCCCAGTCTTGGACCAGGCCCGGCCCCTTCTGGCCCAGGAGGGTGCAGACGCCGGCGGTGGCCGGGCGGGCGGGCTGGCGCGGTGGCGGCGCGGCGGGCTCCCCGCGGTAATTAGCGCGCGCCGGCTCGGGCTGCGCCAGCCGCTAATTACAAGTCTCCTAATGAGGCCAGCGGCTGTTTGCAATCACCCGGGTCCCCGCTGCGCGGCGCGGGAGGCTGCGGGGGAATCCGCCCGCGGAGGCATGGAGGAGGAGCGGCCGTCTTCCCCTGGGCCCGGAGATCCGCTGGACGGCGACAGGGGTGTGCCCCGGCCGCGAAGGGGCAGCGGCGGGGGCTCACACCCCAACCCCTCCTCGGTTCTCTCCCCAGCCGGGCCGCAGAGCCATTATCCTCCCCAGTTGAGGAAGCCAACGAGGCTCTGAGAGGTGAGCTCACCCAGGTGCGACATCACAACTCACCCAGGTGCACAATAGAGCCCAATCCACGTCTGTCTGACCCCAGCCTGTGCCCTTAGCCGAGTCAGGTATCCCCTGGATCAATGGGGTGGTCACTGTTATTACTGTTAGCATTATTACAGTCGTCCTGGGACTTCTCAGATTCTTTTTTTTTTTTTGAGATGGAGTCTCCCTCTGCCGCCCAGGCTGGAGTGCAGTGGCGCGATCTCAGCTCACTGCAACCTCTGCCTCCCGGGTTCAAGCGATTCTCCTGGCTCAGCCTCCCCAGTAGCTGGGACTACGGGCACGTGCCGCCTCGCCTGGCTAATTTTTTGTATTTTTAGTAGAGACAGGGTTTTACCGTGTTAGCCAGGATGCTCTCCATCTCCTGACCTCGTGATCCACCCACCTTGGCCTCCCAAAGTGCTAGGATTACAGGCGTGAGCCACCGCGACCGGCCTGTCTTTTTTTTTTTTTTTTTCTGAGATAGGATCTCACTCTGTCCCACAGGCTTGAGGGCAGTAGCTCCATCTTGGCTCACCGCAACCTCTGCCTCCTAGGTTCAAGCGATTCTCCTGCCTCAGCCTCCTGAGTAGCTGGGACTACAGGTGCCCACCACTATACCTGGCTATTTTTTGTATTTTTAGCAGAGACGGGGTTTTGCCATGTTGGCCGGGCTGGTCTCGAACTCCTGGCCTCATGTGATCTGCCTGCCTCGGCCTCCCAAAGTGCTGGGATTACAGGTGTGAGCCACCGTGTCCAGCCAGGATCACTGTCTTTATTCTTCATCCGTGTCTCCTGGGTGATCATTAATTGGGCTCTCCCAGTGTGCTGGCCACTGTCTTTTCTGGGTTTGATTGATTGAGTCCTCACATCAGCCTCATGAAGTTAGGACCCATTATCCTCTGAGACACAGGGAGGAAAATGGCTTGCCCAAGTTGACACAGTAAATTTGGGTGGACATCTGTCTTACCCTAAAACCCGTGCTCTTAACCCCTTGCTCTCTACTCTGTATTCTGGGACCTAGAAAGATGCTGAGGAAGGAGAGCGCAACTGGGGTACCATTCTGAGGTGACTTTGGCATCTGAGGGGTTTCTGTCAGAGCCCAGACGCTGCTATTGTGGATGGTGGCAAAGGGAAACTGTATCTGCTCCAGCATTTTATTAAGCAGCCACTGCTCGTAAGAGGCTCCTACTCCTCGAATCTTAACCAATTTTCTGTAAAACCCTTATGGGGACAATCTAGATGAAATTAAACCCTCCATCTGCTTAGCCAGGGGCTTGGGAAGCCGCCGCATCCTCCAGGTTGCTGGGACAGATGCAGCCCTCCCTGGACTTCAGTCAAAACATTGCATCTTGCTCCTCCTTTGTCCTCGCTGCCCTGTGAACCTCTTTCCCTGTCCCTGCCTGCTGTGAGAATTCGCTCATCCAAAAATTAATTGAAATTACAAGGGCTCTACTGTTTGACCCAGCAATTTCTCCACCAGCAATTTCTCCCACAGAGATTGTCGCATTTGTGCCAAATGACAGGTGAACGAGGATGTGTCTTGCTTGCAGCATTGTTGGTTATAGCAAAAGGCCACCTCAGTGTTTACCAGAAGGGGTCCACTGTATGTGTGTATTTATCGGACAACTATGGGCCAGGGAATGTTCATTCTAAACACTGCCTAGGCTGGGCGCGGTGGCTCACGTCTGCAATCCCAGCACTTTGGGAGGCCGAGGTGGACGGATCACTTGAGGTCAGGAGTTCGAGACCAGCCTGGCCAATATGGTGAAACCCCATCTCTACTAAAAATACAAAAAACTAGCTGGGCATGGTGGTAGTTGCCTGTAAATCCCAGCTACTCAGGAGGCTGAGGCAGGAGGATCGCTTGAACCCAGGAGGCAGAGGTTGCAGTGAGCTGAGACTGTGCCACTGCACTCCAGCCTGGGCAACAGAGCAAAACTCTGTCTCAAAAAATAAATAAATAAATAAACAAACACTGCCTAGACTGACTCATTTAATCCTGACAACTACCCTATAAAGTAGGTACTTGGTTTTATTAACCCCATTTTACAGATGAGGAAACTGAGGCTCAGGGAGAACAAACTGTTGGCCTAAGCTTCACGTAGCTTGTCCACAGCAGGGCCAGAATTTGGATCAGGCAGTCCATGTTCTTAACCACTGTTTTGTATGGCTTCTCTGCCTTTATTTGCATGGAAAATTTCCAAAGGGTGACCCAAGAAGCTGTTGATGGTGGTTACCTCTGGGGAGAGGAATTCAGGTGTGAAGTAGGAAGGCCTTAGTTTCTACCATGTCCTCTGTTTTTCCATTTTATTTTGCCATATGTTTGTGTGCTGAATGTTTATGTTTCCTCAAATTAATATACGGAAATCCTAACCTTTAAGATGATGATATTAGGAGGTGGGGCCTTTGGGAGGTGATTAGGTCATAAGAGTTGAACCCTCATGAATAGTATTAGTGCCCTTATAAAAGGGACCCCAGGCTGGGGACTGTGGCCCATGCCTGTAATCCCAGTACTTCAGGAGGCTGAGGTGGGTGGATCACTTGATTCTAGGAATTTAAGACCAGCCTGGGCAACATGGTGAAACCCCGCCTCTCCTAAAAATACAAAAATTAGCTGGGCGTGGTGGTGCATGCCTGTAATCCCAGCTACTCAGGAGGCTGAGGCAGGAGAATCACTTGAGCTTGAGCCTGGGAGGCAGAGGTTGCAGTGAGCTGAGATCACACCGCTGCACTCCAGCCTGGGTGACAGAACAAGGTCCTGTCTCCAAAAAAAAAAAAAAAAAGAGGGACCCCAGAGAGTGCTCTCTCCCTCTCCTGCCACATGAGGACACAGAATCTCCTGGCACCTTAATCTTGGACTTCCCAGCCTCCAGAACTGTGAGCAATAAAAGCAATAAATATTTGTTGTTTAAGCCAACCAGTCTGTGGTATTTTTGTTGTAGCATCCTGAAAAGACAAATGGAGATGTGCATATGTTAGTTTCATAATTTAAAGAAGTTACTGGCCACGCACGGTGGCTCATGCCTATAATCCCAGCACTTTGAGAGGCTGAGGCAGGAGGATTGCTTGAGCCCAGGAGTTCAAGACCAGCCTGGGCAACAAAGTGAGACCCCGTCTCTACAAAAAAGTACAAATTAGCCAGGCATGGTGGCACTTGGCTGTAGTCCCAGCTACTTGGGAGTGTGAGGTGGGAGGATTGCTTGAGCCCAGGAGGTTGAGGCTGCAGTGAGCCATGAGTGCACCACTGCACTCCAGCCTGGGTGACAGAGCAAGGCTTTGTCTCAGAAAAAAAAAAAAAAAGTAAAAAAAGTTACTGAGCCCCAGTCCCCAAGGTATGTTAACACCAGTCCTTACCTTAGCTTTGGAAGTGGGTACTATCATTATTCCCATCTCAGAGATGAGAGAGCTGAGTTCACAGAGGTAGTCTGCCTGGCCCAATTACAAAGAGGGATGGACTCTTCAAGCTAGTGGTCTTTCTCCTAATTCATATTAGCCCCTGGGCTTGGAGGGTTCAGAGGGGAGAAAAGTGATTAAAAGCATGAACTGGAGCCAGCTGACCTGGGTTCAAGTCTTCATTCAGCCATTACTGGCTGTGTGACCTTGGGCAAGTCACTTTCCCTCTCTGAACCTGTTTCCTTTCTGTGAGGATTAAACAGTTTACATTCATGTCACATGCTTAGAACAAGGCCTGTTTAATCGTGAGCACTCAAGAAATGTCAGGTATTTTTAAAAAATATACATTAAAATGTAATAGAGACAGGGTCTCGCTATGTTGCCCAGGCTGGTCTCAAAGGCCTGGGCTCAAGCAATCCTGCCACCTTGGCTTCCCAAAGTGCTGGGATTACAGGCATGAGCCACTGCGGCTGGCCAGGTATTTTTATAGTACTGTTTTCAATATTGTCCCCAATTTCAAGCTCAGAGTGGTTCCTTCTCCCAGCTAGTGGGTCCAGTCCTCCCCCCAGGGGCAAAGCCCAGCCACCCTGTGCTCCCATCTCCAGCAGAAGCCCCTTGCAATCAGTTCTCCTGGGTTATCCCAGGGCGGTGGCTGTGATCAGAGCTGATCACATTGCCAGAGCTGATCTTAGGAGAAGAGGCAGAGCCACAGGACTGGTGTGGCCCGGATCCAAGGCAAGGCTGTGGCGGGCGGGCGGCCTCCCAGTTCGGGATGTTCCCAGCGCGTTCCCACCGCTCACACTTGGAGGGAGAAGGACCTCAAAATAGCTGCTGCTTCCCCAGCACGGCGCTAGGCCAGGGACAGGAATAGACATCTGGGGGTGGCCGCTGCAGCCTCCCTCAAGGACCCTGGGGGGCTGGAAATAGGCAGAGGCCAGAACCCCACCAATGTGGAGGGGATGGTACAGCTGTCTATGTGCGGTGACCCGCCTGTGACAGTCCAGCCCATGGAGTGTGTTGCCCCAGCTGGGGCTAGCTGGTCAGTGGGTCACCAGCTCCAGCCAGACACTGGCCATGGCCTGGATTGTTAAACCAAAAGGGAGTGTCCTTCAGCACTGGCTCCTGTGATCCTCTCTGGGAAGGTGGGAAAACTAAGGCCCAGAGAAAGGTTCACATGCCTGAGATCATGCAGCTGATCTGTTTGGTGAGCAGCAGCCAGACTGACAGGAAAGGTAGGCCTTGGGGCTTTGAGAGCAGCGTAGGGCGGTGGTTAAAGGGTTGGAGGACTCAGACTGCCTGGTTTAAATCCAGCCTCAGCTACCTATGTCCTGCATGCCCTCAGGCCTCAATTTCATCATCTATAAAATGGGCACAAGGAGAGTACCCACCTCCTTTAATGGTTGTAAAGACTGAGTGAATTATTCTTTGTACTGTTGTTATTGTGTTTTCCCCAGATTCCTTTTTTTGTTGAGACAGGGTCTTGCTCTGTCTTGCAGGCTTTTGTGCAGTGGCATGATCATAGCTCACTGCAACCTTGAACTCCTGGGGCTCAAGTGATCCTCCCATCTTGGCCTCCCATGTAGCTGGGACTATAGGTGCATGCCACCATGACTGGCTAATTTTTATTCCTACTTTTAGTAGAGATGAGGTCTCACTATGTTGCCCAGGCTGGTCTTGAACTCCTGTCCTCAAGTGATCTTCCTGCCTCAGCCTCCCAAAGTGTTGGGATTACAGGCGTGAGCCACGGTGCCCGGCCGTATTATGCTCAGTTTTATAGATGAGCAGAGCGAACATCAGAGAGGTGAAGTCACTCCTCCAGGGTCACATAACTGGGAGGTAACAGAGCTAGGATTTGAAACCCAGTCTGCCTGCCTGCATAGCCCATGGAAGTAACCACTGCATGACATTCTTTATCGGGACACTTTTTTAGACGGAGTCTCACACTGTCGCCCAGGCTGGAGTGGAGTGAGGTGATCCCTGCTCACTGCAACCTCCGCCTCCCGTGTTCAAGCGATTCTCCTGCCTCTGCCTCTCAAGTAGCTGGGATTACAGGCACATGCCACCATACCCGGCTAATTTTTTTGTATTTTTAGTAGAGATGGCGTTTCACCATGTTGGTCAGGCTGGTCTCGAACTCCTGACCTCATGATCTGCCCACCTCGGCCTCCCAAAGTGTTGGGATTACAGGTGTCAGCCACCGCGCCTGGCCGGGATACTTTTTTTTTTTTTTGTGAGTCAGAATCTCACTCTGTCACCCAGGCTGGAGTGCGGTGGTGCAATCATGGCTCACTGCAGCCTTCACTTCCCTGGGCTCAGGTGATCCTCCCACCTCAGCCTCCCAAGTAGCTGGGACTACAGGCATGCACCACCATGCCTGGCTAATTTTTTTTTTTTTTTGTATTTTGTGTAGAGATGGGGTTTTTCCATGTTTCCCAGGCTGATTTCAAACTTCTGAGCTTGGGTCATCTGCCTCCTCAGCCTCCCAAAGTGCTGGAATTACAGGCATGAGCCACTGTGCCTGGCCTGGGACACTCTTTATAGGGGAGACAGATGTGTCGTTCACTTGTTACTGCCCAGGCGTTTGGCACTTGGAGGAGGACTCCACTCCCTCAGCCTGGACATTTATGACCTCAGCCCCCAGTGGTCCCTCCCTGACCTCTGCTCCAGGCCTCTCCAAGTGGCCAGGGCCTTCTTGGGAGAAGGGAGGCTCGGGGAAACCCCACAGCCCAACCTCACTCATGTACCAGTCTCATGTGAGATGTGAGGTCCCCAGCCTGCATTACAGAATTCCTACCTCCCTTCCACTGGGTTTCCCTGAGTACTTACTGTGCCAGGCCTGCACTAGGCTCTGAGAACAAAAGAGGACTTTGTCCCTGCCCTGATATTGCTCACTAGGTGGTGAGACAGGTTGTTAAAAAGGTAGGCTGGGCGCAGAGGCTCACGCCTGTAATCCCAACACTTTGGGAGGCAGAAGTGGGTGGATCACCTGAGGTCAGGAGTTCAAGACCAGACCGACCAACATGGTGAAACCCTGTCTCTACTAAATACAAAAAATCAGTCAGGCATGGTGGCGGGCACCTGTAATCCCAGCTACTCAGGAGGCTGAGGCAGGAGAATCACTGGAACCCGGGAGGCAGAGGTTGCAGTGAGCTGAGATCGCGCCACTGCACTCCAGCCTGGGCAACAAGAGTGAAACTCCGTCTCAACAACAACAACAACAGGCAAGAGCAGCTACTGCTCTTGTAAGAACGGGGGTAAACAGGTGCCTGGAGGAGGCACTTAACTCAGCCCAGGTGGTCAGGGAAGGCTTCCTGGAGCCGGTGGTGTCTGAGCTGAGGCCTGAAGGAGAAAAAGAGCCAGGGGAAGAGAGAGGAGGTAGGAAAGAGTGTTGTAGGAAGAGGGAACTGCTTGTGCTAAGGAAGCGACGTGCTGAGTTCCAGGAACTGTGAGTTGTAGGGGATAGAGGTGTGGGTGAGGGGGACTGGGACTGCAGAGATGGGCAGGGACAGGTCCCTCAGGGCCTTGTTGGGCACACTGAATGCTTGGATACTGAGTGGACGGCTGAGAGAACGAGATCGGGAGCTGGAAGCTTCCCTTTGGCTGCAGGGAATAGACCTCAGGCGGCTGGACTGGAGGTAGGGACCCTGGGGAGGAAGCTGCTGCCTGGAGGGAGAAGAGGGACTTGGATGAGGGTGGTGGGGATAGAGAGAAACGGGTGGCTTTGTAAAGTGTTTACAGGTAGAACTGGTTACCTCTTGCTGCACGATAAATCACCCCAAAACTGTGTGCCTTAAAACAACAACACTGTTTTTTTCTCATGATTCTGTAGGGTGAGAGGGCAGTTCTGCATCACGTGGGGTTGCTGGGATGGCAGGAAGGTCCCAAGTGGCCTCACCCACGTGGCTGGCAGTCATTGTTGGCTGCCGGCTGGGTGCTCAGTTAGGGCTGTTGGTTGGGGGGAGCCTCAGCTTAGTGCATTCACAATGTTGAGCAACCACCACCTCTTCCTAGTTTCACACTTTCCTATCACTCCATACCCATATGGCAATCTCTCCCCATCCTCCCTCCCCCCAGCCGCTGACAACCATGAATCTGCTTTCTGTCTCTATGGGTTTACCTATTCCAGACATTTCAGATCCATGGAATCATACAATATGTGACCTCTGGTGTCTGGCTGCTTTCAGTTAGCATGATGTTGTCAGGGTTCACCCATGTTGTAGCATGCGCCAGCACTTCATTCCTTTTTATGGCTGAATAATATTCCATTGTATGGCTAGACCACAATTTGTTTATCCATTAATCTGTTGATGGATATTTGGCTTGTTTCCACCTTTTGGCTCTTGGGAATAATGCTGCTATGAGCATTGGTGAACAAGGATCTGTTTGAGTCTCTGCTTTCAGTTCTTTAGGAATGGAATTTCTGTGTCATATGGTAACTCTATGTTTAACTTTTTGAGGAACTGCCAAACTGTTTCCCACAGCAGCTGCACCATTTTCCACTCCCAGCCGCAATGGATGAGTGCAATGGACTGAATGTTCATGTCCTCCCCAAAATCATATATTGAGATCCTCACCCATGAAGTGATGGCATTAGGAGGTGGGGCCTTCGGGAAGTAAACAGGCCATGCGAGTGGAGCCCTCATCAGTGGGATGAATGTACTTAGAAAAGGGACCCCGGAGAACACTGTTGCCTTCTCTCCACCATGTGAGGGGACGATGAGAAGTCCACAGCCTTCAACCCAGAAGGCCCTCACCAGAACCCGGCCATGCTGGCCACCGTGACCTCACACTTCCAGGGTCCAAAACTACGAGAAATACATTTCTGGTTTTTGTTGTTGTTGTTTCTTTTTGAAACAGGGTCTCACTCTGTTGCCCAGGCTGGAGTGCAGTGGCAGAGTCTCGGCTCACTGCAACCTCTGTCTCCCGGGTTCAAGCGATTCTCCTTCCTCAGTCTTCTGAGGAGCTGGGATTACAGGCCCCTGCCACCATGCCCGGCTACTTTTTGTATTTTTAGTAGAGATGGGGTTTTCCCATGTTGGCTAGGCTGGTATCAAACTCCTGTCCTCAAAAGATCCACTCTCCTCAGCCTCCCAAAGTGCTGGGATTACAGGCATTAGCCCCCGCGCCTGGCTGAATTTCTGTTGTTTATGAGCCATCCGGTCTACAGTACTTTGTTATAGCTGCCTGGATGGACTAACACAGCAGAAGTGTCTATTTTTCCACATCCTTACCAACACTCGTTATTTTGTTTGTTTGAGATGGAGTCTTGCTCTGTTGCCCAGGCTGGAGTGCAGTGGCACGATCTTGGTTCACTGCAACCTTCACCTCCCAGGTTCAAGCGATTCTCCAGCCTCAGCCTCCCCAGTAGCTGGGACTACAGGCGTGCGCCACTACGCCTGGCTAATTTTTATATTTTTAGTAGAGACGGGGTTTCACCATGTTGGCCAGGATGGTCTCGAACTCCTGACCTTAGGCGATTAGCCGGCCTCGGCCTCCCAAAGTGCTGGGATTACAGGCACGAGCCACCGCACCCAGCCAGCACTTGTTATTTCTCTCCCCACTTCTTATTTTATTTTGTTTTACATTTCCCTGAAAACTGTTTATTGGCTTTTTGGATAGAAACGGGAATTTATTTGCGAGGAAGCATGATCCCATCACACTTCTGTTGGAGCCAGTGCATGGTCTCCTCTTTGCTGATTCTGTGTTTGGCCCCAATGCAGCCTGTCCTGTGCTTCTTGTCTGTGATGCTGAAACCCGGCCTACTCAGCACCGCAGAGAAGTCCAGGCCATAGACACCCACACTTGGGTCATATTTGATACCCAGATTGATGTGTTCCTGGATCCCAAAATCAAAGTTTCCAGTATCTGAGAAGTTATTTTTTCTCAACTCATACTCCCGTACCTCTAGACGCTTCTCCAGGATTTCTTCTGCTTCGGCCTCTTGAACTATGCAGCGGACAGCATTTTCGGCTTTTCATTTTTCCGGATGTCAAACAATATGACAGTGTATCTGGCTTTGGAAAACACAGGGTCCGGGCTGCAAGCTGCTCCAATGCTTTGGCTGCAGGGATTAGTCTCTACTCTCCCCAACACAGATGTCGAGGCAGAGCTTGTGAATGCAAAGTTCCCACGTGGGGTTCTCCTTTTCATCTTCATCCTGTGCCTGATGGAGAACAGGAAGAGCTCTGCCCCCTTTTTAAAAATTAAGGCCATCCTAGTGGGTGATATCTTATTGTGGTTTTGATTTACATTTACTTAATGGCCAATGATGTTGAACATCTTTTTCATATGCTTTCTGGCCATTTGTTTATCTTCTTTGGAGAAATGTCTGTTCACTTACTTGGCTCATTTTTTTTGTTGTTGAGACAGAGTCTTGTCCTTGTTGTCCAGGCTGGAGTGCAGTGGCACGATCTCAGCTCACTGCATCCTCTGCCTCCCAGGTTCAAGTGATTCTCCTGCCTCAGTCTCCCGAGTAGCTTGGATTACAGGCACCCACCACTACGCCTGGCTAATTTTTGTATTTTTAGTAGAGACAGGGTTTCGCCATGTTGGCCAGGATGGTCTCAAACGCCTGACCTCGTGATCTGCCCACCTCGGCCTCCCAAAGTGCTGGGGTTACAGGCGTGAGCCACCGTGCCTGGCTCACTTGGCCCATTTTTTAGAAGGGTTGTTTGTCTTTTTGTTGTTGAGTTCTTTATATATTCTGGATACTAAATTCTTATCAGACATATGATGTGCAAATATTGCCTCCCATTCTGCAGGTTGCCTGTTTACTTTCTTGATAATGTTCTTTGATGCAGAAAAGTTTTTACTTTTCATGAAATCCAGTTTGTCTCTTTTTTCTTTTGTTTCTTGTGATTTCAGTGTCAAATTGAAGAATCTGTTGCTAAATCCTAGATCATGAAGATTTATCTCTGTGGTTTATTTTATTTTATTTATTTTATTTTTTCTGAGATGGAGTTCACTCTTATTGCCCAAGCTGAAGTGCAATAATATGATCTCGGCTCACGGCAACCTCCACCTCCCAGGTTCAAGTGATTCTCCTGCCTCAGCCTCCCGAGTAGCTGGGACTACAGGCGTGAGCCACCACACCTGGCCTTATGGTTTCTTTTAATTTTTCTATGGTATTAGCTCCTACCTTTATGTCATTGATCTATTTTTTGTTGTTGTGTGTTTGTTTTTGAGAGAGGGTCTCACTCTGTCGCCCAGGCTGGAGTGCAGTGCTACAATCTTGACTCACTGCAGTCTCCACCTCCCGGTACAAGTGACTCTTGTGCCTCAGTCACCCAAGTAGCTGGGACCACAGGTGTGTGCCACCATGCCTGGGCAGTTTTTGTACTTTTACTAGAGACGGGGTTTCACCATGTTGGCCAGGCTGGTCTCAAATTCCTAACCTCAGGTGATCTGCCCGTCTCGGCCTCCCAAAGTGCTGGGATTACAGGCATGAACCACCGTGCCCAGCCTCAATCTCCACCTCTTGATGGGAGGTCAGCATGCCCTTATAGGGTGGCGGGGGAATGGTTGGGGGCCGTCTTTGGAGAGAGTCTACTACAGGAAGTTTTGGTAATACGTTGGCTGTAAGGGGTTGGAGAGAAGAAGAACAGAAAAAGGCAGGCAGGGTATCATCCACATTTCTGGGTTGAGCCACTGGGCAGTTAGAGAAGCCTGGGGAGAAGCAAGAATGAGGTGAAGGAAATCAGTCATGGACATATTGAGTTTGAGCTCCCGTAGGCATCCAGGCCCCAGGAGCCCTGGGAATCAAATAAATGATAAACAAAACATGGAAGGGTACTTACAAGGGCTTATTTAACAAATATATTCAATAAATATTTATGGAACACTTTATGCTAATACTACCTAACATTTATGTGGTGCTAGCCATGGGTCAGGTACTTTGCATTTAAAAAAAAATTGAGTTATGGCCGGGTGCAGTGGCTCACACCTGTAATCCCAGCATTTGGGGAGGCCGAGGCGGGCGGATCACAAGGTCAGGAGATCGAGACCATCTTGGCTAACACAGTGAAACCCCGTCTCTACTAAAAATACAAAAAATTAGCTGGGTGCGGTGGCGGGTGCCTGTAGTCCCAGCTACTCCGGAGGCTGAGGCAGAAGAATGGCGTGAACCCGGGAGGCGGAGCTTGCAGTGAGCCACTGCAGCTCACTGTGAGATAGTGCCACTGCAGTCCGGCCTGGGCGAAAGAGCAAGACTCTGTTCTCAAAAAAAAAAAAAAAAAAAATTGAGTTGTAACATACATACAGTAAAATGCATAAATCTACCGTGGTGGTGGTGTTATTTTTGAGATGGAATCTCAAGAATGAGATTCCAACAGAGTTGCCCAGGCTGGAGGGCAGTGGCATGATCTCGGCTCACCGCAATCTCTGCCTCCCAGGCTCAAGCGATTCTCCTGCCTCAGCCTCCCGAGTAGCTGGGATTACAGGCACCTGCCACCACGCCTGGCTAATTTTTGTATTTTTAGTAGAGATGGGGTTTTGCCATGTTGCCCAGGCTGGTCTTGAACTCCTGTGCTCAAGTCATCCACCCGCCTCAGCCTCCCAAAGTGCTGGGATTATAGGCATGAGCCCACCCTACAATGTATATATCACCTTGCAGGTAAAGATATAGAACATTTCCAGCCCCAGAAAGCCCCCTCTCAGCCATGTTATATTTAATTTTCACATTGACCCTATGAGGTAGGTAGTGTGATTATTCCCATTTTTCGGATGATGAAACTGAGACTTAGGTGAAGCGACTTTCCCAAAACCACATGGGGATAGAGTCTGGACTCTAATTTAGGTCTATATGACTAGGAACATGGATCCCTTTCCAGCCCACCAAGATTTCTCCCTAAGGCCAGACTCTTGACTCTCAGACCCTCTGAGACCAAGCTGGGGAACACCCCATTCCCTCACTGAGCTGGGACTGGACTCAGACCTCTGGGGGGCACCCTGAGGGCAGGAGCTAGGTGGTCCAGCCTCCACTGGAGAATGGGAGCCCCTCATTTGTGGCTCTGTGGGAGGTACAGGGCCAGGGAAGATGTGGATTTAGGGTGAAGAGGGAAGAATGAGACGGGCCTTTCCATGTCCCCATCAGTCAGGGAGGGGGCCACCTGTGGGTGGTGCTGGCCGAGGCTACACCTGCTGCACTCATTTCCCAGCAATGGGCCCCGGGGAAGATCAGCTTTGACCACGCCTCATCGACTTGATAGGGGAGAGGAGGGGAGCCACACCTGTCAGAACGACTTCAGGCCCTGCTTCCCAAGCATCCCTCAGACCTGCCGGGAGGCTCCTGGGAACGTCTCCTGGGCCTCCTTGAGGAGGACAGA
Organism: Pan paniscus; assembly: GCF_029289425.2. NCBI lineage: Eukaryota > Metazoa > Chordata > Mammalia > Primates > Hominidae > Pan > Pan paniscus. Next base: position 128,667,873 of record NC_073259.2, read on the forward strand.
GGAGGCTCCTCCCCAACCCCACGTGTCTGCCCCGCGCACCGCTCTGACCTCTTCTATCCTCTCCTCAAGCTAAAACTGACCTCCTCGCTCTTCTCCCAACCTGTGAAGCCCCTACTTGCCTCAGGGCCTTTGCACTCAATGTTCCCTCCATCTGGAACCTTCTGCTTCCTGGATTTTGCATGGCGGATGTCTTCTCATGCATCCTGGCTCAAATGTCACCTCTTTAGAGGGCTATTCCCTGGACAAGTTGCCCTATTTAGTGCTCTCCTCACCAGCCAGCACAATGGTGCCAGATGGCCTGGATTTGAATCACAGCTCCACCTGCTCCAATGCTGTGTGGCACTGGGCAGGTTACTTAACTTCACTGTTAAGCCACAATTTCCTCAGCTGTAAGGTGGGAGTGGTGATTACAGCCTCATCATGTGGTAGCAAGGATCAAATTATTTAACATCTGTTGGCAATGCCTGACCCATAGCAGATGCTTTACACGTATTAGCTTTTATTCACGTAAATGCTTATCCCATGCTGAAATGATTCTGGGTATTGATTTGTTTACTTGGTTTTTCCATCTCCCCCAATTAAAATGAGCCCCATGAGGCTGAGTGGGGTGGCTCACGCCTGTAATCCCAGTCCTTTGGGAGGCCAAGGTGGTTGGATCACTTGAGGTCAGAAGTTTGAGACCAGCCTGGTCAACACGGTGAAATGCTGTCTCTACTAAAAATACAAAAAATTATCCGGGCATGGTGGCAGACACCTGAATCCAGCTACTCAGGAGGCTGATGCAGGAGAATCACTTGAACCCAGGAGGTGGAGGCTGCAGTGAGCCAAGATCGCACCATTGCATTCCAGCCTGGGCGACAGCGAGATCCCATCTCAAAAAAAAAAAAAAAAGAAAAAGAAAGAAAAAAGAATGAGCCTCGTGAAGATGGTGGTTTTTTCTGTTTTGTTCACCGCTGTATCCCCAGTACTCCAACACTGCCTGGCACACAGTGATAAATGCTGGTTGAATAATCAAATGAGTAAACCAGGTTACTAAACGTTGATTAAATAATTGAATAAATGAATAAACCGGGTGACTGGATTCTTCTACTTGCAGCTCCCCAAACGTGCCATGCTCACTCTCATTTCCCGACCTTTGCTTTTGCTGTTCCCTCTGCCTGGAACTATTCACTAGGAGAAGGGAGGGAAGTGACAAAGGGGAGATCACCTGGCAGTGGCCCAGGTCCCTCTCTTGTCCTCGTTTCACTGCTGCCTGCACCGGATACTCACCAGAGAACCAGGGAGCAAGAATCTAGACTCTCCAGGACTCGAGTCACCTGTTACCACCACTTGTTCTGCAACTGGGGAAACTGAGGCCCAGAGAGAGGAAAGAACTCAGCCAAGTTTCCATGCTCAAGGGCAGTGCTCGTCCCTCTCCACTGTACATGTCTCACCCGGAGGCTGTTTCCCACGTGCATGCTGTATCTGCTCCCAGCATGGGGCCCAGAGAGAGGCGGTGGGTGAGGGGCTGCGCCCTGCCTGTGGGCCACTGCCCTCCTCCCTGCCCACTGAGGAGCGAGCAGGGTGGCCCGGGCTAGTGAATTCACATGCTCCTGACTTAGACTCACATGAGTCACCATCCCGACACTTTCACTTATTAGCCATGTGACCTTGGGCTCTCTGAGCCTTGGTTCACTACCCTGTAGAATGAGGAGACAAAACCTAACCCTCTTCCCCCAGCATTGCTGGAAAGATTTGTTTTGTTTTGTTTTGTTTTGTTTCTTGAGACAGTCTCTGTCACCCAGGCTGGAGTCACAGTGAATCTCAGCTCACTGCAACCTCCGTCTCCCGGGTACAAGCAATTCTTATGTCTCAGCCTCCCAAGTAGCTGGGACTACCGGCACCTGCGACCACACCTGGCTGATTTTTGTATTTTTAGTAGAGATGGGGTTTTGCCATGTTGGCCAGGCTGGTCTCCAACTCCTGATCTCAGGTGATCCACTCACCTCAGCCTCCCAAAGTGCTGGGATTACAGGTATGAGCCACCGGCAATCCCAGGAAATGAGCCCCTGGAAATATTTCTATTATAATAAAAGTTCACATGTATCGAGCACTTATCCTCAACTACCCTGAGGGGCAGGTATGAATTTTATCCCCATTTTCCAGATAAGGAAACTGAGGCTCAGAATGGGGAAATAACTCTTCGGAGGTCACACAGCTAGCAGGAAGTAGAGCAGGAATTCCAATCCAGGCAGGCCGACTTCAGAGCTCACATGCGTAGCCATATGAATGCATCAGGCATACAATAGTAGGCGCTCAATGGCTATTAGCTACTGGTGGCCCTCTGACCAAGGCCCTAGGAAGAACTTGCTTTCATGTTGGCACCGTTTTCCAGGACAAACTCCGTCTTTTGTTTATTTTCTTCCCCTCTAATCCCTGCTTGGAAACACAAGGCCTCTTAGCAGCCCCTCTCTGAGGGATTTTCGGATTATTCCCACCTTGATTAGTTCCAGTTTCTCCTGCAGAAGCAGGAGTTATTTTGGGGCCTTGATGGCTCCCTCTGGCTGCCTGCGACCTCCACCCCGTTGCAGACACCTCTCCCTTCACCTGCACGGCTCATTAGCCGCATTCTGCTGCTCGGCTGCTGCGTTCTGTGCCCGCAGTTCCCCGCCCTACCTCGAGGGCCAGTACCTGCTCCCCTCCTCCCGGACCCCACAGCCACTCCTGCCACCCCACTATTTTGCAGGGATAGAGGCTGTTATCTGTTTCTTTTTTTAATTACCATTTTAATTTTTTATTTTTTGAGACGGAGTCTCGCTCTGTTGCTCAGGCTGGAGTGCAGTGGTGAGATCTCTGCTCACTGCAACTGCCACCCCCCAGGTTCAAGAGATTCTCCTGCCTCAGCCTCCCGAGTAGCTGGGACTATAGGCATGCGCCACCATGCACCGCTAATGTTAATTTTGTCACCTGTGTCCTAATCCTCAGACCCCAACTTTGCCTCAGAGCAATGACCCTCCCTCCAGTTCCAGGATTTTCCCAGACTCGAGCAAAAGCTCACACACCATTTGGATGCAAATGTGTTTGGCTGGTGTTCCCACTCCCTGTTCCTGTGGGAACCCAGTCCTCAATGTCATTCAGCCTGGGGCGGGAGCAGTAAAAACTCCCAAGGATGCATTTTATGTGATGTATATTTTACCACAATTAAAATAAAATTCCCAAGGGGTCACAGGACGCCTCCCCGCCTCTGCCACCATGTTATGTCGCCGTGCGTGGGGCCCACGTCACAGGCGTGGGGCGTGGGTTCTGTGGTAGCTGTCTGTTCTCTCTCTGCTCCTGGCTCTTCTTTCCAGCTCTGCGTTCTGCCTCTGCCAGGGCCGCCTGCAGGCCTTGCTTGCTTTTCAAAAATAACTCTTGAGTCTCTCACTGAGCTTGGGGGCTGCTTCCTGGGTGTCCCGGGCTGTGTGTTAATCCTTCCAATGCAAAACTTCCTGAAGCTTAAGACTCTGGGCTGGGCGAGGGAACTGGTCACCAGTGTCGGGCTGAAGTAGCTCAGATACTGACCTGCTGTTCCAGCACCTATGGTAAGGGCAGGTGGGTCCTTCCCAGTGACAGCAAGTCATTCATTCACTCATTAATTCAGATATTTATCAAGCTTCCACTAGTGCCTATTGGCTGCTGAGCACACCCCCAGGTGGCCCCTGTTGGTTTCCCATTTGCTCCTCTTTGAATTTCCATTTCCTTCTCTAAAGTAGGGGTTCTCCTTTTTTTTTTTTTTTTTTTTTTGTTAGCTCACTGCAGCCTCTACCTCCTGGGCTCCATCGATCCTCTTAATTCAGCCTCCAGAGTAGATGAGACTACAGGCAGTTGCCACCACGCCCAACTAATTTTGTTTATGTTTTGTAGAGATGAGGTCTCAAGGCCGGGCGCGGTGGCTCACGCCTGTAATCCCAGCACTTTGGGAGGCGAGGCGGGCGGATCACTTGAGGTCAGGAGTTTGAGACCAGCCTGACCAACATGGAGAAACCCCGTCGCTACTAAAAAATACAAAATTGGCCGGGCGTGGTGGCGCATGCCTGTAATCCCAGGTACTTGGGAGGCTGAGGCAGGAGAATTGCTTGAACCCAGGAGGCGGAGGTTGCAGTGAGCTGAGATCGCGCCATTGCACTCCAGCCTGGGCAACAAGAACGAAACTCCGTCTCAAAAAAAAAAAAAAAAAAAAAAAGAGATGAGGTCTCGCTCTATTGCCCAGGCTGGTCTCAAACCCCTGGGCTCAAGGGATCCTCCTGCTTCAGCCTCTCAAAAGTGCTGGGATTACAGGCATGAGCCACCACGCCTGGCCAAATAGGGGTTCCTAAATTGGGGTGGCCATCAGTCCCAGTGGGAAACAGATGGCAAGCTCAAATTGGGTGACTTAAGGAAGGCTGACTAAAGGGATCATTTAGATGTGGACAGGGTGTACAGAAATCGCAGGAGACAGTGCAGTGCCGAGACTGGTTACAATGGGAGGGCTGTTACCTCCTTAGGCATGGCAGGAGCAGTTCCCACTAGCCAGAAAGTTATGTGGAGAGGGTCACTTTAAGAGAAGCTGTTGGCCAGATGAGGTGGCTCATGCCTGTAATCCTAGCACTCTGGGAGGCCGAGGTAGGTGGATCACTCGACATCAGGAGTTCGAGACCAGCCTGGCCAACATGGTGAAACCCTGTCTCTACTGAAAATACAAAATTAGCCAGGCGTGGTGGCACGTGCCTGTAGTCCCAGCTATTCAGGAGGCTGAGGCAGGAGAATCGCTTGAACCTAGGAGGTGGAGGTTGCAATGAGCCAAGGTTGCGCCACTGCACTCCAGCCTGGGTGACAGAGCAAGACTCTGTCTAAAAAAAAAAAAAAGAAAGAAAAAAAAAGAGAAGCTGTGACCTTCTGTTAACCAGCCTGAGGTGCCCTTCAGGAGGAAGCAGATGCATAAATACCCTGAGTCACTCCACCTTCTCCCTTCAGTCTCCTCCCGGGGGCTCCTCCTTGCCCAAACCAGATTAGAAGCCAGGGGATATGGAAGGCTGTTGAGTCTGAACAGCTGAGTCTCCTTGGGCACACGGCAGGCTGGGGAAGTGCCCCAGATGGGCAAATGGAGGATATCGGACCTCTTCCCTGCTAGTAGTAATGGGGGTAGGAATAGTGATAGAATAGATACTTAATAAATATTAGCTATTATACTGGTAGTGTTCATATTAGCTTATTGACTCCTGTGTAACAAATTACCCCAAAACTTAATGGCTTTAAACAATAATATTTATTACCCTACATGGTTTCTGTGGGCCAGGAATTGGGAACAGCTTAACTGAGCGGTTCTGGCTCATGAAGTTGTGGTCGTGGGTACAAAAAAAAAAAAAAAAGCTAGAAAGAAAGAATAACAGCCTGGGTAACATGGCAAAATCCCGTCTCTACCCCCCCAACCACACACAAAAATTAGCCAGGTATGGTGGCACATGTCTGTAGTCCCAGTTACTTGGGAGGTTGAGGTGGGAGGATGGCTTGAGCCTGGAGATCAAGGCTGCAGTGAGCTGAGATCGTGCCACTGCATTCCAGCCCGGGTGACAGAGTGAGACCCTGTCTCAAAAAGAAAAAAAAAAGTGAATGAATAAATGAATAAGACCTAGTATTTGATGGCACAACAGGGTGTGACTATGGTCAATTATATGTATATATATATATATAAAATTGTTGTTGCATTTTAGCTTTTTAATTTATTTTTTAAATTAAATTAAATTAAATTAAATTAAATTTTTTTTTTTTGAGTTGGAGTCTTGCTATGTCACCCAGGCTGGAGTGCAGTGGTGCGATCTCACCTGCAACCTCCACCTCCCGGGTTCAAGTGATTCTCCTGCCTCGGCCTCCCAAGTAGCTGGCACTACAGGTGCCTACCACCAAGCCTGGCTAATTTTTTGTATTTTTAGTAGAGATGGGGTTTTACCATGTTGTCTAGGCTGGTCTCAAACTCCTGACCTCAGATGATCGGCCCGCCTCAGGCTCCCAAAGTGCTGAGATTACAGGCGTGAGCCACCGCGCCCGGCCTAATAATTTAATTGTACATTTTAAAATAACTCGAGAGTGTAATTGGATTGTTTGCAACACCAAGGATAAATGCTTGAAGGGATGGGTACCCCATTTTCCATGATGTGATTATTTCACATTGCAAGCCTGCATCCAGACATCTCACGTACCCCATAAGTATATGTACCTACGATGTATCCATAAAAATTAAAAAATTAAATAAAATACTTAGGTTAAAAAAAATGTCAGCCAGTCACCCAAAGGCTTGCCTGGGATTGAAGGACCTACTCGGCTCACCCACATGGCTGGCAGGCTGGTGCTGCCTTCTGGCAGGAGGATTTAGTTACTTGCCATCCAGACCCTTCCACAGGGCTGCTTGAATGTCCTCATGACATGGTGGTTGGCTTCCCCATGAAAGAGTGATCAGGCCAGGCGTGGTGGCTCATGCCTGTCATCCCAACACTTTGGGAGGCTGAGGCGGGCGGATCACTCGAGGTCAGGAGTTTGAGAACAGCCTGGCCAACATGGTGACACCCCGTCTCTACTAAAAATACAAAAATTAGCCAGGTGCGGTGGCGGGTGCCTGTAATCCCAGCTACTTGGGAGGTTGAGGCTGGAGAGCATCTCTTGAACCTGGGAGGAAGAGGTTGCAGAGAGTCAAGATCATGCCACTGCACTCCAGGCTGGGTGACAGAGCAAGGCTCTGTCTTAAAAAAAAAAAAAAAAAAGGCCAGGCAGGCACGGTGGCTCACACTTGTAATCCCAGCACTTTGGGAGGTCGAGGCGGGCAGATCACGAGGTCAACAGATTGAGACCATCCTGGCCAACATGATGAAACCCCATCTCTACTAAAAATACAAAAATTAGCTGGGCGTGGTGGCACGTGCCTGTAATCCCAGCTACTCGGGAGGCTGAGGAAGGAGAATTACTTGAACCCAGAAGGTGGAGTGGCCCAATCTTGGCTCACTGCACTCCAGACTGGTGACAGAGTGAGACTCTGTCTCAAAAAGAAAAAAAAGCAAAAAAAAAAAGAGTGGTCAATGTGTTTTATGGCCTCCCTCATCTCAAAAACCACAAGCTGTCATTTCCACTATCTCCTATTGGTGACAGTGGTCAGCCCTATTTAATGTGGAGGTGCTGGAATCCCGAGAAGCAGAACCACTGGAGGCCTTCGTGGAGGTTGGCTGCCATGGTTCTCAATAAATTAGCTAATTTAAATTCCATTTAAGCTGGGTGCGGTGGCTCATGCCTGTAATACCAGCACTTTGGGAGGCTGAGGTGGGAGGATCACTTGAGGTCAGGAGTTCAAGACCAGTCTGGCCAACGTGATGAAACCCCATCTCTACTAAAAATACAAAAATCAGCTGGGTGTGGTGGCAGGCACCTGTAATCCCAGCTACTCAGGAGGCTGAGGCAGGAGAATCACTTGAACCAGGGAGGCAGAGGTTGCAGCGAACCGAGATTGCACCACTGCACTCCAGCCTGGGTGACAGAGTGAGACTCCATCTCAAAACAAAACGAAACAAAACAAAAAAAATTCCATTTAAGTCTCAAAACCCTGTGGGGCTATCTAAAAAAACAGAAACAAAGATCCTATCAGAGAATGATTATTATTATTACTTTACCATGAAAGAAAGTATTATTCTCTTTTCAGATGAGAAAATAGAGTCACAGAGAAGTGAAATAGCTTGCCCAAGATTGTAAACTAGGAAGTGGCAGAGCCAAGAATTGAACCCAGGTGAAGATCTTCCTTTCTTTCTTTCTTTTTTTTTTGAGACAGAGTCTCACTCTGTCGCCAGGCTGGAGTGCAGTGGTGAGATCTCGGCTCACTGCAACCTCCACCTCCCTGGTTCAAGTGATTCTCCTGCCTCAGCCTCCCGAGTAGCTGGGATTACAGGCATGCGCCACCACACCCAGCAATTTTTGTATTTTTAGTAGAGACGGGGTTTCGCCATGTTGGTCAGGATGGTCTTGATCTCAATCTCGTGATCTGCCTGCCTTGGCCTCCCAAACTGCTGAGATTACAGGCGTGAGCCACCGTGCCTGGCTGTGAAGTTTTTTTTTTTTTGAGATGGAGTCTCATTCCATTGCCCAGGCTGGAGCACAGTGGCGCGATCTCAGCTCTCTGCAACCTCCAACTCCCAGGTTCAGGCGATTCTTTGGCCTCATCCTCCCAAATAGCTGGGATTACAGGCACGCGCCACCACCCCCAGCTAATTTTTGTATTTTTAGTAGAGACGGGGTTTTCACCATGTTGGCCAGGCTGGTCTCGAACCCCTGACCTCAGGTGATCCACCTACCTCAGCCTCCCAAAGTGCTGGGATTACAGGCGTCTTTGCAGTCCATCCTCCTGGCCCTGTTCTAGGTAATCACCCATCTGCTATCTGTCATTACATTCAACTGATAAGAACAGTTACTGCCAGCACGGTGGCTCACACCTGTAATCTCAGCACTTTGGGAGGCTGAGACGGGCAGATAACCTGAGGTCAGAAGTTTGAGACCAGCCTGGTTCAAACGATCCTCTTGCCTTAGCCTCCTGAGTAGCTGGGACTACAGGTGCGTGCCACCATGCCCAGCTAATTTCCTTTTCCTTTTTTTTTTTGTAGAGATGGGGGTCTCACTATGTTGCCCAGGCTGGCCTCAAACTCCTGGCCTCAAGCAATTCTCCTGTCTCGGCCTCCCAAAGTGCTGGGATTACAGGTGTGAGCCACCGTGCCTGGCCTGATAATTACTTATTTTTTATTGCTCAATACTATTCCACCATATCAATATAACACAAGTCATTTATTCAGTTCTCTTGTTGAGCAACATTTGGGTTGTCTCCGGTTTGGGGCTCTTCTGACTAAAGCTGCTATGAAGTTCATGTATGCCTTTTGTGTGGACAGATAGTTTCATTTGTCTCAGGCAAATAGCTAGGAGAATTACTAGATCATATGGGAAGTGTATATTTAACTTTATAAGAAACTGCCAAACTTTTCCAATGTAATTGTGCCATTTTACACTCCCACCAGCAGCTTATGAGAGCTCCAGTTGCTCCATGTCCTCACCAACACTTTGTATCATCAGTCTTGTTAATTTTAGCCATTCTAGTCTGTGTGTAGTGGTGACTTATTATGGTTTTAATTTGTACTCCCCTGCCAACTGAAGATATTGAGCATCTTTTCATCATGCTTATTTGCCATTTGTATGTCTTCTTCTGTAAAGTATTTGTTCAATTATTTAGCCTATTTTTTTTTTACTGGGTGTGATGGTTAATACTGAATGTCGACTTCATTGGATTGAAGGATGCAAATTATTGTTCCCGGGTGTTTCTGTGAGGGTGTTGCTGAAGGAGATTAACATTTGAGTCAGTGGACTGAGAGAGACAGACTCACCCTCAATCTGGGTGGGCATTATCTAATCAGATGCCAGAGCGGCTAGGATAAAGCAGGCAGAAGAAAGTAGAATGAGCAGACTCCCTGAGTCTTCCGGCTTTCATCTTTCTCCCATGCTGGATGCTTCCTGCCCTCGAACATCAGACTCCAAGTTCTTCAGCTTTTGGACTCTTGGACTTACACCAGTGATTTGCCAGGGGCTCTTGGGCCTTTGGCCACAGACTGAAGGCTGCCACTGGGAGCTTCCCTACTTTTGAGGTTTTGGGACTCAGACTGGCTTCCTTGGTCCTCAACTTGCAGATGGCCTATTGTGGGACTTCACTTTGTGATCGTGTGAGTCAAAACTCCTTAATAAACTCCCCTTCATATATACATCTATCCTGTTAGTTCTGTCCCTCTAGAGAACCCTGACTAATACAGATTTTGGTACTGAAAATGGGGTGGTTCTAGAGGAACAGAATTTCTTTTTTTTTTCTTTTTTTTTTTGAGTCAGAGTTTTGCTCTTGTTGCCCAGGCTGGAGTGCAATGGCACAATCTTGGCTCACTGCAGCCTCCACCTCCCAGGTTCAAGTGATTCTCCTGCCTCAGCCTCCTGAGTAGCTGGAATTACAGGCTCCTGTCACCATGCCCAGCTATTTTTGTTGTTGTTGTTGTTATTTTTAGTAGAGATGGGGTTTCACCATGTTGGCCAGGCTGATCTCGAACTCCTGACCCCAGGTGATCCACGCACCTCAGCCTCCCAAAGTGCTGGGATTACACACGTGAGCCACTGCGCCCAGCCGAGGAATGGAATTTTAAGGATGGATTTTTTTAGTTGGTTTTGGGGTCTCTGGAGTTGGCTGCTTAATTTGATTAGACCCAAAAATGCTAAGGACTCTACTTCTAATAGTATGGAGAAGACTGATAGTCCTTGGCGTGAACTGTTTAGAAAGTTATGCAAAATAGGGCCAGGTGCGGTGGCTCATGCCTGTAATCCCAGTACTTTGGGAGGCCGAGGCAGGCGGATCATGAGGTCAAGAGATCGAGACCATCCTGGCCAACATGGTGAAACCCCGTCTCTACTAAAAATACAGAAATTAGCTGGGTGTGGTGGCGCTTGCCTGTAGTCCCAGCTACATGGGAGGCTGAGGCAGGAGAATCGCTTGAACCCGGGAGACAGAGGTGCAGTGAGCAGAGATCCCGTCATTGCACTCCAGCCTGGTGATAGAGCGAGACTCTGTCTCAAAAAAAAAAAGTTGTGCAAGATAAATGCTTTTGATACGCCTGATCCACCACTCATGAGAGGCGAGAGGCAAGGAGTTTAGTGACTCTATACATAATACCTTTGGCCATTTGTGGAGAACCAAGGAATATAATGAAGTTGGTTGATTGCTCCTAAGTTTGCTGGACAAAGTGACGAAAGAAAAGGATGAGCTCAGGGATTCTAGCTCCCAGCTCCAGAAGCACATACTGAGCCTCAAGTCTTCTAAGATTGCCCTGAGTGAGAGTCTTATCTCCTGTAGACAAAGGGCTGAAATTGTGGAAAATCAGACACACACCCTTATCATGAGAGTGGCTGACCTGCAAGGAAAGGTGCACGCTCCGTCTCGCCAGGTATCTACTGTTAAAGTTAGGGCATTGATTGGAAAGGAATGGGGTCTGCAACTTGGAATGGGGACGTTTGGGAGGAACCTGATGAAGCCAGGGACACTGAGCATGTAAACGCTGATGAGCCTTTTTTGCCAGAGGAAACAGTCTCCCCACCCTTAGTGGTGACAACATCCCCTCCCCACCTATGCTATCATCAGCCTTTCCACCTTCGTCTAAGGAGATTAACCATGCACTGTCTGAGGCAACAGTGATGGCCTCCCCTGAGGCAGTTGCCAGGCAAGACAATGCTGATTCTCCTCAGGACCCACCACCAACACCCCTGTTTGCTTCTAGACCTGTAACTAGACTCAACTCCCGGCAGGCCCGTAGAAGTGAGGTTCAGAGTGTGACCCTCAAGGAGGTGTGCTGCACTGCAAAAGAACTGCTTGAGTTTTCTAACTTATATAAGCAAAAATCTGGAGAACAGGCATGGGAATGGATTTTAAGGGTGTGGGATAACGGTGGAAGGAACATTAAGTTGGATCAGGCTGAATTTATTGATATGGGCCCACTAAGCAGGGATCCTGCATTTAATGTTGCAGCTTGGGGAGTTAAAAAAGTGTTCTGTTTATTTGCTTGTTTAGCTGAAATAGGAATCAAAAGATGGCCCACTGTGTGCGAGCTGGAAATGCCTGATCTCCCTTGGTTTAATATAGAGGAAGGGATCCAAAGGCTTAGGGAGATTGGGATGCTGGAGTGGATTAGTCACTTTAGACCTACTCATTCCAGCTGGGAGTGTCCAGAAGACATACCCTCTACCAATACTTTGTGAAATAGATTTGAGAGGGGAGCACCTGCATCCCTGAGGAGCCCTGTGGTTGCTCTTCTCTGTTTGCCAGATCTTACAGTGGGAACTGCAGTCACTCAATTAGAAAATGTAAATGCAACAGGAATAATTGGATCCTGAGGTGTCAGGGGCCAAGTGGCGGCACTCAACTGTCAGAGACAAGGTGGGTATAGTTACCATAATGGACAGCAGAGGCAAAGCAGCAATCAGAATAGTCTGACTTATGTAGAGCTCTGGCATTGGCTAATTAATCACGGATTCCTAGAAATGAAATTGAGAGGAAGCCTACTGCCTTCTTACTTAATTTGTATAAGCAGAAAACTTCCAGGTCAAGTGGACAAAAGACTAATTTGAATTATAAAAACAGAGAATCACGGCCCCTCAATCAATTTCCAGACTTGAACCAGTTTACAGACCCAGAACCCCTTGAATAAAGGGGAGGCCAAGTCCCTTTGAGGAAGAACCCCACTACCTTTCTGACAATCTATACCATTAATCTTTCTTCCATCCTTCCCCAGGCAGACCTCCCCACGGTAACTGTGCACTGGGGAAAGGGGAATGATCAGATTTTTGGGGGACTATGGGACACTGGCTCTGAGCTGACATTGATTCCAAGGAACTCAAAACACTGTGGTCTTCCAGTTAAAGTAGAGGCTTATGGAGGTCAGGTAATTCATGGAGTTTTAGCTCAGGTCCAACTTACAGTGGGTCCAGTGGGTCCCCGGACTCATCCTGTGGTCATTTCCCCCACCGGAATGCATGATTGGCATAGACATACTTAGCAGCAGGCAGAACCCCCATGTTGGCTTCCTGACTGGTAGGATGAGGACTATTATAGTGGGAAAGGCCAAATGGAAGTCGTTAGAGCTGCCTCTACCTAGAAAAATGGTAAATCAAATACAACATTGCATCCCTGGAGGGACTGCAGAGATTAGTGCCACCAACAAGGACTTGAAAGATGCGGGGGTGGTGATTCCCACCACATCCCCATTTAACTCTCCTATTTGGCCTATGCAGAAGACAGATGGATCTTGGAGAATGACAGTGGATTACTGTAAGCTTAACTAAGTGATGACTCCAGTTGCAGCTGCTGTACCTGTACCAGATGTGGTTCCATTGCTTGAACAAATTAACATGTCTCCTGGTACCTGGTATGCAGCCATTGATTTGGCAAGTGCCTTTGTCTCCATTCCTGTCCATAAGGCCCACGAGAAGCAATTTGCCTTCAGCTGGCAAGGCCAGCAATATACCTTCACTGTCCTACCTCAGGGGTATATCAACTCTCTGGCTTTGTGTCATTATTTGGTTGGCAGAGATCTTGATCGTTTTTCCCTTCCACAAGATATCATACTGGTCCATTACATTGATGACATTATGCTGATTGGATCCAGTGAGCGAGAAATAGCAAACACACACAACTTGATGAGACATTTGCATGCCAAGGGATGGGAAATAAATCCGACTAAAATTCAGGGACCTTCTACCTCAGTAAAATTTCTAGGGGTCCAGTGGTGTGGGGCCTGTTGAGATATCTCTTCTAAGGTGAAGGATAAGTTGCTGCATTTGGACCCTCTTACAACCAAGAAAGAGGCACAACGCCTCGTGGCTATTTGGATTTTGGAGACAATACATTCCTCATTCGGGTTTGTTATTCTGGCCCATTTACTGAGTGAGCCGAAAGGCTGCCAGTTTTGAGTGGGGTTCAGAACAGGAGAAGGCTCTGCAACAGGTCCAGGCTTCTGTGCAAGCTGCTCTGCCACTTGGGCCATATGACCCAGCAGATCCCGTGGCACTTGAGGTGTCAGTGGCAGACAGGGATGCTGTTTGGAGCCTTTGGCAGGCTCCCATAGATGAATCACAGTGGAGGCCTCTAGGATTTTGGAGCAAGGTCCTGACATGTTCTGCAGGTAACTACTCTCCTTTTGAGAGACAGCTCTTGACCTGTTACTGGGCTTTGGCAGAAACTGAACATTTGACGATGGGTTATCAAGTCACCAAGTGACCTGAACTGCCTGTCAAGAACTGGGTGCTGTCTGACCCATCTAGCCATAAAGTTGGGCATGCACAGCAGCATTCCATCATCAAATGGAAGTAGTATGTACATGATGGGGCTTGAGCAGGTCCTGAAGGCACAAGTAAGTTACATGAGGAAGTGGCTCAAATGCCCATGATCTCCACTCCTGCCACCCTGCCTTCTCTTCCCCACCCAGCACCGATGGCCTCATGGGGAGTTCCCTATGATCTGTTGACAGAGGAAGAGAACACTAGGGCCTGGTTTACAGATGGTTCTGCATGATATGCGGGCACCACCCCAAAGTGGACAGCTGCAGCACTATAGCCCCTTTCTAGGACATCCCTGAAGGACAGTGGTGAAGGGAAATCTTCCCAGTGGGCAGAACTTCAAGTGGTGTACCTGGTAGTGCACTTTGCCTGGAAGGAGAAATGGCCAGATGTGTGATTATATACTGATTCATGGGCTGTGGCCAATGGTTTGGCTGGATGGTCAGGGACTTGGAAAAAGCATGATTCAAAAATTGGTGACAAAGAAATTTGGGGAAGAGGTATGTAGATGGACCTCTCTGAGTGGTCAAAAACTGTGAAGATATTTGTATCCCAGGTGAATGCTCACCAAAGGGTGACCTCAGCAGAGTAGGACTTTAATAATCAAGTAGATAGGATGACTCATTTTGTGGACACCGCTCAGCTTCTTTCCCCAGCCACCCCTGTCATCACCTAATGGGCCCATGAAAAAATTGGCCATGGTGGCAGGAATGGAGGTTATGCATGGGCTCAGCAACATGGACTTCCACTTACCAAGCTGACCTGGCTACAGCTACTGCTGAGTGCCCAATTTGCCAGCAGCAGAGACCAACACTGAGCCCTCGATATGGCAGCATTCCTCAGGGTGATCAGCCAGCTACCTGGAGGCAGGTTGACTATATTGAACCTCTTCTATCATGGAAAGGGCAGTGGTTTGTCCTCACCGGAACAGACACTCCGGATATGGTTTTGCCTATCCTGCATGCAATGCTTCCGCCAAGACTACCATCCATGGACTCACAGAGTGCCTTACCCACCGTCATGGTATTCCACACAGCATTACCTCTGACCACGGCACTCACTTTGCAGCTAAAGAAGTGTGGTACTGGGCTCATGCTCATGGAATTCACTGGTCTTACCATGTTCCTCATTATCCCGAAGCAGCTGGATTGATAGAACAGTGGAATGGCCTTTTGAAGTCACAATTACAGTGCCAACTAGGTGACAATAGTTTGCAGGCCTGGAGCAAAGTTCTCCAGAAGACCACGTATGCTCTGAATCAGTGTCCAATATATGGTACTGTTTCCCCCATAGCCAGGATTAATGGGTCCAGGGGTGGAAGTGGAAGTGGCACCAATCACCGACACCCCTAGTGACCCACTAGCAAAATTTTTGCTTCTTGTTCCCGCAACATTATGTTCTGCTAGCCTAGAGGTCTTAGTTCCAGAGGGAGGAACACTGCCACCAGGAGACACAACAATGATTCCATTAAAGTGGAAGTTAAGATTGTCACCTGGATACTTTGGGCTCCTCCTGCCTCTAAGTCAACGGGCTAAGAAGAAAGTTACAGTATTGGCTGGGGCGACTGACTCAGACTATCAAGATGAAATCAGTCTACTGCTCCACAATGGAGGTAAGGAAGAGTATGCGTGAAATACAGGAGATCCCAGAGGGCATCTCTTAGCATTCCCGTGCCCTGTGATTAAGGTCAATGGGAAACTACAACAACCCAATCCAGGCAGGACTGCAAATGGCCCAGACCCTACAGGAATGAAGGTTTGGGTCACTCCACCAGGTAAAAAAAACCACAACCCACTGAGGTGCTTGCTGAAGGCAAAGGGAATACAGTTTGGGTAGTAGAAGAAGGTAGTCATAATACAACTACCACCACGTGACTGGTGGCAGAAACAAGGACTGTAATTGCATTGAATATTGAATATCCTCCTTATTTTGTTAAGAATATGTTTGTGCCTGTATACACTTGTACTAAGAAAATGTCTTCATTTTATTTCCTTTCTTTTTCCTTTATCATGTGACGTAAGATTTACTGACTTCATATCAGCATTTAAGTGTTGTTAACTTTATGTGATAGCATTTAGGTTAAGGATTAGCGTGCTTCCGGTTGTACAAAGGATAGCCATATTATGTTGGGTGTAATTATGACCTTATTATTGTCTGTATTTGAAGGTTATGTATGATTTCAGGAGATGTGTATGGGTTCAAGTTGACAAGGAGTGGACTTGTGTTGGTTAATATTGAGTGTCAACTTGATTGGATTGAAGTATGCAAAGTTTTGTTCCTGGGTGTGTCTGAGAGTTTGTTGCCAAAGGAGATTAACATTTGAGTCAGTGGACTGTGAGAGGCAGACCCACCCTCAATCCGGGTGGGTGCCATCTAATCAGCTGCCAGTCTGGCTAGAATAAAGCAGGCAGAAGAAGGTGGAAGGAGCCCACTTGCTGAGTCTTCCAGCCTTCATCTTTCTCCCATGCTGGATGCTTCCTGCCCTCGAACATCAGACTCCAAGTTCTTCAGCTTTTGGACTCTTGGACTTACACCAGTGATTTGCCGGGGGCTCTTGGGCCTTTGGCCACAGACTGAAGGCTGCACTGTGGGCTTCCCTACTTTTGAAGATTTGGGACTCGGACTGGCTTCCTTGCTCCTTGGCTTGCAGACGGCCTATTGTGGGACTTCACTTTGTGATCGTGTGAATCAATACTCCTTAATAAACTCCCCTTCATATATACATCTATCCTGTTAGTCCTCTCCCTCTAGAGAACCCTGACTAATACACTGGATTATCTGCCTTCTCCTTATTTAGTTGTAATAATTATTTATATATTCTGGATACTGAGTATTTATATATTCAGTCTTTTGTCATATTTATATAACGCATATTTTCTTTTGATCTGTGGCTTACAGTTTCATTTTTAAAACAATGTCTTTGGGAGAAGAAATTAAGATTTTAATGAAGCGCTATCTGGCAATTGTTTTTATTACTTGTGCTTTTTTTGTGTCCTAAGAAATCTCTGCCTACTCCTAGACTACCAAGGTTTTTTCTCGCTTTCTTCTAGAAGTTTGTTTGTTTTAGAGATAGAGTCTCACTTTGTCACCTAGGCTGGAGTACAGTGGTGCAACCATAACTCACTGCAGTCTTGAACTCCTGGGCTCAAGCAATCTTCCTGCTTTGGTCTCCTAAGTAACTGGGACTATAGGTGCACACCACCACATCTGGCTAATTAAATTCTTTTTTTTTTTTTTTTTTTGGTAGAGACAAGGTTTCACTATGTTGCTCAGGCTGGTCTTGAACTCCTGGGCTCAAGTGATCCTCCTGCCTTAGCCTCCCAAAGCAGTGGAATTACAGGCATGAGCCACTGAGCCTGGTCTTCTAGAAGTTTTGTAGGTTTAGTTTTTCCATTTAGGTCTCTGATTCATTTTAAGTTAAATTTTTGCTTATTATGTGAGGTAGGGGTCATGATTCATTTGTTCCTTCCATACAGATATGTTTCAGTCCCAGCTTCCTTTCCTCATTGAATCACCCTGGCACCTTTGTCAAAAATTAATTGATGGTATGTATGTGGATCTATTTTTGAGCTCTCTATTCTGTTTAATGATATACAGCATCATTATGCTACTTCCCACACTGTCTTGATGAATGCAGATTTACAATTCTTCTTGAAATCAAGTTGCTCCAACTTTGTTCTGTTTTTCAAAATTGTTTTGGCTACTCTATAATACCTACAGCTAATATATTTAATGCTGAAAGTCTAAACACTTAAACACTTTTCTCCCTAAGGTTGGGAACAAGGCAAGAATATATGCTCTCACTACTTCTACATATTAATAACGTTGTACTGGAGGTCCTAGCCAGGACAATAAGGCAAGAAAAAGAGTGGGAAAAGGCAAAGTTAAATTGTCTTTATTTGCAAATGACATGATTATGCATGTAGAAAATCCTAAGGCATTTACAATACAGCAAAATTATTAGAACCAATAATTTGATTTAGCAAGGTCAAAGGATACAAGGTCAATATATAAAAATGTACTTCTCTACACTAGCAATGAACAATTGGGAAATTAAATGTATAGAAACGTTTATGATAGCATCAAAAAATGTGAAATACTTAGGGATACGACCAGGTACAGTGGCTCACGCCTGTAATCCCAACATTTTGGGAGGTTGAGGTGGGAGGATCGCTTGAGCCCAGGGGTTCAAGACCAGCTTGGGCAGCATAGTGAGACCCCATCTCTAAAATAAAAAAAAATACCAACAGGCTTTTTTTTTTGTAGAAATTATCAAATAGATTCTAAATTGTATATGAAAATGCAAACAAACTATTAATATTTTGAAGCAGCCTTTAACAAGTTGAGGAAGTTTCCTTCTATTCTAAACTCTTGTTAGAGTTTGTTTTTGTTTTTAACCCACGAATAGGTGTTAATTTTAATTTTTTGTTTTGAGATGGACTCTTGCTCTGTCGCCCAGGCTGGAGTGCAATGGCGCGATCTCAGCTTACTGCAACCTCCGCCTCTCGGGTTCAAGCAATTCTCCTGCCTCAGCCTCCTGAGTAGCTGAGATTACAGATGCACACCACCACACCCAGCTAATTTTGTATTCTTAGTAGGATGGGGTTTCACCGTATCGGCCAGGCTGGTCTCGAACTCCTGACCTCATGATTCACCCGCCTTGGCCTCCCAAAGTGCTGGGATTACAGGTGTGAGCCACTGTGCCTCGAGAGAAGGTGTTAATTTTATCAAGTGTTTTTTCTCATTGATTGACGTGACCATGGAGTGAACCCAGATATATATTCTTTTTTCTTTTCTGTGCCTATGTTTACTCAGTTAACCCAGATGTATTCTTTTTAAAAAAAAGAAACCTGAGACAAGATTCACATAACATACAATTATTTAAAAATGAACAGCCAGGCGTGGTGGCTCACACCTGTAATCTAATCCCAGCACTTTGGGAGGCTGAGGCAGGGGATCACTTGAGGTCAGGAGTTCGAGACCAGCCTGACTAACATGGCGAAACCCCATCTCCACTAAAAATACAAAAATTAGCCAAGAGTGGTGGTGTGCACCTGTAGTCTCAGCTACTCGGGAGGCTGAGGCAGGAAGATCGTTTGAACCTGGGAGGTGGGGGTTGCAGTGAGCTGAGATTGTACCACTGCACTCCGGTCTGGGCAATAGAGCAAGACTCCGTCTCTAAATAAATAAATACATAAATAAAATAAAAGTGAATGATTCAGCAAACACCACCTCTACCTAGTTCAAAAACATCTTTATCACCCCAAAGGAAACCTCACACACATTAAACAGTCACTCCCCATTTCTGTCTCCTCCCAGCCTCTGGCAACCTCTAATCTGCATTCTGTCTCTATGGATTTGCCTATTCTGGACTCCTCATATAAATGGGATAATTTCATATGTGGCCTTTCGTGTCTGGCTTCTTTCATTTAGCATCATGTTTTTGAGGTTCATCTGTGTTGTAGCATGTGTCAACACTTAGTTCATTTTCTTTCTTTCTTTTTTTTTTTTTTTTGAGATGGAGTCTTACTCTGGCACCCATGCTGGAGTGCAGTGGTGCGATCTCAGCTCACTGCAACCTCTGCCTCCTGGGTTCAAGAGGTTCTCCTGCCTCAGCCTCCTGAGTAGCTGGGATTACAGGTGTGTGTCACCATGTCTGGCTAATTTTTGTATTTTTAGTAGAGACAGGGTTTCACCATGTTGGCTAGGCTGGTCTTGAACTCCTGACCTCAAGTGATCTACCCACCTTGGCCTCCCAAAGTGCTGGGATTATGGGTGTGAGCCACTGTGCCTGGGCTACTTAGTTCATTTTCATGGCTGAATACTATTCCATCACTGTAGGGGTATACCAGGTGATATGGTTTGGCTGTGTCCCCACCCAAATCTCATCTCGAAGTGTAATCCCCACATGTAGAGGGAGGGTCCTGGTGGGAGGTGATTGGATCACAGGGATGGTTCCCCCCATGCTGTTCTTGTGAGAGTGGGTGAATTCTCATGCAATCTGTTTTATTTTATTTTATTTTTTTTAATTTTTGAGGCAAGGTCTCGCTTTGTCATCCAGGTTGGAGGACAGTGGTGTGATCTCAGCTCACACACTGCAGCCTCAACCTGCTGGGCTCAAGCAATCCTCCTGTCTCAGCCTCACAAGTAGCTGGGACTACAGGCACACACCACCATGCCCGGTAATTTTTTTGTATTTTTTGAAGAGACAGGGTCTTGCCATGTTGCCCAGGCTGGTCTCAAACTCATGGGCTCAAGCAATCCTCTCACCCTTCCCTCAGCCTCCCAAAGTGCTGGGATTACAGGCACGAGCCACCATGCCTGGCGGAGATCTGGTTGTTTGATAAGTGTCTGGTGCTTCCCTCTTCTTGCCCTCTCTAGCCTGCCGCCATGTAAGACATGCCTTGTTTCCACTTCACCTCCCGCCATGATTGCAAGTTTCCTGAGGCCTCCCCAGCCATAGTGGAACTGTGAGTCAATGAAACCTCTTTTCTTTATAAATTACCCAGTCCCAGGTAGTATCTTTATAGCAGTGCAAGAACAGATTAATACACCAGGCTAGAGTGCAGTGGCATAGACACAGTTCACTGTAGCCTTGACCTCCTGGGCTCAAGCGATCCTCCTGCCTCAGCCTCCTGAGTAGCTGGGACTACAAGCAAATGCCACCATGCCCAGCTAATTTGTTTTAATTTTTTTGTACAGATGGTGTTTCATTATGTTGCCTAGGTTGGTCTTGAACTTCTGGGCTCAAATGATCCTCTTGCCTCAGCCTCTCAAAGTATTGGGATTACAGGCGTGAGCCCCCTCGCTCAGCCCTAGGTATATTCTTAACCACTATTCTGTGCTGTCTCCCTATATGCCAGGTGCTGTGTTTAGTTCTGCACATACAGTGGAGAAGAACAGAGAACTGGTTTTGCTCAAACTGAACCCAAGTCTCTTCTGGAACTTAGTACTCTCTGTGGTGATTGCGTATGTCCATCTCAGATCACACGGGGTCTTGTGAGGTCCTGCTCATTCATCTCCATAGCTCCAGTGTCTAGCCCAGTGCTGTTAGCTGAATAGATGAGTTTAATCTGAGAAGGCTTCATGGAGGAAGCAGCTTTGAGTAGCACCTCAGAGCTAGAGGAGTTGAGCAGTTTCCTTCAGCCCACAATGATTACTAACAACAGCCACCGTATATCAAGCACCTTCCTGTGCCACACGGTACGATGAGCATGTTAACCTCCCAGGGGCGTCCAGCCAGTGAGGGGCAGAGGACAACCTGAATTTGAACCCAGATCCACAGCCCTAATGACTACCTTATACTACTCCTCCAAGCCTGGTTCCAAATTAGGGGTTGGGTCTTGCTACTCTGTATTCTTAATCCCCTGTTTCTCTTTTGCTAGGGACATTTGGATGGGACTAGAGAGTGACCAAATGATGGTCAATGTAGCAAAGCCCGGACTTGGGACACCTTGATGTCTTGGGAAAGACTTTTCACTGCCTCCCCTGCCAGGTGCTTCAGACTCTGGGGGACAGTGCCTTCCTCCCTGTCCTTCGAATCCTCCTTTCCTCCTTCAGCCCCCTCTTCCCCCTCCTCCTTCCTTAGCCCCTCTAGTTCATCGGGCTGTGCCGGAATCTGTGGGGAAAGGAGCAGGATTTCAGCTAAATATAAACCAGGCTGTTCCAGTTTCCAAATAGAACAAAGGAGCAGGGTGTTAAGTTGATTTTTATAAATAAAGAGAGAGGGAGTGAGAGAATATTTTTTCGAGATGTTTAATAAAATCGCCTTGGGAGAGGCAGGAAAATCACTGGGCTGCGGTGGGAGGGTTTGCAGGAGGAAGGGGAGGGGGAGGAGGGAGAGTGGGGGATGCTTCCTTCTTTCTGCAGGGATTCTTTTCCTTGGACCAGGGAGAGAAGGTGGTGCAGAGAGGGGTGGAGGAGAACGGGGAGGGGCATGAGTGTCCCTGGGAGGAAGAGGAGGAGGACAGGGAAGGCTTGTCATCATAATAGTTACTGCGCATTATAGAATAGTTCCTGCATATTGAGCACTTACTGTATGCCAAGTTTTATGCCAGATTACTGCATCATCTCACCAAATGCGGTCAGGATTCTCGTCACTTGGAGCTCTGTGATCTAGCACCTGCCTACCTCTCTGACCTCATCTCCTCCCTCTCTCTCCCTAGCTCACTCTACTCCCACTACTGAGGCTCCACACACCAAACTCATCCCTTCCTCAAGGTCTGTGTACCCCCTAGGTCTCACAGTCAGCTCTTTGTCATCATTCAGGTCTCAGAATAAATGTCACTTCCTTCCTGACCACCTTATGGAAAAGAGAGCCCACACCCAGGCCAGTCAGGATTACATTCCCTTGTTTCATTTTCTTCATTAAGATATCATTTCCAAAACTATTCGCTTGCTTTGTTATGTCTCCCCGCTTCCCCTGCCAAAATGAAAGCCCTATGAAAGCAGAGACTTCGGCTGGATGTGGCGGCTCATGCCTGTGGTCCCAGCTCCTTAGGATCGCTTGAGCCCAGGAGGTTGAGGCTGCAGTGAGCTGTGATCACACCACTGTACTCCAGCCTGGGTGACAGAGCAAGACATTGTCTCAAAAAACAAACAAACAAACCCAGAGACTTTGTCTCTCTCCTTCACTGCGGTAAGGCCAGGACCTAGACCAGTACCTGGCACATGGTAGATACTACTTAGTATGTATTTGCTAGACGAATGGATAAGTGAATGAAGCTCAGAGAGGTGAAGGGACTTGCCTAAGGTCACATAACTAGGAAATGACAGAATTCAGGGGGAAGCCCAAATTTGTCTGATTGTCTGATCTCCAAATGCATGCTTTTTTTTTTTTCTATTTTGTAAGGCTTCCGGCATGATGGAGAAGAGGATTGAAGGGGATCACTATTGAACCTTGGAATTTTGGGGGATGATCAGGCACAACCCCGGTAGTGGGTCAGTGAAGCCAAATGTTACCATCACCCTCATCCTTAAGCAATGTGTGTATCATATAAAAATGGTTCCACAGACAGATCTCCTTTGTGGGGGCTATTCCATAGTGAGAGTTTTACACAGTGCTACCCAAGGGAGAGCTAGTCTAGGTTTTGGGGAGGTGGCAGAGGGCTTCTCACCTTAGGAACTGGAAGGGATGGCTGGAGGAAGCACATATTGTACACCTCTACCTGCCCCGCCTTGCCACTCCTTGAATCTTTACTCTTTTACCTCTGCACATAGTGGTGAGTCAGGAGTGTGTTGGGCTAAGTGGCTGCACAGGTCTCTGGGGCACCCAGTGATGTGAGTATGTCTTCCTGCTGACACCAGGTGCTGCCTCACCAGGGATATCCAAGGCATAACCTTGGACAAGTCATGTGGCTCCCTCGGTGTCTCATTGTCTTCCTGTGTAAGACAGGGCTGTTGAAGCTTGCTTGGCTATGAAGATTAGAAATGCTGTATTAGGCCAGGCACGGTGGCTCACACCTGTAATCCCAGCACTTTGGGAGGACTGCTCAAGGCCAGGGGTTTGAGACCCAGTCTGGGTATCACAGTGAGACCCTGTCTCTACAAAAAATTTTTAAATATTAGCCATGCATGGTAGTGCATGCCTGTAGTTCCATCTACTTGGGAGGCTGAGGCAGGAGGATCGCTTGAGCCCAGGGGTTTGAGGCGGCAGTGAGTTATGATTACACTATTGCGTTCCAGCCTGGGTGATGGAGTGAGACTTAGTCTCAAAAAAAAAAAAAAAAAAAAAAAAAAAATTGGGAACTCAAAAAAACTTCCAAGCACATGACACAGTAGATGCTCAGCAGAACAGATGGAAACTGTTCTTCTCTTACTTATTATCACCTCTCTTTGGATTATAATCTAATTGAGCACAGGGACCATCACTCCATTAATTGAGCAGCTACTGTACGCCAAGCTCTAGGCTATGCATTTTATGTGAGTTATCTCATTGAATCCTCATACTAATTCCATGAAGTAGGTACTATTATTATTGTTATCCCCATTTTATGAATGAGGAAAATTGAGCTCTCAGGGGTGAAGTGTCTGGCCCAAGGTCACACAGCCAAGATGCAACAGAACTAGGCCTGAAATCCAGGCAAACCCAACGCAGATCCTGGGCTTTCAAATATTATCCAATCCTGCCTGGGTGCAGTGGCGCATGCCTGTAATCCCAGCACTTTGGGAGGCCTAGGTGGACGGATCACTTGAGGTCAGGAGTTCCAGACCAGCCTGGCCAACATGGCGAAACCCCGTCTCTACCAAAGGTACAAAAAAGCCAGGCATGGTGGCACACGCCTGTAGTCCCAGCTACTTGGGAGACTGAGGCAGGAGAATCGCTTGAACTCAGGAGACAGAGGCTGCAGTGAGCTGAGATCATGCCACTGCACTCCATCCTAGGTGAGAGAGTGAGACTCCATCTCAAAATATATATATATAATCCAATCCTGTGTCTCAGAACTAAGGAAGTAGTGGGGCTGTCTGGTGTTTCAGGAGTTAGAGCCTGGCATAAGCGGGGAGTAAAGAGGTCAGAAAGGGTCATGGTGAGAAGAGAAGTGGAGGCCTGTCCTTGGTGAAGAGGACAAAGAGGAAGCCCAAGGTGGGGTGGGGGATGGATGCTGCAATTCGGGGGGCTGTGGCTCTGCGCCTCTGACTCATTCGGACAGAGCAGCTTGATTCCCTGTGGCAGGAGAGGCTATTTATAACCTGCAGGTTCTAGCATCCTGTTGAGCACAGAGCCCTGCAGCTACCTGGGGCCCTTCTTCCTGGACTGTAGGGTGAGGGGAGTAAGGAGCAGGATGTCGGGGTGGAGGGTGTCTGGCGGCCAAGGAGAAGGCCGTGGCTGACCCTCCTTTCTCTTTGCTGTGGACTCTCCAGTGAGCACAAAATGCACATCAAGGGCCCTGTGGGTCATTCTGGGGCTGTCTAGCTTGTCATCAGCAGAGTGTCTGGCACCTAAGAGGAATGAATGAATGAATGAATGAATGAATGAAATAGAAGTAGCTTTATCTGGTCAGATCATGTCATGTCTCTGCCCCAAGCTCTTCAATGCTTCCCCATCTCCCCATCTCATTTGGAGTAAAAGTCAAAGCTCTTACAGTGACCTACGAGGCTCCTATATGACCTGGTTCCTGTTGCTCCTTTTTTGTGTGTGTGAGACAGTCTCACTCTATCACCCAGGCTGGAGTGCAGTGGCACGATCTCGGCTCACTACAATCCTCACTTCCCAGGTTCAAGCGATTCTCCCGCCTCAGAATCCCGAGAAGTTGGCATTATATGTGTGCACCACCACACCGGCTACTTTTTGTATTTTTAGTAGAGACAGGGTTTCACCATGTTGGCCAGGCTGGTCTTGAACTCCTGACCTCAGGTGATCCGCCCATCTCGGCCTCCTAAAGTGCTTGGGATAACAGGCGTGAGCCACTGTGCCTGGTCCCCGCCCCTTTCTTCGTCCTATCTTCCTGCTCACCCACTTCACTCCCGCAGTCTCCTTGCTGCCCCTGGGAACGCACTGGGTCCATTCCTGCCTTGTGGCTCTGCTCTGCTTTCTTCTCCTGGGACACTCTTCCCCCAGATACTGGCATGTTTTCGTCCCTCACCTCCTTCAGGTCTTTGCTCAAATGCTAACTTCTCAGGGAGGCCTTCCCTGACCACCCTACTTAAAATCACACCCATGCAATATACACTCCTTATTCCCTTCTCCAGCTTCATTTTTCTCCGTCGCATTTATTGTCATCCAGCATACTATGTATCTTACTAACTCATCTTTTTATTGTCTGGTTCCTTCTACCAGAACGTGAGCTCCAAGAGGATAGGAGTTTTTGTCTGTTTTGACTCTGCTCTCTCCATAAGGTCTAGAATAGTGCCTGGTGCATAGCTGGCACTCAGAAAAATAGGTGTTGGCTCCATGAATTCGCTGGGATTTTCACGGCCTTGCTGTGTGGCCCTGGGTAGTGAATCTCACCTCTCTGGGCCTCAGTCTGTTGAACTCACTGGTCTTCCAGTTTAGACATCCTGGGGCTCTGTCTCTTCATCCTGGCACTCAAGGGTTTTTGTTTATTTGTTTTGTTTTGTTTTGTTTTGTTTTGTTTCTCCCCACAATATCTGCTAAAAGGAGAACTGGCCAAGGCCTGGCTTGATATTTTTCTCCTAGGCTAGACTTTGAGCCAGGCACATGCCAGCACTCTTGTATCTGAGTAAGGGGCTTTGACAAGATGCATTTGTGTGACTGAACTTCTAAATGTGTTTGAGAACCTGGGTGAGACGGGACATTCCAGCAAAATGTCAGCATAGGCCCAAATTCTGTCTTTCTGTTTCTTTTTGTTTGCAGTGGAGCAAAAAGTAGAAATCTCCAAGGGCACCGCGGACCCTTCTCTAATGAATCAATGGAAACGCCCACTGATCTGGAGATGTAAGGGACGAGCCTGCTGGCTGTGATTCCCCACACCTGTAACAGGCTGTTTCCACTTCCTCAGGAGCCAGCTGTGAGAAACCCACAGCAGAACTGCCCACCTTCCAACAAGGGAAGCCTGCAGGAGAACTGCAGGCTTCAATGGGGATGCCAAGCCCATTTTTAGATCTCATCTGTTCTTAATGAGAAATGGGTCCAATCTTGCCCAGGTTTCTAGAACAATCCCTGACAGGGCTTTGGAGTTTATTAGCATGTTCACACGCTATCTGGCTTAATTGCCAGATGATCTCTTGTTTTCTCTTCTTTTTATGGTGCACTCCCTGGGACTAGCATACTACCTAGCATCTGGTAGGGATCACTAGATTTTTGTTGGAAGAGTTAGTTTTCATAAGTCATGAGAGACAGGCAATATTGTCATCATTTTTTTTTTCTTTTGAGACAGAGTCTCGCTCTGTCGCCAGGCTGCAGTGCAGTAGCGCGATCTCGGCTCACTGCAAGCTCCGCCTCCTGGGTTCAAGCAATTCTCCTGCCTCAGCCTCCCGAGTAGCTGGGGCCACAGGTGCACGCAACCACGCCCAGCTAATTTTTGTATTTTTAGTAGAGACGGGGTTTCACCATGTTAGCCAGGATGGTTTTGATCTCCTGACCTTGTGATCCACCCGCCTTGGCCTCCCAAAGTGCTGGGATTACAGGCATGAGCCACCGTGCCCAGCCCATTTTTTTTTTAAGAGGTGGGGCCTCACTCTGTCGCCCAGGCTGGAGTGCTGTGGTGTGATCATAGCTCACTGCAGCCTTGAATTCCTGGGGTCAAGAGATCTCCCACCTCAGCCTTCCAAGTAGCTGGGACTACAGGCGTGTGCCACAGTGTTTGACTATGTCATCAATTTTTTTTTTGGGACAGAGTCTCGCTCTGTTGCCCAGGCTGGAGTGCAGTGGCGTGATCTTGGCTCACTGCAACCTCCGCCTCCCTGGTTCAAGCGATTCTCCTGCCTCAGCCTCCTGAGTAGCTGGGACTACAGGCCCAGGCCACCACGCCTGGCTAAATTTTTGTATTTTTTAGTAGAGACGGGGTTTCACCGTGTTAGCCAGGATGGTCTCGATCTCCTAACCTCGTGATCCGCCCGCCTCAGCCTCCCAGAGTGCTGGGTTTACAGGTGTGAGCCACCGCGTCGGGCTTACATCATCATTTTACAGATGATGAAACTCAGGCTCAGTGATGATATGACTTGGCCCAAGGTCACACAGCCAGGACATAAATCTATGCAGGCAGCTGGCTTGGGGTTACCAGAAAAGAAGAGAAGGAACTCCGTCCCAGTGGTGGCTACAATTTGGGAAAACAAACTTTACTTGTGAATATGGGAGGACTTAAGAGAGCTTGCGCCTTTGGAATCCCAGTACTGCACTTGTGCACTTGGACAAGTTCTAAAGACAACAGGGGCCAGGCGCGGTGGCTCATGCCTGCAATCCCAACACTTTGGGAGGCCAAGGCGGGTGGATCACCTGAGGTCAGGAGTTCGAGACCAGCCTGGCCAAAATGGTGAAACATCATCTGTACTAAAAATACACAAAAATTAGCTGGGCGTGGTGGCAGGTGCCTGTAATTCCATCTACTTGGGAGGCTGAGGCAGGAGAATAGCTTGAAACTGGGAGGCAGAGGTTGCAGTGACCCGACATCGCGCCATTGCACTCCATTCTGGGCGATAAGAGCACAACTCTGTCTCAAACAAACAAAAAAGACAATGGGGCCTCAGTTTTTCTGTCTGTAAAATGGACACACCAATGTGTGCGTCCCTCTTACACAGAGCCTGTGGGAGTTACAGTGAGAAAATGCAGTTCAATGCCTGCCACCGGGTGGTGCTCAATACACTCCCACCCCACATTGACCTTTCAGGTGATATCTGGAACCCCCACCCCCCCTCACCGCCGACCAGCCCCACTGCTGCACCGTTGCCTGCCCTCGCAACTTCGGGGCGGGACTGGAGAGAGCCTGCTGAATAATCGCCCTGCGCATGCGCAGCCGCAGTGAGTCACGTGGCCTGACGCCACCCAAGTCCTCAAGGGCGAGGCCTCAGGAACTTTCTGTTGTCAATGGGGACCCTTGGGACAGCTTTCTTCTCACCTCGGCTGGAGCTTGGGGTCCTTGGAACACCCGAGTGTGCACTTGAAGGGCTGAGAGAGAAGGCAAAGACCTTCCAGAACCTCAAATGAGGGTTCTTTTGACCTTCGTATGTTTTCTGTTTTGAGACAGGGTCTAGCTCTGTTGCCCAGGCTGGAGTGCAGTGGTGCGATCACAGCTCACTGCAACCTCTGCCTCCCAGGTCAAGGGATCCTCTTGCTTCAGCCTCTTGAGTAGCTGGGACCACAGGTTCGCACAATCACCCAAGCTATTTTTTTTTTTTTTTTTTTTTTTTTGAGACCTAGTCTCATTTTGTCTCCCACACTGGAGTGCAGTGACGCGATCCTGTCTCACTGCAACCTCCACCCTCCGGGTTCAAGCGATTCTCTTGCCTCAGCCTCCCTAGTAGCTGGGATTACAGGCGGCTGCCACCATGCCTGGCTAATTTTTGTATTTTGGTAGAGACGGGGTTTCACCGTGTTGCCCAGGCTGGTCTCGGGAACTCCTGAGCTCGGGCAATGCGCCTGCCTCGGCCTCCCAAAGTGCTGGGATTACAGGCATGAGCCAACGCGCCCGGCCCACCCAAGTTATTTTTAAAATTTTTTTGTAGAGAGGGGGTCTCACTTTGTTGTCCAAGCTGGTCTGGAATCCTGGCTTCAAGCGACCTGCCCGCTTTGGTCACCCAAAGTGTTGGGATTACAGGAGGTGCTCCCAGTCACCCTTTCCATGTTTGAGGGAGGCTTTCCCAGGCCCCTGGGACCAAAGGAAACCAACCAGGGAAATGGCTGGCCTGAGGCAGGGCAGCCCTTCTGGGCAGCCCTTCCTCATCCGTTCACCCAGGTAACAAATGAGCCCTTCCCTGGTGTTCAGCACTAAAGATACCGTGACAAGGACCCAGCTGGGGAGACAGACTTTCCCTGGGAAGTAGAAACTGAGTGGAAACTGAAGGGATGCATCCGAGTTAATCTGGGGGAGCTGGGAGAGAAAGAGGTTGCAGACGGACCAGGGACATTGAGGAGGGTAAAAGCTTTCAAGGGGGAATGAGCCTGGATGGTCTCGAGAACTGATGGGCGTGGTAACAGTGGCCTTGGGAAGAATTTTGGACTTGATCCTAAGAGCATCAGGAAGCCACTGAAGTTGGGGAATAATGTAATCTTTAGAGTCCTGCACTGAATCATTTTGCTTTTCTTTCTCATTCAGAAAAATGGATTTTGAATTCCACACCTGCCATACTAATTTTTAAGACTTTATTTTCAGAAATAGAAAAGAAGAGAACGATGGACTATGTGTTTCTTCTCAGGGTTAAATATGCTAAAAGACGCAAATTGCCTAGCATTCTATATGTGGTCTATAAATGGTAATTCCCTATCTCTCCTCTAAATTCCATTCCACAATTTGCACCATTCCAGGAGCATTGAAAGAGATCAATCCTCCCTACAGACTAAAGATAAATTTCATTTGAAGTACCTGGGTGGATGAAAAATTTGATTGGTTCAAAAGATTAAAGGGTAATTATTTTACAAATTATTATTCAAATAGTATGCTCCCCATGAGCATACAACATATTATTTGATTTATGGAATTGCAATTTACATTCAACTTTTTAGGAGCACATTTATTTACTTAAAAAAATCGTTTTGCGACAGAGTCTTGCTCTTTCATTCAGGCTGGAGTGTAGTGACATGATCATAGCTCACGCAGCTTTGATCTCCCAGGCTCAAGCAATCCTCCCACCTCAGCCTCCCTAGTAGCTGGGACCATAGGCATGCGCTACCATGCCTGGATGATTTTTTATTTTTAGTAGAGATGAGGTCTTATTATGTTGCCTGAGCTGATCTCAAACTCCGGGCCTGAGCAATCCTCCCACCTCAGCACCCCTAAAGTGCTAGGATTATAGGTGTGAGCCACTGAGCCCACCCTAGAAGCATATTTATTTTAGAAAACAAGACTGAGTTTCAAAAAGGCAGGGGCCACGTCCATGTTTTTCCCCCACTGTAAGATCACCACCTTGCTGGACATATAGTAGACTTTCAAATATCTGTTAGATAGATTTAAATACTGAAATATATTTTCTGCTACATTGAAAGTCAGGGGCCTCAATTCTAGGGTTTTCTCTTTATAGTTGTTAACATGAATTTTGATGGCATGAGAATGCTTGTTCTCTGAATTATATTTAGCTCATACAAACTCTACTGCACAATTATGTTGTAAAGGGGAATTAAGTTTTATCTTTAAGTTGTTATTATAGCCTTGGGAAAAGGTGAACATTGAGAATAACTACATGAAGTGGTAGCATATTGTATTGTTAATTTTGCTACTTTTCTTTTTCTTTCTTTTTTTTTTTTTTTTTGAGACAGAGACTCGCCCTGTTGCCCAAGCTGGAGTACAATGGCGCAATCTTGGCTCACTGCAACCTCCGCCTCCTGGGTTCAAACAGTTCTCTTGCCTCAGCCTCCCGAGTAGCTGGGATTACAGACACCCGCCACCATGCCCAGCTAATGTTTGTATTTTTAGTAGAGACGGGGTTTCACCATGTTGGCCAGGCTGGTCTCGAGTTCCTGACCTCGTGATCCGCCTGCCTCGGCTTCCCAAAGTGCTGGGATTACAGACATGAGCCACTGCACCCAGCCCTACTTTTTCTTTTTAACCTGGTGTAGGGCCTAGAATAGACTGTCACATGTGAAAGGTATGTCAGGCAGGGTCTGTATAAGAAACAGATGGCGCATTCAAATTAGATCATTAGAAGAATATTTAATAAATGGACTATTTACAAGGTTGAAGCAGAAAGTGGGGAAGCTATAAGGGATAGTGCAGTAGCCATGGGGCCTTTACCACTCTTAGATCTGAAGGTTGAGGGGAGGGAGAAATGACAGAACCCAGAGAGAGTTGTGTAGAGCAGGCTGCCTTGAGAAAGAGGGGTGACCTTTTATCAAAAGGCACAACCAACCTAAGGCCATCTGGCAGGAGGGAAGTGGGGAAACAAACACTTCACCCATGCTGTCCTCCTGCCCTCCCATCTCCTGCTGCCGCTCCCATTGGCTGTACCCGCCTGGAAGCTAGAGGGCAGGAGAGTGAGCTGCTGCAGTCCATGTAGGTCAGACCGCCAGGGCCAAGGGCAGCACGGAGAAGGGTGGAAGAGTGGATCTGGAGGGCAAATGGAAACTATCTGGTACAGGAGACTTCATTTGCATGCTGGATAAAGACTTGATATTTAAATCCTGGTATCTTAGGGAGGCTGTGAAACCTTAAGGGATGGAACAATGGCAGCAGGTTCAGGGTTCTCATTTGTTCATTCCTCAGATCTCCTGAGGATACTAGAAAAAGTATTGTGCTGAGCATTTGAGAGAAGCCCAGCAATGGCAAAGCACTCTGAGAAATCAATGCATTTTCCTTCCTGATGCATATATATATATATATATATATATTTTTCTTCTGATGTATATATTTTTAAGAACACACCCCTCCTCTATCAAGAGCACTTGTTTAGAGCTCTGAATAGTGAATACAATCCCACTGGTCTCAGAACGAGACACTGCTTCCCCAGAAGCAAGAAAGTTCAGGCAAAACTCACAGGTTCTGATTTTTTATTTTTATTTTTTTGAGACAGCGTCTCACTCTGTCCCCCAGGCTGGAGTGCGGTGGTGTGATCTTGGCTCACTGCAACCTCTGCCTCTTGGGCTCAAGTGATTCTCAGGCGTTGGCCTCCCAAGTAGCTGGGGTTACAGGTGTGTGCCACCACGCCCAGGTAATTTTTGTATTTTTAGTAGAGACGAGGTTTCACCGTGTTGGCCAGGCTGTCTTGAACTTCTGACCTCACATGATCCACCCACCTCGGCCTCCCAAAGTGCTGGGATTACCAGCATAAGCCATGACGCCTGGCCTCCGGCTCTGAATCTTATGGCTAGCAGCTGACAATTATGTTCCTCACCAGGTCAGTACCCTTTAGGTTGTAGCTGGATAGACATTTTTTCAGGCCCGGGGACCAGAATAGAATGTGTGAGTGTGA
The DNA here is from genome assembly GCF_029289425.2 of Pan paniscus. Taxonomy (NCBI): domain Eukaryota; kingdom Metazoa; phylum Chordata; class Mammalia; order Primates; family Hominidae; genus Pan; species Pan paniscus. The sequence continues at coordinate 128,700,264 of NC_073259.2, forward strand.
CTCTGGAAAGTGGACTTGCTCTTATGAATGGAGTGGATTGTGGTCTCACATTTTCTGAATCTGTGAAATCATTCCACTCTTTAATGAGGTCCTCTTAGAAGGGGAGGGAATAGATCTCCTTTAGTGACATGACTTTGACAAGCAAATCAATTCATTCCATTTGTTTCCTCTTTGAAAACAGCAATCCTCGAGCGTTACATAATCTAATCTTCATGCCTCACTGGTTTGTTCTGTCCTCCTGAGGAATTGGCAGATGGTGCCAATGCGGAGACCCGCGCACACGCCTCGCAAGCCTCATGGTAACAGGAGAGTTGCTCACAGTGTCTGTCTCTTTGCTGTGGGGTCCCTCGCTGGCATTTGTTTCCCTGGATCGGTTGGCTCTTTAGCATCCCTCAGGCACCGCTGGCTTCTTGCCCTCGGCTCTCATTCCAAGATTAATTGGAAATGCTGAAAGCAGATAAAAAGAGAACAGAAAGTGAAGTTGAAAGGGCAGAGAATTTGCTGGATTTTTTTCTAAAAGCCCTCCTCCGTTAAAGGCCGAGCATCTTTGGAGATTTTTAGCTTCAGAATGGTGACTCCCTCCTTCAGCCTGGTCCCTGTGTACATCTTTGTTGCTGGGTTACACACAGCACAGGGACAGGGCTGGCTGTGTCAGAGCTGGGAGAGTAGAGATCTGCTTGATAAGGTCTCTGAATTTCTCCAACAGCGAGTCACATATCTTCAGAAATGATTGTTCCCCAGATAGGGCAGTTACCTGGAGTCCACCTTCAGGTCGGTGATGTCACTTACGAAGGGAAAATTATCTCAGAACTCTGTAAGGTGAGGAGCCTCCTGGCAAGGCCCTGTCAGCCAGAACCACAATGCTGAGATGTCCTAGTAAAGGTACTGCCTATACATCTTGTTTAAAAATCTGGAAGTGGCAGCATCCAAAGGAAAGGAGTGGTGGGCAGAGTTCTAATATTTAGGACTGGAAAGTGGCTGATGTGCTCTGGTATTGCTTTTCAATTGTTAAAATATTGAAATACTTCCATACTACTGGGTAAAGAGTTGGATCTTTGAATTCCCCATGCTCCTGTCCCTCTGCTAATACTTAAAGTCTGTTGAGAGGGTCTTATTTTATTCAATTTCATGAGGAGCTCTACCTGTCCATGCAGCAATGGGAGCTTCCTTTGCTGAACCCAGTTTGCTTTCACCGTGCAGTACCAGTAGGTCTTCTTGGTGCAGGGCCAGGCACCACTCCCAGTGCCACAGATGTAACCGCGCTGCTCACAGACTGCACTGTTGCCTGACTGCTTTTGGATGGAACCTCCAGGCAATTAAAACATAGAACCCTCCTGCATGTGGCGAAAACATGCCTGGTCCTTAAAGGTCACATACACCTTTATGCTTGCTGTCACTCAGGATCCAGGTTGTATTTGCACACAGCAGAAATGAGCTGTCTGAAGGAGAACCAGAGCCCCTGCAGCATCTTCTTTTATGGCCACCCTCCCCCATGCACTGGGTCCAGGCATAGAGGACTCATTTCTATAAAAGCAATAATGGGCAGGTGTGGTGGCTCATACCTGTAATCCCAGCACTTTGGGAGGCCTAGGTGGGTGGATCACCTGAGGTCAGGAGTTCGAGACCAGCCTGGTCAACATGGCAAAACCCCGTCTCTAATATAAATATAAAAATTAGCCAGCTGTGGTGGTGCACGCCTGTGATCCCAGCTACTTGGGAGGCTGAGGCAGGAGAATTGCTTGAACCTGGGAGGCAGAGGTTGCAGTCAGCCGAGATTGTACCACTGCACTCTAGCCTGGGTGACAGAGCAAGACTCCATCACAAAACAAACAAACAAACAAAAAGCAATAATGGTTTTCTTTTTAAAAATTTGTTATTCATTCACTAAATAATATCATGTGAGCACCTATCATGCTATTATGTTTTGGTCACTGTGCTAAGTGCAGGATGTATATAAATCAGAGCTTGTCTCTGCTTTCATGGAACATATAGTTTAATGGGATGTGGGAAGACAGACCATAAAGGAGGCCACGGTGGCTGGAATGTGGTGGGGTCATCTGAACATGGGTTGCATTTCGCCTCATGGAAACTGCATAGATGTCATGGGTGGCTTCTGGTGTGTGGTCAACTTATCGAATGTATCTACCCTGTTAGAGCACTGGGGTGCATGGCACCCGTATTAAAGGTGCAAAGCATAGGGGGTGACCACTTCCTGCATCCATTGAGGATCTCCGAGAGGTTGGGAACTGCTCCGGATTAGGCAAAGATAGGGGGGAATATTCTGAATGAGGAATGATGGAGATGATAGGTTCTAACATTTGGAGGTCAGGCGTGCTATTTATTTATGTATTTATTTATTTATTTATTTATTTATGACAGAGTCTCGCTCTATCGCCGAGGCTGGAATGCCGTGACAGGATATCAGCTCACTGCAACCTCTGCCTCCCGGGTTCAAGCGGTTCTTGTGCCTCAGCCTCCCGAGTAGCTGGGATTAGAGGCTCCTGCCACCACGTGTGGCAAATTTTTGTTTTTTTAGTAGACATGGGTTTCACCATGTTGGTCAGGCTGGTCTCAAACTCCTGACCTCAAGTGATCCACCCACCTTGGCCTCCCAAAGTGCTGGGATTACAGGCATGAGCCACTGTGCCTGGCCAAGTGTGCTGCTGGAGTGCAATGGCGCGATCTTGGCTCTTAGCAACTTCCGCCTCCTGGGTTCAAACAATTCTCCTCCCTCAGCTTCCTGAGTAGCTGGGATTACAGGCATGCGCCACCATGCCCGGCTAATTTTGTATTTTTAGCAGAGATGGGGTTTCTCCATGTTGGTCAGGCTGGTCCCGAACTCCCGATCTCAGGTGATCCGCCCGCCTCAGCATCCCAAAGTGCTGGGATTACAGGCGTGAGCCTCCATGCCCGGCCCCAAGTGTACTGTTTTTAAAAGACGGTAACTTCTGACCCATCAGTCATCTGTAAGGGACAGGATTTCCTTCATCAATGCTTATTCCCTCCTTTGCCTCAGTAACCAAGTGAGTTCAGTCACCAAAATCATAATTCATGCCCCTAAGAAGGTCCAGTCGACCGTTGTACTTGTCAGTATTAATTATTTTTGCTCTATCTGTCCTGATGGTTTGATTTTTCTTTTTATTGAGTTATTATTTATATGCAGTGAGATGTACAGTCTTGAGTGTATAGTTCAGTTTTGACCCATACATGTATTCTTGCAACCCATACACCTTTTCATTTTTATGTTAAAAATGGAGGCCGGGTACAGTAGCTCATGACTATAATCCCTGCACTTTGGGAGGCCGAGGTAGGAGGATCTTTTAAGCTAAGGAGTTTGAGACCAGCCTGGGCAACTGAGCGAGACCTCATCTCTACCACAAATAAAAAAAAAATTAGGCCAGGCGCGGTGGCTCATGCCTGTAATCCCAGCACTTTGGGAGGCCAAAACAGGCAGATAATGAGGTCAAGAGATCCAGACCATCCTGGCCAACATGGTGAAACCCTGTCTCTACTAAAAATACAAAAATTAGTTGGGCATGGTGGCATGTGCCTGTAGTCCCAGCTACTTGGGAGGCTGAGGCAGGAGAATCGCTTGAACCCAGGAGGCAGAGGTTGCAGTGAGCCGAGATCGAGCCACCACACTCCAGCCTGGCAACAGAGTGAGACTCTGTCTCAAAAAAAAAAAAAAAAAAAAAAAAAAATTAGGTCCAGTCAACCGTTGTACTTGTCAGTATTAATTATTTTTGCTCTATCTGTCCTGATGGTTTGATTTTTCTTTTTATTGAATTATTATTTATACACAGTAAGATGTACAGTCTTAAGTGTACAGTTCAGTTTTGATCCAGGCTTTTTTTTTTTTTTTGAGACTGAGTCTTGCTGTGTCACCCAGGCTGGAGTGCAATGACACAATCTCCACTCACTGCAACCTCTGCCTCCTGGGTTCAAATGATTCTCCTGACTCAGCCTCCCAAGTAGCTGGGACTATAGGCATGTGCCACCACACCCAGCTAATTTTTGTATTTTTAGTAGAGCCAGGATTTCACCATGTTGGCCAGGCTGTTCTCGAACTCCTGACTCAAGTGATCCACCCGCCTTGGCCTCCCAAAGTGCTGGGATTACAGGCATGGGCTGCTGCGCCTAGTCCCAGGCATAAATTCTTGTAACCCATAAAAACCCTTTTCATTTTTATTTTAAAAATCTTGGAGGTTGGACGTGGTGGCTCACACCTGTTATCCCAGCACTTTGGGAGGCTGAGGTGGGAGGACTGCTTGAGCTGAGGAGTTTGAGACCAACCTGGGCAACTGAGTGAGACTTCATCTCTACTACAAATAAAAAAATTAGGTGGGCATGCTGGCAGGTACCTATAGTCCCAGCTGCTTGGGAGGCTGAGGTGGGAGGAATGCTTGAGCCTGGGAGGTCAAGTCTCCAGTGAGCTATGATGGCACCACTGCACTCCAGCCTGAGCAACTGAGTGAGGCTTTGTCTTGAAAAATAAAAATCTTGACATCCTCTCAAGTGATGAACATTTGGGTCCAAGGGCAGATTACTGGAAAAGAATCCTCTATGTAGTCCACTGACCCATTACCCCCACCCTCTAAAATCTCATCCAATCCTTTCCTGAGTTTCCCAATCACACAGAGGACTTAAAACTCTAAGAACATTTTGTAATCCCAGCTTTCTGAAACATAACAGAGATATTGTCATCTGAAAACAAGGGGAGATTAAGTGCAAAATTTGATTGTGACAATAGCAGAAAGGAACAAGTTAGACAAAGAACGTCACAGAGAATGAATTCAAGCACCACCGTGTAAATGCTCCACAACCTTTTTCAAGACTCTAAACATGACATACAGTCTTGGTGAGGAAACAACAATGTTTAGAGGAGTTTGCTACAGGGACATGGCATCATCAAACTGCGATCTGTTAAATGAGAGATCCAGGTACATTTTAGGAGTTTTGCTCTTACTCTTCCTGGATGGATTCTCTTAGAAATGAGGCATAAAGACAGCTAAACACTCTGCACTGATGCAGTCCTCCCAAACCCACCTTTTCTGTTTCACTGCCCTTGTATGCTGAGATGCCTTTCCAGTGCTGCAAAACAGCTCTTTTTCTGCCTAGTTTTCACCAATGATTATACAGTCAAATAATATAACAACAGGTAATTATTTAATAATTACAATTTGTGTAACACCTAAAGGCAAATGAGAGGCTTTATGTGAAAGAGCTTTTTTTTTTTTTTTTTTTTTGAGCTGGAGTTTCACACTGTCGCCCTGGCTGGAGTGCAATGGCACGATTTTGGCTCACTGCAACCTCCGCCTCCCAGGTTCAAGCGATTTTCCTGCCTCAGCCTCCGGAGTAGCTGGGATTACAGGCACCCGCCACCACACCCGGCTAATTTTTGTAGTTTTAGTAGAGACAGGATTTCACCATGTTTGCCAGGCTGGTCCCGAACTCCTGACCTCAGGTGATCCTCCCGCCTTGGCATCCTAAAGTGCTGGGATTACAGGCTCGAGCCACCGTGCCTGGCCGTGAAAGTGCTTTTAAAGCTGTAAAGGTATATACAACCCAAAAAGATTCTTTTAAAATCGTTTTTACATGGCAGGATACTTTGAAGCAACTGGATTTCCGCTGTATCTCACAATCAGTGAGGCAAGCCATTCTCATTTTCCACATTCAGGATTTTCCATGTCTTAGTGATGGCATTGCTGGAATATTCCTGGATCTGACCCAGCCTCTGAAATTAGTCCTCATGTTCTCCCCACCAGACTTAAAGTCCATGAAGAAAGGTATAATATTCACTTGTTAACTATTCTATTCCTGAGGCCTAGTCCTTGGTGGGCATTCAGTAATTTCTGTTAAGCGAATGAACCTCATTGGTCTTGCCTTCAGTCTCCTTCCAGCCCACCTGACAATGTATTTTTTGCATTGCATTTTTGAAGCATCATTTCAAAAACACAGTTCTGGGCCGGGCGCGGTGGCTCACGCCTGTCATCCCAGCACTTTGGGAGGCCAAGGTGGGCGGATCACTTGAGGTCAGGAGTTTTGAGACCAGCCTGGCCAACCTGGTGAAAAACTGTCTCTACTAAAAATACAAAAAAAAAATTAGCTGGGCATGGTGGCGGGCACCTATAATCCCAGCTACTCGGGAGGCTGAGGCAGGAGAATTGCTTGAACCTGGGAGGCGGAGGTTGGACCACTTCACTCCAGCCTAGGTGACAGAGTGAGACTCCATCTCAAAAACAAAAAGCAAAAACCAAAAAAAACCACAGTTCTGCTTGCATTTTGCATTGCATTTTGAAGCATCATTTCAAAAACACAGTTCTGCTTGCATCCTACACAAGCTCACAAAACCTTCAAGCATTCTCCATTGCCAATAAAATAAAGTACAAACTGCTGAATGTCACACTCAAGATCTTTCATGGTCTAGTTCCAAACCACCTTTCTAGGCCCATTTCCCAGCCCTCATTTTCCCTCCCCCTTCAATCGCCAAATGATTCCCAAGCACGCTGTGCAGGTTCACACTCCCAACCCTGACTTAATCTATGTTCCCTGCCTGGCATGACCTTCCTTTGGCCCTCCTTATTCATCTGATGGAATTTCACTTATTCTTCAAAAAGCAGCTCAAATGTGACATCCTCTAATGCTTTCTCTAGCTCCCCTTAGGGTTCTCCCATATAACTTAGCTCATAATCCCCTTATTACACGTTTCCCATTATAGTTTAGTTGGTTTTCTCCCCTGACCCTCTGCCTTTTTTTTTTTTTTTTTTTTTGAGACAGGGTTTGGCTCTTTTGCCCAGGCTGGAGTGCAGTGGTGGGATCTTGGCTCACTGCAGTCTCTGGCTCCAGGGCCCAAGCCATCTTCCCACCTGAGACTCCCAAGTAGCTGGGACTACAGGTTCATGCCAACAAGCCCGGCTAATTTTTGTATATATTTCTTTGGTAGAGATGAGGTTGCACCATGTTGCCTAGGCTAGTCTTGAACTCTTAACATCAGGCGATTCCTCCTGCCTTGGCCTCCCAAAGTGCTGGGGTTACAGGCATGAGCCATTGTACCTGGCCCCAGTGGTGCTTTAATAATGTCAACTATCATATGCCACCCACTGCTGCAAACCCACCAGTGGCTTCCCTTCACACTTAGAGGAAACCCAAAGCCTTGACATTTTTGGCCCCTGCTTTCCTCTCCAGTTTCTGTTTTTTTTTTTTTTTTTGAGACGGAGTTTCGCTCTGTCGCCCAGGCTGCTGGAGTGCAGTGGCGCGATCTCGGCTCACTGCAAGCTCCGCCCCCTGGGTTCACGCCATTCTCCTGCCTCAGCCTCCCGAGTATCTGGGACTACAGGCGCCCGCCACAACGCCCGGCTAATTTTTTTTGTGTGTGTGTATATTTAGTGGAGACGGGGTTTCACCGTGTTAGCCAGGATGGTCTCGATCTCCTGACCTCGTGATCCACCCGCCTCGGCCTCCCAAAGTGCTGGGATTACAGGCTTGAGCCACCGTGCCCGGCCTCCTCTCCAGTTTCATCTCTCCTACTTTCCCCCTCGCTCACTCCAGCCTCCTTTATCTCCGCTTCTCCTGGAACATGCCAAGCTATTCCCTCCACAGGGCTTTTGAACAGCCTCCCTCTGCCAGGGAAGCTCTTCTCCCAGATATATACATGACTTCCTCCTTTACTTCATTTGAGTTTCTACTCAGATATTCCCTCTGCAGAGAGGCCTTCCCTAATCGCTCTCTAAAAGAGCACCCTCAGTCGGGCACAGTGGTTCATGCCTGTAATCCCAGCATTTTAGGAGGCCGAGGTGGGAAGATTGCTTGATGTCAGGAGTTTAAGACCAACCTGGCCAACATAGCAAGACCCTGTCTCTATGTAAAAATATTAAATAAATAAATAAAATAGCACCGCCCGTTAAACCCTAGTCTCTTACCTGCTTTATTTCTCCCCATGGCAGAAACACCACCAGTTTGTCACCATTACTTTTCCATGCATTTATGTATTTGTTTATTTGTTGCTGAGGATAGAGACCATTTTGTTTGCTATCATATCCCTGGTACCTAGAACACTGCCTGGCAGATAACAGGCACTCAATTATTTGTTGAATGAATGGATCAATCTTTGTATCCAAGATGACTACTGCAGTGCCTGGTTGGATACATATTTGTCAAATAAGTGACCAAATTAATACATTTTACAAATGAAATGGAATTCTGGCATACATCCAGGATTATCTGGGATATGAGTGAAGGTGTTTCATCCATTTGCTTCATGGACATAATTTTTATTTATTTACTCTAGTAATCATAGGTAACATAATCAGATTCTTCAGTTTTTCAAAAACTAGTTGGTGACCGAGGTCTTGCCCAAAAATATTTAGGGCATTTCAGAAAGGTTACCAACAGTGGCACAGCAGGGATTTAGAATACCCAGCAGTCCTCTGCCTCTCATTGGCTCCTGAGGGTTTCTGATAAGGTTCTTTATCTCCTGTGATTTATATTGAATGTGCCTTTGTTTTTAATCCTGCCAAACACTGATTATTCTGAGGGCTGGAGCAGGTAAGACATTGACTGACCTCGAACTCAAAGGGTGGACTCATTACACCCTGCATATCCCAGAGGACCCTGCAATGAGCCTTCAGGGCTGCAACGCCCCAGGCTGCTTCAGGATTTGGGCTTTAGGAACCTGAGTGGCTTTGATATGGCAATTCAGTCCCTTGAGGGTAGCTGATCTGGGGAACAATTTGCCACACTTTCCTAGTTTACTTTAGCCTCTGGGCAGTTGCTTTCCCAGCCCATCCATTTTCCTTAATTCCTTGCCTATGGATAAGTAAAAGAGGCACACAGGGCCCAGCGCGGTGGCTCACGCCTGTAATCCCAGCATTTTGGGAGGCCAAGGCGGGCAGATCATGAGGTCAGGAGATCGAGACCATCCTGGCTAACATGGTGAGACCCCATCTCTACTAAAAATACAAAAAATTAGCTGGGTGTGGTGGCGGGTGCCTGTAATCCCAGCTACTCGGGAGGCTGAGGCAGGAGAATCGCTTGAACCCGGGGGGCAGAGGTTGCAGTGAGCCGAGATCGTGCCACTGCACTCCAGCCTGGTGACAGAGCAAGACTCTGTAAAGAAGCAGACAGTGCAGAGAAGGATGAACTCTTGGCATGAGTGAAGTGTAATATCGGCAATCTGTTTGTGTACCCTTTTTTTTTTTTTTTTGAGACAGGGTCTCACTCTGTTGCCCAGGCTGGAGTGTAGTGACCCAATCTCGGCTCACTGCAACTTTCACTTCCCGGGTTCAAGTTATTCTCATGCCTACAAGTGGCTGGGATTACAGGCGCCCACCACCACGCCTGGCTAATTTTTGTATTTTTAGTAGAGACAGGGTTTCACCATGTTGGCCAGGCTGGTCTCGAACTCCTGACCTCAAGTGATCCGCCGGTCTTGGCCTCCCAAAGTGCTGGGATTACAGGTGCGAGCCACTGTGCCCGGCCTCGTGTATCCTTTTAATGAGGCCGAGCGGCGACCAGACTGTGGATGGCATTGGGGCCAGGGACCAGAACAGGGAGAGCCTGGGAGGAACCCCTCCAGCCCCCCGCAAAGCTCAAGCACCGGATACTAAAGAAGAATGGTAGATGGGGACTCATGATGTGCAGGGGGAAGGGAACTGGCTTAACTGGATGGTCCCCTGTCCGAGCACTGGGCTAGGCCTTTTGTGTGCATAGTATCGTCTGCTGTTACCAACAAATTAGTTATGCTTATCATCTGCATTTTACAGAAGAGGAGAACAAGGCTCAGAGAGGTTGATGACACCTGCCCAAGTTACCCAGATGGTAGGTGGCAGAGCTGGGATTTGAGATTCAGATCAGGCCTGGGAGGCTCCCTGGCTGCCCACCGAGAGCAGGAATTTCTGTAGCATCTAGAAAGGCAGGAAGGTGAAAGAGGGGACAAGAGCTGGAGGGGCAGCAAATGGGTCCTACCTGAGACTTACCATCATCAGGTGCTGCCAGACCTGGCTTCTCTTCTATTCTGAGAACTGATATCCTGTGGCTGACTTACCAGGGTCGTCCTAGTCCCCCCGCACGGTATTGGGAGTGGAGGCAGCCCCACACGGAGGCGCTGGGAGCCTTTCCTCCCAGCAGTGTCCTGTCACTGCATTCCGGCCCCTGCGTTTGTAGGCAGTGGTGTCACAGAGTGCCTTCATGCTCCTCGGGTCTCCGGTTCTCCCCGGACCTCTGTAGTCCTCATTGCCAAAGTTGTACCCCCTGGGGAGTGCACCCTGCCTGCATTTCTGGAGGTTCGGGCGGTTCCGGGGCTCTGCAGGAGCCTCCAGGCGTGATAAAGAGCGCTGCCGGCACTCCCGGGGTCTCGGCCTCTTTGGGGCCCATTGCCAAGCCCCTTCCCTCCTCGTGCTCCCGCTCCGCGTTGCAGCGTCCCCTTCGCCGCCAGGGGCCGCCCGGAAGCGGGGCTCCCCCAGGGCGGGGCGGGGCAAGGGGCGGGGCGCGGCGGTACCTGGGCCGCCAGGGAGCCGGGGGTGGGCTCTCCGGGGACAGCCGGCAGCGCCCCCAGATCTGCACCGCCAGCCGCCGGGAGCTCCGGGCTCCGGGCGTAGAGGCTGCGCTGTCACATGGGCGGCGGCGACGGGGCCGCATTTAAGCGGCCAGGGGACGGCGCCCGCCTCCAGCGCGTCCTCGGGCTTGGCTCCCGCCGGGAGCCCCGTTCTCTGCCCGCCGGGGGCCCCGCGCCGCGCCGCACCGCGCCGCCCCCGCCGGGCCATGCGAGCGCGGGCCCCGCCGCGATGAGCTCGCACATCGCCAAAAGCGAGTCCAAGACGTCGCTGCTGAAGGCGGCGGCGGCGGCGGCGAGCGGGGGCAGCCGGGCTCCCCGCCACGGCCCTGCCCGGGACCCGGGGCTGCCTAGCCGCCGGCTACCCGGCTCCTGCCCGGCGACGCCGCAGTCGTCCGGGGACCCCAGTTCGCGAAGGCCCCTGTGCCGGCCGGCGCCGCGAGAGGAGGGCGCGCGGGGGAGCCAGCGTGTGCTCTCCCAGGCGCACTGCAGGCCCCGGGAGGCGCTGCCGGCCGCGGCGTCCCGACCTTCGCCGTCGTCGCCGCTGCCGCCGGCCCGCGGGCGGGATGGGGAGGAACGGGGACTGTCCCCGGCGCTCGGCCTCCGGGGCTCTCTGCGAGCCCGGGGCCGCGGGGACTCCGTTCCAGCCGCCGCGTCCGAGGCGGACCCGTTCCTCCACCGGCTGCGCCCCATGCTCAGCTCTGCCTTTGGCCAGGTAAGGGCCGCGCCTCCCGTCAGCGCTCCCGGGAAAGGCGCTCGGGACCCTGCCGGCCGCGGCTGCGCGTCCACAGCCTCCTCCCGCGGCCCGTGGTCCCCCACGGGTCACACCTCGGCTCACCTCGTCCTCCCCGGGCCGGCGCCCTTGCCGGCACTCCTCCTCCCCGTGCCTGATTCAGCACCCCGTGCGCTGTCCACGCTCCGGGCCTCTTGGGGCAAGGCCCTCCCCGCTAGCCTCTCTCATACCCGCCGGAACCCGCCAGTCCTGGAAGAGAGCGACCTCTACGACCGTCCTGGAGATTTGCGGGGGTCAAGGAGGGGCGCTCCGAGCAGGTGGCGCCAAACCCACTCCTCTGGCCTCTGGCCAGTACCGCCAGGGAGGGACTCAGGAGAGCAAGCGGTTTGGAGTCTGGGGGTCAAGAGAGGGGACCTCAGAGAACACAGAATTACTTGAGGGCGAGGGACACTGGCCACTGCCTATCATGTCCCTGAAGGCCTGAGAAAAGTTAGGAGATCCAAAAATATGAGGAAAGAGAAGAGGTGTCTGGGTAGGCATGGAGGGGCATGCAGAGCTGTGGCTCAAACTGGAACTTTGGGGTGGTTTAAGGAGGCTGTCACTCTAGGGATGCCATTGGAAGGGTGAGAAAGGCCACGAAGAGGTCATCAGTGGTTCCCTCAGGGCTTTCCCTCAAGAGTCCCAGGCACCTGGGAGCCTGCCCTTTAAAAGCAGCTCCGTAGTCACAATATAGGTCTACAGTTTGAGGCTGTGCTGCTGGGGAAACAGGCTCAGTAGAAGGAAACCTCTGAACTCCTGAGCAAAAAAGCCAGGGTTTCCCCTAGTTCGGAGTCTGTAATCAAGTCAAACTCATTGGCACAGCTTTGAGACAGTTCTGTGGCAGCCTCCGAGAGGTGTCATGCAGAGGTCTGATTAGAGCGTTTGCGTGGTTTGTAGGGAAACAGGGGGGGCTGTGCCTTTCTGTGCTGAGATCTAGCATAAAGAAGCTGTTTCAAGCTCCTGGCTTGCCACGCCGGATCAGAATTCCAAGGAGGCCCTGTGTGTTTTGCTTCAGATCTGCACATTTCTTTTCAAAATACTACTCGGCAGTGGCTGATGCTGGTGGAGGTCTGACATGAAGGCAGCCGCACATGGATTTGGGTTGCGTGGGGCTGCTGTGGTGGGGCCATAGGGCAGTGGTGTGTGGCTTTGTTCCTGCAGGGAGCCCTCGTTAGCCGAGTTAGCTGGAAACAGTTCTCTGGAGTAGAGATGTGGATGCAGAGCCGTGAGAGTTAGTGAGGCGATGTGTCAGGGGAGTTCACTGCAGTGGTTTGTGTTAATGAGGAGGTGTAGGCTGCCAGGGCACGAGTGGTCTTTGGATTGGGGCTGGGTTGCAGCAGGAGTGCTGGGTTGTTGAATGGGTGATACCAATTCGTTCATTTATCAATTATTTCTTGAGCATTTATTAAGGAAACCTTCAGGGGTTTCCTTAGTTCCTGTGGTTTGTTTGTTCAGACATTTGCTAGACACCAGGAAGACAACAGTGAACCAGATAGCCAGGGCCCTGGCTGTACCTAGCAGTTTGGAAGGGTAGGTCATTGGCCTAGAATCATACACTTTCTGGTTACTCAGTTTGCAGCTGATCTGACTCAGCTCCTGAAAAAAAAAAAAAAAAAGAGTCCTTTCTTTCCTGTCTTGCAGAATTTGTCTACATGAGTCCTTTCTGAGCTCTGAGCATTGTAGCGACGTGCTTTTGTTTCTCCTTCTAATTTCTCAGTCATTAAGTGAATTCTCCGGCCCAATGTTCTGAAATGTCACCAGGGTCACCTGAGTCAGGAGGAGCTGGAAGTTCCCATCAAATATTTACTACCTCCCTGTGGAAGCTCTTGCCTCTCAGAGCTGCGGGCTTTTACTTTAAAGCCCAGCACATTCAGTTTGGGCTTCCATCTGACACCTCCAAGTCATCTACGTGAGCAACAACAGCAAACCCAGGCTGGGACTTTCGTGTCAGAGCCTCCAGTCTCCTGTGACAGAGAGGAATTAATCTTTTCTTCCCTTTTCTCCGTATTGAGATTTCTGTCCTTAGAGGCAGGGTCAGAACCAAGAGAAGGCAGATGGGGTTCTGAATACAGAAACTTTTAGTTAAGATCTGCTTAGGGAAAAATACAGCCCTGGGGAAGTATATTTTTCATGTCTCCCCAAGTTTCATTTGTTTTTAACTTAAGTGAATTGCTTAACCTCATTAAGTCTATTTCTTTTGAAAAATATATATTTTATAATAGAGACAGGGTCTCACTATGTTGCCCGGGCAGTCTGGAAATCCTGGGCTCAAGTGATCCACCTGTTTCAGCCTCCCAAAGTGCTGGGATGACAGGCATGAGCCACCGTGCTTGGCCAAGTCTATTTCTTTACCTGCAATGTAGGGATCATCAGGGTGCTTGGGAGATTAAATGAGATACGGAGAGATAGAGAGAGCTTGGCCCAGGCCTGGCACGGAGCCCTTGCTAACTCTATCAGTGTTAGTTATTCTTCTTCTTTGTTGTTATTGTTGATTAACTACCAAGGCCTTCTTCCTTTTCATTTGTAATAGTCTCAGAGAGCCAGTGTTCAGAATCACACTGAAGGCACAAAGATGAATTCCTACCTTAAAGGAAACAGGGATGAAAACTCTCCCAGTGACCTCATAGAGCATCCTTATTGCATATACATGGAGACAGCGTGGTTTTGAGGCTAAGGTGTGGAATGGTGGCTTGGGAGATAGCAGAGATGCAAGTTATAATCCTGGCTCTGTCACTTTCAATCTCTGTGTCCTTGGGCATGTTATTTTCTCTCTCTGGTCTTGGTTTCTTCATCCAGGAATGAGATTGACAAAAACTGCTTTGCAGTTATTAGGAGGCTTACACAAGATTAAGGATATCAAATGCCTGGCTCATAGTGAGTGCTGGATAAAGGGCAGCCTTCATTAATGTTATTGCTATTATTAATAGGGTAATTGAATGAGGGCCTGGGTAAGGTACTTTGAAAGCTGATTCTGAGCCAGGTGAGGATGGCTATTAAGGGAAGGAGCTGAATGTCAAAGGATCTTCCGTACTCCCTCTTTGTGGCCAGCTAAGGACATGCCACCCAGCTGTCTAGAAAAGATGTGATGTCAGAAATTAACTCGGCAGAGGCATGATGACATGGGGCTTTAGGTCTTGGAAGACTATTTTAAGAAACAGGCTTTCTGCTCCTTACCCTGAGCTTGAGAAGAAACATGCCTTGTGGAGGAGGCAAATGTGGATAAAACCCACAGCTCTGTCCCATCCTTCCCATTTTTCCAGCTGTAGAAACATGTCTCCTAATACAGATAGGCTATCCCTGTTCCCATACTGCTTTGCACATAGCAGGATCACAGTATTTAATGAATGAATGAATGAGTGAATGAATGGTATCACCAGCCTCCGGACTTCAGAGGCTTCCTTAGCTCCTGTGGTTTGTTTGTTTATTTTGAGACACAGTGTCACTCTGTCACCCAGGCTAGAGTGCAGTGGTATGATCTTGGCTCACTGCAACCTCTGCCTCCAAGATTCAAGCCATTCACGTGCTTCAGCCTCTTGAATAGCTGGAATTACAGGTGCCTGCCACCGCACCTGGCTAATTTTTGTATTGTTAGTAGAGATGGAGTTTCACCACGTTGGCCAGGCTGGTCTCGAACTCCTGACCTCAAGTGATCCACCCGCCTCAACCTCCCAAAGTGCTGGGATTACAGGAGTGAGCTACCACGCCCGGCCAGTTCCTGTGGTTGAGATGGGGAGAGAGGCCATGGTGGTTTGGGTCATGGATTTAATTGCACTAAGCCTAGGTTCCTAAGATAGGGCTGTGTCTATTCCTCACTCCTACTCCAGTCATGTGTCTCCCTCCTTCTCTCTGAGAGGGCTTGGAGCCCCTATAGGCTTTCTCTGGGGCCTGGGGAGAGGGAAAGTGAGGGTCAACTTGTGGTTAACATCAGCCACAGGTGATAGGAGTGGCTTGGAGTCAGTTCAGTGAGAGCCTCCAGGAGGTCAGCCTTTACCTCCAGCTGTTTTTGAGAGGCAACAGTAGCACTTGAGGCCTCAGTCTAGAGCCCACTGCACAGTGGACAAAGTGTCTTCTTATCTTCACAGCTACCTGTGAAGGTTAGCATCATCAACTCCCCCCAACCCCACCACAACAATTTTAGAAATGAGGAAGGCTTGGCCAGGCACAGTGGCTCACACATGTAATCCCAGCACTTTGGGAAGCCAAGGTGGGTGGATCACTTGAGGTCAGGAGTTTGAGACCAGCCAGGCCAACACAGTGAGACCCGTCTCTACTAAAAATACAAAAATTAGCTGGGTGTGGTGGTGGGCGCCTGTAACCCCAGCTACTCGGGAGGCTGAGGCATGAGAATTGCTTGAACCCAGGAGGTGGAGGTTGCAGTGAGCTGAGATTGTGCCTCTGCACTCCAGCCTGGGTGACGGAGGAAGACTCTGTCTGGAAAAAAAAGAAATGAGGAAGGCTCAAGAGAGAGGAAATGACTTGTCCAAAGGTCATATAGTAAGTACATGGCAGGGCCAGGTGTAGTGGTTCACATCTGTAATTGCAGCACTTTGGGAGGCCAAGTCAGGAGGATTGCTTGAGCCCAAGAGTATGAGGCTGCAGTGAACTATGATTGCACCACTGTACTCTAGCCACAGTGACAGAGTGAGACCCTGTCTCTAAAAATAAGTAAATAAGTAGGTGGCAGGACTGTGCTGAGAATTGTGGTCTGCCTGCCTCCGAAAATACCTGCCTGTTCTGTGTGTGCCATGCTGCTTTGGTGGGAGGTCACATAAGTGTGTTCCCTGTTCGTCAGAAGCATCTGCAAAGCACCTCTCACGTTACAGTCCAGCTTTCCCTGAGTGTCTTAGTACCGGGCTGTCATCCAAGTTCAAAGGCTGGTGATAGTTCAAATGCTGGTGATAGAACTGACCAGCGCCAAAGGCCAACCTCCCTTCTAATCAGGAATAATCAGCAATGAGTTTATCCTTCTCATCCCTCTGATCCTATCATTCCATTCCAGCACTCAAAGTAGGGCTTCCGGAGGCCCAAGGGCTGCTGCCACAGTGGATAGAGATGGGAGGTGAGGGCATACAACATGCTTCACTCCTTACAGGAAGCCCCCACCGTTCAGCCTTTTTTGTTTTTTGTTTTGTTTTGAAGAGACAAGGTCTTGCTCTGTCACCCAGGCTGGAGTGCAGGGTACAATCATAGCTCACTGCAGCCTCAAACTCCTGGGCTGAAGTGATCCTCCTGCCCTAGCCTCCTGAGTATCTATGACCAGGGGCACAGCTGCCATGCCTGGCTAATTTTAAAATTTTTAATAGAGATGGGGTCTTGCTATGTTGCCCAGGCTGGTCTTGAACTCCTGGCCTCAACTGATCCTCCCACCTCAGCCTCTTGAAGTGCTGGGATTACAGGCATAAGCCGCCATACCCAGCTGTTGAGCCCTTTTAAAATTTCCTACTGAAGGCTGACCCATCTGTCCCTCCTGCCTATCTGCCCGGCTCAAGTTAGCTTAAGTAAGCTTTAAAGCACGTCGAAATCCCTGGATCCCTTGCTATCCTCAAACCTCAAGGTAGTATCAGCTCCTGCACCTGACCCCAAAGCAGGATGGGATTTCTTCAAAGTGTGTGATTTTTCCATAGGGACCTGGTTTTGCCGGCTCCTGTCTCCTGTTTCCAAGGACAGAGGCATATCCCAAGGTCGACAAGAGGGTGCTATGCCCGGACTTGCCTGCAGGGGGCAGGAACCACCAGATTTGACTGAGTTGATGCCCTGCTGAATAAATGGATGCCACGCTTGGCCCTTTAATACCAATGCTGGGCAGGGGAAGACGGCGCTTTCTAGATGTTTGGCACAGTGCCAAGCCCTTTGCATGTATTATCTCATTAGCTCCTCACAAGAGCCCTGTGGGAGGTGCTATTAGAATCCCTATTTTATAAATGAAGAAACTGAAGCCGAGAAAGATCAACATGTCCTCTAGGCCACATGGTTACTGAGCAGCAGACAAGATTTTTTTTTTTTTTAAATAGAGATGAGGTCTCACTATGTTGTCCAGGCTGGTCTCGAACTCCTGGGCTCAATGATCCTCCTGCCTTGGCCTCCAAGGATTACAGGTGTGAGCCACCATGCCCGGCCCAGGATGATTTGAATCCAAGTCAGCGTGACTCCTCAGTCCAAGCCTTTTTTTTTTTTTTTTTTTTTTTTTTTTGAGATGAAGTCTCACTCTGTCGCTCAGGCTGGAGTGCAATGACGCGATCTTGACTCACTGCAATCTCCACCTCCCGGGTTCAAGGGATTCTCTTGCCTCAGCCTCTCGAGTAGCGGCGACTGCAGGCACTTGCCACCACGCCCAGCTAACTTTTGTATTTTTTTTTTTTTTTAGTAGAGACAGGGTTTCACCACGTTGGCCAGGCTGGCCTCGAACTCCTGACCTCAGGTGATCCACCTGCCTATGCCTCCCAAAGTGCTGGGATTACAGGCGTGAGCCACCACGCCCCACCCCAAGCTCTTAGCCTCTACATCAGTGCTTCCCAACACCGGCTGCAGGTTAGAATTACCTGGGAGTACTAAGCAACACCAATGCCCAGTGCCCATTGGAGACAGAATTAAGTTAGAATTTCTGGGGAAGCTCCCCAGTTATGCCAGTCTACAGCCAGCATTGAGAATCTCTGCTTTATGCTGTGCTGTTTTGGCCTTTACATATATCCACCCATTCATACCTGGACCTTAACCTGAGCTTCCCTCTGGGGTCCCTAGTGAGCACTATTGTTTCAAAGGAACCTACATATGGTCTATTTTCTAGATTTTGCCTGCAAGTCTTTCCTGATCCCCTAGACTCAGACAGATTCCCCTCACTCACATTCCCAGAGTTTTTGTGTTTTCCCTTCATAGCATTTATCTGAAATGTAATCAGATAACTATGTCCCAGCTCTAATCTCCTGCCCACCTGCTAGAATGTAAGCGCCCTGAAATCAGGAACTGTGTTTCTCTTATCCCCCAACAACGTTCCCAGAGCCAAGCACGGTGCCTGACATTTCTCCACTGGACAAGTGATACTTCTTTCTTCCATTTAAATAATTACTGATCCAGTAGCTATTCGGTGTCTTACACTTTCTCATGTATGCTATATAAGCAAGCTAGGAAAAGCCCCATTTTCCAGTGGTGGAAACTGAAGTTCAGGAATGGGAGGCAGCCACCCAGTCAGAAGCTGGCAGCGCTGGGCATGGTGTCTCATGTCTGTAATCCCAGCACTTCGGGAGGCCAAGGCAGGTGGATCACCTGAGGTCAGGAGTTCAAGAGTAGCCTGTTCAACATGGTGAAACCCCATCTCTACTAAAAATACAAAAATTAGCCAGGCATGAAGGTGTGCGTCTGTAATCCTAGCTACTCGGGAGGCTGAGCCAGGAGAATCGCTTCAACCCAGGAGGCAGAGGTTGCAGTGAGCTGAGATTGCGGCACTACACTCCAGCCTGGGCAACAGAGCAAGACACTGTCTAAAAAAAAAAAAAAAGAAGAAGCTGGCAGAGCTAGACTCAACTCCAGACCTCCCCGTCCTTCCCATTCATTGGAGTCCACTGACCCCTGCCTGGGCCTGCTTCATTCATGCTGTTTCCAGGAGACACGCATCATCACCCTCTTTTCTGTTCTTTAGTCATCAATACCCGCCCCCCAGGCTCCTCCTCCTCCATCTCCCCCTCCAGAGGTTTGGCCCAAACAAGGCTGCTGAGTAACTCCCCTGATTAAACCATTGCGTGGTTGTCAGCAGCAGCACCGGGGAGGTCAAGGAGTTATCCAGGGACCTCCTTCCCAGCTCCCTAGGAGTGAGCACCCTCTGGGCAGCGCCCCCACCCATCTTCCTAACAGGAGTTCTGAGCAGCCACCCCACACGGGAGAAAAGTTCCTGGGAAAGGAGCCTCTCCGGGCTGAACACTGAGCTAGCGTGCAAGAATGGGCTTGGGAGGAGTTCTGCTTCCAGTCTATCTCTGGTGCCCCCTGCTGGAAAAAGCTGGGTGCAGGAAACAGGGACACTTGCACGCGGGGAATCTGGCTGGGGCTGTAGGTCTCAAACCGGACATCTGAGGCGTGAGATGAATTCATATCAAAGCCGACCCTGGAGGGACGAGGAAGAGCCAGTCATCTAAAAAGCTCCAGCTGTGGGACCTCGAAGAGCGCTTCGTAAAGGGCTTCTTCTCTGCCCGGCACCCCAAGGAAGCTGGGGAGAGGTCTTTGCTGTGGATGAGGCAGGGGGTGAGGAGGAGGAGGTTCAGAGACCTTTTGCTCATGCCCTCTCTGCCTGCGCTGCCTCCGTCACGCTCCCCTCGGGGCCATCTCCTGGTTTGCTTTGGGTCAGAGAAATTGCACACAGAGCAGAAGGATCTGATCTGACTGTTGGCTCATCTGCACTGCCGGCCCCCGAGCCTCGTCCCATTTCAGTGACAAGGCAAGTGTGAAAAATGGAGCATGATGGAGGCGTCACCAGACCTCCCAGGCTCTCGACTGGAGCCGCAGTTCTCAATGCAGCTGGAATTGCCAGGGGCAGTGAGTGCTTGTCCAGCTCACTGCTCTTTGGAAGGGGCATTCCTCTCCCTGAGCGCTTGTGTGTGCATGCATGTGTGTGTGTGTTTGTGCGCGCGTGTGTGTGTGCATGCACGTTTGTGTGTGTGTGTGTGCGCGCGCACACACACAAGGCTGGGAGCTGTGCGGCAGGCACCCTGGCTTCGGGAACCCAAACTAGCCAGCTTCCCTTTCTGGGCCTGCTGGCCTAATTCCCAGCCGCAGCTGCCATTCTGGGCCCCCCTCCCTGAGGCCATCTCCCTGCAGATTTGGCTGCGGGGAAAGGAGGGGCCGAGAGAAGGGGAGAGAACCAGAGACAGGACTGAGCGCTAATCTGATGTAGATGATCCGGCAGCCTTCTCCAGCTTGGTTCCCCTCTGCCATCAGCTCTCCAGGTGACTTTCCCTGTGCCCTGCACTCTCCCCTTCTGCTTTCATCTCCTTAAGAAAGTGCCCAGAAAGTTAAACCCACACACAAACACACACACAATCCACCCAAAAAAAAAAAAATCGGAGAGCAGGAGCAGGCAGACGAGTAAGAGAGCACGCGCGCAAGAGAGGGCTCACATCCGTCCTGGAGGAAGAACGGCACAGACGGAGGGAGGCTGGGGTTGGCAGAGACTGGGACGGAAGTCCCTCAGTCCCCCAGGAGCCTCCTTCATGGACCCGGGGATCCCAAGAGGGGCTGCCTCAACTTAGGATGGGCAACTGTGTCAAGTCTCCACTGAGAAATCTCTCAAGGAAGGTATGTTTTTGGAGTTTCCAAGATCTGGGGCTGGGGATTGGGGGTATCTCACCATCTGTCTCAGAGGTTGGGCACAGAAAGGGTGGCTGGAGCTTGCTATCCTTCCCAGGGGTTCTGTCCAGGGCTGCCTCCCTGCTTCTACCCCAAACACCCTCCTATTGCCGTTTTCTGTGTCCCAGGCTTTGGGCATGGCGGTCGGGGTGAAACTGTGTTTGGGAATTTGCACAAGGCTTAGGAAAGAAACTGTGTAGCTTTGGGGTTTCTGGGATGTAAAATGAAAAGGGTGGATCCTTAAGATGTCAGTGAACTTGACTGGCACCTCAGTCATTCAAGGGACTGGCCAAGTCCCTTAAAACCGGCAGAATCTGAAGACCCTTCCCAGCAGCAAGGGCAGGGATTCGTTCATATCCTTTGAGGGTCTGTGAGCCTCTCTGGTGGCCTCTAAGCCTTCAGAATTGTGGATTTTGAAGTAGATCCCATTGCTACTGAAAGGAACCAAACAATAATTCTTCCCCAATAATTCTTGAGTTAAGTCAGAGTATCTCAAATAGGACCCGAGTGGTTTTAGGGCCCAGGAGTTTTTCCATTAAGAAGTAGGCTGCCCGGGTGATGTGTTGAGCAGGGGTTGCATGTAAGTCACTCTCTGTGGTGGCTTTATCGCCATACACTTGGATTTGTTTTTGTTTTTGCAAAAATTCCTTTTAGAAAGAAAATGATCATCTCTAAAGCATCTTTCATGCAAGGCTGGGTTTGCACCTATAGGGTTTTGGGTTAGGTGGGCTCTGAGTATTTTTCTAGCCCTCTGTTGCCAGGCCATAGAAGAGACTCAGATATTATTTAAAGGAAGAGGGAATGATGGGGTTGTTTTCCTCCAATTCTTCCATTTTCCAGACAAGGAACTTGATTGACATTCAGAGGGAGGGGTTAAGTGACTTACCTATGGCCTCGGGTGAGCTATTGGCGTCTGTATCCCCAACCCCATCCTATCTTGGTCAGTTTAACAGCCTCTCAATTTAGGACACTTTGGGCTTTTCTGCCTGTCGTCTTCCTCATTTGGCTAAGCTGCTCACATCAAATTCCTTCTAATCTTCGCTGTTCCTTGGATCCTTCCAAGGGCTTGTTGTTTCTTCCATGCACGCCTCCCCCATAATCTGGTATCTTCTTAGGGGAGTCTTCTGCATCGGAAGTGCCCTCCGCGCTGTCCCAGAGAAGCAGAAAGTGATCTGAATTAGCCCTTGTAATAGGTTCCATCCAGAGCTTGAGGAAGTGAACTTAAGAACAAGGATTATCCTTCTGTCCCACCCATCTTCCCTTACACAACAGCATGCTTAAGAGTCAGATTACACAGGCCTCCTCTTTCTGGCCATGTGACCTTAGACAGATTACTTAACCTCTCTGTTCCTCGATTCCCTTGTCCATCCATCAATTGGGCATACTAATATCCACCTCTTAAGGTGATTCTGGGAATGAAATAAAGTGCTGTGCACAGTGCCTGGCCTATAGTAGTCAATAAATGTTAGTATTCTTGTCATCATAACCATAATTGTTCCACTCTGGGTTTTAGAGAAGCGGGATGGAGGAGAAACAGGAAATAGGAGAGATTTTCAGTCCGCAGAGTAAAAGATAAAAAAACTTACTGCAGTCAATTTCGTGTTTCTATCATAGTATTAATAATTGCTTTTTTTTTCTAAATATCTGCAACATACCTAATGTCTGTTATCTCATTTTCTCTTTTCCGCTACATAGTTCTTTTGGCTGTTTTATAGAGAAAGAAGCTGGACTCAGAGATAGAGCCTTCCTAAGGTTACACAGTCGATAGGAAGCAGAGCTGGGATTTAAACCCTGGTCTGTGTAAAATCAGAGCTGGCATTTTATTTTTATTTTTTCCTCTACGAGAGGCTGCCTCTCTCTTTCCCCTGCTGTCAGAAATGTTATTCATAGATTTCTGGATCTGACCTTAGAAGTTGTCTAGTCCAAATTCCCGCTCAGCGCATCAGTCCCCTCCCCGCTCACCAGGCACTCCCTCATTCGGCTTCTCCTTGAAGACATTCATTCGGCAAGAGGGAGCTTTGATGTGCATACTCTTGGCCAGCTGGTATTATTAGAAAGCTGTTAGGTCATGAGGCACACTTGCCCCTCCTGTTGCCGTGCCACACTTAGGAGACGTTGCCTTGGTGCCAGGAGAAATTGTCGGTCCATGGGTTGCTGCCCACTTGCCTGAGCGGTATCTGGGGAACTGGAAATGGTGAGAGGCAGCCTGCACCAGGCTCAGAGCTGGGCAGGACCAGGCTGTCAGGTGCCATCATTGGCCAGAAAAGAATTGCAGCCTCTGGGGCAACTTGGTGCTAGGCAGTATTATGATCAAGAGATGCAGTGGAAATTCCCCAGCTACCACTCTCCATTCTTCATGGGAGCAAATTCCTCTCCATCCTTCTCATTTCTTTCCTGATTGGCAGATGCTCCCCCACTTCCGCTGCAGCCAGAAGTAAATGCCTTCTGGCACCCAGCATCTCTTAAATTACATCACTGCCACCACCATCATCATCGCCATCATTGCCATCACTATGGCAACTCTATTTATTCACCTCCTCTTGCCATGCCCTAGGCACCATGCAGAGCACTTTATGTGTATAACTCATTACTTGTCGCAGGAATCCTGTGACTAGTCATGATCATCTCCCACAGTATGGAGAAGGAAACTGGAGCACAGAGAGGTGAAATGACCTGCCCAAGGTCACACAGCAAGCAAGTGGCAGAGCCAGAATTTGTCCCTAAGACTGTTTGAGCCCAAAGCCAGCAGGCTAAACTGCCTTTTAAAGTTTTTTTTTGTTTTGTTTTGTTTTTTGTTTTTTTTTGTGTTTTTGAGATGGAGTCTCGCTCTGTTACCCAAGCTGGAGTGCAGTGGCGCATCTCGGCTCACTGAAGCCTCTGCCTCCTGGGTTCAGTGATTTTCCTGCCTCAGCTTCCCAAGTAGCTGGGATTATGGGTGCCCGCCACCACACGCGGCTAATTTTTGTATTTTTAGTACAGACGGGGTTTCGCCATGTTGGCAGGCTGGTCTTGAACTCCCAACTTCAGGTCATCCACCCGCCTCGGCCTCCCAAAGTACTGGGATGACAGGCATGAGCCACCACGCCCGGCCCGCCTCTTGGAGTTCTGTGCCACCTGCTACCTCCCCGCCTTCCTGGGTTATGCTATCTCTGAGCCAAGTGCAGAAGATTCAGCCAGAAACAAAAATGCTGACTCTCTGCAGACATCTCCTGAGACTGGTTCCTGGGGTTCGGCCAGTCACTGTCATCTCAGGCATGCTTTGATCCACTCTCCCAGATGGGAAGGTCTCTCTTGTTCTGCCTCGCTCTAGTCTTGCCTCGCTCTAGTCTAGGTCCCAGAAGTCTGAGTGAGTGAAGCCGAGGCTCTGAATCACAACTCTTTGGGATATCAAACCAGGAGGGGCTCTTGGCCTGTCTGACATCCCTCAAGTTTTGGGATCACCTAAAACAGACATTTATTGCACTCATCAAACTTGACCCTGGGACTGAGTTCCTTCACCTCCAGCCTGAGTAGCTGCTTCCCCTTTGAGGAACCAGAATACTGCACCACCCTCTCTAGGCCTGGAAGGGGCTTAGGAAGTTGGAAGGGAGTCTCGGTCTGTAGTCCCACAGGGCTTTGGGGAGAGGAAGCAGGAGAGGACACGGTGGGCAGGGGGTTGTTCTGAGTCTCAACCTGGAAGGACAGGCTGCCCCTGGGTCTTGGGATGTTCTCCTAAGCAGGGCCTTCTTTGCCCTGGAGGAATCTGACTGCAAGTAGAATGCAGTAGGATGGAAGGATAGGGTGCGCAGACCTGCACTTCTCAGACAAAGAGCCCTCAGGGTTTCAGCTCCTGTCGCTCCTTGGGAAGGTCCTACTCTAGCTAAATCCCCCCACATTGAAGGAAGGTATGTAAGCTCCAGGCCGAAGGCAGAGTGCAGGAGCTGGATTCTGTAGAGGCACTGGGCATCCCGGGAGGCGGGGGAGAACTGAATGTTGTGTCTGGAGGCTGCTGTTGTCCTAAGGGGAAGGTCTGTGGGCAGTGCGGACTTTTTATAGCCGCATGGGAACCTTCAGGGCGGAGGATCGGCTGGTCAGGGCCTGGGAGCACAGCTATATTAGGTAAGCAGAGAAGGCCCCTGCCTTAGCCTCTAGAGGTCCGGCACTCTGGGCCAGGCAGGGAGCCAGGGAAGGCGGGAGGGAGGAAAAGGAGAACTGGTGGATGGCAGAGAGTGTCTAGTCTCGAAATCACAAACTGGGTGGAATCCTACCTACAGATGTGCCTTGTGTGGCCCACCCGGTGCTTTAAATCAGATCTGGTTACACTGGGCTGGAATTAAGTAGTGCTACCTCTTCAGAGGGGTCACCATCTCAGGCTAGGTGCGGTGGCTCATGCCTGTAATCCCAGCACTTTGGGAGGCTGAGGCAGGAGGATCACCTGAGATCAGGAGTTCGAGACCACCCTGGCCAACATGGTGAAACCCCATCTCTGCTGAAAATATGGAAAAAAAAATTAGCCGGTGTGGTGGTGGGTGCCTGTAAACCAAGCTACTCGGGAGGCTGAGGCAGGAGAATCACTTGAATCCGGGAGTCAGAGGTTGCAGTGAGCCGAGATCACGCCACTGCACTCCAGCCTGGGCGACAGAGTGCAGTAGCCACACACAAAAAAGGAGGGGGCATGTTTCCACTTTGCCCCAGTCCCCACCTCTCACACCCTGCCTGCTTCGTTTATGTCAGCAATGGCACCTGCATGTGCAACCTCTGGTCTGGCAGACCAGCCAAGCCTGGTCTCCATGCTGCCAGCTCCGATTGCCCTCACTGCCTTCCAGCGGGGATCTGGCTGGGGTAGGACAAGTCTGTTTGGGAGCTGGGAGGAATGACTTAGCCCTGGAGATTGACTGAACTGGGAGGTTGGGAGCATTTTGGGAAAGGATGTTGTCTCATTAGGCTCTGAGTGAACACTTCCCCTTGGTGAGAATAGAAGCCCCCCCGCTGCCCCTGTCTCTTCATGCACTTGGGTGTGTGATTCTGTGCATATGTATGTGCCAGTGCGTGTGTGTGTGTGTGTGTGTGTGTGCATGTGCCACACAGAGGGCATCACATTCAGCTCTCCCCGGAACCACCATTTCTGTCAAGGATTGGAGACTCTGTCTGTTGGACCAATTTGATGCCTGTGCACGCTCAGGGCTCTCTGAACCCCGCTCCTTGACTCTCAGGGTCCCCTCTTGCGGAAAGCCCCTCCCGGGACCAAGAGCCAGGCTGGGCAGGGAGGTGACACCCTGCCTCTCTTTTGCATTTGCTTGGTGCTGGCTGAAGATGTGCCAGGAGGAACAGACCAGCTACATGGTGGTGCAGACGAGCGAGGAGGGGCTGGCGGCCGACGCCGAGCTCCCGGGACCGCTCCTGATGCTGGCCCAGAACTGCGCAGTCATGCACAACCTGCTGGGCCCTGCCTGCATTTTCCTGCGCAAGGGCTTCGCTGAGAACAGGCAGCCTGTACGTAAGTTGGCCCAGTGGAGCCCGCTGAACTCGGCTTCACAGGGCGTGAGGAGGTGCTGGGATGAAGAAGGGGTCTATACAGAGCTCACACCCCCAACTTATGAATCTGATCCCCAAAGTTTTCCACTCATGGCTACAAAGTGCTGGTGAGTCCATATCCACCAGCAAAATAATGATGATGATAATAATAATAATAATATCAGATACATTGTTTTGAGCACTTACTAGGTGAGCACTGTGCCTAGTGTGTTGGCGGATTGCCTCATTTAAGCCTCAGAGCAGCTCTAAGAGGTAGGTGCTTTTATCATCCCCATTTTACAGATGAGAAAACTGACTTGGGCTGGGCGCAGCGGCTCACGCCTGTAATCCCAGCACTTTGGGAGGCCGAGGTAGGTGGATCACTTGAGGTCAGGAGTTTGAGACCACTCTGGCCAACATGGTGAAACCCCATCTCTACTAAAATACAAAAATTAGCTGGGCATGGTGGCGGGTGCCTGTAATCCCAGCTACTCGAGAGGCTGAGGCAGGAGAATCGCTTGAACCCAGGAGGCAGAGGTTGCAGTGAGCCAAGGTCGCGCCATGGCACTCCAGCCTGGGTGACTAAGACTCCAACTCAAAAAAGAAAGAAAGAAAGAAAACTGGCGTGCAGAGGTCACATGCTCGAGGTAACAGCTTGTTGGTGGTAGAGGTAGGATTCACACTTGGATAGTCTGACTCAAGAGCCTCTTGTGCTCCTAATGACAACTCTGTATACGTGGCACTGTCTGGTAGAACTTTCTACAATGATGGAAATATTCTAAATTCCGTGCTGTTCGATACAGTAGCCACTAGCCACATGTGGCTATTGACCACTTGAAATGTGGCTAGTGCAACTAAGGAACTGAATTATGGATTTTATGTTATTCTTACTCAAATTTACATAGCCACATGTGGCTAGCGGCTAGTGAATTGGCCAGCTTTCTACAAGTAGCTAAATAGTTCAAAGAGAGGAGAGGACTAATGAGGATGTTATAGAGGTAAACATTTGTAGGTTGCATTTATTGAATGCCACATGCTAAACACTTTAATATCTTGTCTCACTGAATGCACACTAAGGCCCTGTGAGGTGGGTACTGGTATTAACCCATTTTACAGATGAGGAGACTGTGGCTCAAACAGCAGAGTGACCTGCCTGAGGAAGTAGATCTGAGCTTCATACTCAGGTCTGTCTGCCTCTAGAGCCCAAGTGCGTCTCCCCAGCCACATGTATTGGGGAGAAAGGCGTGTTCCTGCACCCCATTCCACCTGACCCTGAGTTGCTGCACGTGATCTTCCTGGCACATTAGTGGGCATCCCTGGCTCTACTCCAGGGCAGAGAACACACATAGCTACTGCTGTGCACGGGGAGTGTGATCCAAGGACCAGCCATCAGTGCTCAGCAGACCAGCTCTGGTGGCGGGCACACTCCGTGAAGGGGCACCTGGCTTTGCTGCCCCCGGGGCTTTGGGTGTACAGGAGGAACGGAAGGGGCTGCCATGGGGTCAGCAATGCCTGTTCCTCCCGAGTCCTGCAGAACTGGGCCTTGGAGAAGTGGGAGGCTGCTTAAGGCCTGATGCGTGGGAAAGGATTTATTGGGTCTCAGTAGCTGGTCCTAGGGCGTGTGCTCTGCATGTATGTGTACACACGTGTGCTTACTCGCTTTCACAGACTGCTGGTATGACCCATTGCACAAAACATCCTTTTTGGTCACCCAAAAACGTCTACGAACATATGGGTTTGTGTTGGAATGGCTGTGACCTACCCTTAAGCCAGGCACCATCACCAGCATTTTTTTTTTTTTTTTTTTTGAGACAGAGTCTCACTCTCTTGTCCAGGTGGAAGTGCAGTGGTGCAGTCTTGGCTCACTGCAATCTCTGCCTCCCAGGCTCTAGTGATTCTCCTGCCTCAGCCTCCCGAGTAGCTGGGACTACAGGCGTGCACCACCATGCTTGGCTAACTAAAACAAGGTTTTTTGGTAGAGACGAGGTCTCACTATATCGCCCAGGCTGGTCTCGAACTCCTGGCTTCAAGTGATCCCCTCGCCTTGGCCTCGTAAAGTGCTAGGATTACAGGCGTGGACCACCGTGCCTGGCCCATGGCGAGCTTTTTAGGTGAACGTCCATGCAGTCATCTCAGAGACACGCCTCCCTATGGGTGACTCCTACCCCCAGCCTGGCGGAGCTGGGAGCTTGCAGCCTGCTCCCTCCAAGCTCACACACACTCTCAACGCTGTCCTGCCACACAGAGCTACCTCTGAGCTCTTGGTCCTATGCACCTGGTTGTCCCATGAGATGTGACTCAGCAGCCCTTCCCTTTCTAGATGATCTGCAGATTTTCTGGTGTTGTCGTCTTTTGTCCTGGGGCCAGTTTGGAGTGGCTGTCTCTACTCATCCTGGCCCCGTTGGCTGGAACGGCCTGCATGCACAGTGGAGGTGCCACACGCTCACTGTGGCATGCCTGCGTGTCTGTGTTCATGGGAGGTATGGCCATACCTGTGTGAGCCTCTTCAGGACGGGCACACCTGCCTGGTGTCCTCCCTGCCCAAAGGCAAAGAGCTGCAACATGCGGGAGGCTGGACGCTGAAGACCACTTTTGGAGTCTACTAACCAGGTCCAGCTGGGCACCTGTATCCATTTCATGCCAGTCTGTCTCCCTCCTGGGCAGGCCCAGGGCAACTGGCAGCTCACCAACCTGAGCTTCCTCCAGGCCTGCTCCTTGGAGATGTCTCTGCCATCTGTTCTGACGCCTAGATTCAGGGTTGCCTTGATTGCCCAGGACACCTGGGCACTGCTTGAGGCTGGAGACATGTGCTTTTTGGACCCTGGCTGCAGCCAGAAGCACTGGTGGCCCCCGGGGTCCTATGTGGTATCCTGTGATCCTGTGACAGGGGAACGTACAGGGATGGGGGTCAAATTGGAGAAGGTGGGGCAGTGCCTGCGAAGCAGTCACAGCCCCATTCTGTTGCCACGTCTCCTCCTGATTCCTCCCTGTCCTCCTACCCCCGCTTCAGGATGGCCCTGCCTTCCCTCCCCTCCTGCGCCTCTTCTGTTGTCTTGCAGCCTCTGTCACCCTGCTCTTCCTGTTTCATTGGGTGGTGCTCTCTTTTCCCTGTTGTGACCTCCCTGGACTCTGTTTTATTTGCAGGTTTTTGCCACCAGGCAAGCTCTGTTCTCTGACTCATTCTTTTTTTGTTTTTTTTTTTGAGACAGGGTCTCACTCTGTTGCCCAGGGTGACAGAGTGCAATGGCACCATCATAGCTCACTACAGCCTCAAACTCCTGCTGACCCATTCTTGTATCTGGAACAAGGGGCTGGAGGCACAGAGGTTCTGTGCCCAGGCTGGTGGGGCTGGTGGCTTCTTGGGCATCTCCTGTTAGGGGCCCAGGAGCTTCTATGTCTAAGGGAGATGTGGGGCTTTCTTCTCCCCTCAAGGACCTGATCCAGGCACACCTGTGCTGCATCCTCGTCACCTCCTACCCAGTGCCTGCTGCCACGTGGATGGCCCCCAGGTTAGATATTTTGTGACTTCCAGGTCCCTTGTTGCGGCTAATAGGACATGTTCTTTTGTTTCAGGATAGATCACTGCGACCAGAGGAAATTGAAGGTAAAACTTGGCCCCTTGGGGGAAAGGACTGCCTAGCCCTCTAGGAAGGTGTGGGAAGGGAGGTTGATGGGAAGAGAGGCCCCTGGGAATGGGGCCTGGTGCAACGCGGGGTATCTTCTGTGAAACCAGCTGCTGAAGGTGTGCACAGGAGGCAAGAGAAATGCCCCAGCATCCTGGGAAGCTCCTGGGCCTCTCTTTCCATGCCGGTGGGCCTTTGGGCTGCCTTTGCCCACAGAGGCTCTGCGGGTCCTACCCCTGACCACATCCACCTTTGCTCACTTCCCCAGAGCTCCGAGAGGCCTTCAGAGAATTCGACAAGGACAAGGATGGCTACATCAACTGCCGGGATCTGGGCAACTGCATGCGCACCATGGGCTACATGCCCACCGAGATGGAGCTCATCGAACTGTCCCAGCAGATCAACATGAACCGTGAGTCCCTCTACCAGGCATCTGCATCCCTTCGGTCCTCACCCTTGCCATCCTCTGCAGTCAGACAGGACTGGCTTCAAATTCTGCATCCACCTCTTACCAGCTCTGTGATCTGGGGCCAACCACTTACCCTCTCTGAGCCTCAGTTTCCTCACCTGTAAAATGAGGGCCGAATTGGAGGAGTGGAGCCCAGAAAGTAGATTAGGGAATATCTGTAAAACAGCCCAATAACTGGCTCACAGGAGGAACTGAACAGAGGGCTCTTGTTATTATTAAGTTTGTCTCTATCTGATGAGCAGGTCAAGGAGGGGTTGTCCATTCTGTCAGTTGTCTAGTTGGAGACAGGGAATGGGTATATCGGGGATGACCTAGCCCTTTCCTCTTTTTCCAGTGGGTGGCCATGTAGATTTTGATGACTTCGTGGAGCTAATGGGGCCTAAACTCCTGGCAGAGACAGCAGATATGATTGGTGTAAAGGAACTGCGAGATGCTTTCCGAGAGGTAACAGACAGAGGCAGGCAGGCATGGGGCGGCTATTGGAATCCTATTTGCAGTATAAATACTTCAAAAGAAGCCTGAGCCTCAAGTCCCAGATCAGGGGAGGGAGCTTGGACAGAGAAAGGTCTCTGGTAAAGGGGGGCAATGACACTGGAGAAGGAGCTCAACTTTGGGATCTGCTGCTGCCAATCGCCATGCTGGGGCGACCTCTCCTTCCTTCCTGCCTTCTCTAGTTTGACACCAATGGTGATGGGGAAATAAGCACCAGTGAGCTGCGAGAGGCTATGAGGAAGCTCCTGGGTCATCAGGTGGGACACCGAGACATAGAGGAAATTATCCGAGATGTGGACCTCAATGGGGATGGACGAGTGGACTTTGAAGGTAGGTGGGGCTTGAAAGTGGGAGAGAAGCAAGCCAGCAGTGGCCATCCATGGAGCCCTCCAATTGTGTATCCATCATGCAACCATCAATCCGCCCTAATTTTCCAACCCCCGGCCCTTTCATCCTCCTATCCCTCCGTCCATGCCCCCGTCTAATCCATCTCCCATCCCTTCCCCATGCATCTATTCATGCATCTGTCCATCCATCTATCCATCCTCTACCTTTCCATTCATCTGTCCATTTATCCATCCATTCATCTACCTATCTATCCATCTGTCCATCATCCATCCATCCATCCATTTATCTACCCATCTATCCATCCATCCATCCTCTACCTATCCATCCATCTGTCCATGTATCCATTCATCCATTCATCTACCTATCTATCTGTCCATCATCCATCCATCCATTTATCCATTCATCCATCCATCCTTCCATTCGTCTACATATCTATCCATCCATCCATCCATCCATCCATCCACCTATCCATCCATCTGTCCATCCATTCATCTACCTATTCATCTATCTGTCCATCTTTCCATATCTATCTCTCCATTTTTTCATCTGTTTATCTCCTTATCTGTCCAGATGCCTATTTATCCATTCCTCCACCTCTAAGCAATCATTCCTATAGCAATTTATCCATGCATTTATCTGTCCATTCGTGCATCTATTTCTTCTTCTCTACATTCACCCATGAATCTATCTATGTATTCATCTACTCATATAGATCTCTCTATGTGTTCACACTTCTATACTTCCATTCACACATTCATGTCTCTTTGTCTGCATATACTTCTACCCATACTTGCATTGATCTATCCATCTATCTGTTCAGTCATTTCCTCATCTATATCCATCTACTCATCCATTCACCCATCCCTGTGTCCATCTGCACCCATCCTTCTCTATCCATTTATCTGTCTACCCACGCATGCATCCATCCACGGTAGGTGTTTTCTGAAAGTTACATTCCTCAAATGGACACTCAGGCTCCCTAAGATCTGACCACAGCTCACCTCCCCAGCCACAACTCAACAGTCCTTCATTCACACTCCACCAAAATACTTGTGATCAGTGAAGCTGCTAGGCTCCCTCTTGAATACACTGATCTTTTTGCCAGGAGGGCTTTTTTGTTGTTGTTTGTTTGTTTGTTTGAGACAGAGTCTCACTCTGTTGCGCAGGCTGGAGTGTGGTGGCAGGATCTTGGCTCACTGCAAACTGCGCCTCCCAGATTCAAGCGATTCTCCTGCCTCAGCTTCCCAAGTAGCTGGGATTACAGGCGCCCACCACCATGCCCGGCTAATTTTTGTATTTTCAGTTGAGACGGGGTTTCACCATGTTGACCAGGCTAGTCTTGAACTCCTGACCTCAAGTGATCCACTCGCCTCGGCCTCCCAAAGTGCTGGGATTACAGGCGTGAGCCACTGTGCCTAGCCACCAGGAGGGCTTTTATCCTGTTCTTTTTTTTTTTTTTTTTTTTGAGACAAAGTCTCGCTCTTGTACTCCAGGCTGGAGTGCAATGGCATGATCTCAGCTCACTGCAACCTCTGCCTCCTGGATTCAAGCGATTCTCCTGCCTCAGCCTCCCGAATAGCTGGGATTACAGGCGCCTACCACCACGTCCAGCTAATTTTTGTATTTTCAGTAGAGATGGGTTTCACTATGTTGGCCAGGCTGGTCTGGAACTCCTGAACTCAGGTGATCCGCCCGCCTTGGCCTCCCAAAGTGCTGGGATTATAGGTGTGAGCCACTGCACCTGGCCTATCCTGTTTTTTACTTGGGCTAAGTTCTGTTAGCCCAAGGGACATTCTTCATGACTCGACAGTGGGACTCCTTCTTCTAGCACCCTTCCCTGGTTCCTCAAACTGAACTTCCTCTTTTCTGGGTTTTCACAGCACGTCAGGCTCACCTGTTCTTCACACTGTCCCCTAACTGCTGGTTAGAGTTGTCTTCCCAGTTGACTCTGAACTTTGAAAGAAGAACCCTATTTTCTTAATCACTGCATTTCTTGCATAACACAGCTAGTGCTCAGTGAAAGGTTATTTATTTATTTATTTATTTTAAGACAGGGTCTTGCTCTGTCACCCAGGCTGGAGTGCAGTGGCGTAATCTCGGCTCGCTGCAACCTCCGCCTCCCGGGTTCAAGTGATTCTTGTGGCTCAGCCTCCCGAGTAGCTGGGACTATAGGGGTGCGCCACCATGCCTGGCTAATTTTTTGTATTTTTAATAGAGACAGGGTTTCACCATGTTGGCCAGGCTGCTCTTGAACTCCTGGCCTCAAGTGATCCACCCGCCTTGGCCTCCCAAAGTGCTGGGATTACAGTCGTGAGCCACCGCGCCCAGCCTCAAAGACTTTCTTTTTAAAGAATCAATAGTAATCATAATAGTTATAATTTACTGTACACTTATGTGCAGTCATTGTACTAAGTAGCTTTACACATATTCTTACATTTAATTCTCAGAATGACTCTATGGATTGCATTATTATAACCTTATGTTACAGATGAGGAAACTGAGGCTCAGAGAAGTAATATAACTAGCTCAAGATTGCCTGCCTACTAAGAGGCAGAGCTGGGGCACAGCCCCAGGCCTGAAATCACAGCAGAATGCAGTCTTGTGCATGACGCCATGTGAGGCACTACGTGATACAGGGAAAGGGTAAAATGTTGACTCTGCACACCAGGAACTTGCATTCTGAGCAGAAAGACAAGATAAGCATGTGCCAGAGACCGTGAGTGTCCAGAACACAAAGGCTGGGAGGTTTTCTCTCAGAAGCAGTCGGCCTTCAAGGCCAGGGAGCGTGGATAGTTGGAGAGAAGGCTTTGTTATCACCAGATCTGGAAATCTCAGGTCTCCCTGTATCCAGGTAGCGCCCACCACAGATGACAGCCTTGCTCTTGAAAGCCTGGCATCCCCCATTCATCCTACGAGGATGCATTGTACATCTGCTGTGTGCTAAGATCTGGTCTCTGCCTCGAAGAGCTCAAGACCAGCAAGAAAACCAGAGAAAACAATAGCATAATCCATGTGTGCTGGCGGAAGCACAGGGGGCTGCTATAGAGGGGGCGCCTGTGCCAAGTTGCAGGGAGGGATTAGGGAAGACTTCCTGGAGGAGGTTATAAATAATTAGAGCCCCCCAAAATGGGAAGAGCCACCAGGTGAGAGGGAAGGGCAGGTATTTACCCAAATGAGTTGAAAACCTATGTCCACACAAATCTGTACATAGATGCTTATAGCAGCTTTATTCATAATTGTCCAAACTTGGAAACAACCAAGGTGTCCTTTCAGTAAGTGATGGATAAATAAACGGGGGCACATCCAGACAATGGGATATTGCTCAGTGCTAAAAAGAGATGAGCTAGGCTGGGCGCTGTGGCTCATGCCTGTAATCCCAGCACTATGGGAGGCCAAGGTGGGCAGATCACTTGATGCCAGGAGTTTGAGACCAGTCTGATCAACATGGTGAAACCCTGTCTCTATTAAAAATACAAAAAAAATTAGCGGGGTGTGGTGGCGCACACCTGTAATCCCAGCACTTGGGAGGCTGAGACACAGAATCGCTTGAACCCGGGTGGCAGAGGTTGTAGTGAGCTGAGATGGTACTGCTGCACTCCAGCCTGGGCAACAGAGCAAGACTCTGTCTCAAAAAGAAAAAAAAAAAAGAGAGAGAGAGAGATGAGCTATCTAGTCATGAAAAGACATGGTGAAGAGGGGACACACATGCATATTACTAAGTGAAAAGCCAATCTGAAAACACTGCATACCATATGATTTGATCTATATGACATTCTGGAAAAGGCAAAACTATGGAGACAGTAAAAAGATCAGTGGGTGCAAGGGGTTGGGGGGAGGGAGGGATGAATAGGCAGAGAAGAGAAGATTTTTAGGGCAGTGAAACTATTCTGTATGAGGCCAGGTACAGTGGCACATGCCCGTAATCCTAGTATTTTGGGAGGCTGAGGCAGGAGGATCACTTGAGGTCAGGAGCTCGAGACCAGCCTGGGCAACATGGCGAAACCCCGTCTCTACTAAAAATACAAAAAAAATTAGCCAGGCTTGGTGGCGCATGCCTGTAGTCCCAGCTACCTGGAGAGCTGAGGTGGGAGGATCGCTTGAGCCCGGGAGGTCAAGGCTGCAGTGAGCCGAGATTGTGCCACTGTACTCCAGCCTGGGTGACAAAGTGAGACCCTGTCTCAAAAATAAATAAATAAATAAAAATAAACGATTCTGTATGATACAACAGCAGAGGATGCATGTCATTATACATTTGTCCGAACCCATAGAATGTACATCGCCAACAATGAACCCTGATGTAAACTGTGGTCTCCAGGTGATAACGACGTGTCGGTGTCGGTTTCTCACTTACAACAAATGCACCACTCTGTGTGGAATGTGGTTGGTGTGGGAGGCTATGCGTATGCGGGGACAGGGGTTGCAGAAAAAAATCTCCATACTTTCTAATCCGCTTTGCCATAAACCTAAAATTGCCCTTAAAAAAAGAGAGAGAGAGGCCCGGCGCGGTGGCTCACGCCTGTAATCCCAGCACTTTGGGAAGCCGAGGTGGGCGGATCACGAGGTCAGGAGATCGAGACCATCCTGGCTAACATGGTGAAACCCCATCTCTATAAAAATACAAAAAATTAGCTGGACATGGTGGCGGGCTCCTGGTCCCAGCTACTCGGGAGGCTGAGGCAGGAGAATGGCGTGAACCCGGGAGGCAGAGCTTGCAGTGAGCCAAGATCACGCCACTGCACTCCAGCCTAGGCGACAGAGCGAGACTCCGTCTCAAAAAAAAAAAAAGAAAAGAAAAGAGAGAGAGAGAAGGGGCTGGGCACGGTGGCCACACCTGTAATCCCAGCACTTAGGGAGGCCAAGGCAGGAGGATTGCTAGAGCCCAGGAGTTTGACCTTACAGTGAGCTATAATCATGCCACTGCACTTCAGCCTGGGCGACAGAGGGAGACTCTGTCTCTACATTAAAAAAAAAAAAAAAAAAAAAAAAAAGGAAGAAGAAAGGAGGGGGTACAGGTTGCTTTCAGAAAAGCTGAGAGGAGACCAGCCTGGCCAACATGGTGAAACCCCGTCTCTACTAAAAGTACAAAAATTAGCCAAGCGTGGTAGTGCACACCTGTAATCCCAGCTACT
Source organism: Pan paniscus (assembly GCF_029289425.2). Lineage (NCBI taxonomy): Eukaryota > Metazoa > Chordata > Mammalia > Primates > Hominidae > Pan > Pan paniscus. The sequence goes on from NC_073259.2 coordinate 128,736,469, forward strand.
AGGGAGGCTGAGGCAGGAGAATCGCTTGAACCCAGGAGGTGGAGGCTTCAGTGAGCTGAGATCGCATCACCGCACTCCAGCCTGGGTGACAGAGCAAGACTCCATCTCAAAAAAAAAAAAAAAAAAAAAAGCTGAGAGGTGAGAGAGGGAGTGCGCCAGCTGCACTTGAGGGGCTGAAAAGAAGATCTGTGTAGTTGGAACACAGAGGTTGGGAGTTAGCCCGAGAGATATGGCTGGAGATGTCAGCTGGGGCCAGATCAGGGAGGGCCATGAGGCTGTGTCAGGATATTGGAGATTTTCCAGTGGAGAGCTGTGGGAGGTTTCCGCAGCGGTCAGATCCGCAGATTAGAACACTCTCGCTGGCTGCTATGTCCATGGATTGGAGAGGGCGGAATGGATGGGGGACCAGCACAGAGTTGGGGCAGTGGCAATGGGGTGGGGTCTGAAGGCAGCAACCTGGGGAGGCCTCTGGCTGCTGCTTGCTCCCCAGCTGCTCCTCTACCCTTCTAGAGTTTGTCCGGATGATGTCCCGCTGAGGCCGCGAGGGCCCCTCCAGGACTGCCAAGCTCCCAAAGGCGGGGCTAAGAGGAGCTAGAGCTTGCCTCACCCGCTGTAGCCGCCGAGAGCCCAGGATGTACTGGCGGATGGGGCCTGCCTGCACCCCGGGGAGGCGCCCACCCCGGACCCCCACCCCTCCGCACTGTGAAAGACTAACTCCTGCAACTGGAAAGCGGGGGCGTCCGCCGACGAGGAGGCCACCGCGCCAAGCCGGCAGAGGTCATGCCAGGCGCCAAGGGCCATGTGCCCAGCTGCTGCTGGCTGGGTGGGCCAGGGAGCCCGCCAGCAGACCCCACACAGCATGTCTGCCCCAGGGCAAAGCCTCCCACCTTCGCTCTGCGCCCGTCCCAGCTCGCCTCAGCCCTGTTATCTCAGAACCAATAAAAATATTTCCAAGAGCAAGACAGCCGTGATGGTCTTTCCTCCTTGGGCCTGGTTAGATGACCCTCACATTTCCTGAGTACCAACTGCATGCCCAGAACCTGCTGATCATTTTTGCATTCAGCATTTTTTATTTGTTTATTTATTTATTTCGAGACGAAGTCAAATGAGGGTTCTTTTGACCTTCCTATGTTTTCTGTTTTGAGACAGGGTCTAGCTCCGTCACCCAGGCTGGAGTGCAGTGGCGTGATCTCAGCTCACTGTAACATCTGCTTCCCAGGTTCAAGTGATTCTCCTGCCTCAGCCTCCCGAGTAGCTGGGATTACAGGCGCCCGCCACCACACCTGGCTAATTTTTGTATTTTTAGTAGAGATGGGGTTTCACCATGTTGGGCAGGCTGGTCTCAAACTCCTGACCTCGAGTGATCTGCCTGCCTTGGCCTCCCAAAGTGCTGGGATTCCAGGCATGAGTCTCCATGCCTGGCCAACATGCATTTATTGAGTACCTATTATGTACTCAGTGACTTCCATTCTCATCCGTGGGCCAGAACCTGGGACTGCTAAGGGAGACTGACGAATGTAGTTAGTTATTTAGCTGGGTACTCAGCTTCCCCAAACAAAATCAGGTTCTATAAGAAGAGAAGCATCCAGCAGGGTCTGTATCACTTCTGACTTTCTGGAACTTTCATACTGGTTGGAGAGACAGGCATGAGAGAAACACATCATATAGGATTACAAATTGTGATACTGCTATTGAGGAAAAATATAGGGACCTTCGGCAGGATATACTAAGGAGGCCTGGCCTCCTGTAGGGAGGTCAGAAAAGGCTTGCCCAGTGAAGTGATGTCAAGGGTTTTGCTCTGGAGGAAGTCCCAGTGTGTGTGGACAGACAGATATAGACACAGCTGCCACTGGCTGCGCGCCGTGGCTCACGCCTGTAATCCCAGCACTTTGGGAGGCCGAGGCGGGAGGATCACCTGAGTTCAGGAGTTCAAGACTAACCTGACCAACGTGGCCTGTCTCTACAAAAATAGAAAAATTAGCCGGGCGTGGTGGCATGCACCTGGAGTCCCAGCTTCAGGAGAATCGCTTGAACCCAGGAGGTGGAGGCTGCAGTGAGCCGAGATCACGCCACTGGGTGATGGAGCGAGACTCCGTCTAAAAAAAGAAAGAAATAGCTGCCATCCTCTCTGCTGAGTGCGAAGAAGATGTGTAGCCAATAGGCCCAGGGTTTGCTTGCTGTGTGACTTAGGGCCAGTCGCGTCCCCTTTCTGAAGCTCAGTTTCCTCCTGTGTAATGTGGGGATGATAAAGGATGGGGTCAGTGCATAGCAAGTGCCCTCAGGGCATTGCACTGCACGGCACACCCCAGGGACTGCTATTCAGACTGCAGTGGAATCATGGAATTGAAAAGACCCATTGTAATTCATTTCTATAAGTGAAGTCTTAAAGCAGCCCAAAGGAGAAATTTGTGGGTAGAAGTTGTCGAGTCTTAGACAGGCTTGGAGCGTACTTGGGCAGGTGTCTGGGGTGGCTGGTGTACCTCAAGCCATTGGTTCCCAAATCTTAGCATACAGCAGAATTGCCTGGAGCATTTGTGAAGCCCAGATCTGGGCCACCCCCGCAGTGATTCTGATCCCATGTCTGGGGTGCAGTCCATGAATTTGCATCTCTTACAAGTTCCCAGAGGATGCTGATGCTGCCAGTCCATGGACAACAACCTGAATAGCACTGCTGTAAACCCCAGACACAAGGGAGGCTGGTGTGCCTCCAGGCAGCCAGGGGAGGCTGCGGGGTTGATGGCTGGGGGTGGGAGGTGGGCAGAGCATCCGCTGCCCGCTGTGCTGCCGCAGAGGGAGGATCCTTATTCTCAGACCTGGCAGGGAATGTGCAGGATCGTGGGCCCCAGCCAGAGGCCCGGGTAATCCTCACGTTCCCGAGGTCAGTGGGGCTGGGAGCTCCAAATTCACTCTAATAATCCAATTCTGAGACTAAGCCCTTGGCTCTGTGCCCTGCTAGGCAAGCCTGCAGCCCTGCCTGCCTCTGTACTAGCTTGGCTCCGCCCAGAGACTCCAGAGTTTCACTGTTTCAGAAACACAGTGGCCTTGGAGGGCAACCTGCGGGAAGAGGGCTTCTGTAGACATCTCTATCGGCTGGCAGCGTGAGCCCCGAGGAACACCACTCAGGATAGACTTAGGGATAAACTAGGACTTCTTTGTCCCCAGTGTGTGGCTGCCTAAAATCAAAGAAGTGGCAAGCCTGGCCAACATGGTGAAACCCCGTCTGTACTAAAAATACAAAAATTAGCCAGGCGTAGTGGGGCATGACTGCAATCTCAGCTATTAGGGAGTCTGAGGCAAGAGAATTGCTTGAACACGGGAGGCGGAGGTTGCAGTGAGCCGAGATCACGCCACTTCACCCCAGCCTGGGTGACACAGTGAGACTCTGTCTAAAAAAAAAAAAAGAATCATAGATATGCCAGTTGTGATAAAGGAAATGGAGAATGTAGCCAGGCTACTGTTCAGAGGCCCCTTAATGCTCAGGGTAAGGGGAGGCCCAGGGCAGGCCTCCTGCCTCCTCCCCTGCTGAAGCTAGGACTCCTCCCCAGTAATTTGTCTTTTTGTTGGTTTGTTCATTTTAAAATTATTTTTATTTGCTTTTGTTTTTTGTTTTGGCTCCCGCCAGGAAACAATTTTTTTCTTTCTTTCTTTCTTTGTTTTAGAGACAGGGTCTCACTCTGGCACCCAGGCTGGAGTGCAGTGGTGGGATCATAGCTCACTGCAGTCTTGAACTCCTGGGCTCAAGCGATCCTCCTGCCTCAGCCTCCTGCATAACTAGGACTACAGATGCACACCAGCTGATTTTTAAATTTTTTTGTAGAGACAGGGTCTCAATCTGTTGTCCAGGCTGTCTTGAACTCCTGGCCTCAAGGGATCCTTCCATCTCAGCTTCCCAAAGTGCTGGGATTACAGGCGTGAGCCACAGTGCCCAGCAACTTGTCTTATATTTTGGGGTTCCTAGTATGACTGTTTGAAGAAAGGGCTCTGAGACTTTTCAAGGACTGAGATGCACTTTCCTAGCCAAGAGTTCTTTCTGCAACCCGCACCACTACCTTCCCTGCTGGGGAGCTCTGGGTGTGTCACCTTAGAAAAGCTCTTTGTCTAAGGCCGAGCGAGGTGGCTCATACCTGTAATCCCAGCACTTTGGGAGGCCGAGATGGGTGGATCACTTGAGGTCAGGAGTCTGAGACCAGCCTGGCCAACATGGTGAAACTCCGTCTCTACTAAAAATACAAAAATTAGCCAGATGTGGCGGTTCATGCCTGTAATCCTAGCTATACGGGAGGCTGAAGGACGAGAATCACTTGAACTCGGGAGGCAGAGGTTGCAGTGAGCGGAGATTGCACCGCTGCACTCAGCCTGGGTGACAGAGTGAGACTTTTGTCTCAAAAACCAAAAAGAAAAGCTCTTTGTCTGAAAGCTCTTCTATTGCACCTGGATTTGCCTCCTGCTGACTCATAAAGGCCAATTTGTCTGCTCATTCATGCACACATGCACTTGATGTTTATTGAGCTCCTACTCTGTGCCAGGCCCCATGCAAGACTTCCTGTCCTCAAGGAGTTCAGACTCTAGCAGGGCAAACAGATCAGAAACCACACAAATGTAATCTAGTGGCCTAAGTGCTACATATTAGTAGTACCCACTAGGTTAGCCTAGAGCCCTGGAGGTACGTAAAAGGCACCCGATTCAATCTGGTGGGTGGGTGTGGGGGGGAATGGACAGATCTACTAGGACCTCAAGGATCAGCAGTGCTTAGTTAGGAGAGGTGGGCAGGTGGGGTGGGCATGGTGGTTCATGCCTGCAATCCCAGCACTTCGGGAGGCCAAGGCGGGCGGATCACTTGAGGTCAGGAGTTCGAGACCAGCCTGGCCAAATGGTGAAACACCGTCTGTACTAAAAATACAAAAATTAGCCAGGCATGGTGGTGTGTGCCTGCAATCCCAGCTACTCGGGAGGCTGAGGCAGGAGAATCACTTGGGAGGCAGAGGCTGCAGTGAGCCGAAATTGTGCCACTGCACTCCAGCCTGGGCAACAGAGCAAGAAATAGCAACCACTATTTCTGGTCTGGGAACAGCATATGCAAAGGCCCCGAGGTAAGGGAGAGTGTGGCCCTTTTGGGAAACTAAGTGGAATTTTGTCTAACTGATGTACTGGGCTGGAGAGAGGAGCAGAGAGGTGACGCTCAACAGGGAGGCAGGACCCCATCCCTCCGCAGACCTTGGAGTGTGGAGAGGCTCAGATGGGAACTCTGAGGGGCTGCCTTCTGGCATTAGCCAGGCCCACGGCCACAGAAACGCTGGTGCTATGAAGGGCTCGCCTTTGGGGACAAATCTGTCCAGAAGATAGAAGAAAACCCAGGCAGCTGAGGGTAGCCAGGAGGCGTCCCCATAGCAGTGTGGTTAAAAGCATGAGCTCTGATAAAAAAGCAGAGAGCTAGGCTGGGTGCAGTGGATTGCACCTGTAATCCCAGTGCTTTGGGAGGCTGAGGTGGGAGGATCACTTGAAGCCAGGGGTTCAAGACCAGGTTGGGCAACATAGTGAGACCTCATCTCCACAAAAAATTTTAAAAATTAGCCAGATGTGGTCGCATGTACCTGTAGTCCCAGCTACTTGGGAGGCTGAGGTGGGAGAACTGCTTGAGCCCAGGGGTTCGAGTCTGCAGTGAGCTATGATCACGCCACTGTATTCCAGCCTGGACAACCGAGTGAGACCCCATCTCAAAGACAGACAAACAAAAATACCAGAAAGCCAGACATTAGATACCACTGATGAGAGAACACAACACCAGCCCCTGGGGTTGCTGAAGGGATCAAATCTGAATCTGATCATGCCTTGAGATCCAGCCAGCAATTTGCAAAAAATCCAGGGGCAGAGAAACATGTTGAGCTGTACCATGAGGAGGACATCAGTTTTTGACATCCACAAACTCCAAACTGGGAAAAACAATACAGGTCAAATGGCTCATATTCTTCAAAGCAAATTATAAGAAAAAGAAAGAGATGGGCCGGGCGTGGTGGCTCACGCCTGTAATTCTAGCACTTTGGGAGGCCGAAGTGGGTGGATCACCTGAGGTCGGGAGTTCGAGACCAGCCTGACCAACATGGAGAAACCCTGTCTCTACTAAAAATACAAAATTAGCCAGGCGTGGTAGCACAGGCCTGTAATCTCAGCTACTTGGAAGGCTGAGGCAGGAGAATTGCTTGAACCCAGGAGGCGGAGGCTGCAGTGAGTCAAGATAGCGCCATTGCACTCCAAAAAAAAAAAAAAAAAAAAAAAGTGAACTTATAGATCAAAAGAGACTAAAAAGTATCGTGTTTTAAAAAGTGGGCCTGACTAAATGATAGTATCTAGGGATGTGCACTTGGGTGAAAAAAAAAAAAAAAAAAAAAACCACAAAGAAACCCAAGGGAGGCCAGGCGCAGTGGCTCACGTCTGTAATCCCAGTACTTTGGGAGGCTGAGGTGGGTGGATCACTTGAGGTCATGAGTTCAAGACCAGCCGGGCCAATGTGGCGAAAACCCGTCTCTACTAAAAACACAAAAACTAGCCAGGCATGGTGGTGTGCGCCTGCAATCTCAGCTACTCAGGAGGCTGAGGAACGAGAATAGCTTGAACCTCGGAGGCAGAAGTTACAGTGATCCGAGATCGTGCCATTGCACTCCAGCCTGGGCGATAGAGCGAGATTCCATTGCAAAAAAGAAAAAAAGAAAAAGATTTTTAAAAAGAAACCCAAGGGAATTATTACTATAAAAGTCAGGAAAGTGGTTGCTTTTAGAGAGAAGGAGGGAAAAAGCTATGATTGCAAAGGGGCACAGAGAGGAGCTTCTGGGGTGTCTGACAAAGTTCTATTTCTTAACAAGTAAGGTGATTACAAGAGTGCTTGCTTCATGATAATTCATCAAGTTGTACAATTGTTCTGTGTGGTTTTCTGTGTCTTATTTTACAATAAAAAAATATCTAAAAAGGCCTGGCGTGGTGGCTCACACCTGTAATCCCAGCACTTTGGGAGGCCGAGGTGGGAGGATCACGAGGTCAGGAGATCGAGACCATCCTGGCTAACACGGTGAAACCCCGTCTCTACTAAGAATACAAAAAATTAGCCGGGCATGGTGGCAGGCACCTGCAGTCCTAGCTACGCGGGAGGCTGAGGCAGGAGAATCGCTTGAACCCGGGAGGCGGAGTTTACAGTGAGCCGAGATCATGCCACTCACTGCACTCCAGCCTGGGTGACAGGGCGAGACTCCATCTCAAAAAAAAGAAAAAAAAAGTCTAAAAAAAACCAAGTGTAGGTTCAGGAGCCAGGTATCTGGTTTCCAATCTGAGCTCTACTACTTATCAGCCGCGTCATCTTGGGTAGGTTATAAGACTCTTGAGGTCTCAGCTTCCTCATCTGTAAAATGGAGATGATGTTATAGGGAGGCAGAAATTCTACTACTAAACCACCAATGCTTCCTGACCAGGGGGATGATGTGATAGGGTTGTTCTGAAGATGAAACAAATTATTCTATGTGAAGCCTTTGGAATAGTGCCTGGCACGCAGTAAGCATCGTAAATGTTTTTGCTGCCTGGTGTGGTGGCTCATGCCTGTAATTCCAGCACTTTGGAAGGCCAAAGTGAGAGGACTGTTTGAGCCCAGGAGTTTGAGACCAGCCTGGGCAACACAGCAAGACCCCATCTCTATTTTAAAAAATTAAAAATTAGCCAGGGATGGTGGTGGGAATCTGTGGTCCCAGCTACTCAGGAGGCTGAGGCACAGGGATCACTTGAGCCCAGGAAGTTGAGGCTGCAGTGAACCATGTTCATGCCACTGCACTCCAACCTGGATGATGGAACGAGGCCATATCTCAAAACAAAAAATTAAATAGAAGTATTCACTATCATTCTTGTCGGTTGTTATTCTCCAGTTGCCTACCACTCTCTCCCATGTGTCATCACGCCTCAGCGATTCCTTCTCAAGAAAAGGAGAAGAGAAAGTTGGGCATGGCATTCTTGAATGGCTATGGCAGAACCTCTTATTGACAGTGACAAGATAATCACAGCTTAAATCTGGGATCTGGCTCTAGACCAGGGAGGGGCTGTCTGCAAGGCAGCCCTGATCCTGCTGTGCCTGTAGCAGGAACTGCAGGGCTGGAGTATCCTTTCATCTCCCTGGAGGTGCCTGCTGCCTGCTTCTGCACTCCAGCTAATGGTTGTCTTTCCTACAGAGGGGACAGGGGTCTGAGTATCATGATTGAGGGATGAGCTCTGGTGTTAACAAGCACATGTTTTTTGGCAGGGCGGAGTAGCCACGCCTGTAATCTCAGCACTTTGGGAGGCCAAGGCGGGTGGATCACCTGAGGTCAGGAGTTCAGACCAGCCTGGCCAACATGGTGAAACCCCGTCTCTACTAAAAATACAACAAAAATTAGCTGGGCATGGTGGTGCGCACCTGCAGTCCCAGCTACTCGGGAGGCTGAGGCAGGAGAATCGCTTGAACCCAGGAGGCAGAGGTTGCAGTGAGCCAAGATCCCGCCACTGTGCTCCAGCCTGGACAACAGAGAGAGACTCTCCCTGCCAAAACCCCCCTCCGCCAAAAAAAAAACACCAAAAATACCAAGCATCTGGCTTCTGACCCCAGCTCTGCCACTTAAGGGAGTTAAGGGATGCACATGTATAGGATGTATGTGTGAAGGGAGTCCCTCACTGTTCAGTTTTATAGTTTTTTTAAACATTAGATTTTTGTTTCTTGAGGCAAAATCTCACTCTGTCACTCCTGCTGGAGTGCAGTGGTGTGATCTCGGCTCACTGCAGCCTCTGCTTCCTGGGTTCAAGTGATTCTCCCACCTCAGCCTCCCAAGTAGCTGGGATTACAGGTGTGCACCGCCACGCCCAGCTAAATTCTGTATTTTTAGTAGAGATGAGGTTTTACCCTATTAGCCAGGCTGGACTCAAACTCCTGACCTCAATTGATCCACCCGCCTTGACCTCCCAAAGTGTTGGGATTACAGGCGTAAGCCACTGCCCCCGGCCATTATCTGTTATTAATGATAATAAATTATCTACCCTGTGGGGTGGATGTGAAGAAATTAACCCTTGCATAATGCTTAGTGGAGGGCCTGGCTCAGGGCCCTCACACATGCTGTTCCCTCTGCCTGGAGTGCTTTTCCTTGCACTCTTTGAATAGCTAGATCCTTCTCATTTCTGGGGTTGAACTTAAATGTCTTTTTCTTGACTTATCTTTTGAAGGAAGGACAGAAGTCACCACCACAGCTCATTTGTATTCTTCAGAGCACACATGAAATCTCTGGCCTGACATATTTATTATACGACAATATGTTTGTATCTGCTTATTGTTTGAGGCTCCCTCCCCCTCACTAGAATGTAAGCTCCATGTTGGTAGAGACCATTTCTACCTTGTCCAGCATAGCGTCTTCAGTGTCTAGTAGGCACTTAGCAATGATTTATTGTATCAGGCAGGCACAGTGGCTCACACCTGTAATCCCGGCACTTTGGGAGACCAAGGCAGGCTGATCACCTGAGGTCAGGAGTTCGAGACCAGCCTGGCCAAAATGACGAAACCCCATCTCTACTAAAAATACAAAAATTAGCTGGGCGTGGTGGTGGGCACCTGTAATCCCAGCTACTTGGGAGGCTGAGGCAGGGGAATCGCTTGAACCTGGGAGGTGGAGGTTGCAGTGAACTGAGATCACACCACTGCACTCCAGTCTGCATGATGGGAGGGAGACTCCATCTCAAAAAATAAAAAACAGCCTTGATTCCTAGTCTCATGGAGATAATAGTCTAGACTCTGCTGTCCAATATGGTAGCCACTAGCCATATGTGACTATTTAAATGAATTAAAATTAAACAAAGAATTAGTTCCCCAGACATACCAGTCACATATCACCTGTTCAATAGGCACATGCGGTGTGGATAGACTACCTTCCCATCATGGCAGAATGCTCTTGTCTGGAGGGGCAGCTGACAAGTAACCTGGCCATTTATAATCCAACGTGCAGGTGTGGCTATAGGACTCGTTACCTCCCTAATGTGTCTGGATCTAGGAAAGAAACTGAAAAGAATAAAACAGCTGCTTTCTTTCTTTCTTCTTCTTCTTTTTTTTTTTTTTTTTTTGAGACAGAGTTTTGCTCTTGTTGCCCAGGCTGGAGCATGATGATGTGATCTCGGCTCATCACAACCTCCGCCTCCCGGGTTGAAGCGATTCTCTTGCCTCAGCCTCCTGAGTAGCTGGGATTACAGGCATGCGCCACCACACCCGGCTAATTTTGTATTTTTAGTAAAGATGGGGGTCTCTCCATTTTGGTCAGGCTGGCCTTGAACTCCTGACTTCAGGTGATCCGCCTGCCTCAGCCTCCCAAAGTGTTGGGATTACAGGCATCAGCCACCGCACCCGGTCAGCTTTATTTATTTCTGAGTATGTGTACTTTAGTCCTTTTTATTCACCATCTCACTCTGTCTTTACACCTCATTTCCAGGTGAGGAAACTTAGGTTCAGAGAAGGAATGTGACTTGCCAAGCTTACACTGACAGTGGATAGTAAAGACCCTCCTGGCATTCCTGACTCAACAATTGTGTCCTTAACACAATGTAAAAAGTCTGGGAGATGATGATATAGGCAGCTAACAAGCCGAGTGCAGTGGTACACGTCTGTAATCCTAGCTACTTGGGATCAGTTAAGGCCAGGAGTTTGAGTGCAGCCTGGGCAACATAGTGAGACTCTGTAAGTCTGTAAGGCATTCTCTTGAAGTTTGTGGTTTTTTTTTTTTTTTTTCCTGAGATAGAGTCTCACTCTGTTGCCCAGGCTGGAGTGCAGTGGCATGATCTCAGCTCACTGCAACCTCCGCCTCCCGGGCTCAAGCGATTCTCCTGCCTCAGCCTCCCAAGTAGCTGGGACCACAGGCGCCTGCCACCATGCCTGGCTAATTTTCGTATTTTTGGTAGAGACAAAGTTTCACCATGTTGACCAGGCTGGTCTTGAACTCCTGATCTCAAGTGATCTGCCTGCCTTGGCCTCCTAAAGTGCTGGGATTACAGGCATGAGCCACTATGCCCAGCCTTCTTTTTTTTTTTTTTTTTTTTTTTTTGAGACAGAGTCTCACTCTGTTGCCCAGGCTGGAGTACAGTGGCACGATCTTGGCTCACTGAAGCCTCTGCCTCCTGGGCTCAAGTGATCCTCCCACCTCAGCCTCCCAAGTAGTTGGGACTACTGGCATGCACCACAATGCTCAGCTATTGTTTTTATTTTTTGTAGAGATGGGAGTGGGGGGTGTCTCACGATGTTGCCCAGGCTAGTATTGAACTCCTGGGCTCAAGCGATCCACCTGCCTCAGCCTCCTGAAGTGTTGGAATTATAGGCGTGAGCCACAGCGCCCAGCTGAAGTTGCTTTCTATCGTACTCATTGCAACCCTAGGAGGCTGAAAGTTATCACCATCTCATTCACAGATGAGGAAACCAAGGTGCAGAAGGGAAATGACTTGTCCAAGGCCACCCAGAAGGGAAGGCACTTGTTTTTTCTGTTCTCTGCCTAGACAATGAGCACACTGGGCCTGGCTGGCTTCTTCGCTGTGACTCATATCCTCTTGGGGGACATGAAGACACACCAAGTCCATTCTCCCTCCTGTGAAGTTGGGGACCCGGCCAGGTTTCTCAGTTCGAGTTGCACCCTGGGGGCCAGGACCAGCAGACATGGTGGGCTGGCTCCCCACCTCTCTGGATGGCTCTGGTCCCTCTGTGGTCTAACTCCCAGAGGCCCAAGGTGAGCAAACTTGGTCTTGGGACCAAACCACCCACCTCAGAGTTTCAGGGCTGGCAGGACTGGCTCCCACCCCTGCCTTGTGTTTGCCTTTTGAACTTTTGTTGTGAGTTTATCTTTAAGGGGGAAAAATATCCCATAAACTTAAAAATAGGCAGGACTTAATTAATAGTACGCTTTGTTCTTCTGATCCTTATCTGGACAGGAAGACACAACCCTTTTCAGTTTTATGGGTCAAGGTGAAATTGCCTCTCGGGGCTCAAACACAGCTGCTGCACCTTCCCCTTTTGAACTCTGGTTCCCTTTGGTTTTTTCTCCCTTGGGGAGAAGGGTATTTCCCTCTCCTTAGCCTCAGCACTTCATCAAGGTCTTTTCTATTTATCAGATTGCCAGCGGTACCTGTTATAATTATTTCTTCATACGTAATTAATAGCTTCTGTGCACTGAGGACTTCTATGGGCCAGGCACGCTGTGAATGGCTCCTAACAGCCCCACATGGTAGGTCTTCTAATTATATCCATTGTACAAGTGAGACAACTGAGGCCCAGAGAGGAGAAACGACTTTCCAAGGGCCACACAGCTCTAAGAAGTGGAGCTAGGCTTTAAATCCAGGTCTCTATGCCCCAAACACCCACGACTATGATTTACTGATCACTTAGCTACGTGCTCAATGGTCCCACAATGCTAATTTTAAAAACCACATCCTGGACGGGCGTGGTGACACATGCCTGTAATCCCAGTACTTTGGGATGCTGGGGGTGGGGGGCAGATCACTTGAGGTCAGGGGTTCGAGACCAGCCTGGCCAACATGGTGAAACCTTGTCTCTACTAAAATACAAAAAGTAGCCAGGCGTGGTGGTGTACGCCTGTAGTCGCAGCTACTTGGGAGGCTGAGACAGGAGAATCACTTGAACTGAGGAGGCCAAGGTTGCAGTGAGATGAGATCACGCCACTGCACTCCAGCCTGGGTGACAGAGTGAGACACCATCTCCAAAAAGAAAAAAAAACAAAAACAAAAAAAACTTTAATTTTTTGTTTATTTAAAATATGTTTTCTTATTTTTAACAGTCCTACAAGGTGGGCACAATTATTCTCTCCATCCCACAAATGAAGAAACTAAGGATCAAAGAGGTGAATTCATTTACCCAAAGTCACACAGTGACTAATGGCAGAGCTGTGATTTGCACCAAATTATGTTTGCTACATAGCCAGGCTCAAAGGAAAAGAAGTATATTAGATGCCAAAACATTGGATTCTGGCTGTTCATTGTGTGACTTTGGACAAATCCCTCAACTCTCTGAGCTTTAGCTTCTCATCTGCAAAAAAGGGAACATGACCTAGTTTTCCAACGTTTTGAGGTCATTAAGAGCATCGGATAAGTAGGAACCAATGATTATTGAGAAGCTGCTCTGTCAGAACCTGGGTTTATATGCCTTATATCAGTTTTGGATGAAATTTTGGTGAATTTTGGGCTGGGCGCAGTGGCTCATGCCTGTAATCTCAGCACTTTGAGAAGCCGAGGTGGGCGGATCACCTGAGGTCGGGAGTTCAAGACCAGTAAGACCAACATGGAGAAACCCCGTCTCTACTAAAAATACAAAATTACCTGGGCATGGTGGTGCATGCCTGTAATCCCAGCTACTAGGGACGCTGAGGCAGGAGAATCACTTGAACCCGGGAGGTGGAGGTTGCGGTGAGTTGAGATCGCGCCATTGCACTCCAGCCTGGGCAACAAGAGCGAAACTCTGTCTCAAAGCAAGAAAAAAAAAAAGAAAAAAGAAATTATGGCAAATTTTATCTTTAAAAAAGTCTCTTCTGGCCAGCATGGTAGCTCATGCCTGAAATCCCAATACTGGGGGAGACTGAGGTGGGCGGATCACTTGAGGTCTGGAGTTTGAGACCAGCCTGGCCAACATGGTGAAACCCCATCTCTACTAGAAGTACAAAAATTAGCCAGATGTGGTGGCACATACCTGTAATCCCAGCTACTCAAGGAGGCTGGGGCAGGAGAATTGCTTGAATCCGGGAGGCAGAGGCTGCAGTGAGCAGAAATCACACCACTGCACTCCAACCTGGGCAACAGAGTAAGACTCTGTATGGGAAAAAGAAAAATTCTCTTCCATGTCGTCTGCATTTTCTACAAAAAGTGTATCTTTCTTCCACAGAGAAAAATAACTGCTGCCCATTTAAGAACTACCTATTTAGTCCTTACATCAATGTGGTGTGCGTTTCAGGAGAAAGGAGACTCAGCAAGAAAGGAAGTGATGTGACCGGGAAGCCGCTGAGGAAGGAACTGAACCCAGCTCTGTCTGTCCCCCAAATCTTGGTTCCTGTTACTCTAACGAGGGCAAGTCCTCCATCCTGAGAGAGTGCTGGAGGATTTGCAGAAATGTTTGCAGCAAACCAGCCCCAGCTGAAAGAGGTGGGAATGCAGCCGCCCCAAGTGTTTCTGGGCTCTCAGATGGGGATGACCTTCCACAGCAGGGAGGGGAAATGGGAGACTGGAGCCCAAATTCCTCATTGTCTACAGAGAAATGGCCTGGGTCCAGGGCCACCTGGGGACTGACACTCTTCTCAGCTTTCCCAGGGCTCAGACTCCATGCCTTCTGCATGGTCCATCCTGAGAGCAAACCTGGGGTTATCTGGGGACCCCTCTGGGTCAGTGCTTTTGGATATAATCCTGCCCTGGGTTCAGGCCCTCTAGCCTGACTCTGACCTTTTTGTCTTCTGCCCCCAACCCTATCAAGGCTCATGCCTGTAATCCCAGCACTTTGGGAGGCCGAGGCAGGAGGAGAGCCCAGGAGTTTGAGACCAGCCTGGGCAATATAGCAAAAGACCTCATCTCTACAAAAAAAAGAAAAAAAAATTCAGTGGGGCATGGTGGCACATGCATCTAGTCCCAGTTACTAGGGAGACTAAGGTGGGAGGATCCCTTGAGCCCGGGAGGTAGAGGCTGCAGTGACCCAGGATTATGTCACTGTACTCCAGCCTGGGCAACAGAGGGAAACCCTGTCTCAAAAAAAAAAAAAAAAAAAAAAAAAAAAAAGGACCGGGTGCAGTGGCTCACGCCTGTAATCCCAGCACTTTGGGAGGCCAAAGTGGGTGGATCACCTGAGGGCAAGAGTTTGAGACCAGCCTGGCCAACATGGTGAAACCCTGTCTCTACTAAAAATTCCAAAATTAGCTGGATGTGGTAGCATGCCTGTAGTCCCAGCTACTCGGGATGCTGAGGCTGGAGAATTGCTTGAACCCAGGAGGGAGACGTTGCAGTGAGCCGAGTTTGCGCCACTGCACTCCAGCCTGGGCAACAGAGACAGACTTTGCCTCAAAAAAAAAAAAAAAAAAGGCATAGATCTAGTAACCTTCTACAGTACAAGATGGGGGTCCTACTCCTGATACCACCTCAGGTGCGCAATTTTTTTTTTTTTGAGACGGGTTCTTGCTCTGTCACCCAGGCTGGAGTACAGTGGTGCAATCTCAGCTCACTGCAACCTCTGCCTCCCGAGTTCAAGCGATTCTCCTGCCTCAGCCTCCCTAGTAGCTGAGACTACAGGCGCACGCCACCACGCCTGGCTAATTTTTGTATTTTTAGTAGAGACGGGGTTTCTCCATGTTGGCCAGGCTGGTCTCAAACTCCTGACCTCAGGGTGATCTGCCTGCTTTGGCCTCCCAAAGTGCTGGGATTACAGGCATGAGCCACTGTGCCTGGCCTTTTACTTCCTTTTATTCCTGCTCTAAAACTTGTCTCTGTCTCTCTCTTTCTCTGCCTTTTGCCCCTTAGTTGAATTCTTCTGAGGAGTCTATATATATATATATATATTTTTGAGACAGAATCTCACTCTGTCGCCCAGGCTGGAGTGCAGTGGCATGATCTTGGCTCACTGCAACCTCCACCTCCTGGGTTCAAGCGATTCTCCTGCCTCAGCCTCCCAAGTAGCTGGGACTACAAACGCATGCTACCACGCCTGGCTAATTTTTATATTTTTGTAGAGGTGGGGTCTCGACATGTTGGCCAGGCTAGTCTTGAACTCCTGACCTCAGGTGATTCACCTGCCTTGGCCCCCCGAAGTGCTGGGATTACAGGCGTGAGCCACCACGCCCAGCCAAGAATTGAGGTGCTGTAGACTTGTACAGATTTGTGGCTACAAACAATTTTATCAAGAGTTCCTAAAAGCGTATATCTGGGACCAGGTGCAGTGGCTTATGCCTGTAATACCAGCACTCTAGGAGGCCGAGGTGTGAGGACTGCTTGAGCCCAGGAGTTCGAACCAGCTTGGGCAACATCGCAAAAGACCCCATCTCTACAAAAAAATAAAAAAATTAGTGGGGCATGGTGGCACATGCCTCTAGTTCCAGTTACTTGGGTGGCTGAGGTAGGAGTATCCCTTGAGCCTGGGAGATCGAGGCTGCAGTGACCCATGATTGTGCCACTGTACTCCAGCCTGGGCAATGGAACGAGACCCTGTCTCATAAAAAACAAACAAACAAACAAACAAAAAAAACCCATAGATCTAGCAGCTTCTTACAGTACAAGGTGGGGGTACAAGTTCAGAAGGCAAGAACTCAAGAGACTTTCTTTCTTTCTTTTTTTGAGACGGAGTTTCGCTTTTGTTGCCCAGGCTGGAGTGCAATGGAACAATATCGGCTCACCACAACTTACGCCTCCCTTCAAGCGATTCTCCTGCCTCACCTTCCTGAATAGCTGGGATTACAGCCATGCACCACCATGCCCGGCTAATTTTGTATTTTTAGTAGAGATGCGGTTTCTCCATGTTGGTCAGGCTGGTCTTGAACTCCCAACCTCAGGTGATCCACTCACCTCGGCCTTCCAAAGTGCTAGGATTACAGGCGTGAGCCACCGTGCCCGGCCAAGACTTTCATTTCAGAGTAGCAATCGGTTGAGTGCCTTGGCTTGTGCCAGGCATGAATCTGTCAAAAATAAAATCAGATCAAGTTAAAATTTCAGGAGTTGATTGTGCATACAAAGGAAGAGTCTGTGAATCGGGAGATTACAAGATTGGCAAGAAGTCTGAATTGACAGCAGTTGTAGCACAAGAGGAAGTATTTTGACCCTTTACATGATTGGCCGACATATATTTTTTCAAAGGCAAATAGAGCTGCTTAAGCTGGTTTGTCTATGGCTGATTGGTTTAATTCTGTGGAATCATGCTAATAAGGGAAGAAAACTTATTCTTGTGCTTTGTTTATGTTTAGAGTTAGCATTTTAGAAAATCAGGTGCTAAAATTTTGGTTATGTGGCTATGGTGGTTGGTCTCGGAGTATCTAAACAATTGTTTCAGCTCTTTATCAATTCTAATGACTTTATTATATGCATTACCACCTTCTCCTCCTCTTCTTCATGTGGTTTTATTACCTTCTTTAATCCTCACGTCTGCCCTCTGAAATAGAAACTATTCCAGGCCAGGTGCAGTTGCTCACACCTGTAATCCCGGCACTTTGGGAGGCCAAGGCAGGTGGATCACTTGAGGCCAGAAGTTCAAGACCAGGCTGGCCAACATGGAGAAACCCTGTGTCTACTAAAAATACAAAAATTAGCCAGGCATGGTGGTGCATGCCTATAATCCCAGCTATCTGGGAGGCTGAGACACGAGAATTGCTTGAACCCAGGAGGCAGAGGCTGAAGTGAGCCGAGATCATGCCACTGCACTCCAGCCTGGGCAAGAGTGAGACTCTGTCTCAAAAAATAAATAAGTAAAATAAAGTATTCCAGTCATGTGCCACATAACATTTCAGCCAATGACGAACCACATACACGATGATAGTCCCGTGAGATTATAATATTGGCTGGGTGCAGGGGCTTAGGCCTGTAATCCCAGGACTTTGGAAGGTCAAGGCGGGAGGACCGCTTGAGGCCACAAGTTAGAGGCCAGCCTGGACAACATAGTGAGAATCTGTCTCCACAATAAATAAATAAATAAATAAATAAATAAATAAAGATTATTGTGTGTGTGTGTGTGTGTGTGTGTGTGTGTGTGTGTGTATATATTTTTTTTTTTTTTTTTTTTTTTGAGACAGGGTCTCACTCTGTCACCCAGGCTAGAGTGCAGTGGTGCGATCTCGGCTCACTGTAACCTCTGCCTCCCGGGTTCAAGCGAGTCTCCTGCCTCGGCCTTCTGAATAGCTGGGATTACAGGTGCGCCCCACCATGCCCAGCTAATTTTTGTATTTTTAGTAGAGACAGGGTTTTTCCATGTTGGTCAGGCTGGTCTCGAACTCCTGGCCTCAAGTGATCCACCCACCTCAGCCTCCCAAAGTGCTGGAATTACAGGCATGGGCCACTAGGCTGGCCAATACTGTGTTTATACTGTATCTGTGTTTAGATACGCAAATACTTACCATTGTGTTCAACTGTCTACAGTATTCAGTAAGGTAACATGCTGTAGAGGTTTGTAGTGTAGGAGCTATCAGCTATACCATATAGCCTAGGTATATAGGAGGCTATCCCCATCTAGGTTTGTGTAAGTACACTCTGTGATCTCTGCACAATGACAAAATCGCTTAATGATGCATTTTTCAGAATGCATCCCTGTCATTAAGTGACTCATGACTGTATCTCTATTTCACAACTGAGGAAACTGAAACTCAGCGAAGCACATCACTTGCCCAAGGCCACACAGTGGGTAAATGGGATTAGGCATGGGATGCAGGCAGCCTGTCTTAGATCCCATGCTCGGATCCCGTACCCTGCCTCCAGGGTCTCAGACTTTACGTTTTACTGAAAAGACAGCCTAATTCATGAGCAGCTGGATCTCAGAAAGGGAGCCAAGCTCCTTGGTACAAAGATGGCCCAACCACGAATGGTATCTGAAGGGCTCAATAACAGGAGCCAGCCGGGTATCTTCTTCACCCTCTGGGGTGACCAAAGACACGAAGGACTGAGAGAAGGCCTTTAGAGGCCTCCCCCAAAATTTAATCCATTTTTGTGATTGTTTCTCCTGGACTAGACTGCCTTGAGGATAAAATAAACATGAGCGCCTGGTGGCAGTGCAATACCTGAGTGGTACGTGGGCTCTGCAGGCCAACTGCCTGGAGGGAGGAAGCCCCATCACCACTACTTGTGTTTCTGTTCCCCATTTGCACCACACCCCTCCTTTGAGGGTAACTGAAGCCTCTGAGTTGTCAAGATCCTTAAAAGATGACAGTTTGAGAGAGAGAATAGTAGAATTAGAAACCCCAAGAGGCGAGGTATGGTGGCTCACACCTGTAATCCCAGCACTTTGGGAGGCCGAGGCCGGCGGACCCTGAGGTCAGGAGATCGAGATCATCCTGGCCAACATGGTGAAACTCGGTCTCTAATAAAAATAAAAAAAAACTAGTTGGGCGTGGTGGCACGCGCCTGTAGTCCCAGCTACTCAGGAGGCTGAGGCAGCAGAATCGCCTGAACCCGGGAGGTGGAGGTTGCCGTGAGCCGAGATTGCACCACTGCACTCCAGCCTGGCGACAGAGCAAGACTCTGTCTCCAAAAAAGAGAGAGAGAGAAAAAAAGAAACACCTTCGACAGGAAACATGTCTATGGGAGGAAGTAAGCCCAGATGCTTGCAAAATAGGGGGGAAAGTGAGACCGGGAGGGAACACTTCCAAAAGTTACCCCCATGGGGTCTGAATTTGGGGCCTGGGAAGGAATTTGGGTGCATTTAGATCCACCACTGATAGTCTCTATTTTGGCACCCTGTTTTGTTCCTGTATAGCACTTATCACTGTTCTAACTAAACAATTAATTTCATTATGGGTTGTGCAAAGTCTATGATTCTCATGCGGGACCCCAGGTGTGTTTTTTGTTCATGTAGCACAAAGCTCATTGCCTAAGTAGTAGGTAGGATTGGTAGATAAAATACAAGAAGTCCAGTTAAGTTTAAATTTTAATAAACAATGCATTTTTTTTTTTTAGTATAAGTGGGTCCCATTTGCTTATCTGAAATTCAAATATAACTGGGCTTCTCCTATTTTATCTGCCAAATCTGACAACCCTGGTAGCAGGGACTTGATACATTTTTTTCCTTTTAGGGAGAATTTCTAAATCGACCAGTATTTATGGAAAATGCATAAGCGTTTTTTTTTTTTTTTTTTGCCTTGACTCTGCCCTACACTTGCGGTGCGACCCTTTGGCAAAATTCAGTCCCTTTCTATGCCTCAGTTTCCCCATCGGAAAAATGGGAGTTTGAACAGCGACCGAAGCGCAGGGATCGCCAGTGTGGGAGAGCGCCAGGTGAACTGTGAAGGAGCAGGGAGGGAGTTCGGGCCGTGCCCGTGCGGGACAACCCCGGTCTCCACTCTGGGCACCGCCGGCGGCGACTCCCGCCAGCGCCTAGGGTGCCTCGGTCCCGCCCCTACGCAGCGGAGGCCGGCCAGAGGCCGTCGCCATGGAGACGCGAGCAGCCTGGCACCCCCTCGCTCTGAAAGCCACGCGTTTCCGCTGCGTTGGAGCCTTCTCATTGGACGGCCGTCTGGACGCTACCACCCGCCCCGAGCCCGCTAAGGGGAGGGGGCGGGGCCTTATCCTCATGGGATTCGTTCCCTGGAGACCTGTGTCCGCGGCCTCTCTGGGAAAGCATGGGTCCTTTCCCTCACGCGGGGAAAAGGACTGCGTCTCTTAGGTCTGGAGAGTGTCCATTGCTTCTCCTACTAGAATTTATGCTCATGCTGCTCCCTGAGAAAAGAAGAGGGGGCGGGAAAGTCGGCCACGCCCCCTCCAGAGCCCATTTGGTCTCAGGAGCTAGAGCACCGGAAGTGCTGGCGACGTGTCAGTGCGCCCTACCCTAAACCTTCCCCCCCAGGCCACCTTTCCCATTCAGCTGTGGGATTCCGGGGCCGCCTGGGCGCTGCACCCGCCACTTCCGCATCGAACCGCCGCTTCAACCGAACCCACTCCCTCTGCGCGCGCTCCATCTGGTGCCCGACTGCTGGGCCGGCGCCTGGGAGAAGCCACGCCCTTTCCCGCGCCTGACAGCCAATGAGCGGGCGCCTCCCGGCGGGGTGGTGGGTAATTAATGAGGGCCGGGCGCTGATTGGCTGCAGCGTCGTGGCCGGGGGCAGGGCGGCGGGGTAGGTTGTTCCTGAGGTGGGAGGCGGTACCCGTGGCTGAGAAGAAGGAGGCCTGAGAGCGACATGTCCCCGGCGGCTCAGGCGGAGCGGCCCGTGGCGCTGTTTTTCTGAGTCCGGGGTGGCCTGGCAGCCGGCCGAGGACGAGGGTCGGCGGGGGCTGCCCCCGTGGTGGTGGCCGCCATGCTGGGAGCCTGGGCGGTTGAGGGAACCGCTGTGGCGCTCCTGCGACTGCTGCTGCTGCTGCTGCTGCCGCCGGCGATCCGGGGACCCGGGCTCGGCGTGGCCGGCGTGGCCGGCGCGGCGGGGGCCGGGCTGCCCGAGAGCGTCATTTGGGCGGTCAACGCGGGCGGAGAGGCGCATGTGGACGTGCACGGGATCCACTTCCGCAAGGACCCTTTGGAAGGCCGGGTGGGCCGAGGTGAGAGTCCCCCTGCCGAGCCGCGGGATCCAGGGCCTGCTGTGCTGGGCGCAGCCGGCCGGGGGCTGCGGGCCCCAAGCCCCTTTCGACCCTGGGGCCGCGTCTCTGGAGCGAAGTTTCTCTCTGCAGCTTCTTCGGGGGCCCGCTCTGAGCTCAGGGCCTGGCACTGGCTCCAAGGTACCTAGAGTCATACAGGCAGAGAGTTGGCCAGAAGTTAGTTATATTTGGATTTCTCATCCTGCATTTTCTCAACCCCTCACTCCCATCCAAGCTGGGAGAGAAATGACGAAGGCGGCCTTTTGCTACCTCCAGGCCTCGCGGGTTGTAGGTCATGGGTGCCCCTGCTTCTCCTGTCGAGACAGTTCTTGGGAGATCTCGTCGACCCAGGAATCGGCCGCTTTCCTTGCCCCTTCTGCAGGAGCGGGGCTTGATTCTTAGCCAGAATAGGAAGGAATCTTCGAAGAGAATGGGCCAGGAAAGTTTGATTGTAGCCTCCTCCCCCGCCCTCTTTTCGAGCGAAGAATATGTGTGCTTAAAAGTAGAATCGGCAGGCCGCCCCCAGAGGGTGGTTCTATCGAAGCCATCCTGCACGTGAGGCTGGTGGCTGTGTGTGAACTGGGTCAACCAGTGTAAGAATCCGAATGGTCTATCAGAGAATGCTTACAACCTCCCCTAGGTGATCCGGAGAGTTCTAATTCCAGCTTAGGGGGAAAATGATTGTGACTTAACTTGCTGGGCAACAGTGGTTTTTAACGGAGCTGCTCCCTTCCCAAAGTTAGTGTGTGTCAGAATTGCCAGGGCAGCTGGTTAAAAATGCAGATTCCTAGTCCCCACTCGAAATCGATTATAGTAGATTGAGCTTTTTTGCTGGGATCCAGGTTTCTGCACCAGGGGCTTGTGATGTAGGTTGCCCCGAGACCACCGTTTTGGAAGATCAGCTTTATAATCTTTGTTTCTTCTGTTGGAGGGATTGGAAAACAGGTTTCAGAAGGAAGTTCTTTGCTAGGAGATTGATACTGTATGCTGGGTTCAGAGGCTGCCAAATTGGCAGTATGCCACCTCCAGACAACCAGGAGACAGACTCACTCTTCACTTTCTCTCACTCTTTTTCTGCGATGCCCAGATTTGGCTCTTGCTTTTACTAAAATAGTTCTTCCCAAGTCGATTGCAGTGTCCTGGAGTTTGTTATATGAAGGAGTTTATTGCCTTTCACACATATGAGGGTCTTGGGACACAGGGCTGTGTTGTGAAGTTCTATGTTTGTCTTGGAGTTTGTTGAGCCCTGGCATGTAGATCACAGTAGCCTGGGTTCAGCTGACTCAGGGCTCCAGTCTTTAGCAGCGGTAACAGCAGCCAAAGCCAGACTTTATAGCAGGAGGTCATTACTATCTCTATCCTGGACCCTTCCTCTTTCTTCACGAGTGTGGGCAGGGAGGAAAGAGCCCTTGAGGAAACTAGACAGTTTGTGGACTTTGCCTCTTGAGATAGCGGTGGTGAGGGCGCTGAGCGGATGGTTTCTTTCACTTAGCAGATACCAGGCCTTACATTGGTTACATCGTCCTATTCAGTCTGTTGTGCAGAGAATAAAGCCGAGTAAGACCACACAGGTTTAGTTCCCAGATACTGCCCTTATTCAGAAATTCTGGTTTTAATTTGCTGATGCAGGTGGTGTGTGTGCGTGTGTGTGTGTGTGTGTGTGTGTGTGTGTGTGTGTGTTTCTTTGGCTTGGTCAGCAGTCAGCCAAGATCTGTGTCCTTGCGTTATTGGCTCATGGTTGCAGTTCCTTGGAAGGAGTTTATTGTAGCAGGTAAAATTACATGAGACCTACCAAAGCTTGTGTGTACTGGAGTCCTATTTCGGACACTGGCCCTTGGGGCACTGTATAAATGAAGGTTCCCTGCTAAGGTTCCCCTCTCCATTCTACCAATCTGGGTAAGAATTGGAGCAGTATTAAGGCATGGATGGGGAGTGGGAGGTGGCGCTTGTCAGCTGCAGTTTGGACCAGCTTGTTGCAACATTGCACTTACCAGGTTCCTGAGAAAGGCATTTTGCTGGCTTTAGGTCGGGCTGAGATGCGCATAAGCTTGCACTCTCAGGAGGCAGCTCTCTACTAAGGAGTCAGTCCTACCAAGGGAAGTCCAGCTGTTCACACTGCCTTTCTTCTGGGCCTGTTTGGATAAGGGTGTGCCAGGTATTTGAAGACCCTTGCCTCGTGCAGCTATTTACACTGATTGCAGTAGGAACTGTATGCCTTATTTCTTTTCCCACCTGCCTGTGATATTGTTTCCAGCATGCTGAGAAAAGTTGATTTTATGTTGAATGAATTCAGGTATTTGTTACCAAGTTAGTCCAGATAAGGGTTTGGCCTTCTTTTGAACTTGCTGTTTCTGTGTAGTTTCTTTGTAGTTCAACATTCTTGTAATTGTGAGTGGCCCAGGGCACCTAGTGGTTTATGCTTTCAAAAGCAGTTCAGAATATTTATTGAATTTCATTTCTGCCTTGAGGATAGCTAGTGCTTACAGCCTGGGAAAGGCTTTTTCAGCCTGTGTGCTTCCACAGATGGGAGCACCACTACAGAAAGTGGTTTAGAAGCGTTCGCCTTGGGGTTTTGGTATGAGGCACATTCCAGGGTTTTTATTTATTTATTGAAAATTTTTAATTTTGTTTTTTATTGTAGACACAGGGGTCTCACTATGTTGCCCAGGCTGGTCTTGAACTTCTGTCCTCAAGTGATCTTCCCACCTTGGCCTCCCAAAGTGCTGGGATTACAGGCATGAACCATCACGCCTGACCATGTTCCAGATTTGTAACTTGGTCATTTTGAGTTCTTCTTCACTCTGACTAGGAAAAGACCTGGTTATTTGACCTGAGGGCACAGAATTTTGCTTGAGTTTCGGGAAGGCTATTTCCTCTTCAGAGAAAGATACCTGCTAAAGTCGCAGGTCCTCGAGAAACTTGCTTTACGTCTCTGAGCCTTGTTTTCCTTCTCAAAAAATCTCTCATGCTTTAGAAATTTCTGATAAGACTGTAAACTCTCTTGTCCAGAGTAGCTTGAAGTGTCTCTGTCACTTTTTTTTTTCCTTGATGACCTTTTACATGGAATTAAAAATAGGGCAGAACATAGCTCCAGAGGGGAAAAAAGTTGGTTGGGGACCAGAACCTATCAGGTTGCTAATGCTGCAACCTTAAGGAATACCCTTTCCTGGGCTGCCTTCCTTTCACCTGGGGAAGGATTTGGCTTTGGGGAGGTAAGAGCTTGAAACATGGGATGAGAGAGGAGTCACTGCTACCTCTGATTTGCTCAAAGCCATGGGAGTTGTTTAGAATTCTCTACCTCTACTGTCACCTAACAGGCAGGCTTCATCTGCAGGCCTTCCAAGTAGTGGAAGTTCACAGGTAGAAAATTTAGGTCCCTGAATCCGTGGGTTCCCTGTCTCAGCCCATTCAGAACAATTCTTTAGGTACTGGCCTCACTGGAGAAAGAAGTGATCCAGAAGAACAGTCTAGTGACCAGGAGATCTGAGGGTGGGGTGGGAGTGACGCTAGAGCACCAAGGGGGGCTCTACAGCTGTGTTCTCATGGAGGACAGGCTTCTGCTCATTCTGGCTTTCCCACTCTTGTGGTTCCCAGTTGCAGTTTTCCAGTTAGTTTTATTACTTCCTTTTCTTTTGATCCATTCCCTAAACTGCCTTGAGTGGAGGCATTTATTTAGTGCTTATCGTGTGCATATCCTTGCCTGGCTAGCATACCCACGTTTCTGTGTCTCTCTCCGTGTGAGGCATTGTATTGAGCTATTTATACAGATTGTTTTATCCTTACCACAATGCTGTGGGATAGGTGGTGTCCCCATTTTATAGGTGAGAAAACAGACCTAGAGAAAACAACTTGTTCAGTGACACTTCGTGTATGTCTTTTCCTGAACCCTGTGCTGAATTTTCCAAGGAGCCTAGTTACTACATTGTCTAAAACTAAGAAAGAGCAGACATAATGTAGGCCCTTCGGCCCCCTTCCTTTTTGGTTAACTGAGTTATGCCAATTTCAGCAGTATGCTGACTGTACACTTCATTGTATTTTAGAGAAATCTGTTTCGCTGTGAATGCATAAAGGCTAAGGAGGGAGGAACAACCCTTGTTTGCTGCTGCATCTCTTGGGACTTGGGCAAATTCAACTTTGCACGTGGCAGATCTCTTGGGAAAGCCACTTGGGTTTTAAAGGGAAATATTTTAAAGGTAATTCCAAGGTTGTTAAGTAATTTTTGTTCACATGGTTGAGTTTTCTTCACTGTGGGACTGAGACTGCCACAGATTACATTACTGTCAGTTCCTCACTTTTTCCACTTGGCAAGAAAAAAAAAAAAGATTCGGCCTGGTGTGGTGGCTCACGCCTATAATCCTAGCACTTTGGGAGGCCGATGCGGGCAGATCACCTGAGGTCGGAGTTGGAGACCAGCTTGGCTAACATAGTGAAAGCCCGTTTCTACTAAAAATACAAAAAATTAGCCGGGCGTGGTGATGCGTGCCTGTAATCCCAGCTACTTGGGAGGCTGAGGCAGGAGAATCGCTTGAACCTGGGAGGTGGAGGTTGCAGTGAGCTGAGATTGCGCCATTGCACTCCAGCTTGGGCAACAAGAGCGAAACTCCGTCTCCAAAAAACAAAAACAAAAACAAAAACAAAAAAACAATTCCCCACCCATGCACAAAATTTTCTGTGTATCCGTAAATCAAATGTAGTTGATGTTCCAGATTTGTAAGGATCACAGTCCCCATGGAAGAAGGAAATTCTTAGAGCTCAGTTGGAAGAGAAACAGCAGTCTTTCAGTCTTCATAGGTTTGTATCCCAGGGCAGTGGTTTTTTGAGGCTGGAAAGGAGGGGGAGCATGTTAGCAGTACATCCTTTGTATGCATTGCTCAGCTACTCTTTGATTTCTTGAGGAGAAATAGAAAGAAAAAAGTCTGAAGACAAAAGTGCAATGAGTTTCCTCTTCCATTGTCTCATCAGTCCCTCTGATCTTGTGGCTAATGTCACTTACAGGAACTGTTAACAGTTATGTTTATTTTTTTGAGGTCTTGACCTCAGCCACTGGGTCTTTTTGTTAATCTTTTACCTTTTGCCATGTCTTCTCCCTTGTTGATGATTCAGAAGATAAAGCTCTGGGGATGACAGCCCCTGGCCTTCTCCCAAAGGATCTAGTTGCCAGATGTCTTCAGGGTCACCACGTGAGATTGGAAGGCAGTCTTGAAATCTTAATTTCATGCGGGAGGAGAGACTACATGACGGCTACATCTGTAGTTGGAACAGTATATTTATGGAGCACTGGAAAGCCTTACTGTGTTTATAGGATAAAGGAGTCAGGCTACTCTCTGGAGGAAGCAGAACTATTTACCTCTGAGACTGAAATGTGATATCTTATATTTGCACAAAAAAGATTCGGCCTGGCGCGGTGGCTCACGCCTGTAATCCTAGCACTTTGGGAGGCCGATGCGGGTGGATCACCTGTGGTCAGGAGTTTAGTTTGTTGTGCGAGAGGAAGAAAAAAACATATATACAACTGTCTTACACCAAGGTTGGGAGAGGGCCAGGGCCAAGAGAGGTTTTCTGCTCTTCTGATACTGACCCGAGGTAAGTAACTTTTTACTTTTATCCTCTCTCATTCCTTGTCAGTTTGTGAAATGTGAAAGGTGATTCCCCTAGGACTTGGACATCTTAGGCAGATTGCCTTGCCCTGCAGGATGCTCTAGCCTTGTGGATAGAATGGCATGGCTTCACTGCTTTGCAGGCACCTCCTTCATTGTCATTTATTCATTCAGCAAACTGTATGAGTGGCGACTATGTGCCAGGTCCCGTGCTAGGCACTGGAGGTGCAGTAGTGACTTTTTTTTTCTGCTGTTGGTTTATCTGAGTGAATGTTCAAGTAAGTAGGTGAGGTAGAGTTTTGTGAGTCTGTGGGAAGTAAGGAAATTAGCATCACACCTTTCTTTTATGAGCCTGTTTTTGTTTACAGCTTTGGAACTTTTTGAATGAAAATTATGAAAAAAAAACACAACAACTAAAGCTGGAATTTTATTCGTAAGGACAATGAAGAATGACTTTCCAAAGCAGATATCCTGTTTGTTTTAGACTCTGGGCTTTTCTGAATGAGAGAAAACATTCTTTGAACTTCATCTTGTATGGAGTTCCTGGCCATCCCCCCTGTTTTAGGAGGTTTCTCTGAAGCCCTCCCTCTTGGGGAACCAGGCAGCTGCAACACAGCACTTTCTTCTGGTAATGAGTTAGACTTGTTCTCCGTACAGTCAGGGGGAAAAAGTCATTTTAATGTGCTTTTAGAAAGTTCCGCTCTGAGGTTTACAGGGGCTGTTGGCCTGATTAGTGTTTAGTTTCTTTCATTTTACTCTTCCATAGTAATGGCTGTATGATTCCTGCCTTTGTTGGAGCTCTGTTTGGAGCCAGGTGCAGAGTGGGTGGCCCCTTTTATGGAGAGGGTTATTAGCATTGCCCTGGAAATGCCTCTGGCTGTTCTGGGGTCTTTGCTCTTCTTTTGTGTCTTGCCTCTGATGTGCTTTCTCTTTGTCTTTTGTCCTCAGCCTCAGACTATGGCATGAAACTGCCAATCCTGCGTTCCAACCCTGAGGACCAGATCCTGTATCAAACTGAGCGGTACAATGAGGAGACCTTTGGCTACGAAGTGCCCATCAAAGAGGAGGGGGACTACGTGCTGGTCTTGAAATTTGCAGAGGTCTACTTTGCACAGTCCCAGCAAAAGGTGAGGCCTAGTCAGGCTGCTGCTTGACCAGTAGGACATTGCTGCTCTTGGACAATCCATGATTATGGGGCTAGAGAGTGTGAGAGTCTCTCCAGAAAGGCAGAACAGATGAGCTCTAGAGAAGCATGTTCCATAGTGCACAAGGCTGCACTTGACTTGGGGGTGAGTGACAGAAAGCAATGCCAGAATCCTTGTTTTGCCAACTAACTGATCCTGTTAAGGCCCTCCTGGCTACTTCCCTCCATGGTTTGCCGCACCTTCTTGTTTTTAGCCTTATTTTTCCTCTGTCCCTTCCTGTGAATTTCCTTCTTCCTATGCTAAGCTTTTTGTTTGTATTCTTTGTTCCTTAAAGCCAATATAAGAACTCCTGGGCAGTGAAGGAACATGGCTTTGATTTGACCCGGGTTAAGGATGCTAACCACCCTGGATATCCAGACCCATCATTTCTTAAATTATTTTTGAACTTCAAGCCCAAACAGGTGCATGATGTCCAACTGCTTGAAAGGCTGTAAAGCTGATGGTTTTGACATTGTTTTCTTTTCTTATCCTGGAAGGTATTTGATGTACGATTGAATGGCCACGTCGTGGTGAAGGACTTGGATATCTTTGATCGTGTTGGGCATAGCACAGCTCACGATGAAATTATACCTATGAGCATCAGAAAGGGGAAGCTGAGTGTCCAGGGGGAGGTGTCCACCTTCACAGGGAAACTCTACATTGAGTTTGTCAAGGTAATTCCCCTATTCTGCCCATTGCTGAAGAGAATGGGTACAGGGGAAGTTGTTTGCTGCTGTGTGGGGTTGACCACTGTTTCCCTTTTCCTAGGGGTACTATGACAATCCCAAGGTCTGTGCACTCTACATCATGGCTGGGACAGTGGATGGTAGGTTGTGTCCTGACCTGCTTTTTTGACTTGAGTGGAGGGATATGGTTGAGGAAGCCCTTGGGAGGTAATTGAGCTGATCACTATTTTGGAAACACTTAAAGCTAAATTGTAGGGGATTCACAATCAGTTGGATAAGGATGAAGCATAACATGGTACTAGCCACAAGCTTTGGAGTCAGGTCTATGTATATCTTGTTGCTGCCATTTAATCAGATGTTTGTCTTGGATGGATGCTTTTAATTTCCCTATAAATTGGGATTAATAATGGTACCTATTGGTGTACCCTGACCTTTGTAGTCGTTTGGGATCACCTAAAACTTGTCCTTATTCTGTTTGTTTGACATCTCTTTCCTAGGGGAAAAAAAGGTAAAAGGAGGAGTCCTGTAGGCTTTTGGTATGCTCTGAAAG
Source organism: Pan paniscus (assembly GCF_029289425.2). Lineage (NCBI taxonomy): Eukaryota > Metazoa > Chordata > Mammalia > Primates > Hominidae > Pan > Pan paniscus. The sequence continues at coordinate 128,765,753 of NC_073259.2, forward strand.
ATTCCAGCATCGCTGGACTGCACTGGGACAAAACTTCACTTATTTATGTCTCCTTATCCTTGGGATCAAGTCTTAGAGTATATTTCTTTCTCAGGGTTTAGATTCTCCTGGCTGCCAGCATCTCAGGCTGATTTTTGCAGAGAAAGCTGCGTCTTTGTGATATTTCTCCCCCATTCCACCTCTGTACCTTTCCCCAACTCAATCTTGAATGCACTGAGGATTTCATCCTGTTGTCTTGATGTCCCCCAAATGCTGATATTATGACATCTAGGAGGATGAATGTCTTACCACCAAACAGACCTGTGTTCAAGTCCCTGAGGAGGAGGCAGGACAGAGGGATAGTGTGTGCTGGGAACCCAGAACTCTCTGGGTCAACGTTTCTTCAGTTGTTGTGTGAATCAAAAGGGAATGTGGGCTTGTGGGAGGAGGAGGGATTTGAAAAGGCTAAAGTTGAGGCATTGGGTCATTGTCCCTGTCCAGTCTGGTTATCTTGGGGCTCTGTAAAAGTAGAACAGGAAGGTAAGATAGTGAACCTCCCTATGAGCACGGCTTTTTCTACTTTCTAGTTAAATCTAAAGCTTTTGCAGCACTCTGCTGTTCTGTAGACCAGAGGCTATTTCTGCTACTTCTGGTCTTTTCTCTGGACCCGGGTTCAATCACAGCAATCTCTTTATTGTGGCTTATTTGCTGCTTTTAAGGGTCTCTCTTACTTAAATGCTGTGGGTCTTAACAGTGTTTTCTTCCTTGTGTTAGATGTACCAAAGCTTCAGCCTCATCCGGGATTGGAGAAGAAAGAAGAGGAAGAAGAAGAAGAAGAATATGATGAAGGGTCTAATCTCAAAAAACAGACCAATAAGAACCGGGTGCAGTCAGGCCCCCGCACACCCAACCCCTATGCCTCGGACAACAGCAGCCTCATGTTTCCCATCCTGGTGGCCTTCGGAGTCTTCATTCCAACCCTCTTCTGCCTCTGCCGGTTGTGAGAACAAATGACTATCCTGAACAGGGTGGAGGGGTGTGGGAAAGAAACCAGCCATATTGGTTTTGGTTTCTATATTTTTCACAATGATTAATGGACAAAAACAAAGAGAAAAAAACACACATCAATTAAAGAAGACAAAAAGAGGCAGAGCGAGTAGAGAGCAGCCCTCATTCACCACCTGGTCCCAGACCTGCTTCGGTCCTCGTCCTCTCTTTGTGGCTGGCCCCCAGCCTTCTCTTTCCTCTTGAGGATACTTAGGGTAAACTGGATCCTTCCTGCTCAAGGATCCTCATTTGTATACCTAGTGGAAAGGACTCTGAACTCAGAGGAGTCACTGTTCCTTTTTTTAGGTTAGAAATTAACAGCAGGGAAATGCCATCTTATTACCTGAGACGACCAGCACTGGGAGTTAGGTATGGTCTGAAGTTATGTCTAGATAAGACTTCAGACGTCCTGGGATTGAAAGAATGTGTGTGAAGGGGTAGAATTTGTGCGGTAAAGACTTAAAAAAAAAAAGTAGGGAGATTAAAAAAAAAGAAAGAAAATGCTTCCTTATCTGGAAGCCTTTCTGGATTAATCCAGTGATGGTCCCACCTTTAGTGTTTGAGCTTTGTCATTGCTTGTCTCCCTGGCATGTGCCAGTTATAGACTGTCCGGCATCCAAGACGTTTCGGTTATGTCGGGTCCTCAGATCGCCTCTGACTTGTTACCACAACAAATAATTTTGATTTCAGTGCCTGTTGGGGACTTGATTTCTTCTCAGTTTTGTTTGTTTGTTTGTTTCCTTAATCTGGCTCATTTGAAATTTCTTCTCCCTCTCAACCATCCCACTAAGTTATAGCCAAGAAGGGAAGGAGACACGGGGATTTGGGGTTCTCTGCTTGAATGTCTTCTCCTTTACCACCTCACCTTGTTGGTACCTCCCTCCCTGGATCTCTGAGCCAGCAGCCAGGAGGACCTGACCCAGCAGTTCTTTACTGGCCCCTTTGTAGGGCCTTGCTGCCAGGGGGCAGGGATGCTTTCCAGCCTGCAGCAACAGAACACTTGACCTTAAAAGTCTCTTCTGGTCTTTGGATTAGAAAAGGCTTATGTTAGCATAGCTTAAGAGCAACCTCAGAGACTTGAGCCCTACTAAGTGACTGACCACTGTTTAGAGTGTCTGGTATCTGATGTTCATTTATTCCCGTGTTCTTGTGTGTCACAGTTCAGCCAGTTTTGGTTTATGCCTAGAGCTACTTCAAGGAACTAGACTAATTAGCTATATAGGCCCAGCGATGCTTCTTATTGATCTTAATAGTATGCCCCTCCTTCCCCTGTCCTTTCATTTCTCTATCCAAGTAGCAGTCAGGTTCTTGGTGTGATGGGACTGAAAGAATTCCAGTCAGCCAGAGCCTTGGCAGCTCTGAAGCTAACCTTAGCATCTAAGTGTCGGTCTTGAATTCCCTGAAAAAATTTCTATAGGAAATGAAGCTTCCCTGGTCCCCTCCTTTCTGGCCATTGTCATCCATTTCCCAGTTAGGGGAACAATGAAGGAGGACCCAGCCAAGCTAGAAGGAATTTTGTGGATGGGAGACAGCAGGATTAGCTTCAGCTTGGGCTGGAGCAGTCAATATAGGATCTCAGGCCAGGCCCGCTTTTCTAGAATGTGTTTAATTTTGAGTTTGCTTTATTAGATATGTTTTTTAAGAGCTCTATATATTTGAACTGCTCCTTATGTGACAAAATAGGTAGCTCTTGGGCTCATGTCCTGGGTTTTGGCTCTTTAATGATTACTCCAGGCCAGCATTTAGTCATTTGAGAATTGTAGCCTGTTGTTTTCGCTGTGACTTGGGTCTCAGTGCTAGGGTATTGAGTCAGGCAGCTGGAGGGTTGTGGCCTGAGGCTGCAGTCAGAAGTATACTTCCCATAGTGCTTCACACAGCTCCCCTGCTTCTAAAGGATAAGGTACTGTAGCCTTGGTCCTGGGGACCACCTGCCTGGGGCAGTGGACATCCTAACTAAACAGGCTTCTGGCAGTAGCTTTGGTTCCTATCCCATTGAAATTCCCCAAAGCCCTGGGCCACTGCCATTGGGTTAGTCAAGATGAAGGAGGAGGACTGGCTGCCTCCATTTTGCCTTGTTTGTTAGTTTGCCTGGGTCTGTCTGAGGAAGGAGGGGGTCCCGCCTTCCACCTCAACACATCCCTTCAGTGACTCAGAGTCTCAGAAGGAAACCCTGACTCCTGGGGCCATTTCCTAATGGTACTGTAAGCCAAGCAGCTTTGCTTCTGCCTCTGTTTCCAAGCCCACCCTTTTCCCCTGAGCTCAGGGTTAGGGATGGGCGCTTTCCTCTCTGGTTGTGAACGAAAGGAAGGAACATCTTTCTATGGCTAACAAAAACTAAAGGGGAAGTGAGGAAACAGGAAGAAGTATGGTGGGGGCTGGGGTAGACTCCCCTGGAGCCAAGCCTATCCAGCTAACAAGAGCTCCCTGGGGCTGGTCACAGCTGGCTCATGATGCTGAACTTGAAAGTTTTTTTGTTTTTGTTTTTGTTTTGTGGCTCCTCCAAGATATAGGTACATGAAGTTTAGGTTAAAGGGGTGGGATTCTTTATTTTTATTTTTGTATTGTATGTGTCAAGAATTACTCTGTTGTTCACCTTTTGCTTTTTGCACTGTTTGTTCCCCTATCTGTACTTTGAGCTTAGTGCTAGGACTGAGAGGCTGCACCATAGGGAATGCATGGGAGATGGTGAGGGGTGCCAGTGAGGGGTGCGTGGAGGAGAGGCCTGGGCTCCTCTACTGGATCTACACTCTGTCCCAGGTTTTTAGATCCCACTGAGCCCAGCTGACTGAAAACAAGGACAGTCAGGGTGAAACTTCTTTTGCCAGAAGTGTGGCCTGAGTTGAATTTCTGGGAGGATGGCGCAGATGTCTGCTGCAGAGATGGGCTGAGAGTTCCGCAGTCTAGCTCTGACTTAGGTCAGGGGCCTGTTGGTCTCTCATTGGACGTTTTTGGGTCTCACTCATGCTTACTGAAACATTGTGCCAAGAAACTCTGTGGGATTTGTGTCCCTTAAACCAGATTCACTTTTCTGAAAAATCTCCATTGTTGAGGAGAGGCTGCTCAGTCGACACCCCGAGTTCTCATGACTGGGAAGATAGTTTTCTTCAGGTGTCAATGGCGTTAGACTCCCAGGAAGACTAGCCCTGCCCACAGGGCCAGCTGTTGGTTTGAGAGCGTGTTCGTGTTCTCTTGCCCTCCCTGCCTAAGAGCTACTGGGATCACGTTAGCGGGCATTTAGGCTTTGATGAGAGGGCACAGTTTGAGTTAGGTTTACCTCCCCCTTTCTGTGCCTGGGAACTGTTTGGTCCAGCTTTAGAACTGTGGTTTTGACTTCCTTATCTCTTGGGAGAAGCTTCTGTTTTAAGGAATTTCTCTTCCTTCTTCTGCCTCTAGCCTCTCCTGGAAAGGCCTGGATATGGTTTCTAAAATCTCAGCTGAGAACTTCAGAAAACAGCAGCAGTATTTTCCTTTTCCTAGTGCTAAAATCCCTTTCCCTAGAAATTGGCTCACCTTGGGAAACCCAGGGAAAGAATCAGCAGGTTCTCTGCCCTCCCTAGGGGTTGGGGAAGGACCCACCCCGGTCAGCACAGTGCCTTTTCCTCTCCTGCTCTGAGCCAGGGTGGGGCATTCCCTCTAGATTCAGGTTTGGGCAGGGGTCCTATAGTCCCTGCCATGGGGCTGCTTCCCTGTCCCTTCCCTCCCCTTTGCTGGCCTACTCTGGCATAATTCAAGTGTCTTCTTGCCTTGGGGATCCTTAGTGGCATCAAATGGCAACATGGAATATTGTCCTCCATGCCCCTCCAGAAGGACCTAGGAGAGTAGGTGAGCTTTCCAAAGTGAGAGACGAATCTTTCTTTCTTTTTTTTTTAAAAGGGCAGGATGGGTATGCTTTGGGCTTTCTCCTTCTGTGGCCCCGGAGGAAGGAGAGACTGAGGCAAGGCAAAGTGATAGTACACTGAAGCAGAACCGGAAACACCCAGGAACTGTTCAGAAATCTCAGAAGAAATCTGCTTCTCTTCGATGGAAAGATATAATTAACGATCAAAGAGCTCTAAGAAAATTGCAAAGAAGCCTTAATGTTCAAGCTTTAGAAAGATCAGAGCAATTTTTCTCTTTCAGTCCAAACTAAGACTCTCTGTATTTAAATCTCTCTGGGGCAAGAGGGCTAGATTTCCTCATTTTGTTATGAGACTAGATTGGTACCAGTAGATCAGCTGCCTAGTGAGGGCAGGTTTCTTCTTTGCATCTGTGTGGCTTGCTTCCAGTCTGGCCTGTCCTTTCCAGCTGCCTTTTGTCTAGCCTGCTATGGGGGGCCAGATTATCTTGATAAGAGCAGGTGACTTGGGGACTAGCTGGGTTGGCAGGAAAAGAGCAGGATGGATCTCTTGGGACGGGTTCCCCCAGGAGTATAAACACAAGGAGCCAGGATTGTGCTGGCAGCCAGGGAAACAGTAGTGCCTGTTTGAGTTGGCAGAGAGGGCCTTGGCACCTCTTGCATCCAGGCAGTCTTGTGAGATGGGGGCACATAGCACTGGGGAAAGCAGAACTCCATTCTCACCTCTATTTTGAGCTTCAGTGCTTTATTTCAGTATGAGGAAAAACAACAACAAACTGAAGTGCGCTTTCCGTCCTTTCAAAGGACAACTGTCGGGAAGGGAGAGCCGAAGTTGTGAGGTAGGAGGGGAGCACTGGCAGGGAGAGACATTCTTGACTCCTCTCTTCCCTGGTGTGTTGTGATCCAGGGAATGAAAAGAAATTTGACCCTGGATTGGTTCTGTCCTTGGACTTAAGGAATGTTACCTTTTCCTTCCACAAAGTTCTCCCAGGCAAGGACCAGCTGCCCATTCTGAGCCCAGGGCAGCCTCTTCAACCATTATTGGTCTAACCTGGCTTGTCAGGAAACCAAGTCCACCCTTCCACATTGGGCCTGGCTGCTCTATTCTGTACCAAGTACTGGAGAAAAAGCATCAAGTTCTTAGCCCTTGTAGCTTCTACTCTAGTTTCCCATCCTCTCTCTGTGGAGGCCAAACCAACTCTTTGCCAGCAGCCACAACATGCATTGACAGCGGCACAGTGAGATATAACTGATGGGCTTTGAACCTGGTTGGCCGGGGAAGCTGTAGGGGTGGATAGAGCTGGCTTTCCTTCTGGGCTGTCTCCATCTGACCCTACCCCTTCCATGTCCCACCCCACTCCCACCAAAAAGTACAAAATCAGGATGTTTTTCACTGTCCATTGCTTTGTGTTTTAATAAACAATTTGCAGTGACACTCTGTGTTGGGACTGAGTTTGAACTTGATCTCAAAGCGCTGAAGTGATGGGGTGGGAAAAAGGAGACCCAGGGGTTCACTTGGCTCCAAAGAGTTCTCCTGTGACGAGGCTGGGAACTGTTGTCCATTTGGCTGTGTGTCTTTTGCTTTTCTTCTCTCTGGGATGTTTGCTTAGGGGAATCATTCTGTAAAACCCTTCCCGGTCATTTCAACTAGCAGCGCATTTAAGGACAAAAAATTTGTTTTCACTTTCACTGGAACAACTAGGCACAGACTGTCCCACTCTTAAGGCACACTGGGCCTATTGCTGCCTCTCCTCACCATTCCCTTAGCCTCTGTGATAGCCCATGGACAAGCTAAGCTAACCTAAGCCATAGGAGATTTTTCTCTGCTTGCTCCTTTTCTGGTGTTTTGTCATTGTTGATTACACATTAGGAAGAGCAGAATGCAGGAGGGATTTTTTTTCCTATAATTTATAAGCCACGTTTTACAGGTGAGGATCGTTGAGCCAGGCATGGTGGCTTAACGCCTGTTATCCTAGCACTTTGGGAGGCTGAGGCCAGCAGATTGCTTGAGCCTAGGAGTTCAAGACCAGCCTGGGCAACATGGCGAAACCCTGTCTCTACTAAAAATACAAAAATTAGCCAGGCATGGTGGTGCATGCCTGTAGTCGCAGCTACTTAGGAGGCTGAGGTGGGAGGATTACTTGAGCCCAGGAGTTCAGTGCTGCAGTGAGCTGAGATTTCGCCATTGCACTCCAGCCTGGGTGACCCAGACACAGACACACACACACACACACACACAGACACACACATACACACACACACACACAAACACTGAAGCTCAGAAAAGTTCAGTAACATACCCCAGACTAATGTAGTAAATGGTCTGGTCAAGCCAGGGTTCAAATCCAGTCTGTTTGCCATCAAAGCCCCAAGCTCTTTAAAGCTGTAAAGATAATTACAGCTGTCCATTACTGAGTCCTTGAAATGGGCTGGGCACAATGCCCAGCATTTTACACATGTTATCTCTCTTTTATCTTCAACAAACCAGTTGCTATTCCCCTTTAAGAGACGAAGTGACTTGCACAAGGTAGCACAACCAACAAAAGGCGGAGCTGGGGTTTTAAACCAGGACTCCCGCTCTCCATCATTACCCTCTGCTGCCATCCATTTCTTCATGGTGCTGGGTGGCATGGCTCCAGAGCCTACCTGCGGGATTTCTCCGAGTGGGAATGGAGACTGCTGGCTTGCAGGGGTAGGGAGGGGTGGAGGTGGAGGAACAGGAGTTTGGCCTACCTCCCTCAGTTATCCCTTGAAGGGCAGAATTCAGTGTGCAGCCCCAAGAGTGAGGCCATTGTTGATGGAGTCTGTTCTCAGGGCCCAAACAAGCCAGGAGGCCCACAGAGCCTCTTTCTTAGGCTGAGCCCACCCATAACTGGAGTTCTTTCCTAATTCAGATTTCGTTGTTACTATTTCAAGTAGCTTTGCATGAGCTGCCAAATGGGGAAGAGACCTGAAGAACTCCCGCTCTAGGGAGTTACAGGGAGGGAAATTGTCTGACAGAAGATCTTGGGCCAAGTACCGGGGTTGGGTTGGACCACTCTGTGGGTCCAGATCTTAATCTTACTAAGGAAATCAGGCTCCCGGTTGGCTGGAGCCGGTGAGACCTTTCTCCATACTTAGTACCCCCCATCCCCCATAAAGGAAGAGAGATGAGTTTTTCTAGTACTTACTGGAAAGCTCATTGCTATCGCAGTGGTGAGGGGTCAAGGCAGAAAGGAGGTGGAGCATGGAGGTCCTGGAGCGGGCTTGCCTCTGCTCTCCAACAACCTAAGGCCACAAGCACCTCGCTGCAGCACCCTGGCCCAAGAGTCTCAGTTTTGTTTGTTCCTAACCACTTAACATTAGTACGAAATAACTCCACTTGCTTTGTCACTGCACTCTCTCACCTGGATCCATGGCTTCTCCCTGCCCCGTGCGCCTGCCCTGTGTGCCTGCCCTCAACAGAGGGGGCGTGGAGAAAGAGGCCACTTGTGTATATTGTCATAGTGACCATTCATGGGACACTCTTCCTGGCACCAGTACAGTGCTTTTTCTTGCCGTTTTGTGTCTCTTCATAACAATCCTAGGAAAGACTTGTGACTAGCCTGACTTATAAATGAAGGCACAAAGGCCTCAGGAGAGAAACGACCTGGCCAGAGTCACATAGCTGGTAATTGGCCGAGCAAAGACTGGAACCCAATGCTGTTTGACCCCAAAATCTGTGCTTTTAGTGCCATGATATACTAGTTTTAAAGAGGAACCTTTGAGTATTGATAACTGATGAATCTATGATTACATGGAGGTTTTATTATTTCTCTGAAAAAGTAACTTTTAAGACTTGGTGATACAAAGATCTATAAATATATACAGAAATAAATTCTTAAAAAAGTGTTAGGAGTGCAAAATGTGAAAAATCATTTTCTTTTCTTTTTTTTTTTTCTCTTTTTGAGGCCGGGTTTTGCTCTGTCACCCAGGCTGGTGTGCAGTGGCAAGATCTTGGCTCACTGCAGCCTTGACCTCCCAGGCTCAAGCGATCCTCCCACCTCAGCCTCCTGAGTAGCTGGGACTACTACAGTGTGCAGCCACCACACCCAGCTAATTTTTATACTTTTTGTAAAGACAGAATTTTGCCATGTTGCCCAGGCTGGTCTCAAACTCTTGGACTCAAGTGATCTGCCCACCTCGGCCTCCCAAAGTGCTGGGATCAGAGGTGTGAGCCACCATACCTGGCCTGAAAAATCATTTTCTTCCCTATCCCTCTAATCCCCAAAGGATAATACAGAGGACATTCTGGTGTGTATCTTTCATTTTAAATGTATTTACATATATATATGTGTATATATGTATTTATATATATGTAATATATATGTAAATGTATTTACATATATGTGTGTGTATATATATATATATATATATACACACACACACAGAGTCTTTTTAAACAAGTGGGAATATACCATACATATCATTCTGTGCCATTTTTACTTAATATGTCTTAGAGAGGTAGTTCATATAGATGGGTCAGTACATAGAGATTTTCCTCACTCAAGGGCTGTACAGTATCTTATGGTTAGATTGTAATTGATTTTACCAATCCCCTGTAGATGAACATTAAGATACTGCTCATTTTTTGCCAGTACAAACTGCTGCAGTGAACATGCTTATGCATATATCTTTGTGCGTATGTGCAGGTGTTTCTTTAGGGAATTCCTTTAAGGAATTACTGGATCAAACAATATATGCATTTAAAAATTTGAAAGTACTGTCCTCCATGAGGCTATATGAATTTTTACTCACCAATCTTGTGCTGTGACTTTGGAATATGCCAGAAATCTCTTTTGGAAACAGGTAGGATATAAATAATAAATAATGCTTTTTAAAAACAGCCCTCTGGCTAAGCGCAGTAGCTCACACCCGTAATCCCAGCACTTTGGAAGGCTGAGGCAAGTGGATCACCTGAGGTCAGGAGTTCGAGATCAGCCTGGCCAACAAAGTGAAACCTCATCTCTACTAAAAATATAAAATTAGCCAGGTGTGGTGGTGGGCACCTGTAATCCCAGCTACTTGGGAGGCTGAGGCTGGAGAATCACTTGAACATGGGAGGCAGAGGTTGCAGTGAGCCAAGATCATGCCATTGCACTCCACCCTGGCAACAGAGCAAGACTCCTTCTTAAAAACAAACAAACAAACAAACAAACAGCCCTCAGCCAGATAGTAGAGTGACTTGGTACTAAGGAAATTACTAGCTCTTAGTCCCAGACCACAAGCCATGCCTGCAATCCCAGCCATGACTTGCTAATTCAGTGCATGCCATCTGGGGAGGCAGCAGAAAGCAGGACTGAACTTTCAGTCTTGGCAGAAAAATGCCAGCTGATGATGTCTTGCTTACCTTGGTTACACCAGCTCTGGGCCCCACCTGCCTGGCCTGATTTGAAGGCAGACTGCCTGGCTACTCTGGGACTGCCCTGGAAAACAGCCACTCTCACACCTCTTACAGGGAGGAAAACAGCCAGCGGGAGAGAGTCAGCCCTGAGCTGGGGGGAAAGGAAGGCTGGCCCTCTGCTTTTGGTGTCAGGATTACTATTTAATGCAGTAGTCCTCTATTTTCCTTCTTCCCCCAAATAAAGTGTTAGTATATGTAATTTTCAAAAGACATTTTAAAAGAGCCTTTCCCCACACCTCAAAAAATTTGATGTGGAAAGGCAGATTGGAGGTTACACCCCTAATTTTTCCTACCCCTTTAAAAAATGAAAGTATATATATTTCCTTCCCTTTCCCTTTCCTTCATTTCCTTCTTTCTTTTCTCGTTTCCTTCCTTTCCCCCCTTCCTTTCTTACAGTCTCACTCTGTCACCCCTCGAACTTCTGGCCTCAAGCAATCCTCTGGCTTTGGCCTCCCAAAGTGTTGGTATTACAGGCATGAGCCACTGTGCCCAGCCAGTCTATTCCTTTTAACCAAAATTCATAGGTAGTGCCCAGAGAGAGTACAAGCTCTGACTCATACGGCAGTATTTACTTAAAAAAAAAAAAAGCCAGGCATGGTGGCTCACGCCTGTAATCCCAGCACTTTGGGAGGCTGAGGCAGGCTGATCACCTGAGGTCAGTTCAAGGCCAGCCTGACCAACATGGTGAAACCCCATCTCTACTAAAAATACAAAAATTAGCTAGGTGTGGTGGTGGGCACCTGTAATCCCAGCACTTTGGGAGGCTGAGGCAGGCGGATCACCTGAGGTCAGTTCAAGGCCAGCCTGACCAACATGGTGAAACCCCATCTCTACTAAAAATACAAAAATTAGCTAGGTGTGGTGGTGGGCACCTGTAATCCCAGCTACTTGGGAGGCTGAGGCAGGAGAATCGCTTGAACCTGGGAGGCGGAAGTTGCAGTGAGCCAAGATTGTGCCACTGTACTCCAGCCTGGGCGACAGAATGAGACTCTGTCTCAAAAAAAAGAATAATAAAAATAAAAAATAAAGTAAAATAAAAAAACAGGCCAGGCACAGTGGCTCACGCATGTAATCCCAACACTTTGGGAGGCTGAGGCAGGTGGATCACAAGTTCAGAAGATCGAGACCAGCCTGTCCAACATGGTGAAACCCCGTCTCTACTAAAAATACAAAAATTAGCTGGGCATGGTGGCGCGTGCCTGTGTTCTCAGCTACTTGGGAGGCGGAGGCAGGAGAATCGCTTGAACCCAGGAGGCAGAGGTTGCAGTGAGCCGAGATTGTGCCACTGCACTCCAGCCTGGGTGACAGAGCGAGACCCGTCAGAAAAAAAAAAAAAAAATTAAGTTTGAGGTTGCTTTTAAATTTTAAAAGAAAGTAAGGCAACTTTGGCATAGAGTTTGCCTTCCAGACACAGATCCAAAAGTATTTTCTTTTCTTTTTTTTTTTGAGACAGAGTCTTGCTCTGTTGCCAGGCTGGAGTGCAGTGGCGCGATCTCAGCTCACTGCAACCTCCACCTCCCAGGTTCAAGCGATTCTCCTGCCTCAGCCTCCCAAGTAGCTGGGACTAAAGGAGTGTGCCACCATGCCCGGCTAATTTTTGTAGTTTTAGTAGAGACGGGGTTTCACCATATTGGTCAGGCTGGTCTCGAACTCCTGACGTTGTGATCTGCCTGCCTCGGCTTCCCAAAGTGCTGGGATTATAGCCGTGAGCCACTGCACCTGGCCGGTATTTTCTTTTTAAAAAAGTATACAAGCAGCCCATGATTATATGCTTGAGATAAAATAGTACAGAAGTAGTTCTAAATAATGTCAAAAGTGAATATATTTCCTTTAGTCTCTTCTGATACTCTCCTCCCCAGACGTAATCAAAGTTAATGTTTTAATGTATATCCAGACCTCTTCCTTTACAGTTACAAATGCATATTTATATTTATGTCTATGTCTATCTGTGTATTTTTTTTTTTTTTTTGAGACAGGGTCTCACGCCCATGGCCCAGGCTAAAGTGCAGTGGTGCGATCTCAGCTCACACAGCCTCGGCTTCCTGGGCTCCGGTGATTCTCCCACCTCAGCCTCCTGAGTAGCTGGGACTACTGGCATGCACCAGCACGCCCAGCTAATTTTCGTATTTTTAGTAGAGACGGGGTTTTGCCATGTTTCCCAGGCTGGTCTCGAACTCCTGGGCTCAAGCAATTTGCTCACCTTGGCCTCCCAAAGTGCTGGGATTACAGGCATGAGCCACCACACTTGGCCCACATCTAAATATTTATATACTTTTTATTTTAAATAAATGGGATTCGCGGCTGGATGCAGCTGAGCTGTGATTGTGCCACTGCACTGCAGCCTGGGTGACAAGAGTGAGACCCTGTCTTAAATAAATAAATACATAAATATGACTCTGTGCCTTGCTTTTTGCCCTACTTAATATATGTTTGAGATCTTTCCATACTAATATATATGTCTCATTTTTTAAAACAGCTCTATGTAACGTGAATGGATACAAATGTAATTTATTGTAATTTGTCAATATTACAAATCTCTGTGCATGCATGTAGGGTAAATTGCTAGATGTGGAATTGCAGGTGAAGAGGTTACATTTGCCATCATCCCTAGAAAGAGAAAAGCCATGGTCCAGGTAACTAGTCTTGGTGCTATGAGAACAAACCTTCCGTAAATAAGTATATGGGAAATGGCCACATGCTAAACCACCCTCTTGGCCATTCACAATCAAGTAGCATATTAAAAGTTCTGGAAATTCTTCAGTAACCACTCTTTTGAGTGGTTTAAAAAGAGTTGTTTGCAAAAGGAAAGACTTTAATTCTTTGTACACATTTATTAAAATCTCCCTGAACAGTTAGTTAAATGCCACCATATACTAATCTCTCAAAGACAGTACAGCATTTGGGTAGGAATTTGGCCACACACTATGCCACCCAATTGGGCAGCTGGGGTGGGGTCAGGTTTGGACTTTGTCCAGGAACCAAGAGATGCCTGTCTTGGTGGCTTTGGTGAGAGGGACTCAGCAAGCAAGGCCTGGCAAGAACGTCAAGAGGCTCTGGGGGACGGTTGCAATTTTACTCTAGCCTGGCTGAGAGGTGATGTCAGACCTAGCAGACACACTGCATCAATCAGGCCCAGGCCTCCAACACAGAACAGTGCAGATCTAGAATCCCTAGAGAAGGAGCCCCTCAGGGTGGAAGACGGTAGACCACATCCCCCTGTTGACCCACTTCTGGCTAATTGGTGAGGTCATGGCTAACTTCCAAAGCTCAGTGCAGATATTGCCTCTGAAAACTTCCGAAGCCCTCAAGCTTTTACAGCCAGGTCAGAATAAACCACTCCTGTGTGTTCTCCTAGCACCTTTGCTGCATCTCTTAGTGCAGTCAGTGAGTCTAGTTTGTCTTCCAGTTCATACTAACCTACCTTGTGAAAAGGAAGGGTCACATAATGAATTGTGTACTTTACAGTCTTCTCTAACAAAAGTGGGAGCTCTTCCATAGTGGGATACTGTTCAGGCTCTCATTCAATCATTACTGAGCACCTACCACGTGTCAGGCATTAGCTGAACTGCTGGGAATTCAGGGGTGAGGCAGACCCAATCCCTGCCCTCACCCTTAACATCTCCTGTAGCCTAGCCCAATGTCTAGCCCAGGGCCTGGCACAGTAGGGCTTACGGATGGCAATCTCATTGGAAAGTTTGTCTTGAAACTGCCTTTGCAAAACAAACACTGCTTTAACTTACCTTCTATGCTAAATATATTAATAAACATTTTCTCAAGATGCATTGTCCACTAATAGCTTAGTGTTGAAGAACAGGCCTTGGGTCAGATGGACCTGGATTAAAATCCCTGTTCCCTCCTCTTACTGCTTGAGGGACTTTGGACATGTTACCTGACTTCTCTGAACTTGAGCTTCCTGATCTGTAAAATGGAGACAGTAATACCTCACAGGGTTGTTGTGAGGTGAGGAGCCTGCCCTATAGCAAGTGTCCTGCCATATAGCAAGTGCGCAGTAAACACTGGCCATTCTTCTTCTTGGTGTGATTACTGGGAATTAGTTGCCATTGTGCTGTTGGGACTGGTGACAGAACTCTTGGATTGAGAATGCCGAGATGGTGCACGGAAGATTCTGTGTGCTCTTTCAGACCAGGAGGAGGATGAGGAGGAGGAAAGTTTATATGACGTAAATTCATTTGACCGTAAGATATGTATTTAAACATCGTGGACGATCTTGGGGGTCTGATGGGGAGTGGGGTTGCTGAAGCTCCAGCCACCCCTAGGCCCTCCACCTGGCAGGACCAAAGTTGGGGCAGTAGCCGAAGCACCGCCCCCCGGGCCCCGCAGGAGTGTGCAGTCACCTAGTTAGGCCTATCTTGGCCTGCCCATCACTCCTGGCCTGCGGTCTCCTAACCCTGTGGCAGCAGCAGCATTCCCTGAATGGATCGAAGGCTGCCATGGTGTCGTCCGCTGAATTGCTATAGGAGTCAGCCCAGGGCTGCTCATGTGCACCTCAGGTTGCTGATGGCAGCTCTAGTTATTTGGGGATGGAAGTTTGGGGAGAGTGGGCCTTGGTCCACCCTGTGCGAAAGGGAATTCCACCGCCCCCCGGGCGCCCGCCCCCGCCCCGCCCCCTCCCCGCCCCCTCCCCGCCGGGCCCCGGGCCCCGCCCCCGCTCTCCATAGTTACCGCGCTGTGGAGGCGGCGGCCATCTTGGCGGCGGAGCGATGAGCGGGTCTAACCCGAAGGCTGCGGCCGCGGCGTCGGCGGCTGGGCCCGGGGGGCTGGTGGCTGGCAAGGAGGAGAAGAAGAAGGCGGGCGGCGGCGTCCTGAACCGCCTGAAGGCGCGGCGGCAGGCGCCCCACCACGCGGCCGACGACGGCGTCGGGGCAGCGGTCACGGAGCAGGAGCTGCTGGCGCTGGACACCATCCGGCCCGAGCACGTCCTGCGCCTCAGCCGGGTCACCGAGAGTGAGTGCCGCGCGGGCCGCGCCCTCCCCTCGCGCCGTGCCCCGGCTCCCGGAGCCTTCAGCGGACCCGGCCACTTGACCAGAGCGGGGGTCCCCTCCAGACCCCCTCGGCCGGCCGGGCCGCGCTTCCCGCTGCCCCGCCGGCCGGGCTTTGCCCCCGCCACGCTCACGTAGCTCTGGTGGGGAAGGACTCCTGGGCTGGACCGCATTCCTGTGAGTCCGGCCACGCTAGGATGCCCTTCGGCCGGTCGGCTCCGCAGCTCTGCCGGACCTGTTTGGGTAGAGGGCCCCGTTCAGCTGAACTGGATCCTCCTGAGCCGGCCGGGGGCCGAGGTCCCCTAATAAATGGGCCCCTGGGCCCTCAACCTGGAACCCCCGGCCATCAGTGAAGTTCCCGCTCAGCCAGGCCCCCCCAGCCCTCTGGCAGGCCAGAAGCCTTACCTGCTTCCTCCGCCCCGGCCCCATGGCAGCCCTCCCCCGTTGCAGCCTGCCCGGCCTCCCTCCCTCTTTGGGTCGGGAGCGTTGCCCCTTAGTGTGCAGATGGGTTCTTCCTCAAAACACATAGCCGTGGCATTTCCTGCTCATTTAAAACTGTGCCACATTAAAACAAAAATAAAGTTTCAGTTTGTGTACAGACTCCGACATGTGACTCCTGCTTTTGACATTCTCGTGAATTAAGAATGATTTCAGGGTTTCAGAAATGCGTTTCCTGCACAAAAGGCAACCATCCTAAGCTTTTTCGTTGATAGGAGGATGGGTGGGAAGAAAAATGTTGCCCAGTCCCTGCCCTGGGTGATCTCCCTTTTTCTGTTCTCTGCCAAGCCAGTCCCTGACTTGACGTCTTTTCTCTTGCTGCTGTTTTCCCTGCAGGAGTGTGCACTCACCTAGTTAGGCCTATCTTGGCCTGCCCATCACTCCTGGCCTGCAGTCTCCTAACCCTGTGGCAGCAGCAGCATTCCCTGGATGGATCGAAGGCTGCCATGGTGTCTGCTGAGCTGCTATAGCAGGCAGCCCAGGGCTGTTCAGGTGCACCTCAGGTTGCCGATGGCAGCTCTAGTAATTTGGGGATGGAAGTTTGGGGGGAGTAGGCCTTGGTCCACCCTGTGCGAAAGGGAATTCCCATTTCCTAAAAGAGTTTTAATTTGATTCTAGATATTTGGATGCCCCCGTTTCCCAATACTGTTTGGGTTGAGACTGTCCTTACCAGACCTGAGCGTATCTTTAGACATTCTTGCTAGTTTTATTGAAACAGTGTGAAAAAGCTTCTTTTCTTCTGAACCAGTTTTCATTTGGGGCTCTGAAAGTACAGATGCTCAGCACCTGGTCTTGGTAACCTCATGCCTTCTCCTGCCATCCAAGTGAGTTAGGGTATTCTGTGCCTGGCCCTAAGCAGGATTCTCAGTGGGCACTCAGATCCTATCTGGGGGCTTGGGATTGTTGCTCATTGTCCAAACCCACCTCTGCAGCTTCTTAGAGAGAGTCTGGCAACCTCTTTGTTACTCTTCTTAACGTCTCGTTCATTCTATCCAGCAGATTATTTGAGTACCCTCTAAGAGTCCAAAGCCAATGTTAGCCTTTTTAGCAGTTACAGAATAATCAGTAGTTGTCAAGTTTGCCGTCTTAATAAAGAGACAACTTGTAAAACACGAAAACAACTAACTCAGGCAATAAAAGATCAAGTATCAAAATGAGCTGTGGAGAAGATGCTATCCGGAATCATCCTAGAAAGAAATCAGTGAAATTGGCTGTAATTAGAATTATTTCAATTTGCTGCTCACGTTCTAGTCACTTGGGCCTAATGTCTTCACCGGCAGATTTATCCTCTTGCCTGGATATGTATGATATGTATTGTCTACTGTATGATTTTGTGTAGCCCACAAACTAAGATTAGGTTTGTACATTTTTAAATGGTTGAAAAAAACTTTAAAATCTTGAGACACGTGGTTATGTAAAATTCATATTTCAGTGTCCATAAATACAGTTTTACTGGAATATAGCCACATTCATTCATTTGCGTATTGTCTGTGGATGCTTTTGTGGCTACAATGATAGAGTTGAGTAGTTGTGACAGAGACCATGTGGCGGCAAAGCCTAAATTATTTAGAATCTGGCTCTACAGAAAAGTTTGCTGATCTCGGCTTTCTTACACTGACAGTTGGCAAACTAACGTTGGCAAACTAGCACTGTATTATCTGCTAAGTCAGTTTAAATGTCTTAGATTGGAATTCTATAAAAAGTTCGCCCTGTTCTGACATCCAACTTGATAGATGATGAAAGATTTTTATGTGTTTCCAAAGAAATCCACCTTTTCTATCCTAGTTTCTAAAAGTTTTGCAATTTTTCATCCAAAGCAAGTCCTTGTTATTTTTTTTCTTTGTTGGATCCCCTAATTCTGTCCATACAACTTCTGCTGGTGATAACACATGAGAAAGTTTTTGGGAGTATTTTAAGTGTGTTGTGTAAGAAAAAATCTGAGTTTGCTTCAAAACTTGAGAATTAAATAAATGGTAGTTTTGGAGGATTATT
This sequence comes from Pan paniscus, assembly GCF_029289425.2. Lineage (NCBI taxonomy): Eukaryota > Metazoa > Chordata > Mammalia > Primates > Hominidae > Pan > Pan paniscus. The sequence continues at coordinate 128,783,526 of NC_073259.2, forward strand.
TAACAGTGTTGGTTTCTCTCTCTTGTTTTCAGATTATTTATGTAAACCCGAAGACAACATCTACAGTATTGATTTCACCCGCTTCAAAATTCGAGATTTGGAGACAGGGACAGTACTGTTTGAGATTGCCAAACCTTGCGTTTCAGGTAGGCCTCTACGTTGTGGTGACCACTAGACAGTTTTGAGCCAAAGGTCTTTGAAACTCAAATCTTTGTGTGCCACTGCATCCTGTTTCTTGGACTCCAGTGTGTCCCACTTCTGTGACCTCTTCCCGTGGCCTGGCCTGCCAGGCATGGTGGTTTGAAGCTGCGTTCAGAGGCTGATGTTTGTTGGATGTCTATTCTGTGCTGGTCACTGTGTTCCACGTCTTTGTGCACATCAGTGTATGTAATCCTCACACCTCTTTGAGGAATTACTGTTATCTCTGTTTTACAGCGAAGGATCTGAGGCCTACAATTCCCAGGCGGCTCTTTCCTAAGGCCCTGTGCTGGTTCATCTTACCATGTTGCCTCCAGTTGGGAAAGGAATCCTTGAAATTAAACTATAATGAGGAAAACTCACCTGAGCCTGGTGCCCTCTTGGAGGGTGATAGGGAGGATCCTGGTCCAGACATGAGGCAGTTTGAGCCATCTTCTTGCTCTCTTTTACATATTGCCTTGGAGTTCCCAGACCTAGTTTGGATTTTAATCTCAACCATTTTCTGGAAGAACAGACCCAGGAACTCAACTACTTGGGGTTCCTTAAATTAGCCTCCCATAGCCGCTTCCTGTGCTTGTGATAAAGTGCCAGGCTGATCTGGACCACAGAAGCCTTTGGAGCACCTCACTGGAGGTTTAGCGCCCCCTGGAGTTAGTCATTTGTAGAACACTGGTACAGATACCCATAGTATCAGTGTGGTTTGTAAACTTACTTTGCAGTGTTTCTCATCTGATTTGCTACTTAGAGCCTGCAAATTTGATAAGGCCCCGATTTCACCCCTACCTGGTGGTATTTGTGCTATCACAATCTAATACTGACCAAGGCACCCAGAGGCTCAAGTTCATGGGTAATTTTGTTGTTGTTTTGTGGGTTTTTTTTTTTTGTGTTGTTTGTTTTGAGACACAGTCTTGGTCTGTCACCCAGGCTGGTGTGCAGTGGCACAATCTCGGCTCACTGCAACCTCTGCCTCCTGGGTTCAAGAGCTTCTCCTGCCTCAGCCTCCCAAGTAGCTGAGATTACAGGTGCCCACCACCATGCCTAGCTAATTTTTGTATTTTTAATAAAGACGGGATTTCACCATGTTGGTCAGGCTGGTGTCAGACGCCTGACCTTTGATTCGCCTGCCTTGGTCTCCCAAAGTGCTGGGATTACAAGTGTGAGCCACCGCGTCTGGTTGCTCATGGGTAGTTTTTTATTGGGATGGTCAGATCAAGACCAGCTAGCTTCCTGGGTCTGTGGTGTTCTCATCTCTAAGCCACATATCACAGTACCTGAGACATTGCAAGGACTCCAGGCCTACTACAGGTATGTGGATTTGGATTAGACTCAGAGTTGTCATTTCAATATATGACGGAACTGTTTCAAGAAGGTCAGCTGAAGATACTGTAAAGTATCTTGGTTTTCAGTCTCTCTAGTTTTTACATTTAAGGATCTTGATTCACTTGTAATATTCCCCACATTGAGGCTGGGTGCGGTGGATCACACCTGTAATTCCAGCACTTTGGGAGGCTGAGGCAGGCAGACCACTTGAGCCCCAGGAGTTTGAGACCAGCCTGGGCAACATGGCGAAACCCCATCTGTACAAAAAATACAAAAAAATTAGCCAGGCGTGGTGGCACATGCCTGTGGTCCCAGCTACTCAGGAGGCTGAGGTGGAAGGATGGCTTGAGCCTGGGAGATCAAGGCTGCAGTGAGCCGTGATCACTGCATTGCACTCCAGTGAAGGTGACAGAGTGAGACCCTATCTCAAAATAAATCAATAAATATAAACAATAGAATATCCTCACACTGAATCACTACCTTTCTGCAGCACTTGTTCTGATGAATTTGAATCCCCAAGATTTGCTGTCTCTCTGAGTCACATTGTTGGAGCCAGGGTTTTAGAGTCTCTGGGGGTGAACCCCTACTCAGCCTGGTTGCCCAGTCGCTCTTGGGCTTGTCAAAAGCAGAGATGTTTGATGCTGAAAAAGTCTTCTCTTATGTTGTACCCATGTACAGCTTAGACCTGGAGAAAATATCCTCACTGGACACTGGAGGGTACTAACTCCTATTCACATTAGAATGCTTGTTCTCTGATTCTTTTTTTTTTTTTTTTTTGAGACGGAGTTTCACTCTTGTTGCCCAGGCTGGAGTGCAATGGCACAATCTCGGCTCACTCCAACCTCCGCCTCCCGGGTTCAAGCAATTCTCCTGCCTCAGCCTTCCGAGTAGCTGGGATTACAGGCATGCGCCACCACGCTGGGCTAATTTTGTATTTTTAGTAGAGACAGGGTTTCTCCATGTTGGTCAGGCTGGTCTTGAACTCCTGACCTCAGGGGATCCGCCTACCTCGGCCTCCAAAAGTGCTGGGATTACAGGCATGAGCCACCGTGCCCAGCCCTCTGATTCATTTTACAAATCTTTCATCTCCTGGGTTCAGGAATGGACTAGACCGGAGACCAGCATTAACCTTGTAGAGGCCACCACATCTGCTTCACCCTTTCCCAGGTGGTCAAAGGGTTAGGCCCGGTATGGCCTAGAAGTAAACATCAGTCAAGGAACTATAGTATCCCAAGGCTGTAGGTCAATGTCTTCTATTTAAATAACAAAATTATTTTTAGTGGTTTATCTTTGCGGCCTGTCAGAAATTTTTATATTCATTGAAATAACTTTCTGATAAGTGTCAACTTTTGTAGCCTCATTCTTTTAGGTTGGTGCTAGCGCTTCAACTTGGTTAACTACAGACCTAGTCTGAATAGAATAGACCATGTCAGAGGCCCAGTTCCCAGCTTGTGTTTCAGGTTTCACCCTTAGGATATGGCATAAGCTCTCAAACTATTAAAAAAGGCTAATAGCTTAGTGTTGAAGAACAGGCCTTGAGTCAGATGGACCTGGATTCAAATCCCTGTTCCCTCCTTTTACTGTTTGAGGGACTTTGGACATGTTACCTGACTTCTCTGAACTTGAGCTTCCTGATCTGTAAAATAGAGACAGTAACACCTCGAAGGGTTGTTGTAAGGAGTCTGGACTATGGCAAGTGTCCTGCTATATAGCAAGTGCGCAGTAAACACTGGCCATTCTTCTTGTTGGTGTGGTTACTGGGATTGGTTGCCATTGTGCTGTTGGGACTGGTGATAGAACTCTTGGATTGAGAATGTCGAGATGGTGCACTGAAGATTCTGTGTGCTCTTTCAGACCAGGAGGAGGATGAGGAGGAGGGAGGTGGAGACGTGGACATCAGCGCAGGACGTTTTGTCCGCTATCAGTTCACACCGGCATTTCTCCGCCTCCGGACAGTCGGGGCTACGTGAGTACCATTACTACCTGAGGGGAGAACATTCTGTTTGTTCACAGAGAAGAGTGTTTTCGGTTGGGTTTTGGGTTGGCTTTAGAGGAGGGAGGAGGCAAAGTCGGGCTTACAGAGATTTATTTTCCAGGGTGGAGTTCACAGTGGGAGACAAACCTGTTTCAAACTTCCGGATGATCGAACGGCACTATTTCCGGGAACACTTGCTGAAAAACTTTGACTTTGATTTTGGCTTCTGCATCCCCAGCAGTAGGAACACTTGTGAACATATCTATGAGTTTCCCCAGCTTTCGGAGGATGTCAGTATGTATCCCCTGACCCTTACAGCACTCTAGATTCTGAGGGCTACAAGGAACAAACCTTGAAACCCATCTGGTCCAGCGCCTGGCATTGTCTCGTGGCAGTGCTGACATGATGCGTATCTAGTCATTTGACCTCAGGCTTCTCATTTCCTATTGCTCCTGGCTCCTGTTCTAAACTCTGACTCGGCCCGTATGGGAGCAATGAAGGGTTTGTTTGTTTTTGTTTTTTTCCCCTGAGACAGAGTCTTGCTCTGTCTGTTGCCCAGGCTGGAGTGCAGCAGCGCGATCTCGGCTCACTGTAACCTCTGCCTCCCAGGTTCAAGCGATTCTCCTGCCTCAGCCTCCTGAGTAGCTGGGATTACACCATGCCTGGCTAGTTTTTGTATTTTCAGTAGAGACGGGATTTCACCATGTTGGTCAGGCTGGTCTCGAACACTTGACCTCATGATCCACTCTCCTCGGCCTCCCAAAATGCTGGGATTACAGGTGTGAGCCACTGCCCCCGGCCCTTTTGTTTTTTTCTTTTGTTTTTGAGACGGAGTCTTGCCCTATTGCCCAGGCTGGAGTGCAGTGGCACAGTCTTGGCTCAGTGCATCCTCCGTCTCCTGGGTTCAAGTGATTCTCCTGCCTCAGCCTCTCGAGTAGCTGGGATTATAGGCACCTGCCACCAAGCCCGGCTAATTTTTTGTATTTTTTGTAGAGACAGAGTTTCATCCTGTTGGTCAGGCTGGTCTCGAACTCCTGACCCTGTGATCCACCTGCCTCATCCTCCCAAAGTGCTGGGGATTACAGGCGTGAGCCACTGTGCTCAGTCTGAAGGTTTTTTTTTTTTTTTTCTTTTTGAGACGGAGTCTTGATCTTGTCACCCAGGCTGGAGTGCAGTGGCGCAATCTCGGCTCACTGCAAGCTCTGCCTCCTGGGTTCATGCCATTCTGCCTCAGCCTCCTGAGTAGCTGAGACTACAGGTGCCCACCACCATGCCCGGCTAATTTTTTGTATTTTTAGTAGAGACGGGGTTTCACCGTGTTAGCCAGGATAGTCCCAATCTCCTGACCTCGTGATCTGCCTGCTTCGGCCTCCCAAAGTGCTGGAATTACAGGTTTGAGCCACTGCGCCCGGCCGGTCTGAAGGTTTTAATAATACAGGCCATCCTTTTAGATGCCTCCTGTGGGAAGACAGTGCCTAAGGGAGATAAAAGGAGGCCTGTGACCATCCCTGGGACTCTGATCAGATAAAGCACCTCTCCTGTGCACTGTTAGTCATGGTTTTCCATTGTGTTTTAGTCATTGGCCCTTCAGAGCTAGATGTGAAACTGCAGGCTGAATAGAATCAAGGCCAGAGGACTTCTTTTCCATTCCCTGCAGGATAGAGAGTTGATTGGATAAAGTGTTGAGATAGATCCAGCAGGAAGGAATGGGGCTGTTGTAGATTTTGGGGCAGGAGTGAGAAGGTGGAAATACTGTTTGAGGAAGAGTGGCCTAGACCTGGGGAGGGCACCAGAGGGAGAAGGCTGCTGCCGTGTAGCCTCGGCAAGGGAAGATGGGGACCAAACGAGAGAGAAAGAACAGCCCTTGTCAGTTTCTGCAACTTTGGCCTAGCCACCTCAGGTTCGCATCCTTCGTGAATAGTTAGGGAAAATTCAAGTCATTTATGAGGGTGTGAATGGAATCCTGTGACTAGTGATGCCTGTAGTTGCCTTGCTGGCATCACTGATTGGTCCTCTCAGAATCCCAGGTCCTTAAGAATTGTCATATTCTGAAAACCAGATAACCTTTAATCGTGTGGCAGTACAGTTCCCAGGTAAAATGAGGATTGCTGAGATGTGGGGCAGGGTGTTGACGACAGCATCTGGTTCTGACTTGAACCCCTCTTCCCAAGCTGGCTAGAATATGTAGATACTTGCAAGAAAAGATGATGTATAGTGTTATAAGTTTTACCCATGAAGCCAAATCAGCCTGGAGGGCAATATTATGCATATAAACCGAGTAGTTTTGGCATTGGTGGGTTCAAAGAACTTTAAAAAATCAGTTTCACTTTTTGAAAACTGTGGTGAGCAACAGCATTTCCTCCAGGGGACTCCAAATGGCATGTAATCATTAACTCAAAACTGATCAGAGGTAGTATTATCTTTACTCTCCAGTATGGTTAAAGACTCAAAATGGCATGTAATCATTAACTCAAAACTGATCAGAGGTAGTGACTGTTAATTATCTTTACTCTCCAGTATGGTTAAAGAGGTCTGGGCAGTTGCCTGAACAAACAAGACTTTACTTTAGATCCCAAGACAAGCAGACCTATTGCTGAATCATTTGCGAGTTAATACCCAGAAGGTCTCCGGAGAAGGCTCCCTGCCCTGTGTTCCTTGCACTCATTCCAATCTAGGATTCCTTGGGTTGTCAGGGTTGTGTGTGGAGGTGGGCACAGTGAGGCTCAGATTTCTGAATTTGGAGTGGAATGTCTAGAGGTGGGCCACTGACCAGAGGCCAGGGCTGGCTTTGGTCAGCTGAGAGCACTGAGTAAATAGGTTGGTGGGGTCCATGTTGGGAAGAGGGGTGAGCACATTTCCCTGGTATCTTGGCTGAAGAATCCAGGCTGGAGATGACAGAGGAGGCCATGGTGGAGAGTTGATTGCATCCTTATGTTGAAATGGAGATCATGTTCAGTTGGGGGGCCTCTGTGGTCTCCCCAGCTGTCAAGGGCTGCCTCCCTCTGTTCTGACCTCATCGTTATTCTGGCAGAGTATACTCTGAAGCGCTGGCTTATTTTGGAGGGGATACAAAGTTTTCTCCCACTTACCCTGTGGGGCAGACTGAAACATAATTCTTTGCTTTTTTCTTCCCCCTTTGCCTGACTTGCAGTTCGTCTGATGATTGAAAATCCTTACGAGACCCGCTCTGACAGCTTCTACTTTGTTGACAACAAGCTGATAATGCACAACAAGGCTGATTATGCCTATAATGGAGGCCAGTAAGTGCTGCAGGAGTAGATAGGGGAGGTGCTTTGCCGCGGCCACAAGATCCTGGCACACGGAGATGATCGAAGCTGCAGTTTGTCAACACACATCTGGAACCTGGCCCCAGGAAGCCAAGGCTGGGGTGGCAGTTTCCTGCGCACCAAAGGAGCTGCCAAACAGTGCTGTGTTTTCTTCCCCGGTATTTTTTCTTCCCTTTTTTTCCTGCCCCGTAGGTTGCAGAGGTACTATAGTAAAGTAAAAGGTTAGGATAAGGGTCCTGGAATCCAGATAAAAAAGTTTATTTTCCTGTAGTTCTGGCTGCCTGTTGGTTGTCTTGATGACCAGGCATAGCTGTGCCTGGTGAGAAGGCTCTGGCCAGGCCCACCAGCAGGTCAGCAGCTCTTAAGGTTCCTGGGTGCTGTGGGAAGCTGAAAGGTAGGCCTCTTCCAGGTAGCTCCTCCTCTCACCTCCGGCATTGCCATCAGCGCAGTCTGCCCTCGGTCTGTGTGAAGTCTTAAACCAACTGGAAGAAACTTGAAAGGGTGGGGAGGGAGGGAGGTGCCAAGAGTGGAGGCACCAAGGAATGGGTGATGCTGCCAAGCTGAAGGGTCTGCTTTGTGGAGAGGCTGCTGCTCTGTCTGACTTCCAGGGTCTCAGCCAGCCCTCCTGGGAATAGACCAAGGTTTCAGCCTGGCAGTGCCTTCTGTTCCCATTTTGGAGGACAGACAAGCTTGCTCCACATCTCCTGGCTCCTCCCTTCTGAGTCTCATGAAATAGAATGAGTCAGCTCTGCTCATGGAACAGTAGTATCTCTTGAGGCCAGAGCAGGTCTTGTATTTTGTTTTTTTATTTCCAGACTTCTTTGGGGGAGGTTTTATAAAATGACAGTGGTGTTCCCAGCATATGTGATATGTGGTTAGACTTCTGATAGTATTAATCAGCTTCCAGGGGCTAATCTGGCTTATGTTGGGAGGATATGCTTACGAATCAGCAGCAGCTTTCTAAAGGAGAGATTTGACTTTTCTCTGCACTGCACAGCCTGGAGGATTGGCTTTTGATGGGGATTTGCCTCCGAAGCTCTTTGTACATTTCTTGTTTAGGAGGGTTTTCCTATCTACCTTTCTACTGAAGTAGTTTCTGGAACTTTCCTGGTGGATCAGAGTTAAGTAATGCAGTCTGAGCCTTCAGACTGCTAGTTAGAATTGTTTTAGGTGTTCAGAAAGGGCAAAATAGGCTGATGTGGCCTGTCAGAGTGATGTGTTCTCAAAAAAGTTCACTTGCACATCTGTGGGCTGCTTTTGTCCTCAGACCCTTAGTGGACAGACTCCACAAACCCTCTGATGAGATGATTGATGTGGCCAGGGTCCAGTTAGCATCAGTAGAAGGATGTCACTAGGAAAGGCCCAGGTATCTGGTAAGTGACTGTGAGGTGTCACAGTACCTGTGACAGGAGAGTGTCCTGAAGTGCTTGGGAGAAAGGCCGTATGGGGGCCAGGGATGGAAGAGACAGTGTGTGGCCACAGAAATTCCTGTCCATCCACCACCAGTGCTGCTCCCTGTGTGGGCTCTAGGGCGAGTGGCCCCAAACCTTGGCCCAGTGCTTTGTCCCAGGCCAGAGTCTTGGCAATGCCACATGCTGGCAGCTTTCTCACTGAGAAGGTCCTAGCTTACCCCTGTGTGCTGGCCTTGGATTCAGCCCCGAGAGAGGGGAGAGACCATTCCTCCTGTGGAGTGGGTTCCTTATCACCAGACTGGCCACTCTCAGAACTGGCGTCCACTGTAAATCCAGGTGCCTTACGTGTGGCTCTGTCCCTTATGCTGCAGGGGAAAGCTGCATTGCCATTGTTCCCACCTCCTCACTGGCAGAAAGATGCCAGTGCTGTTAGCACTGTCTCCTCACCTTCTGTTTCTCATTGTGGCTCCTCAAATGGGATTTGCATGTTCCTGTCAAGCGTAACAACAATCCCTTCTCTCTTTGACAGAGGCCCAGGTGGGACAGTTTCTACTATTTGATATTTGAGTATTATCTGGGATGTGGTTCTGGAGCTGCCCAGAGCTGTGCTTAGTGGAGTGTGTCTTGGAAACATGCCCCTGGGCACACTGTATCTGCTACATTAGTGGGCTATCTCTTAATCTGCAGTGTTCGCTTTTGCTAGAAAGAGGATGTGGAGGAAGGAGGAGGTGGGCAATCTGGCTTGAGTTGTGCTGTATCCTCTTCCTTGTTAGCTTGCCTTAGTCTCACTGGAGACCATTTGCGGATAGTGCTTGGTCCATGCCCAGCAGGACAGGGCTTTGCTGCTTCTGAAAGTCTGGTGTTCTGTATCTGGGGCTGTGGGTTCCTGTGTCTAGCTGCTCAGGAAATCTTGAGAAGCATTCCACTCTGGGGTGTAGACCAGTATGAGTTTGAAATTCAAGCCTTTGTACCTGAGTTGGGGAGAGAATTGCAAGGCATACTTTCTCTGAAAGTAACAGAACCATTCAGGCTGCCATGTTATTAAGGAATGTGAACTGTTGATAGCAGTTACCTTGTGGGTGATACAATGGGAGGCGGCAAAAAAACTACCTGCATAGGAGACCCTGCCCTTTGTCAAGAGCTGGGAGCACATTTCATCAGAGTAGCAGGCCCACCTGGTGCCAGAGGGCCTGCCCCTCCTGCTTCTGTTCCTTTGCCTTGCAGTCTCCTGGAGAGAGCCTCTCTTTTCCTGTACAGCCTTTGGGACAAAATGCCCTTCTAGCTTCTCCAAAGAAGATCCGAGTTTATTTCATTCTATGTTTTAAAAGGAAAAAGGACATAACAAGTGAAAGAAGTTTTGGGCTAAAGTAGGCTATGTCTCTTTATATATTAGCTCAATACTGTTTTGCAGAGAAAACGTTTTTCAAGCATATGCTTCCTGAAGACACCTCAGTCTTTGGGCCATTTGATTTCCAATACATAGGGTGGAAGAATGTGATTTGGGGCTGACCATAAACTGGAAATTTGTGAAATGGCAGTGATTGGGCAATCTTCAGTTTATTTTTTCAGTTGAAGTGGAACTCATTTCTGGAATGGATTTAATAGGCTGTGTCTAATGTACAAACTGGGTGAGTCCTGCCTTAGTGTGTCCTGCCCCACCCGTACGCTTCCAGGATACTCTTTTCCCCTCTGTAAAGTCACTTTCTTCTGATGGCCAGTGTCACTATGATGTCAGTGAGGTCTGGGGATGAGGACAGTGTGTCCTGAAATTCACAGGACTGACTCCTCACCCCAGTGCACGAGGATTCCCTGTGGCATCAGGTGCTGCTTTACCTGGTGTAGGAGCCTAATCATTGAACCATTGTGTTACTCACATTCCATGTCACAGAACATCTCAGCCTCAAGAAGGATTTGGTGGAGGTGGATTTACCACTGGTTTTACAAAGGACCGTGTAAAGTCATTGAAGTTGTGAAAGTCTATTTTTTTTCCTGTAAATCTATTTTTTACAGAATATAAGAAACATCAATGACCTGATCTGTCCTTCCTCCTCCTTCCCGCTTCCCCCAAAATCACATTCCAGTTTTTATTGTCTTTGTGTCCAAAGTAAACTAGGTGACTTATTTGTATAAAATGTTATTTTGCCACATGAGACAGTAATAAAAGAAAGATTTTCACAGTACGTCTCCCTCATCCTGTCTCCTGATTGTTGGGCCCGTTGTGTTGCTGAGGGGAGCAGGGGCGGATGGGGGCTCCAGGTTTCTCTTACTTTGGCTATTATGTGGCCCTTCTGTAAGTAGTTTAACTAGAGTATAGCTGGCTTCTAGGGTGATTGATAGGAATTGTACTGGACTTTAGGCTTAATATTTTTGCTTTATATTTTCCCAGGGTGAGTGGCTTTGTAAATTGAAAGTTTACATGCACGTTTTAAAGGTAGGTTTTTTTTTTTTTTGAGATGGAGTTTCGCTCTTTTTTCCCAGGCTGGGATGTGATGGCATGATGGTGGCTCACTGCACCCTTCGCCTCCCGGGTTCAAGTGATTTCTCCTGCCTCAGCCTCCCAAGTAGCTGGGATTACAAGTGCATGCCACCACGCCCGGCTAATTCTGTATTTTTGGTAGAGACAGGGTTTCCCCATGTTGGCCAGGCTGGTCTTGAACTCCTGACCTCAGGTGATCAACCTGCCTCGGCCTCCCAAAGTTCTGGGATCACAGGTGTGAGCCACTGTGGCTGGCCATAAAGGTAGGCTTATTAAGAAATACTTTAACTACAGTAAAATTTACCTCAATTAAGAGTATTGATGCATTTTGACAAATGAATACTTTTATTACCCATCACAATCATGATATAGGACATTTCCATCGTACCCACTCAGAAAGTTCCTGAGTTCCTTGTGTTTGCAGCCAGGTGACTTCCCCCACTTCGCCTCTTGCAACCACTATCTGATTCTGTCTCTATTGGAAAACTTGGATACTTTTAAAATGAAATTTGAACGTTCATATTTACAGTCACAAATTCTCAAGAGTCTGGTTTAGATGCTTTGTGGCACCTGAAGCAATTATTATTGGCCTTTGCTCACAAACACAACTCACTTATTTCTCCCTTTTCTCCTGCTTCTTCATCGTTTCTTCCACCCAGGGCTGGTTCCCAGGTGGGATGACTGAAAGGTGAGGAAGCCCTTAGAGCATTTGCCAGTGGGAGCCATTCATTTGACTTTAAAGTACTGAGAATTTAGAGGCGTTCTTTTAAATGCATTATTTGAAAAGAAAGGTAACACATTAAGGACTTTGCTGCATCTTTTGATTGGCTTTCCTCTAGGAAGTAGTGACCGAGGTTTCCACTTTCCTCCAAGAGGAAGAGACAGAAGTTTTGGCAAATAGGTCAATGCTGGGAACAGATGCCTGCCTGGCTGAGTGCTGGGAAAGAAAGGCAGTTGGAGGGATGTGTGGGTGCCTGGGAGGGCGTGGGTGGTGCCCAGGAGGCTATGGGAATCAGAATCACACTTGCACAAGAGAAGACCCTTATGGGACAAGTAAAATCAGCATAGTTTCTTGGGCGGGGCAAAGGTGTCCTGATGAGGATGCTAGGGGTCAAATATGTGGCTGGGTTCTGCCCCAATCGGGAATGAGACAGACAGTACTGAAGTGGAACGGGGGGTAGCATCTCCACCCACCTTCACAGCCTCTGGGGAAAAGAAAGCTTTCCTTGCAGCCCAACTCCAGGGGCCTAAATATTGAGCACCAACACAAGACAGGTCCTTGAGCTTCTCGGAGCGAGTCGGGGAAGCAGATAATTTCAGATGCAAAGTGCCTTGAATAAACAGAACGAAAGATAGAGAGCCGGAGGGGAGAAACGGCTTGGTGTGGTCAGGGCAGGCATCCATGAGACCTGAACGAAGAGGGGGCATTCCAGACAAAAGGAACAGTGATCACAGAGGCCCCGAGTCAGGAACCAGCTAAGGGTCTTAGAGAAGAGCTGCCTCGTAAAGCTAAGCAACAATAACCAGGGAACGGTGGGCATGGGCCCTGATAGACAAGGCAGGTCTTGGCTTTTTAAGCCGTAGAATTGGATTTTAGGAGGGATGGGCCCGCCGACAAAGCCAACAAAGTTTTAACCCGAAGATCGCTATCTTATTTATGCTTTAAAAAGACCTCTCTGGCCTTTCTGCGAAGCTCTATCCTTAGCTTTCTCTTGTTAGCATTTTGATTAACGAATGTGGGCACGAACAGCCAGCTGACCGACCGCGCGCGCAGTCGAGCGTCGGTTCATCGCCTTGGGAGGGACCACTGGAGGCCCCGCCCCCTGGCCGCGAGCGCACCTCGGCCCCGCCCCCGAGGCCCTACGGGCGTGGCCTCTGCCCCGGGTCCCGCCCCCCAGCACTCCGGAACGGCGCGCTCGCAGCGGTAGGTCGCGAAGCCTGGGACTGTGTCTGTCGCCCATGGCCGCCGCGCTGCTCGCCCGGGCCTCGGGCCCTGTCCGCAGAGGTGAGTGCGCTGGGGATCCGTACGGCGGGGCTGCAGTCCGCGCCTGGCCCAGCGGGCGGAGGTCCTGGCGGCCGGCTCTGTCAGAGCCGCTGGCAGGCGGAGCCCCACTCCGGGAGCGCTCACGGCCTTTGCCCCAGTTCTGCTGCTCCTTGCGCCGACCCAGCCCGGCCCTTCAGGCGTCCCTGGTTCCTGCACAGACCCCTACCCCCCGATTGACCCCAGCCACCAGCCCAGCTCCCAGTTCCCATATCTCCCTCCCTTCATTTCACCCCCACTAGAGGTTCAGGGTGCGTCCTTCTTCCGGAGCCAGGCCTGGGATTGAACCAGACCCGCATCTGTGACCTTGGGCAAGACAGCCCCTCCTCAGCCTCGGTTGGCCCATGTGTAAAATGTCCACAGAGAAAATCAGAGTTGTTGGGAGGATTAAATCATAGGGTATGTAAAGCACTTCGTGCCTGGCGTGTAACAGGTGTTCCACAAATGCTCGTTCTTGCGGGTTAATACAGTACCTTTCCCATCTTACGTGTCTCCAGTTGTAGCAGCCGTGACACATATAGCCACGGCTTCCTTTGCCTGGCCTGAATTACAAGGGGAACGCTACTGAGAACTGTGTTAAGCGCTAGTTAGTCTTTCTTTCGCACTCCGAGGAGCGGAATACTATTCGCCTCCACTTGTTATAGAAACGGAGGCTCACTGACGTTTAAAACCCTTGCCTAAGGTCACAGAGCTGAGGTCTTATTACTGTTGGTATTATACTGAGGACTGAAGGATGTAGTGTATGGAAATGTCTAGTGAGTGTACTAAGCATTCAGTTAGTATGGGGTTTTCAGTGGCCGCCATGGACATTTTGGGCTGACAGTTCTTTGTTGTGGGGGCTGTCCTCTGCCTTGTTGGATGTTCAGCAGGGATCCCGGACCCCTATCCACTGGATACCAATAGCATTCCCCTGCTCTAGTTGTGACAACTAAAACTGGCTCCAGACATTGTCAGATGTCCCTTGGAGGGCAAAATCCTCCCTGGTGAGTTAGTGGGTCACTAGGATTCTTAGAGACCTCCTGCCTCCTCCTTCCACTCACTTCTGCCCTTGCCGGCAGCTCTCTGTCCTAGGGCCTGGCGGCAGTTACACACCATCTACCAGTCTGTGGAACTGCCCGAGACACACCAGATGTTGCTCCAGACATGCCGGGACTTTGCCGAGAAGGAGTTGTTTCCCATTGCAGCCCAGGTGGATAAGGAACATCTCTTCCCAGCGGCTCAGGTGAGAGTGCAACCTCAGCAGCCCACGATGGTGGTCTGCCCTCTGCTACTGGATGAATGGTGGCAGTGACAGTCAGCGGCACTCGGACTCTGGTAGAGGAACCCCAAAGCAGGGCCTGGAACCCAGAAAATGCTCTGGAAGTTTCCCTTGTCCAGCCTGTGGCCAGTAGCCAGGACTTAACTTCTGGGACAACAGTAATATGTGGTGGATGGTCAGTTGCTTACTGTGCCAGCCACTGTGCTCATTCTAAATAGTGCCTTTAGGGTGTTTGGCATGCACTAGGCACTGTTCTTGAGATGGGTTATCTCATCTGTTCCTCACAACGGTCCTGTGAGGTGAAGGTACTATTCTTATTTATTTATTTTTTTGAGACGGAATTTCACTCTTGTGGCTCAGGCTGGAGTGCAATGGTGCGACCTCGCCTCACTGCAGCCTCTGCCTCCCGAGTTCAAGTGATTCTCCTGCCTCAGCCTCCCAAGTAGCTGGGATTATAGGCGTGCACTGCTCTGCCCCACTACTTTTGTATTTTTAGTAAAGACGGGGTTTCACCATGTTGGCCAGGCTGGTCTCAAACTCCTGAATTCAGGTGATCTGCCCACCTTGGCCTCCCAAAGTGCTGGGATTACAGGTGTGAGACACCACGCCCGGCCAAAGGTAGTATTATTATATACCCCATGGACTCAGACTTGTGAACAAGTTAAATAACATACCCAAGGTCATGGAGCTCATCAGCGGCAGCCTGCTCGACCTATTTTCTTTTTTATTTACTTATTTTTTTTTGAAATGGACTCTCGCTCTGTTGCCCAGGCTGGAGGGCAGTGGCGCAATCTCAACGCACTGCACCCCTCTGCCTCCTGGGTTCAAGCAATTCTCCTGCCTCGGCCCCCAGTAGCTGGGATTACAGGCGGGCACCACCACGCCCAGCTAGTTTTTGTACTTTCAGTAGAGATGGGGTTTCTCCATGTTGGGCAGGCTGGTCTCAAACTCCTGACCTTAGGCGATCTGCCCGCCTTGGCTTCCCAAAGTGCTGGGATTACAGGCGTGAGCCACCGTGCCCGGCCTGCTTGAACTGTTTTCTCCCCTGAGTTTCCCATCAGCGCGCTCCCTCCCGTGCCACTGTGTTCTTCCATTTGCATTCAGTCTGTCTGCAGCTACGCGTTGAAGATGTTACTGCCGTACACGCTGACCTAAAGATGTCCAGCACCTGGTGTAAACACTCAGTAGTAGATAGTTGTTTAATTAATGATTTGTGAAAAGTCAAACCTCTCCGGCCTCTTCTCCTTGCCTGTTTTTTTTTTTAATTTTAATTTTAATTTATTTTTTATTTTTAAAAATTTTTTGAGACAGTCTTGCTCTGTCACCAGGTTGGAGTGCAGTGGCGCGATCTCGGCTCACTGCAACCTCCGCCTTCTAAGTTCAAACAATTGTTTCCTGCCTCAGCCTCCCGAGTAGCTGGGATTACAGGCGCACACCACCATACCCGGCTAATTTTATGTATTTTAGTAGAGACGGGGTTTCACCGTGTTGCCCAGGCTGGTCTCAAACTCCTGAGCTCAGGCAATCCACCCGCCTCGGCCTCGCAAAGTGCTGGGATTACAGGCGTGAGCCACCACACCCGGCCTTAAAAATGAGTTTTAAAAGGGACTTAAAACATTGTTTTTATATGAGGGACCCGCTAACTGTTTCCCAGATATGAAGGCAGCAGGTGCTGCAGGCTTGCCTTGTCTGTCACTGCTGGGAAAGGGGTCTTACAGTTTCTTACGGTTTCTCTTGGGAGTCTGGAGACCACCAGGCTCAGCCTCATCAGTGCTGTTGCCTCTTCTCAGGGTGCAGGTCAGGGTTGCTGGGTCACAGACACTAGGAACCAAGAGTGACCATTGCAGGGGGCTCTAGGAGGCCACCCCTTGAGATAGCTCTGAAGGTCAGGCCTCTCTGTAGAAAATACTAAAATATTGGGACTGGGACGGGCGCCTGGCTGCTGTTAGTTAATTACCATCAATTTACATAGGTCAGAAACGATGGACAAACCCGAACCCATTTTTTTCCCTTGGCTGCTTCTCTTTTTCTTTTCTTTTCTTTTTTTTTTTGAGATGGAGTCTCACTCTGTCACCCAGGCTGGAGTGCAGTGGTGCGATCTTGGCTCACTGCAGCCTCTGTCTCCCAGGTTCAAGTGATTATCCTGCCTCAGCCTCCCAGGTAGCTGGTACTACAGGTGCCTGCCACCATGCCTGGCTAATTTTTGTATTTTTAGTAGAGATGGGGTTTCACCATGTTGGCCAGGCTGGTCTTGAACTCCTGACCTCAGGTGACCTGGCTGTCTCAGCCTCCCAAACTGCTGGGATTACAGGTGTGAGCCACTGCTTAATTATATTTTGGGTTTCTCCTTTTTGACTGTCTTGTCTCTTCCCTCTCCTGCCACCCCTTTTTCCTTCCCTCGGTGCTGGTCTCCCTGTCTCTTTTTCAGGAGGCCCTTTAACGAGTGTACATTACCATGGTTATTGCTTTTGTCCCCACTTTTTTTCTAGAATGTTCCTGTAGCTGGCCACAGTATGTTGCCTGAAATCTAGAGATAAATTTCAGAGTGAGAAGGCCTGGGAAACAGCCCCTGTCACCACTGATGAAATGGGGTGAGGTGACTGTGTCCAGGCTCTGGGATGGGATGGAGAAGGCTGTGCTCTTAGGTGCTGCCCCAGAGCAGTGCTCCTCTCTTTTGAAATTTGCTGTCTCAACACCAGAGTGGGAGTGAGTGGAACTGCCATGTCTTTCACAGCCAGCGGTAGATGCTTTATTTTTTAAATTATTTTTGTGTGTGTGTGATGGAGTCTCGCTCTGTCCCCAGGCTGGAGTACAGTGGTGCGATCTCGGCTCACTGCAGCCTTTGCCTCCTGGGTTCAAGCAATTTTCCTGCCTCAGCCTCCCAAGTAGCTGGAACTACAGGTGCGCACCACCACACCCGGCTAATTTTTGTATTTTTAGTAGAGACGGGGTTTCACCATGTTGGCCAGGCTGGTCTCGAACTCTTGACTTTGTTATCCGCCCGCCTGGGCCTCCCAAAGTTCTGGGATTACAGGCATGAGCCACTGCGCCCAGCCGGTAGATGCTGTAAAAGAAAATGCTGATGGTGAGAAAGGAGGGAAGACAGGAGCTGGGGGAAAATTGAGGGCGATGGTATATGCTAGTGAGGTCCTTTGGGTGTGGGAATTGTGAATTCCTACAACTTTTGATTCTAGCTCATTGAGAAGTGTCGCATTAGCCAGAGGGAGGCGGCGCTGTGTAGAGAGGAGGAGGCTGGGGTTCTGTCTTGCCTCCTGGTGGCCTAGACCTGGCCACTGACACCACATACCCTTTCTGTGTGAATTCCCTCATCTGTAAGAGGAATATGGGGTCACCCTCATTCTGCTACCTGTCGGGACGTGTGACCAAGCATTTTAGGTGAGTATGAGGAACTGAACGCACCTAGGAGAGTTTCATCCTTTTACTCTCTTTCTGGGAATTTGGGTTCCCACTGTGTTTCTGGGGATGAGATGGAGTTATGGAGCGATTGGCTCATGTGCCATTTATTCCAGGGTTTTATACCAACAAGTTCCGGGGTGAAAAGGAGGGTGTGTCTCTGTGTCCGGGGAGATCTGAAGGTGCTTGGAGGGTGAGGTGGCTTGAGCTAGTTTAGCCTTATTCTGTTTTGCTGGTAAGCTAGAGAAAAAGGCTTTTGGTGAGGTTCATGCCTAGGCCTGACCGTGAGTCTTGGACACCTGCATATTTATTTTTGTTTTTGTTTTTTTGATACAGGGCCTCACTGTCGCCCAGGCTGGAGTGCAGTGACACAAACACAGCTCACTGCAGCCTCGACCTCCCGGGCTCAGGGCTCAAGTGATCCTCATGCCTCACCTCCTGCAGTAGCTGGGACCACAGGTGTGCACCACCATGCCTGGCTCATTTATTTTTATTTTTATAACTTTTTGTGGAGATGGGGGTCTCGCCATGTTGATGAAGCTGGTCTCAAACGCCTGGACTCAGATGATCCTCCTACCTCCGTCTCCCAAAGTGCTGGGATTACAGGCCTGAGCTACCACACCCTCTTTTTAAAATTTTTTTAATTAAAAAATTTTCTTTTAGAAACAGGGGTATCATCATGTTGGCCAGGCTGGATTTGAACGCCTGGGCTCAAGTGATTCTCCTGCCTCAACCTCCTCCTGAGTAGCTGGAGACCTGCGTATTTCTAGCACTTGGTAGAGTATTGTCCAGCAGCAGAGGCGTTCCTTAATAAAATAGTTTTTTTTTTTTTGAGGCGGAGTCTCACTCTGTTGCCCAGGCTGGAGTACAGTGGCACGATCTTGGCTCACTGCAACCTCCACCTCCTGGGTACAAATGATTCTCCTGTCTCAGCCTCCCAAGTAGCTGGGATTATAGGCGCCCACCATCACGCCTGGCTAATTCTTGTATTTTTTAATTTTTTTATTTTTATTGATCATTCTTGGGTGTTTCTCGCAGAGGGGGATTTGGCAGGGTCATAGGACAATAGTGGAGGGAAGGTCAGCAGATAAACAAGTGAACAAAGGTCTCTGGTTTTCCTAGGCAGAGGACCCTGAGGCCTTCCGCAGTGTTTGTGTCCCTGGGTACTTGAGATTAGGGAGTGGTGATGACTCTTAAGGAGCATGCTGCCTCCAAGCATCTGTTTAACAAAGCACATCTTGCACCGCCCTTAATCCATTTAACCCTGAGTGGACACAGCACATGTTTCAGAGAGCACAGGGTTGGGGGTAAGGTCATAGATCAACAGCATCCCAAGGCAGAAGAATTTTTCTTAGTACAGAACGAAATGAAGTCTCCCATGTCTACCTCTTTCTACACAGACACGGCAACCATCCGATTTCTCAATCTTTTCCCCACCTTTCCCCCTTTTCTATTCCACAAAACCGCCATTGTCATCATGGCCCGTTCTCAATGAGCTGTTGGGTACACCTCCCAGACGGGGTGGTGGCCGGGCAGAGGGGCTCCTCACTTCCCAGTAGGGGCGGCCGGGCGGAGGCGCCCCCCACCTCCCTCCCGGACGGGGCGGCTGGCCGGGCGGGGGCTGACCCCCCACCTCCCTCCCGGACGGGGCGGCTGGCCTGGCGGGGGCTGCCCCCCACCTCCCTCCCGGACGGGGTGGCTGCCGGACGGGGTGGCTGCCGGGCGGAGACGCTCCTCACTTCCCAGACGGGGTGTCTGCTGGGCGGAGGGGCTCCTCACTTCTCAGACGGGGCGGCTGCCGGGCAGAGGGGCTCCTCACTTCTCAGATGGGGCGGCTGCTGGGCAGAGGGGCTCCTCACTTCTCAGACGGGGTGGCTGCCGGGCGGAGGGGCTCCTCACTTCTCGGGCGGGCAGGTAGAGACGCTCCTCACCTCCCAGACGGGGTGGCGGTCGGGCAGAGACACTCCTCAGTTCCCAGACGGGGTCGTGGCCGGGCAGAGGCGCTCCTCACATCCCAGATGGGGCGGTGGGGCAGAGGCGCTCCCCACATCTCAGACGATGGGCGGCCGGGCAGAGACGCTCCTCACTTCCTAGATGGGATGGCGGCCGGGAAGAGGCGCTCCTCACTTCCCAGACTGGGCAGCCGGGCAGAGGGGCTCCTCACATCCCAGACGATGGGCGGCCAGGCAGAGACGCTCCTCACTTCCCAGACGGGGTGGCGGCCGGGCAGAGACTGCAATCTCGGCACTTTGGGAGGCCAAGGCAGGCGGCTGGGAGGTGGAGGTTGTAGCGAGCTGAGATCAAGCCACTGCACTCCAGCCTGGGCAACACTGAGCACTGAGTGAACGAGACTCCGTCTGCAATCCCGGCACCTCGGGAGGCCAAGGCTGGCAGATCACTCCTGGTTAGGAGCTGGAGACCAGCCCGGCCAACACAGCGAAACCCCGTCTCCACCAAAAAAATACAAAAACCAGTCAGGCGTGGCAGCGCGTGCCTGCAATCGCAGGCACTCGGCAGGTTGAGGCAGGAGAATCAGACAGGGAGGTTGCAGTGAGCAGAGATGGCGGCAGTACAGTCCAGCTTCGGCTTGGCATCAGAGAGAGACCGTGGAAAGAGAGGGAGAGGGAGACCGTGGGGAGAGGGAGAGGGAGAGGGAGAATCCTTGTATTTTTAGTAGAGACGGGGTTTTACCATGTTGGCCAGGCTGGTCTCGAACTCCTGACCTCAGGTGATCCACCTGCCTCAGCTACCAAAGTGCTGGGAATACAAGCGTGAGCCACTGCGCCTGGCAAAGTACTCTGAAGTGTGGGCTAGAAAAGTGTTCTGTTCAGAGGCCATGTGTGTGCTGCCGCAGGTCTGTGTCTCCAGGTCCTCTTCCTAGTGAAAAGCACTCTCTCACTTGGACTTCCCCTTCCCTAGTTGGTTCCTGCCTGCTGAAATGGTGCCTGCTGAAATGGTGCCTATTCTGAGCAGGACCCCCCTCCCCAGGTGTGTGGCGGCCACAGAACAATCTTCTTTTTAGTAATTCTCAAAATGACACCTCCCTGGTAGCTCTGAGTTCCCATTTGTCACTGTGGATGAGTTTCCTATTGCTGCTGTAACAAATGACCACAAACCCTGTGGCTTAAAGCAATACAGATATATTCTCTGACCATTCAAGACCAGTCTGGGCAACATAGCAAGACACCATCTCTACCAAAAAAAAAAAAAAAAAAAAAAAGGAAAAAACAAAACCAAACCATGGCAGCCACTTGATAAATGCTGTTCACCAGTTACTCAACCTGAGTCAGGAATCCAGTGTGGGTCCCACAGGGCTAAATCAAGGCATCGGCAGGACTGAGTTCCCTCTGGAGGCTCTGGGGAAATCCACTCCTGTCTTTCCCAGTTCTAGAGGCCGCCTGCATTCCTTCCCGCCAGAGTTCCTGCCTCTGCTTCCGTCGTCACCTCTCCTTCTCTGAGTCTGTGTCTGTCTTTGCCTTACAAAGACTCTGTGATGACACTGGGTGACTCTGATCATCCAGAATAACCCTCACATCTCCAGACGCTTAATTTACGTGTGCAAAGTCCCTATTGCCACGGAAGGGAACATACTCATGGGACCTGGGATTAGGATGGGGACATCTTGGGCGGTTGCTGTCATGCTGCCTTCCACACACTGGCCAACTCCTTCCCAGCTTCTCTGCCCTCTGACTGCAGCACAGCATCTGCCTGGGGGCCGCAGAGCTTGATGTGCACTTGTGGGGGTCATAGCTCAAGCCTCTCAGCACACACGTTTATACCCCACATGTGGTACGTGTGGGAGACTCGGAGATGACGCTCCGCCCCGCACTTAGAGTCTTACAAGTGAGTTTCCCATGGGAACAGTTCAAGGAAGAATCAAATAAGCAATTTCACAGAGGGACACACAGGTTGTCACAGAAGTGCTGCAGGCTCCTAGGTGCCCCCTCTTTTCCATATGTTATTGTCAAAGTAAGAACTAGGCTTGGTGTGGTGGCTCGTGCCTCTAATCAGCATGAGGGAGGCTGAGGCAAGAGGATCACTCGAGCCAGGAGTTCGACACCAGCTTGGGCAACATAGTGACACCCTGTCTCTAAAAAAACAATAATTTTTTTTTTTTTTTGAGACAGATTCTCGCTCTGTCGCCCAGACTGGAGTGAAGTGGCGCACTCTCGGTTCACTGCAACCTCTTCCTTCCAGGTTCAAGCAATTCTCCTGCCTCAGCCTCCCGAGTAGCTGGGATTACAGGCGCCCGCCACCATGCCTGGCTAGTTTTTATATTGTTGGTAGAGACATGGTTTCACCATGTTGGCCAGGCTGGTCTCGAACTCCTGGCTTCAAATGATCCACCCATTTTGGCCTTCCAAAGTGCTGAGATTCTTTGGGAGGCTGAGGCAGGCGCATCACTTGAGGTCAGGAGTTCGAGAACAGCCTGGCTAATGTGGTGAAACCTGGTCTCTACCAAAAATATAAAAATTAGCCAGGTGTGGTGGCAGGCACCTGTAATCCCAGCTACTCGGGAGGCTGAGGCAGGAGAATCACTTGAACCCAGTAGGTGGAGGTTGCAGTGAGCCGAGACTGAGCCACTGCACTCCAGCCTGGGCAACAAAGTGAGACTCTGTTTCAAAAAAAAAAAAAGAAAAAGAAAAAAGAAACAAACAAAGTGCTGGGATTACAGGTGTGAGTCACTGTGTGCAGTCCTTAAAAAAAAAAAACAACTTGGCAGCCACTTGATGATAGATGCTGTTCAACAGTAACTCAGCCTGGGCCAGGTGCTGGGCTCTGCCTTTCATGTGTATTATCTCAGTCAGGTCTCAGAACAGTCCTTTGAGGTGAGTACTGTTTGGGGGACGGGGAAGGTAAAACTTTTATATTCACAGGAGTATAGAAAAACAAGAATATATTAGCAAACATTCTTATTAGTTTATGTAAGTCATGGTAGTATAAGAACATGGTTGAGGTGCGGTGGCTCACACCTGTAATCCCAGCACTTTGGGAGGCCGAGGTGGGTGGATCACGAGGTCAGGAGTTCAAGACCAGCCTGGCCAAGATGGTGAAAACCCGTCTCTACTAAAAATACAAAAATCAGCTGGGCGTGATTGTGGGCACCTGTAATCTCAGCTACTCGGTAGGCTGAGGCAGAGAATTGCTTGAACCTGGGAGGAAGAGGTTGCAGTGAGCCGAGATCCGCACTACTGCACTCCAGCCTGGGCAACAGAACAAGACTCTGTCACAAAATAAAATAAAATAAAATAACATGGTTGCAGGAATGAGATTGTATAAAAGGGCTCGTGAAAAGCAACGGTTCCCTCCCCTGTCCCCATCCCTGTCCCCGTCCCTGTCCCCGTCCCTGTCCCTGCTCTCCCAGAGATAAGTGGTTTTACTTGTTCCTTTTTGAAGTTAGGTAGATTCTGTGGTCCACATTTCCCATATTACTCACCTGAGAGTAATAATACTATTATTATTATTTTGTTTTTGGTAGAGATGGGGTCTTGCTATGTTGCCCAGACTGGTCTCGAACTCCTGGCCTCAAGCAATCCCCTCACCTTGGTCTCCCAAAGTGCTGGGATTACAGGTGTGATCGCTGCTCCTGGCCCACTCTTAATATGATTATTACCCAGAATTAAGAGTCCCAAGCTCTTATCCTTCATTCATTCTCTCACTGGCCTTGGGCACGTAGCAGTGAGCAAGAGCACACACAGTCTGTGCCCTCGTGGTGAAGGCAAAAGACCTTAATCCAGAGAAGCACGTTCATCCCTGAGAAATTCCAGCCGCAGAAGTGCTGCAGGAGAGGGACTGAAGGATTTGACTCAGCGAGGCTGGGGATGGCAGCCCAAAGCAGCGAGGCCTGAGCTGCGATCAGAAGGAGAGGAGGGGCAATAACCAGCTGAGGGATAGGAGGTGGCATGTGCAGAGGCCCTGTGGTGGGGAGGGTGCGTGTGTGTGGATGTGCAGAGGGGGCTGGACGAAGGTCAGTGTGGCTCACGCTGTCCTGCTCCTTACCTCTGAGTTCCCTGAAAGCATCCTGTGCCTTCTGCCTGCTCGCTGCCGTGGCTGTGGACGGAGCGGGGAGCAGGCGTGGAGGCGGGGGCAGGACAGCTTGAATGAGAAGTGCCATCGTATAGACCTCAGTGGGACTGGGTCTTCAGCTTCTGGACTTGGGGATCCCTTGTGCGTGGCTGGGGTCACATGGCCTGAGTTTCTGCAGGGCACTGCCTCGGGGGCAGGAGGGTTTGGGCTTGGGGAGGGTGGGCTCGCCCCCGGCAGCTGCCCATGGCGTGCCGTCCTTCCCTGTGCCCAGGTGAAGAAGATGGGCGGGCTTGGGCTTCTGGCCATGGACGTGCCCGAGGAGCTTGGCGGTGCTGGCCTCGATTACCTGGCCTACGCCATCGCCATGGAGGAGATCAGCCGCGGCTGTGCCTCCACCGGAGTCATCATGAGTGTCAACAACGTGAGCCCCCTCCCAGGCCCCTGGGACACACGGGTGGAGGGAGGCTCCCGTGAGCGGGCAGGCTCTGGCCTCGGCTCCCAGCCCTGATCTCTCTGGAGACGTCACAGGCCTTGGTCCTACTGGGTAGGCCCTGGACAGAACAGGCCCTGAGGTGCAGCCCACAGGTGGGCAGGATGCGCCTGGGCCTGGGGCCTCCGACCGCTCCCCGCTGTCCTCCTAGTCTCTCTACCTGGGGCCCATCTTGAAGTTTGGCTCCAAGGAGCAGAAGCAGAAGTGGGTCACGCCTTTCACCAGTGGTGACAAAATTGGCTGCTTTGCCCTCAGCGAACCAGGTACCTGCCCTGTCCCCTCACCTGTCCTTAGGGTGACAGGCCCAGAGGGGGAGGAGAGGAAGGTGCTAGGCCAACTGCCCACTGCTTCGGAGGCCAGAGGGGAGGCTCCCCATGTGGTTGGTGGGGTGAGCGCTCTTGCCACCGTGGCGCTGGGAGGAAGATTGCCTTGGGGGTCCCCTGGTTTAAGACGCCAGCTCCTGCACACCCCCCTCGCCCTCTGGGCCCATCACTGAGAGCTTTGGGACCCTCATCTTTGGAGCCCGAGTCATAGGGTTTCGTGTCTGCCAGCAGGGGTGTGGAGGGAGTGAGGCTGGTGTCCTTAGGTTGTGTGGGGTGGGGCGTGCGCTGAGCCCTGGGTCTGTGTGGGCAGGGAACGGCAGTGATGCAGGAGCCGCGTCCACCACCGCCCGGGCCGAGGGCGACTCATGGGTCCTGAATGGAACCAAAGCCTGGATCACCAATGCCTGGGAGGCCTCGGCTGCCGTGGTCTTTGCCAGCACGGACAGAGCCCTGCAAAACAAGGTGGGCACCCCAGAGAGGGGTTCAGCCGGATCCTGGGCTGCTGTCATTTCTGTTTCTAGGGCCTTCTCTCCTTGGCCCGACTGGACCTATTTTTGCTCTGGGGCAAGTGGGCTGTCCCTGTCCCTCCTCAGCTGCCACTGAAGCCTGCACCTTCCCCAGAAGCCGGCAGAGGGTGTCAAGGCCTGAGTTTCCGAGGGAGGTGGGGAGGGGACCGGGTTGGTGTTGGGTGTGCTGGTGTGAGGGTGTGTCTGAGGGGCAGCTCTGAGAAAACCGCCCGCCTCTCCTTTCAGGGTATCAGTGCCTTCCTGGTCCCCATGCCAACGCCTGGGCTCACGTTGGGGAAGAAAGAAGACAAGCTGGGCATCCGGGGCTCATCCACGGCCAACCTCATCTTTGAGGACTGTCGCATCCCCAAGGACAGCATCCTGGGGGAGCCAGGGATGGGCTTCAAGATAGCCATGGTGAGCCCGGCAGTGGGGGTGGCACCTTGAGGCCAGGCCTGCGCCCCGGCTGGCGGGCCACTGACCAGGGCGGTCCCCACAGCAAACCCTGGACATGGGCCGCATCGGCATCGCCTCCCAGGCCCTGGGCATTGCCCAGACCGCCCTCGATTGTGCTGTGAACTACGCTGAGAATCGCATGGCCTTCGGGGCGCCCCTCACCAAGCTCCAGGTCATCCAGGTAATGGTGGCAGCTTTAGGAGCTGGGCCTAGAGGCTGGACGGCGGGCGGAGAGTGTGGCCTCCTGACTGCTCTCCGTCCTCCTCGCCCTCCCTCCTGTCCCCTGGAGGGGCAGCTGCTGACCTGCGGTGCGGGGTGGGGCTATTGCAGTTCAAGTTGGCAGACATGGCCCTGGCCCTGGAGAGTGCCCGGCTGCTGACCTGGCGCGCTGCCATGCTGAAGGATAACAAGAAGCCTTTCATCAAGGTGCCCACAGGGGTCCCCGAGCCATGGCCCAGAATGTGGTGGGCCCAGGGACGGGGAGAGGTTGGGGCGGGTCTCTGCTCCTTGGCCCCGTGGGTCAGAGGTGTGGGCCTGGGGTTTACTGCCCCATGGGGAGGCTCCACAGGCCTCCCCTGCTGAGGGAGTGGGGGAGCAGGGGATGGAGGGGTCCCCTCAAGGGAAGGCTCTGACTGTACCCCCATGTTTAGGAGGCAGCCATGGCCAAGCTGGCCGCCTCGGAGGCCGCGACCGCCATCAGCCACCAGGTGAGTGTCCACAGTGAGCTCTGAGGGGGCCAGCTGCCCCTTCTCCAGCTTTCCCCAAGCCAGGGTCTTCTCCCTCCTGAGCCTCTGTTCTCATCTCAGGCCATCCAGATCCTGGGCGGCATGGGCTATGTGACAGAGATGCCGGCAGAGCGGCACTACCGCGACGCCCGCATCACCGAGATCTACGAGGGCACCAGCGAAATCCAGCGGCTGGTGATCGCCGGGCATCTGCTCAGGAGCTACCAGAGCTGAGCCCGCGGCGGACTGCCCCAGGACTGCGGGAAGGCGCGGGAGCCGGGGGCCTCCACCCCAACCCTGGCTCAGAGACTGGGCGGCCCGGCGGGGGCTCCCTGGGGACCCCAGATGGGCTCAGTGCTGCCACCCAGATCAGATCACATGGGAATGAGGCCCTCCGACCATTGGCAGCTCCGCCTCTGGGCCTTTCCGCCTCCTCACCACTGTGCCTCAAGTTCCTCATCTGAGTGGCCCTGGCCTCCTGGGGGCGGGGTTGTGGGGGCGTGAGCGACACTCAGGGACACCTCAGTTGTCCTCCCGCGGGCCCTGGTGCCCTGGCATGAAGGCCCAGTGCGACAGGCCCTTGGTGGGGTCTGTCTTTTCCTTGAGGTCAGAGGTCAGGAGCAGGGCTGGGGTCAGGATGACGAGGCCTGGGGCCCTGGTGTTGGGCAGGTGGTGGGGCTGGGCCATGGAGCTGGCCCAGAGGCCCCTCAGCCCTTCGTAAAGTCTGATGAAGGCAGGGGTGGTGATTCACGCTGTGTGACTGACTGTGGGTAATAAACACACCTGTCCCCCAGTCTGTGTCCTCGCCCTCTCCTGGGTGCTCCGGGGAGGGATGGTGGTCTCTGCACAGAGTCCTGCTCTCTGACAGTCTCACCCTGTGAGTGTTGGGGGTCTTGGGGAGGGGCCTGGCCACCTGGGAGGTTCCTGAGTTCCGGCAGAGGCCAGGTTGCCCAAGGAGGCAGTTCAGGAATAGGAACTGGGTCCTGCAGGCCTCAGGGAGTGGCCCCTGGGGAGGGAGGGTGGCCCAGGCAGGGCCAGTGGGCTAGAAGGGGTTCTCTACGCAGGACCAGCCTCCAGGCAGGAGGAAGGAAGGCCCCAGATTGCCAGAGTCGGGGAGCAAAGCTGTGGAGGCCTCGAGCCCCAGGTGGGAGAACACAGAACCTCGAGAAGCAGCCATTGTGCTCACTAGCGCGCTCGAGGGCGGCCCTGGCCAGCCAGTGCGGGGGCTTGCCCTGGTCCTGGTGCCTGCAGGGCTTTCTCTGGGCAAAGGTGCCCCTGAAGCCAAGGTCCAAGCTCTTAACCCTCTGGGCCAGTGTCGATCTCAGCAGCTGGAAGAGAAAACAGTGAGCAAAGAAAGATTTCAAAGGAGGTGGGGACAGCCCTCCGCCGGGCAGGCAGGGCAGAGAGTCAAACTGGCATTGCTGGGAGGTCTCTGGAGGGAAGCGGGAGGGAGACGGTGACTTTAGGAGCTGTCATCAAAGGGGCGCCCAGGAACCCTGAGCCCCTGTTGGGGATGGATTTTTTTTTTTAGAGACAGAATCTCACTGTCACCCAGGCAGGAGTGCAGTGGCACAACCACAGCTTATCAGAACCTCAACCTCCCAGGCTCAAGTGATCCTCCCGTCTCAGCCTCCCAGGTAACTGGGACTACAGGTGCACACTACCATGGCCAGCTAATTTTTAAATTTTTTGTAGAGATGGGGTCTTGCTTTGTTGCCCAGGCTGGTCTTGAACTCCTGGGCTCAAGTGATCCTCCCACCTCGGCCTCCCAAGTGGGATTTCTGTGCCAGGTGCTGGTGCCCCGCAGCCGAAGGATCCAGCCTGGAGCTGCTGCTCTGCAGGGCAGCTCTGCCCTTGACCCCGCCCTGACCTGGGCCTGGTCCAGGGCCCCGGGGAATAGGAGTGCGCTTCCTTGAGCGAATTTAGGTCCTGATTTACCCCACAGGCAGGGTGTGCGCAGAGCCCACGGGTAGTGTGTTCCCTGCTAACGAGGCACACCTGTGGCTCCTGGGAAGCGCGTCCTCCCGGGCTCCCGAGGTCAGTGGCGTCCTGCGCAGCCTGCAGAAGTTTGGGTCCCTGGGCTTTCCTCCTGGCTCCAGGTAAGCGCCGCCTGCAGAAGTTTGGGTCCCTGGGCTTTCTTCCTGGCTCCAGGTAAGTGCCGCAGGGTCTTGGCTCCTGGCTCACACTCTCTCGGGGTCTCCTGATCTGCTCCTGTCCCTGCCCTGGGCTCAGGTGCAAGCCAAAGGTAGCAGAGCAGAGGGGGACCCAGGATGCTTCCAGAAGCAGCGCATTTGAGCCCTTCCACCTGGGGGCAGATGAAGGCCTGTCATTCCCTGTCCCCATGAGCCCGGGGACAGTGGGGAGGGGGTGTTTGGAGGCGCTGTGCCCCCGCCCGGCGAGGCAGCGCTGCTCCTGATGCAGATGCGGCGTGGGGTTGAGGTTGTCTTTGGGCCCTTCCTCCAGGTGATGGGGGAGAGGAACCCAAACAGCATTCATCCCAGGCTGGGGACCTGGCTGTCTTGGCTGGAGTTCAGGCCCCTCAGATCCCCTGCCCTACCCGCTGAGAAGGGTCTGGGCCCTGGAGGGTCAAAGGTAGCCGACTGGAGCCACACCGCTCCCAGCAGGGCAGAGGGCTGGAGTCAGCACAGGCCGAGTGGCAGCCCTGGAGGGGTTTCTGCTTCTCAGACCTGCCCAGGGCTCGTTCAGGTGGCCACGAAGAGCCTTTCCAGGAAGTGCAGCCTCGGAGGCCTGGGGTCCTCCATTTCAGATGAAGCAACCCAGGCTCCGACCCAAGAGCCAGTCTGTGCACTCGGGGGCTTTGAGGTGCCGTCGTGGGTCCAGGGTCTGGCCTTCAGTGAGGGAGAGTCGGCACAAACCCTTGGCTTTGACGGGGTGCTGCCCGTTAGTGGAAGCTTCTCCTAGCTTGGAACTGAATGTGGACTCTGCCCCCGGGCCACTGGAGCCCGAACTGTCCTAGAGCCCATTCCCCTCTGGATACAGTTTCCTCAGTGTAGATCTCCTAAGGACAAGGACGTTCACTTACAGAACAACAGGACCGTTTCCCACCCTGGTCAACTTTCACATCTGCACACTCCACTCGGATTGTGCCAGCCGGCACGGTGTCTGCAAAGTCAGCTCCTCTCAAGGTCCAGGGGCCTGCATTGCATGTAGCTGAGAGGCCACCTGTTTCCTTCCCTCTAGCCCTCTGGGACAAG
Organism: Pan paniscus; assembly: GCF_029289425.2. Lineage (NCBI taxonomy): Eukaryota > Metazoa > Chordata > Mammalia > Primates > Hominidae > Pan > Pan paniscus. The sequence goes on from NC_073259.2 coordinate 128,812,649, forward strand.
TTCTCCATGCTTTGGTTCTTTTTTGTTTTTGGAGATGGAGTCTTGCTCTGTTGCCAGGCTGGAGTACAGTGGCGCAATCTCGGCTCACCGCAGCCTCCACATCCCGGTTTCAAGCGATAAAGCGATTCTCCTGCCTCAGCCTCCCGAGTAGCTGGGGTTACAGGCATGCGCCACCACGCCTGGCTAATTTTTGTAGTTTTAGTAGAGACGGGCTTTCATCATGTTGGCCAGGCTGGTCTTGAACTCCTGACCTCAGGTGATCCGCCCGCCTCGGCCTCCCAAAGTGCTGGGATTACAGGCGTGAGCCACCATGCCTGGCCTGAAGTCATACATTTCTAAGTGTGGCTTTTGCTTCATCTCATACATTTTAGTGTCATATCTTCCTTATTACTCAGTTTTCTGAGGCCCATTGTGCTTTCTATTTTGATTTATCAGTTATTTAGGAGAGTATTATTATTTTTTGACACAGGGTCTCTTCTCGCTTGGGCTGGAGTGTAGTGGTATAATCGCAGCTCACCACAGCCTTGACCTCCCAGGCTCAGGTGGGCCTCCTACCTCAGCCTCCCAAGTGGATGGGACTACAGGCGCCACCACACCTAGCTATTTTTTGTACTTTTAGTAGAGATGGGGTTTCACCATCTCTACTAAACATGTGACCAGCCCAGGCTAGTCTCAAACTCTTGGGCTCAAGTGATCTGCCCGCCTTGGCCTCCCAGAGTTCTGGGATTACAGGTGTGAGTCACCATGCCTGGCCAAAGAGTATTATTTTATTAATACGGGGTTTTCTGAGGTATTTTTTGTTAATGATTTTTAAAAACTGTGACGCAGTTTACAGTTTTAACCATTTTCAAGTGTACACTCAGTGGCATTAGGACATTCATCATGTTATGCAACCATTGCCACCATCTAGTTCCAGAACATTCTCATCACCCCAGCAGGAAACTCCATACCTACTGTTGCTGGTTTTTACCTTAATTGCATTGTGGTCTCAGCACATTTTCTGCACTATTTGAATTTTTTGAAATCTGTTGAGATGTGCTTCACGGCACTAAGTTACTTTTTATGAAGGTTGAATATTAGCAATTTGGTTTTTCCATGTTGATACGTGAAGTTCTAGTTCATTTATGTGGATTGCTGCATGGTGTCCCATGGGATAAACTATATTGAGGTAGTTTCCTGCTTTTTACTCTATAAACCATGATGCAGTGGACATTCTGGCATGTGTGTTTTTCTAATGTGAGAACTTGTGAGCATTTAAATCGAAGTGGGCTTGCTGGGCCTTAAGGCTGTTTATTTCTTCAGCTTCGCCAGATATTGCCAAATGGCCCTCCAGAGGTTGGATCAGTGGTCGGATCACCCTCTATGCATATGCGAGGGTTGATGACGTGCATTCTCCCCGTTCCTTGGCACCCACAGATTTTACAAATGTTCTTCAATATGGTTGTGATTTTAACTTGCATCTCCCTGGTTTCTTGAGAAACTGCATGTCTTTTCACGTGGTGATTGGTCATTCTGGTTTCTGCTGTGAATTGCTATTGTCTGTTTCTTCTTTGGGTTGTAATTGATTTGTAATTGTCCCATGTGTTTACTCTTGATACTAATCATTTGTCAGATATCTGGTTGCAAAAGGACTCATACAGTGTGTGGTTTTCCCTTTATTTATTTATTATTTTTTTTGAGACAGAGTCTCACTCTGTAGCCCAGGCTGGAGTGCAGTGGTGTGATCTTGGCTCACTGCAAGCTCCACCTCCTGGGTTCACGCCATTCTCCTGCCTCAGCCTCCTGAGTAGCTGGGACTACAGGCACCCATCACCACACCCGGCTAATTTTTTGTATTTTTAGTAGAGACGGAGTTTCACCGTGTTAGCCAGGATGGTCTTGATCTCCTGAACTCATGATCGGCCCGCCTTGGCCTCCCAAAGTGTTGGGATTACAGGCGTGAGCCACCGCACCCAGCCTTCCCTTTTAAAAAATGGGTTCAGCCAGGTGTGGTGGCTCACGCCTGTAATCCCAGCACTTTGGGAGGCGGAGGCGGGTGGATCACCTGAGGTCAGGAGTTCGAGAACAGCCTGGCCAACATGGCAAAACCCCATCTCTACTAAAAATACAAAATTAGCCAGGCATGGTGGTGTGCGCCTGTAATCCCAGCTACTCGGGAGACTGAGGCAGGAGAATCGCTTGAACCTGGGAGGTGGAGGTTGCAGTGAGTGGAGATTGTGCCACTGCACTCCAGCCTGGGCAACAGAGCAAGACTCATCTTAGGAAAAGAAAATTTAAAAAAAATACAGTTTAGTAGAAGGAATACGTTCTAGTGTTCATACAATATGGTGATTATAGTTATCAGTATTTTTTGTATATTTCAAAACAACTAGAAGATTTAGTATGTTCTCAACACGAAGAAGCAATAGATGTTTGAGGTGATGGATACCCAGTTACCCTGATTTGATCATTAAACATTTTATGCATGGATCAAAATATCACACGTACCCCATAAATATGTACAATTATTGTGTATCAGGTTAAAAAAAAAAAAAAGGCTCTTATGTGTAGCAGAAGGGCAGACATGGTGCAGGCAGGCCAGAGACCTAACAGGAATTTGCAGAGCTCCAGAGCCTGAAGACTCAGCCCCAGCAGTTTGCTTAGGCCAAGGGCAGGGGCGTGGGAAGGAAAACCTGGCATCCGGAAAACGGAGCCATCTGAACGGATGCCCTTGATGCTGCTCTCCAGCCCAAACTCTCCAGGGTGCAGAGGGTGGCTGCCTCTCCATAGGAAGGTGAGGGCTTCTGCTACTGGAAGAGTCTGCGGAAGCCGCTCCCAACAAGGCCACAGGTGCCCCTCTGCAGCGGCCCTCACCTCCTCTCCTGGCTGCCAGGCCCATGACTGCGGTCGAAGCCCAGTGTCACCCAGCTGGGGACAGGCTGGAGCTAATGAGAAAGCGACGCTACACTGGTATTGGTTTTCTACTCTAGCAACACATCGCTACACGCTTAGAGGCTTGAAGAAATACCCATCTTAAAGGGCCAGGCACAGCAGCTCAGCCCTGTAATCTCAGCTCTTCGGGAGGCCGAGGTGGGAGGATGGCTTGAGCCCAGGAGTTCAAGAGCAGCCTGGGCAACACAGGGAGAGCCCATCTCTACAAAAAATAAAAAATAAATTAGCTGGACGCAGTGCCGCATACCTAGAGTCCTAGCTACACAGGAGGCCAAGGAGGGAAGATCACTTGAGGCCAGGGATGTAAGACTAGCCTAGGCAACATAGTGAGACCCTGTCTCTACAAAAAAAAAATTAGCCAGGCTCAGTGATGCATGCCTGTACTCCCAGCTACTTGGGAGGTTAAATTAGGAGGATCACATGAACCCAGGAGTTCGAGGCTACAGTGAGCTGAGATTACACCACTGCACTCCAGCCTGGGCAGCAGAGCAAGGCCCTGTCAAAAAACCAAAAAAAAAAAAAAAAACCAAAAAAACAAACCCATCTCATAGTTTTCATGGTTCAGGAGTCTGGGCGTGGCTTAGCTGGATGCTCTGTCCAGGGTCTCACAAACTGAAAGCAAGGGACTGCAGTCTCATCTGAAACTCCGTTCCCTTCCACGCTCACGTGAGCATTAGCAGAATTCAGAGGTCCCTTCTTTCTTGCTGGCTTTCGGCTCGAAGCCACTCTCAGCCCCTAGGAACGCCTGAAGTTCTTTCCACAGGCCCCTCTCAAAGCCAGCAAGGGAACATCTCTGACTCTAGAACAAGCTTGTCCAATCCATGGTCCAGGACAGCCCAACACAAATTCGTAAACTTTCTTAAAACATGAGATTTTTGTGATTTTTTTTTTTTAACTCATCAGCTATCGTTGGTATTTTATGTGTGGCTCGAGACAGTTCTTCTTCCAAGGTGGCCCAGGGAAAGATTGGACACCCCTGCTCTAGAACTTAAAGGCTCACTGATTAGGTCGAGCCCTTTAAAAGTTCTAGAATAGACCAGGTGCAGTGGCTCATGCCTGTAATCCTGGCACTTTGGGAGGCTGAGGTGGGCAGATCACGAGGTCAGGCGTTCAAGACCAGCCTGGCCAACGTGGTGAAACCCCGTCTCTACTAAAAATACAAAAATTAGCCGGGCATGGTGGCAGGCACCTGTAATCCCAGCTAGGAGAATGGTGTGAACCCTGGGGGCAGAGATTGCAGTGGGCTGAGACAGTGCCACTGCAATCCAGCCTGGGTGACACAGTGAGACTCTGTCTCAAAAAAAAAAAGAAAAGAAAAAAGGAAAAAGCTCTAGAATAAAGTAGAATAAACTCCCTCTTAATTCAGAATAAACTGATTTGAAACCTTCATTGCATCTGCATAATCCCTTGACCTTTGCCCTGTGATGTCACCTAACTATGGAGTGAGTTCCATCATGCTCACGGGCGCTGCTCATGCTCAGAGGCTCTACGGAAGCACCCCAGGGAACCATAGTAGAGTCATGCCTACTGTCACAACTGAAGAACTGCAGGAGCCGGCTGGCATGTACGCGCAGGAGTCGGGGTGTGCTCCTGGGATAGATTTTGAAGGTGCCTCATAAAGGAGGCTGCAACTTGGATATGCAATAACTCGTTGACTTTGGGCACTTTCCTGGGACATGGGATTTAACAGCCAAACCGCAAACCCAGGAGATGGAGCAAACTTACTGCTCAGGTAGCTGTTAGAAGCTTGGAAAAGGCCGGGCGCGGTGGCTGAGGCCTGTAATTCCAGCACTTTGGGAGGTCGAGGCGGGTGGATCACTTGAGGCTAGGTGTTTGAGACCAGCCTGGCCAACATGATGAAACCCGGTCTCCTAAAAATACAAAAAAATATTTAGCCAGGTGTGGTGGCAGGTGCCTGTAATCCCAGCTACTCGGGAGGCTGAGGCAGGAGAATTGCTTGAACCTGGGAGGTGGAGGTTGCAGTGAGACAAGATTGCACCACTGCACTCCAGCCTGGGTGACAGAAGGAGACTCCATCTAAAAAAAAAAGCCTGGAAAAAATGATACCCACTTATCAGTGGAGTTCAAATGATCAAGTTGAAGACTAAAGACAGTAAGTGAAGGGGGCACGCTGGAATGAACGTGCTGTGTAAGGTAGAAGGCCCACCAGAGGATTCCCCCTCCACCGGCGCCATCAGCAAGGCTGGTGAGAGAGGCAAGCCTTGCTAAGCAGGTCGGTGGTGACTCCCCTCTGCAGGCCAGAGACTGCAGGCGAAGCAGTCACAGAGCTGGATTCATTACCGGTCACATATACCAAGTGACAGCACTTAATTGCAAGAAGCCAGGAGACCACAATTACTAGAAAGACCAGCAAGGCTGGAGGGAGGCTCCCAAGGAGCCTGAGGTTGTAGAGATGGTTAAGGAATGTGATCTCTCTACTGTTTTTCTACTTCTGCTGTAACAAACCACCACAAATGTAGGGGCTTGAAAAAGTACAAATGGGCCGGGTGCAGTGGCTCATGCCTATAATCCCAGCACTTTGTAAGGCTGAGGCGGGCAGATCATTTGAAGTTGGGAGTTCGAGACTAGCCTGGCCCACATGGTGAAACCCCGTCTCTACTAAAAATACAAAAATTAGCCAGGTGTAGTGGTTCATGTTTGTAATCCAAGCTACTTGGGAGGCTGAGGCAGGAAAATCGCTTGAACTTGGGAGATGGAGGCTGTAGTGAGCCGAGATGGCGCCACTGTACTCCAGCCTGGGCAGCAAAGTGAGACTCCATCTCAAAAAATAAATAACATAAAATAAAAAGTACAAATGTATTGTCTTACGGTTCTGTAGGTCAGAAGTGTGACACTGGTCTCACTGGGCTCAAATCTTGGGGTCGGGAGGGCTGTGTTCCTTTCTGGAGCTCTTGGGGGAGAATCCGTTTTCTCACTTTTTCTAAGTTCTAGAGGCTGCTCACATTCCTTGGCTCGTGGCCCCCCTCCTCCATTTTCAAAGCCATCAATGTTGCGACTCTGACCATTCTCCCATAGGCACCTCTTCCCTCTCTGACTACAGCCTGGAAAGGTCCTCCACTTCCTTTTATTTTTTTTGAGACAGTGTCTCATTCTGTCATCCAGGCTGGGGTGCAGTGGTGTGATCATGGCTCACCGCTGCCTCAACCTCCTGGGCTCAAGCAATCCTCCTGCTTCAGCCTTCGAATAGTTAGGACTACGGGCACATGCCACCACCCAGCTAATTTTTTGTAAAGATGGGATTTTGCCATGTTGCCCAAGCTGGTCTCCAACTCCCGACCTCAAGCGATCCACCTGCCTCGGCCTCCCAAAGTGCTGGGATTACAGGTGTGAGCCACCACGCCCGGCCAAGACACATGACTTTTGGTTGAAACAAGGGGTGAAAACAGGAGAGGCCCCACTTGCCATCTTGTGCTTCCCACGCCACAGCTCTGGGCTCCACGGGGTTGGATGTCCTGGCCACCAAAGGGGATCAGCAATAAGTACAATTCCAGCTGCTGCCAGGCCAGCAGGAGAAAAAAGGAATCAGCATGTTGGCAGAGGTCACTGATGAGCAGAAGGTGGGGCTGCTTTCCCACAGTGGGGACGGGAGCAGCATCTCCAGCCCTGCGTGATCACTGGGATGCCTTCGGGAACTCCCCTCCCCCACTGTTATCTGTGCACAGGCATCTGCAGCAACCCCAGACTGAGAAGGGGGTGCCCATCCGTAAGTGCTCAGACCCTTCAGAAACGAAGGTTTGTGTCACTCCACCAGGCAGCCCGGTGACACCTGCCAGGAATTGCTGGGGGGAGAGGAATTTAGAATGGGTACTGGAGGAGGGGAAGAGGAGCACAGCCTGCAATCACAAGGGTTTTGGTTTTTGTTTTGAGACAGGGTCTCACTCTGTCGCCCAGGCTGGAGTGCAGTGACGTGATCATGGCTCGCTGCAGCTGCGACCTCCCAGGCTCAAGCCATCCTCTGTCCTCATCCTCCAGAGTAACTGGGAACACAGGTGCATAATTTTTTTTTTTTTAATAGAGATGGGGGTCTCGATATGTTGCCCAGGCTGGTCTCGAACTCCCGACCTCCAAGCATCCTCCTGCCTTGGCCTCCCCAAATGTTGGGATTACAGGCGTGAGCCACTGCACCCGGCTTAACCCCAAGGTCAACACCGGCTGCATTTCACCTCACTGCGTCCTCCCTCCCAGTTGCCCCTGAGGAAGCAAGGCCCACAGAAATGCCAGAATTGCTGCTTCCCCATTAGGTGTGGAGAAATAGATGTGAAAATGCACCTCGCAGACCTCCAACGGCAAGGAGCATGACTGACCAGGTGTCCACGCTGCTGAGCTTTGAAATCCATCTTGCGGGCCAGGCGCGGTGCCTCACGCTTGTAATCCCAGCACTTTGGGAGGCTGAGGTGGGTGGATTGCCTGAGGTCAGGAGTTCGAGACCAGCCTGACCAATGTGGAGAAACCCCATCTCTGCTAAAAAAACAAAACAAAACAAAACAAAACAAAAATTAGCCAGGCATGGTTGCACATGCCTATAATCCCAGCTACTCGGGAGGCTGAGGCAGGAGAATCACTTGAACCTAGAGGCGGAGGTTACAGTGAGCAGAGATCTCGCCATTGCACTCCAGCCTGGGCAGCAAGAGCGAAACTCCATCTCAAAAAAAAAAGAAATCCACCTTGCATTTGTGCTGAGGCCACACCTCCCACAGGGCCCTCCCCACCAAGGAGGCAGCGCAGCAAAAGCACGAAGGCAGGTCTCACAGCCAGCATTGGCTGGGGGATTCCCTGACAGCTCTGTTTTCCATTTTTTGTTTGGTTTTGCTTTTCTTTTTTTTTTTTTCAAGACAGTCTCACTCTGTCCCCCAGACTGGAGTGCAATGGTGTGATCTTGGCTCGCTGCCTCCCAGGTTCAAGTGACTCGGCCTCAGCCTCCTGAGTAGCTGGGATTACAGGTGCCCGCCACCATGCCCGGCTAATTTTTGTATTTTTAGTAGAGACAGAGTTTCACCATGTTGGCCAGGCTGGTCTTGAACTCCTGACCTCAAGTGATCTGCCCATCTTGGCTTCCCAAAGTGCTGGGATTACAGGAATAAGCCATATATATATATATATATATATATATATATATATATATATATTTCGAGATGGAGTTTCGCTCCTGTTGCCCAGGCTGGAGTGCAGTGGTTTGATCTCAGCTCACTGCAACCTCCACCTCCTGGGTTCAAACAATCCTCCTGCCTCGGCATCCCAAGTAGCTGGGATTACAGGCATGCACCACCACGCCCGGCTAATTTTGTATTTTTAGTAGAGACAAGGTTTCTCCATGTTGTTCAGGCTGGTCTTGAACTCCCGACCTCAGGTGATCTGCCAGCCTTGACCTCCCAAAGTGCTGGAATTACAGGTGTGAGTCACTGTGCCCGGCCTCAAATTCATATATTTTTAAAAAGCATAAATGGGCCAGCACTTTGGGAGGTTGAGGTCAGTGTATCACTTCAGGCCAAGAGTTTAAGACCCGCCTGGGCAACATAGCAAGGCCCCATCTTAAAAAAAAAAAAAAAAAAAGCATAAACATATAAATACTAAAAGAGTCCGAGGAAGTGAGACGGGTGAGTCAGGGGACTCATGTTTTTGGTACAAGATTTTAATACAATTTGATTTTTGTGTATTTTATATTTAATACACAAAATGAAAACATGGCATATCAAAACCTATCATACTCACCTGGGCACGGTGGCTCACGCCTGTAATTCCAGCACTTTGAGAGGCTGAGGTGGGAGGATCACGAGGTCAAGAGATTGAGACCAGCCTGGCCAACATGGTGAAACCTCATCTCTACTAAAAATACAAAAATTAGCTGGGCATGGTGGCATGCACCTGTAGTCCCAGCTACTCAGGAGGCTGAGGCAGGAGAGTCGCTTGCACCAGGGAGGCAGAGGTTGCAGTGAGCCGAGATAGTGCCACTGTACTCCAGCCTGGGCGACAGAGCAAGACTCCGTCTCAAAAAAACAAAACAAAACAAAAAAAAACTATCATGCTCATGCTGATGAAATTTAAAATCTGCATAAATGATTTATCTTCCAGGAAAACAAATACACAGAATTGATTCTAGAGAAGGCAGAAAAAACAAACAAACACAAAAAACAGACCAGTAAGACTAGAACAAATTGAAAAGGAGTTAAACATTTGTCCCCACAAAAGGCATCTCCTAACAGAGTCAGTGGAAATGTAACTCAACTGGAATTGCCTCTCAGAGCAGGCGGAAGGGTAAATTGGTACAATTATTGAGGAGAAATGCTGTATTCCAACAACGAGCATACATACAACTATAAAAAAGAATGAACTACTGACCATAAATTGCTAACATGGCTGAATCTTACAAATGTAACATTAAGCAAAAAAGGTTAGGCTCAAAGCTGGGCACAGTGGCGTGCACCTATAACCCTGGCTACTTGGAGGCTGAGGTAGGAGGATTGCTTGAGGATGCTCCAGCAGTTGGAGACCAACCTGGGAAACATAAGGAGACCCCCATCTCAAAACAAGCAAACAAAGTTAAATTTAAAAAAAGGTAGGCCAGACATGGTGGCTCACGCCTGTAATCCCAGCACTTTGGGAGGCCGAGGCAGGCGGGTCATGAGGTTAGGAGATCAAGACCATCCTGGCTAACACAGTGAAACCCTGTCTCTACTAAAAATAACAAAAATTAGCTGGGCGTGGTGGCGTATGTCTGTAATCCCAGCTACTCGGGAGGCTGAGTCAGGAGAATTGCTTGAACCCGGGAGGCGGAGGTTGCAGTGAGCCGAGATTGCACCACTGTACTCCAGCCTGGGGGACAGAGCGAGACTCTGTCTCAAAAAAGTTTATAGTCAAGACTTCATAATGTATTCACTGTATTACATAAATTTCAAATGCAAGCAAAACTAATCTGTGGTGACTGAAATTAGAACAGTGGTTACCTTGGGGGCCACTGACAAGAGGCACAAGAGAAGCTTGCTGGGTGCTGGAAAGGTTTTATATTCTGATCCGAGTGGTGGTTCAGGTATAGTCATGTGGAAAGAGTCACGAAGGCTGTACACTTAAAATAGGTGGACATTAATGCTTCCAGCTCAGTATTTTTTTTTTTAATAATAAAAAAAAAACACAGTATCTGGCCCAGATGGCTCTATTGAGAGTTCTAAAAGAGGCAAGAGGAAAGGCCAAGGGTTTCCACAGTCTGCGTTTCTGTTGTGAGCAGGCCTGGCTTACTCAGTCTTTGCTGCTCTCTGGGAGTGCCTGGAGCTATGGCACTGACCTGGGACAAGCTGAGAAGGAAACTCTTGGAAGGTGCATGTAGTTACTGATGAATGTTAATCTGTAGGCCTGGTGCACTGGGGCAGGATGAGCAGCCTGTCAGATGTCAGAATGTTTAACATCAAGATTTAGGATGTGCGGCCAGGCGCGGTGGCTCACGCCTGTAATCCCAGCACTTTCGGAGGCCGAGGCGGGCGGATCACAAGGTCAGGAGATCGAGACCATCCTGGCTAACACGGTGAAACCCCCGTCTCTACTAAAAACAAAAACAAAAAATTAGCTGGGTGTGGTGGCGGGCGCCTGTAGTCCCAACTACTCGGGGCCGGGGGTTGGGGGCTGAGGCAGGAGAATGGCGTGAACCCAGGAGGCGGAGCTTGCAGTGAGCCAAGATCATGCCACTGCACTCCAGCCTGGGGGACAGAGACAGACTCTGTCTCAAAAAAAAAAAACCAAAAAAAGAAAACTTAGGATGTGCGTCTGGCCTCTGTTTTGGAGTGCTGTGTTTTGGTTACCATGGCTGGTCATGTGGCAGGAAAGTGCCTATGTGACCATCTTCTTAGAACAATGGGTTTTGAGACCTGGGTGAGTTTCCCTGGGCAGAGACATCTCACATCTCTGTGGTTCACACCTGGAAAGAAACACCGTGCAACCTGCTCTCGGCCTCCCTGGACTTTGTCTATGTGTATCTTTCTCTCTGGTCCCGTGGTGTATCCTTCGCTTAGTCAACCTTAGCTGTGATATAACCTCATCAGGTCATGTGAATCCTTCTAGTTAATAACTGAAGTAGGAAGGGGTCCCGATTCATCCGCCATAGCCCCCAGCTCTGCCTCACTCAGGTCTGCTGTGCTCCCCTCTACATTTGCTCACAACCGCCTTCTCTCCCTAGAATTTTCTTCTGATCTTTAGTTCCCTGAATCAATATGCTTTCCTTTAATCTCTATAGCACTCAGGGTTTGGCTAAGGCAGGAAGCCAACAACCTATATGCTAGTTCACCACCTTGGGGCAAACCAGAAGTCACCCACTATTAAAAAAAATTGTTTATTGCTGACATATTTCGTTTTTATTTCTGTTTATCTGGTTATGTTGAAGAACTTCGTTAGTTCTTTCAATAGATTATCCACTCAGGCCGGGCACGGTGGCTCACGCCTGTAATCCCAGCACTTTGGGAGGCCCAGGTGGGTAGATTACCTGAGGTCAGGAGTTTGAGACCAGCCTGGCCAACATGGTGAAACCCTGACTCTACTAAAAATACAAAAATTATCCCGGTGTGGTGGTGCACGCCTGTAATCCCAGCTACTTGGGAGGCTGAGGCTGGAGAATCGCTTGAACCCGGGAGGCGGAGGCGGAGGGTGCAGTGGAATGGTATGGTGCTGCTGCACTCCAGCCTGGGCGACAGAGCAAGACTCTGTCTCAAAAAAAAAAAAAAAAAGCCTTTTTTTACACTCCTTGATACCAAGGCTCTCTGGTGCTCACACTTAGCCGTGAACTGCTTGTTCACAGTTCTCAGTTTCTCACTTGCTGCAGATAGAGCATCAGGACGATTGAGCAGTGAGCAGCCACCTCGGCACTTTCCCTGGCATTGTCCCACCTCCGCCCTGGATAGCCTTCAAATTCTGCATCATCACAGCTGCCACAGCATTCCCTCCTCCAGGACATTCCCAGGTCACCACTGATCAGATCTTTAGCAATGGAGCCACCACGCTGGGCTGGGATCTATTTATGCCACCTACTGACCAGGACACCAGAACACCTTGATGTGGGTCATTTTTCATTCATTTAGCTGGGCACGTGGTGGGTCTTTCCATCTAGAGAGCCATGTTTTTTTCCTCCATGTTCTTTAATTCTTGGAAATATTACATTATTTCTTTGATAATTTTATTCACTTTTTTTTTTTTTTGAGACAGGGTCTTGCTCTGTTGTCCGCACTGGAGTGCAGTGGTACAATTATGGCTCACTGCAGCCTCAGGCTCCTGGGCCCAAGCAATCCTCCCACCTCAGCCTCCCGAGTAGCTGGGATTACAGGCATTTGCCACCAGACCTGGCTAATTTTTTTTTATTTTTAGTAGAAACGGAGTGTTGCTATGTTGCCAGGCTGGTCGCAAACTCCTGGGCTCAAGTGATCCTCCCATCTTGGCCTCCCAAAGTGCTGGGATTATGGGTGTGAGCCACTGTACCCAGCTTGATTCACTCTTTTTTTTTGGTTTGCTTTCTAAATTCCTAGAAGTCTGATGTTGTACTTTCTTGGTCGAACCTCTAATTTTCTTTTCTCTCCTATTTTCCTACTTTGACACTCCTATGTTTGAGCAGATCATCAATTTTATTTTTCTATTCTTATTTGTTTGTTCAAAAATGTATATTGAGCACTTATTCTAGGTGCTGGAGATACAGCAGAGAAAAAGACAAAGCCCTTGTTTTTTGTTTTTTTTCTTTTTTGAGATGAGGCCTTGCTCTGTCACCCAGGCTGGAGTGCAGTGGCATGATCATAGCTCACTGCAACCTCAAAGTGCTGGACTCAAGTGATCCTCTGCCTCAGCCTCTCACATAGCTGGGACTACAGGTGCACACCACCACACTAAGCTAATTTTTTTAAATTTAAATTTTATTTTTTTTTAAGATGGAGTTTTGCTCTTGTCCCCCAGGCTGGAGTGTAATGGCACAACGTCGGCTCACTGCAACCTCTGCCTCCTGGGTTCAAGCGATTCTCCTGCCTTAGCCTCCCTAGTAGCTGGGATTACAGGCACCCGCTACCATGCCCAGCTAATTTTTTGTATTTTTAGTAGAGATGGGGTTTCACTATGTTGGCCAGGCTGGTCTCGAACCCCTGACCTCAGACAATCCACCCGCCTCAGCCTCCCAAAGTGCTGGGATTACAGGCGTGAGTCACTGCGCCTGGCCTTTTAAAAATTTTTAGTAGAGATGGAGGTCTCACTATGTTGCCCAGGATGATCTCAAACTCCTGAGCTCAAGTGATCCTCCTGTAACCCCAAAGTGCTGGGGTTATAGGGATAAGCCACTATGCCTGAACCCTTGTTGATTTTGGGTTCCAGTTTTTTTTTTTTTTTCTTTAAGCAACAGGGTCTCACTCTATCATTCAGGCTGGATTGTAGTGACGTGATCACTGCTCACTGTAGCCTCCAATTCCAGGGCTCAAGAGATCCTCCTGCTTCAGCCTCTCTGTAGCTGAGACTACAGGTGGCGCCACCATGACCCACTTATTTATTTTGTAGAGACGGGGTCTTGCTATGTTGCCCAAGCTGGTCTCAAACTCCTAGCCTCAAGAGATCCTCCCTCCTTGGCCTCCCAGATACTGAGATGATAGGCATGGGCCACTGCGCCTGGCAGTTTCTTGTTTTCTTAATTCTTCCCAGTCACACTGTGCGGTAGTGAGAGAAGGTGGTCAGTTGTTTTCACTTTTCTGAATATGAGGCCTTGTGAGAATCGAATACATGGTCCGTTTCCATCAAGAGTCCATGAGAACTGAAAAGGTTATGTTTTGTATGATGGTAGAGATTAATAAAATTGAACTAATGTTGATAATTTTATTCTGATTCATTCATTCATATTGCAGCAGCTACTATATCTAAGATACTGTGCAAACCATTGGGAGAAACAGTGGGTGAGCAGAAACAATTCCTTTTTTCACAGTCCTTGCAGGCAAGCTAGTGGTACCAGGTGGTGCTAGTGGCAGACACTAATCACATCGCAGCCTCAATGGGATGCGTGCAATGCAGGAGAGGAGCAGAGTTCTAGGAGAGACTAAAATAGAGGAACCTGAGCTGGAATGCTGAGTCACAAAAGGCTTCCCTGACCAGGTGACAGCTGAGCTGAGATCTGAGGGATGAGTTGGCGTGAATGAGACAAAGAGCCTAGAGATGGACAGCCCAGGCCTGGGAAATGGCTTGTGCAGATGCCCTGTGGTGGGAGAGAGCATGGTCTTCAAGGAATGGAAGAATGGCTGGAGGACGGAGCGGGAACACGGCGTGAGATGAGCTGGAGAGGTGGACAGCCATCTCGGGTATAGTCCTATGGGTCACATAGATTTCTGCCTTGTCCTGGAAGTGACAAGGAAGCCTTTGGCGCATTTGACTCAGAGAGATGGTGTACAAATGTTTTTGTTTGTTTTTACAGAGTCTTTCTCTGTCACCCAAGCTAGAATGCAGTGGCACAATAATAGCTCTCTGCAACCTCAAACTTCTGGCCTCCAGTGATCCTCCCATCTCAGCCTCCCAAAGCACTGGGATTACAGGCATGAGCCACCACACCTGGTCTGAAAATATTTGTTTTGAGGCCAGGTGCGGTGGCTCATGCCTGTAATCCCAGCACTTTAGGAGGCCAAGGCCGGTGGGTCATCTGAGGTCAGGAGTTTGAGACCAGCCTGGCCAACGTGGTGAAACCTGGCCTCTACTAAAATACAAAAAATTAGCCAGGTGTGGTGGTGCATGCCTGTAGTCCCAGCTACTTGGGAGGTTGAGGCAGGAGAATCACTTGAACCTGGAGGCAGAGGTTGCAGTGAGCTGAGATTGCACCACTGTGCTCCAGCCTGGGCGACAAGAGTGAAACTCTGTCTCAAAAAAAAAAAAAAAAAATTGTTTTGAAAAGATCCCCTCTGGCTGTGGTGTGCAGAGCAGTGAGGAGGTGTGGAAAGAGGAGGTTGGTCAGAGTGGAGAGTTAGGAGGCTCCTGTAATGATCCAAGAGGGAGATGATGGTATCTTGGATCTGGGTGGAGACAGGAGATGGAAAGAAATGGATGGATCCCTGGAATGGCAGGCAGGTTAAACAGACAAGAGTCAGTGATGCATTTCCTGGTCATGGGGATGGAGGGAGAAGGGCTCTGTCCTGTCCAGCTGGATGAATGGTGGTATCACTCCGGAAGAAAAGGGAGAACTTCATTAGTGGTGCTGGGGAGAACAGATGATCGATCTGTCTTAGGCACTATGAGCTTTTTCTCTCTATACACATTCTTTTTCTACTTGCATTGTCAGAGACTGAAAGAAATTGTGTTATTCTTCAATTACATTTTTATTTCTATCGATTTCTCGTGTTGCAGTTTTGCTTATGTAGTTTGATGGTAAGAGTTTACAGCAATGTTACATTTTGAAGATTTTAATTTTTAATTCTTGAAGAAAAATATTGTTATGCGTTCAAAATTATAGGCAGCCTCTATGACTCCCAATTCCCTCTCCAAAGGTAACCCTGGTTTCTAGCTTAGGACGGATAAGGAAATATACAGTATAGGTTATGGTCCTCATCTTTATTCATTTCATTCCTGAATAATCATCTGTACACATACACATTTTGTTCAGTTAATGACAATTTTGGTTGTTTCTTCTTTTTGGTTATTAATACTGCTATGCACATGTATGTGTAAGTTTTTGGTAGATACAGATTTTTAATTCTTGTAAACTGTAACTATGAATGAAACTGCTAGATCATATGGTAACTATGGTACCTTTGGTGGAACTGTGAAGCCGTTTTCCAAAGCAGCTGCACCATTTTATAATCCCACCAGCAATGGTGTTTTTTTTTAAATTTTTTAAAAAATTTTAATTTATTTTTTGAGATGAAGTCTCATTCTGTCACCCTGGAGTGTGGTGGCGCGATCTCGGCTCACTGCAACTTCCACCTCCCGGGTTCAAGTGAGTCTCGTGCCTCAACCTCCCTAGTAGCTGGGATTACAGGTGCCCACCACCACTCCTGGCTAATGTTTGTATTTTTTAGTAGAGACTGGCTTTCGCTGTGTTGGCCAGGCTGCTCTGGAACCCCTGGCCTCAAGTGATCTGCCCACCTGGCCTCCCAAAGTGCTGGGATTACAGGTGTGAGCCACCCTGCCTGACCCCAACATCGTTATGAGGGCTCCATTTTCTGTACATCTTTGCTAACTCTTGTTATTGTCTTTAAAAAGTTATTGTCATCCTAGTGGGTGTGAAGTGATATCTCACTGTGGTTTTGATTTGCATTTCTCTAATGGTGCTGAACATCCCTTTCATGTGCTTATTGGTCATTTGTGTGTGTGTGTGTGTGTGTATATATATATATATATATATATTTTTTTTTTTTTTTGAGATGGAGTCTGGCTCTGTTGCCAGGCTGGAGTGCAGTGGCACGATCTTGGCTCACTGCAACCTCTGCCTCCCTGGTTCAAGTGATTCTCCTGCCTCAGCCTTCCGAGTAGCTGGGATTACAGGCATGCACCACCACGCCTAATTTTTGTATTTTCAGTAGTGACGGGGTTTCACCAGGTTGGCCAGGATGGTCTCGATCTCCTGACCTCGTGATCTGCCCACCTCAGCTTCCCAAAGTGCTGGGATTACAGGTGTGAGCCACCGCGCCCAGCCCATTTGTATATATTTTTTGGAGAAATTTCTATTTTTATCTTTTGCCCATTTAAATAACCGGATTGTCTTTTTTTATTGTTGAGTTGTAAGAATTCTTTATATATTCTGAATACTAAATCCTTATCAGATATATGATTTACAAATACTTCCTCCCAATTTTTGAGTTGTCTTTTTTTTTTTTTTTTTTTGAGACAGTCTTGCTCTGTCACCTAGCCTGGATTGCAGTGGTGACTACAGTTAGTTCACTGCACTCTCAAACCCCTGGGCTCAAGCCGTCCTCCCACCTCAGCCTCTCAAGTAGCTAGAACTACAGGTGCATGCCACCATACTTGGCTAATTTTTTTGTAGTTTTTGTAGAGATTGGTTCTATGTTGCCCAGGCTGGTCTTAAACTCCTGAGCTCAAGCAGTCCTCCTGCCTTGGCCTCCCAAAGTGTTGGGATTACAGCCATGAGCCACTGCACCTGGCCCTCACTTTCATTCTTGAAAGATATTGTCACTGGATATAGAATTCTGGGTTGACACATTTTACTTTTTTTAAAGGTGTCATTCCATTGTCCTCTAGTCTTCACTATTTCTGATGAGAATTTTGCTGAAATTCATGTAAATCTATTGTCATTCCCCTATGCAGTGTGTCATTTTTTTTCTTGTTGCTTTCAAGACTTTCTATGTTTAGTTTTCAGACTATGAAGTCCCTGGGTGTGATGTTCCTTTATTTATTTTGCTTGAGATTTGCCATGTTTCTTGACTCTTTCCCCAAATTTGGCCATTTTTTTAAAAACCTTTCTGCCTCATTCTCTCTTCCCTCATTCTGTGACTCCAACTATATATATGTTAAGACTGCTTGACACTGTTCACAGATAACTGAGGCTCTGATCATTTTTTCTGTATCTTTTCTGTTTTTTAGATTGGATATTTCAGGGTTTGGGAAACTGGCCACAGGTGGAATGTTTATTCTCATTTACAGTGGCTGCTTGCTTCCACACTATGATGGCAGAAATGAGTAGTTATAAAGGGGATTTTTGACCCACAAAGCTAAAAATATTACCTGACCCCTCACAGGTTTACTAATCCCGGCTCTATTGCAAGTTTAATGATTCTTTAATCTGCCAATGTGCTGTTAATCCTATCTAGTGAATTGACTTCATGTGTTGTATTTTTAAGTTCTAGAATTTTTATTTGGTTCTTTTTGTCATGATTTATCTGCTGACAATTCCTATTTGCTCATTATGAGCATATTTTCCTTTGCATCCTGGAGCATGGTTATAATTACTTTAAACATCTTGAATGTTAATTCCAACATGTCAGTCATATCAGAGTCAGTTTCTGTCAATTGCTTCTTGAGCATAGATCACATTTTCTTGTTCATATGTATAGCAGTTTTGAATTATATAATTGCAGAAAATCTGGTGAAGTGTTTTGTTTTGTTTGTTTTGTTTTTTTTACAGCAGGCATTTAACGGCTGAACTCAAGATTTAAAACTTTGATTCCAGCCGGGGACAGTGGCTCATGCCTGTAATCCTAGCATTTTGGGAGGCCAAGGCGAAAGGATGGCTTGAGGCCAGGAGTTTGAGACCAGTCTGGGCAACACAGCAAGACCCCATCTCTACAAATAAAAACCTCCCAAGTAGTTGGTGGTATGTGCCTGTAGTCCCAGCTATTAATACTTGGGAGGCTGAGCTGAGAGGATTGCTTGAGCTTAGGAGATCAAGGCTGCAGTGAGCTATGATTGTACCACTGCACTGCAGTGTGGGTGACAGACACAGACCTTGTCTCAAATTTAAGAAAAGGAAGGTGGCCGGGCTCAGTGGCTCACGCCTGTAATCCCAGCACTTTGGGAGGCCGAGGTGGGTGGATCACGAGGTCAGGAGATCGAGACCATCCTGTCTAACACGGTGAAACCCCGTCTCTACTAAAAAAAATACAAAAAATTAGCCAGGCATGGTGGCGGGCGCCTGTAGTCCCAGCTACTCTGGAGGCTGAGGCAGGAGAATGGCGTGAACCCGGGAGGCGGAGCTTGCAGTGAGCCGAGATTGTGCCACTGCACTCCAGCCCGGGCGACAGAGCGAGACTCAGTCTCAAAAAAAAAAAAAAAGAAAAAAAAAAGAAAAGGCAAAACACAAGCAAAAAAAACCCTTTGATCCTCCTCTGGTGGGCAGCAGCTGAAATTTGTCTATTTCTTTTGGCCTTAGCTGGGCTGTTTAGAGTCTGCCCTCTGTGTATTTCAGAAATCAGATTTAGGCAGGGCTTATACATGGTATTTTCTGTATTTCATGTATATTTTAAAGTTGTTTTTAGCCAGAGGATTGGTTTGAATAACAGCCCAGTATTACTGGGGATCAGAACAGCAGCTGACAGTTGTTTTTATGTTTTTATGGCTTGTTTTAATATCAGCAGTGGGATGGGTGTGGTGGCTCATGCCTGTAATCCCAGCACTTTGGGAGGCGGGATTGCTTGAGCTCAAGAGTAGGAGGTTGCAGTAAGCTATGGCTGCACCAGTGCACTCCAGCCTAGGCAACACAGTAAGACCCTGTCTTAAAAAAAAAAAATCAGCAATAGGGTAGTCATAACTTTAACAATGAAATCCAGTTGCTTTGAATGCCTCAAAGATTCTAGTTTGAGCCTGGCTTGCTAGGAGGCATGCATCCTGGTCCCCTCCTCCTAGGGACTCCTAGTTTGTGTGAGGTGATACCCTCTCGTGAGTAATGGTCAACACTGCTGCAGCATTATTGGAGAGGAAGGTGTCGGCATGCCCCTTCTGGACAGCAGCTGGGTCAGCCCAGGGCTAGGCAGCCAAAACCCCAGTTCTTTCCTGCCACCTACTAGGGTTGGTGGATCTCCATCTCCAATACGATGCTGTTTGCACGGTCCTTCCCTGTTTACAGAAACTCCCCACAGTTCTGTAGGTATGCTAAACAAGTCGTGTCTACAAAACCTGGCTGTGATTATTTTCTCATAATCTGGGCAATGAGCTCAGTCTCTGGAAGCAGGAAGATCTGGGGCAAATTAGCTGCCCTTGAAACTTTGGGTACATAAAATGGATGATAAAATCTGCCGTTACATAATGAGACTGAAGATCTGAGATGACAGGCCACCATTCTGGCCCACAGCATGGAACACACTCTGCAGTTAGGGAGACCCAGGCAGACGCTGTTGCAAGAATCTTTATTTGCGACAGGCAGTGGATGGATTTAAATGTATTTGGAACTAAGAGTAGGCCCTCGAGCCATCAGTGTTTATGCCTTACCTGTATTTTCTGGGGTGGAGATCATTTCTAATCCTGGGATGAGGATGGAATATAATGATTACGGACAGTGTTTAGAGCTTATTCTGCCACTTAGCAATTTGTGATCTTGGGGTCTTGGCGAGTTCCTTTGTGACAGTGGTGACAGTAATGGCACCTGCCTTTATTAAAGGGCTCTTGGGAGGCATGACTGACACCCGGTGTGTGGCCATCATTGGCTGAGGCTCTCCAGCAGGTCTCCCCAGATCTGCTTTGACACCCCAGGCCTCTGAGCTTTCTTTAGGTCCTGAGCATGTCCCTTCCCCTTGCTTCACGTTCTCCTCAAATGAAGCCTGGCAACTGTGTCCCTGGCCAAATGATCAAGAGGGATGTGGGACAGGACAGGGCTGAGGACGAAGCCCGGGCCCATCCCTTCAAGGTAGCATCAGCTCCTTCATCAGCGACTTTTGGGGAGGGTCATGGGTCATCCCACCAGTTATTGATCTGCTTCATCAGACGGTGCCTCAGCCGTGATTGCTTCACTGTGTCCTGGAGGACTGAGAATTTTCCAAATGCGTGGCTGGAATCTCCTCTTACACTCTCTCTAGTCTGGCTACTGTCCCTCTCCTATTCAGTGGACTGACCTGAGCCAAGTGGCTTAGAATGACACTGTTTTAACACAGGATAGGAGTTTGGCCCATGAGTCTTTTTTTTTGAGAAGGAGTCTCGCTCTGTCACCCAGGCTGGAGTGCAGTGGTGCGATCTCGGCTCACTGCAACCTTCACCTCCCAGGTTCAAGCGATTCTCCTGCCTCAGCCTCCCGAGTAGCTGGGACTACAGCCATATGCCAGCACACCTGGCTAATTTTGTATTTTTAGTAGAGACGGGGTTTCTCCATGTTGGTCAGGCTGGTCTCGAACTCCCGACCTCAGGTGATCCACCCACCTCGGCCTCCCAAAGTGTTGGGATTACAGGCGTGAGCCACCGAGCCCGGCCCTGGCCCATGAGTCTTTTGTTCCAAGGGTGTTCAAGAAAAACCTAAAGATGTATCAACTAATACAGGCCCACAAAAGACTGACAGAATGGGAGCTTCACGGTGTAGTAAACTTTTCCCTCAAAACAAGCAGTAAGACTTTAAAGTACACTGAAGTTAAAGAGGGCACATGTAGTGTTTATTATGGAAAAAAAAAGTACAGAAAAATAAAAACATCAACACTGGTTTGTGTGCAGAATCTGGGTAGAGGTTGATCTTCTTGGCCTTAAGAAGCCAAAATGAGGAACTGCATGGGCAGGGTCACCCACCATCCCCCTCTGCATATGGAGCTTTGTGCTAAGGCTTTCAGTGTGTAGAAGAAAATTTCAAGACCCTGGGTGGGGGAAGTCACCCCTCAGCAGAGGGGAGAGAACCAGTATTCCTAATGATGAACCGGGAGCTGTGGTGGTTTGAATAATAACATTGTACAGATCTAATGATTTTAACTGTATTCCAACTCTCTGAGCATTGTGTGTGAAATATATGAGAACACAGTAAACCAGAAGAGCGCCTCATATTTACTCAATACTTTCTATGAGGCACCTTCATCCCCATTTCAGATGAAGCAGCTCAGACTCAGGGGGCTCCGTCCCTAACCAGAGCCCCATGGTGGCTGTGTGGGGGATGCGCATGACAAACGCCTTCACACTCAGAGCACCACGGAGCAGTCTTCCTCCTGCCTCTCACTGGCCAGGTCATCTCGCACACTCTGCAAGGCTTTACATCACTGAAGACTTTTTTTTTTTTTTGGCTTTAGCTGCTCTATTGGCTAGAACAACTCTTCTTCCCCAATTTCTTCTGTTATCTATTTTGGCAATTCATTGTTCAGGTTAAGAAGTGTGGAGTCACTGTGGAGTCCCCAACCCCTGCATCCAATCTGGTAGCAAGTTCTGTTCTTCGCATCACCCTAGTCCAGGCCATGGTCTCTCTCACAGCGACTGCCCCGGGCAGAACGCCTACACTCAACAGGGGAGGGCTGCGGGAAGTGCCAGGAGGCACAAGGGAAGGAGGAAAGGTGGGGCCGGGGCTCCTGGCCGGATGGTGGTCTTGGGGAGGGTGGCACTGCATTCTATCCGCCGTCAAGCCGGCAAGGCCACGACTCATCCGTGCGATGCTTCGTCATCTTAGTTCCTCCCTGCACTAGCAAGCGCTCAGCCTCTTTCTCTGAAATTGGTTTCCGCCTTCCCCGGGGAGCTGTCACAGGATGTGTTACTGTCTGCCTGGGGATAAAAGCCCCATCAAGGCACGACAGCAACCGCAGGTGTGAGGAAATTCAATCTCCAATGGCAAAGGCTCAAACACAAAAGCTAGAAGCTCACGTGGTGGCTACACTCCAGCAGCTCCAGGTGGGCAGAGTGAAAGGTGGCAGTAGCAGGCTGACAGGTGGTCCGCCTGGAGAGAGGCTCTCTGGTGAGACAGAGCAACTGGTGTCGGGATCCCGGGGCTGGATCGCTTGTCTTCAGACATTTGGTTGAATGCAGTGACCATCGTGCTGTCCCTCTCTGTCTCTGTCCTGTGGACACCCACTTCCTGTCTCCCATTCCTCACAAGCGCAGGCCTGCTGCCCACTGCCTGGCGGCTTCCCCACTCCCAGTCTCTCAAGTCTTGCTTCCTCTGCCTAACTGGTTCCCATTCCTGTCATCTTTGGATCTGGTGAGAATCCCAGGACTCCACGGGGGCTGGAGACAGCTCGTGGGCTTAGCTATTTTCAAACCTTCAGAGCCTCTGTTCGCCTGCAGACAGGTGGCATGTTTTACAGGTTCTACTCAACAGGAAGAAGATGTCTTGGAACTTAAGAGAAAAACTGGTTAGGCAGACTCCAAATGAAAGGAACCAGAAGCGAAGCGGAGTCTGCCGCATGAATTCTTAAGAACTCAGGTTATCTAGGAAATCTACCGCACGCTAAAGTGCTCCTCCGTAAGTGCTGCAGAGTTAGAATCTTCACAGCCTCCCTGCAGGATGTTTGTATCAAGCACCTGCTAACCACTGGCCCCGTGCGGTAAGACTTCCGAAACCTGTAGTGACGAAAGATCATTGCGCTTGGGGCTGTAGGCTTTCGCTTGTCTTCAGACATTTGGTTGAATGCAGGCCTGTGCCCACCAGGAGCACTGGGCTTCTCCTACGCCAACTTGCTTCTCAGCCTTCTCTTCCTTGGCACATCCCGTCCAGTGATACAGGATCCCCAGCCCAAGCCTCTGCTATTTACAGCAAGGCCCAGAGTTACGGAGAGAAGGCTGTGGATTCTACTCTTGAACGCACTGTGGCATCCCTGCGTGACCTTGTGTGGGAATGGCTGCCACACCCCCTCCCCACAAGCCAAGCATGCTAAAGCAAGCCCTGCACAGACCGCAGGAGTGGGGGTTCAGGATGTCTGGTTTTGTTCACTGGGGGGCCCAGTGCCTCAAGCTTCACTGAAACATGACTGATTGCCTCTAACGGACAGGAAAGGGCTCTGGATTTCAAGGGAAAGGCTGAGGAGGAAACAGATGATGGCTGGAGCGGGAAGAATTTTGTGATGGGAGAGGCTCTGCACATGAGACAGTTGGAATCTGAACCTGCAGAAATTTGAGTTTAGAGTTTTGCAGATAGAAAGCAACCTATACATTGCAGGGAATAGGAATAATTTCTGGATTAAAAAGTCTTACCTGGTTTATCCCTTCCAGAAAGAGGAAGATGCTTGAGTTGGATGACTCGATCTGCAGTGCTTCAGCTGACACGTGTTAGCAGCCATTGTTCTAGAAATGATTTCACTGTTGGAAACTGCTGAAGAAATGTGATTCGGTGAAGTGGGGGAGGCTGTCCTGGCCACTGTGCACTGAAGACCAGAGAGAGACCGAGATGGCTTCCTTCTGAGCCTGTACCGCTGACACAGCTCTGTAGAGAAGGGGGTTGTATAAATGATGTCCCTAAGGCATGTACTCCCATGTATAGACACGAGTGCTGCATTCCCAGGCTCTGACGTAAACGCTAGGCTTTACAAAACAGAAACGTACACACAACATGGGATCTGGTGAGCAGTAACGTGAGAGCTGCTAAGCAGACACAGCAGGTTCTATTTTTAACACTTGATTGGCAAAATGGAACTCCCTTCCCCTCCACCCTCACAGAGAACGAGTACTTTTGTTTTTCTTGTGGGTGACCTAACTTACCTGTTTACCCAAGGCCTGTGAGCCTGCTACAAAAGTAATTCAGACAGTAGCTTAGTCCCAAGCCACCGAACCGTTCCTATGCGGGGAGCTGTCACTGTCACATTCAGAAAGCGTATGCACTGTAATAACAGCAATGGAACACACTAGGCTTTGGACAGACTTTACTGTCATATCTTCATTAGCTCAAACTAGAAAAAAGGGTTATTAAAAAGCGGGAGTTCTAGTAACACACAGTCTGTCTCTTTGTGAGGAAAAAGGACTTCAGATCAGTGAGGAAGGAATCTGCTGAAATTTCATGAACATGCCATGCCTAATGCAGCAGACTTCCTAGAAAACCCCTAAACCATGGTATTTGAGAAAACAGAATAAGAGGCAGACCTAAGTGTATCAGGCAGCGGGGAGCAAACGAGCACTGGAAGGGAAGTCTAATGTGTGCTTTAACTGCAGCCCACCCACTCAACCCTCCGAGACGAGTAGAGTATTTGCTGTTTCTCTGCCAAAGTTTTAAGGGAGTGTTTTAAGGGCTTTGAAGATTAGCAACTGGAATCCAGGGTGCATTCACAACCCTGTGTGGGTATTTCCCCCCAAAACCTGCACAGAAGTGAGAATGACAAAATAACGACGTTCCTTCTGTCTGGAATTTAATTTTCTTATGAAAACAAAGACAGAAAAATTAAAATGACCCACTGCCAGGATAACATTTCTTTTTTTTTTTTTTTTGAGATGGAGTCTCACCCTGTCGCCCAGACTTGAGTGCAGTGGCGCAATGTCTGCTCACTGCAACCTCCGCCTTCCAGGTTCAAGCGATTCTTCTGCCTCAGCCTCCCAAATAGCTGGGATTACAGGCGCCTGCCACCATGCCCAGCTAATTTTTGTCTTTTTAGTACAGACGGGGTTTCACCATGTTGGCCAGGCTGGTCTCGAGCTCCCAACCTTGTGATCCACCTGCCTCGGCCTCCCAAAGTGCTGGGATTACAGGCATGAAGGATAACGTTATTTCTACCCATCACTGGCACTTGCCCTTAATCCGAGTCATTTTGGAGCCCCCCTCCCTGTCTCTGGGCCTGCTTAATTAGCTATATGCATCCTCGAGGGCTGAGAAGGAAGGAAGGGAGAGTCCGCAAGTGGATTTTTAGTCTTCACCCAATGCAGAGGCAGTTTTGAGTTCTGTGGACAGCAGAAGCTTCAGTTCTTTGATGTATCTATGACTGGGCCAGAGCTGCAGGTGACCAGGTCTGGGGACAGACAGAGTCTTCCCATCAGTCTTCCAGAACAGGGAGGAGATGGCTGGGAGCTCTGTTTGGTACCAACAACCAAAGTGAAGATTATATGACAAAGGCTACAAAGGAGTCATTTATTAAAAACAAAACCCTAGAAACCCCTCAGCAGGAATTGATGACAACAACAGAGGAATCCAACACCCTGACTGCTTCAGACTCTGTTGGCAACAGGATGGGTGCCCCCTGTGAGCTCGATCCACAGTGACTTCAAGCCGCAGTGACACAGCACACTAGTTCATTACACAGGTCAAGACAGAGGCAGCCACTGGGGCGGGGACCCTTGGGGAGAGGCTGGAACTCAGGGCCCTTCTCCAGCCTTTGTTGTCAGGCATCCTCATGCCAACCGCAGGCTTCTCTTTGCCTCTGAACAATGGGCACCTTCTTACCAGGCAGGGGCTGCTTAGGTAAAGGTCAGCAGACCTAACACTAGTTACTCCCAGAAATCTGGGCTTGCAGCAGAGACCACAGCACAGGGCCAGGCTCTCAGGACAGAGCAGCTGGTTCTTTCCCCAGTTACTGGAATTTAGGGCCCATCTCAGAGGGGCATTTGACATGTGTCCCCAACACCCGGTTGTCACCACAGGTAAACCAAGACTATAATCACAACAGCAAGGACAGGATTGTGTTGCTTTTTTCCTTTTTTTTTTTCTTAAAGGAGTGAGGGCATGGAAAATATACAGCACACCAATGAAACAAAACGTCAAAAAAAATACAAAAAAATAGAAAATAGAAAAATGTATTTACAAGTAGTACATTACTATGATGAGAAAGCACAAAGACACCTGCTGCTATAATACATGCATTGGCTCGAGAAGAAACTACGGAACACCCTGCGAGGGAGAAGCCTAGAAAAGAAAGAAAGGGCCAAAAGGTTTGAACTCTTCATCCCTAATTTGCTACACTGATCAAAACCAAGTAAGGGCTCCTGAAGTCCATGAGTCTATCATCAATCAGCACAAATGCTATATACTGGTTTGTAACTGCGGGGTCAGTCGTGAAGGGGAAGGACAGCAGCTTATCCATATACAAGGAAGCCACAGTAAACTGCTCGACATGCTCAAAACGACAGCAAGCCCCTGTCAGCTACACAGCGTGATCTTAGCAGGATTTCATTTTTGTTTATTCATATATATCTATGTGTGTGTTTATATATATATATGTACGTATGTATAAAAACCGTGCCCTTGTTCACTGCCAACACAACATCTGGGTGGACATGAACTCATTACAACAAATTCTTATGTGGAT
The DNA here is from genome assembly GCF_029289425.2 of Pan paniscus. Classification (NCBI taxonomy): domain Eukaryota; kingdom Metazoa; phylum Chordata; class Mammalia; order Primates; family Hominidae; genus Pan; species Pan paniscus. Next base: position 128,839,144 of record NC_073259.2, read on the forward strand.
GTTGTAAGAAGTCACTCAATGTCTGTGGATTTAATAAGTCACTTCACACCACAGAAAATATTTAATAAATCCAAAAAAAGGAAAGAAGAATATAACGACAGAAGAGCTTCTGTCTCAGTTCTCTGAAACTGAGTCCCCCATAGGAAACTGGTCCCAAAGTTCTCGAGGGGTCATTGAAGAAACTTCGGTTTGCTAATTTTTTTCATCCTTTTAGTGTTCAAAAGTTCTAGAAAGACTCCTCGCTGTTTTCAGTTTTTAAACAGTCAAATCTCCATCTCCCCCACAAGGTAACAGTCTGGTGCAGATCCATAAAAACGTGGGAGGAAGGCGCGCTGGGGAGAGGCCTGTCCCTCTTGGAAGGGGCCCCACCTCTACATCCGCAGGAAGAGAAGGAACCAAACAGGGCTCCAGCACCTCTCTCCTGCAAACGAGCTCCCTTTAAATGCCAAATCCAGTCACACGGCAGTTCCTTAAACACAGGTACATTTCTGAGTACCAGGCCAGCTCTAAGAGGAAACAAACCATGAGTTGAGAGAAAAGGACTATGACGGCCATCTGGTCACTTTCCACGTGATCCATCATACTTCCAGGAATCGGGAGCTGCTGGACTTGGAGTGGAAAGGCTCAGACCACATCCGCCGGAGGTCGCCCTGGGAAACAAGGGACTTTCTAAGTTACAGATTTAAACATGAGGCACACACAGCTGTCTGATTCTTTAAAAAAAAAAAAAAAAATTTTTTTTCCAGATATGAAGTCTTCCTATATATTGGCCAGGCTGGTCTCAAACTCCTGGGCTCGGGCAATTCTCCTGCCTCGACCTTCCAAAGTGCTAGGATTACAGGCATGAGCTGCTGCGCTTGGCCCCTTTCTGATACTTTTTTTTTTTGAGATGGGTTCTCACTCTGTCACCTAGGCTGGAGTGAGTGCAGTGGCGAGATCTCAGCTCACTGCAACCTCCGACTCCTGGGTTCAAGCGATTCTCTTGCCTCAGCTTCCTGAGTAGCTGGGATTACAGGCACTCACCACCCCATGCCCAGTTCATTTTTGTGTTTTTAGTAGAGACAGGGTTTCACCATATTGGCCAGGCTGGTCCTGAACTCTTGACCCGCCTGCCTCAGCCCTCCCAAGGTGCTGGGGTTACAGGCGTGAGCCACCATGCGCCCTGCCCCCTTTCTGATGCTTGATCTGAGATCAGATTGCTTCTGTGGGAAATCAAAGAGCATTTAAATCTTACCCATTCAAAAATAACCCACTATTTTTAGGAGGACTCCCTAGAAGGGGTGCTTTTAGGCTCCCTGAGCAAGAAAGGGCTTTTATCAACTCTCTAGAGGTAGTGAGTCAAGTGAGCTGGGCAAGTAAGTTGACCTCTGTATCTGCTTCCTCATCTGTAAAACGGGGCTGAGAATAGATATCTGGGAAATAATGTGCTCTTGAACTCTGGTTTTATCATATGCTGCCTCAACACTATTCAATCTTAATTATTCCCAAACTTCAACGTAGTGTTAAGCTGTTAGGTGGCAGGAGGGCACTGCTTTGAACAGAAGCAGGAAGTACCCTCAGCTGGGCTCTGGGGCTTTCAATTAGTTATTCCTCGACCAGGTGGTGTAGTGGTCTAGCTCATCAGCATTTTCTGTCAGTGGCTGCACGAATCTGGAAGTGTTTGCTAACGCCAGGGTAGCGCGCGCGCGCGCGCACACACACACACACACACACACACACACACACACACACAGTCGAGATCACAAGCTCACTCAGGGGCTTAAGCAGAATCACCTCCAGCGAGGAGAGTGCAAACCGAGGCACAGGCCAATCCAAGTTATTGCTTTCACAGGTTTATAACTGCTGCTCTCACCTTTAAATAGGCCATCGTGAGGAGTGGCAATAAAGTAAATGGCACCAAATAGAGAAGGGCGGGCTGGGCGGCCCGGTGAATGCGAGACGCCACAGTAGCAGTGAGCAGGCCTGTGAGGAGAGAGAGGCATCTGTGAGACACGAGAGGGAACCCGTGTCACCTGGCTGCTGCTGGGCAAAGTCCTGCAACTGTACAGATCTAATGTGCCGTCGTCCATTCTATGGTTGGGGTGTGAAATGCCCAGCTCGGGCGGTTGAAGAAATGTGGATCAGCACAGCTTTAAAAAACACCTACAACTCCAAGGACACATGACTGACCCAAGTCTCACTCCTTGCTCAGGTTCCTGGGTTCAAACCCTCCCTCCAGCTCCGAGTGTGCCTCTGTCTCCTGTGATGCTGGACTTGGGAGGCAGAAGACCTGGGTTCAAGTTCCAACTCTGCTACTCACAATAGCTAACATAAATGTAGTTCAGACCTTCCACCTCTCCGAGCCTCAGCTTGCTCATCTGTCTAATGGGGATAATGCCACTTGCCTTGCCCCTCTGAGTTTGTGGACTGAAATGAACCCATGTGAATGAACTGCTGTGGGACGAGGACAGTGCTGGGGTTGAGGAGGAGGTACGGAGTGCAAAAGCTCCTTTCCAGTCACTGTGCGGGAGCAGTTGCATGTGCGGGCAGGTTACTGCTTTTCCCAGCCCCATCACAATCATCTCCTGTCTGCCTACACATGAGCTGGCTACAAAACTTGGCCTAGGTCAGAGTGGCAGAAATGTAGAACTAATGAATGTAAGTAAGTATCTATTGAATAAAGTAGGAAATAAATACGACAGTCATTCAACTCTAGAGGAAGATTTAAGCACAGACTAATCCACTGCACTGTGTGCTGTGTGTCCTTGGCTTTGAGGACTGACATGCTTTTCCTACAACGTTCTTCAGATACACAGCTGGAGAGGGAACTGGCCTATCCAGTACACAAAACACTTAGCATCTCACGGGCCAGGCTGTCTATTACAGCACCCAGAATTCCTGCTCTCCTTCCATCCAGTAACTGTAGCTAGAAGACCTGATTTAATTCCAAAGGTTGGAGGACAGCCAGAGCGAGGATCATCTGCAGTCTCTCTGGTTCTCTTACCTACAAAGTATCCGATGAGGGTGCAGTGAAAGTAGGAGACCTTCTGCATGCGCCCGGAGATGTTGGCAGGTCCAGGGGCCCCACAGGAGTCCCCACTGGCTTGTTTTTTGTAGTTGTCATAGCGAAGGACAAAGCATAGTAGGAGACCAGGCATAACGATGTCTCCGATGCCCAACATGGAGAAGTGGCTGCCAGTGGAGCTGGAATGCAGTTTCACAGGTTAGTGACGTCACACTCTACAATCCAGTTTCTATTCCTTTTGTGCAAAGTTTGTTAGCTTTTTAAGGAGTCAAAGAGCTTATCTGCATGGTAGATGGAAATCTCTTCTGATGGAACATTAGTTTTAAGAGTGTACAGAGAAAACTCTTCTGATGGAACATCAGTTTTAAGAGTGTAGAGAGAAAAAGCTGCAACAGTACTGGCACTAGAGGTCTCCACCTGGCCCCCCGTGTTTCAGGAGAGCCCCTTGGAAGTGACTGCTGAAGTGATTTGCATAAGTGCTGCTTCCTCTAGAAATGTCAAACAATTCATCATTTGTGACACATTCACTGTTGAGACTTCAAATAAGCACCTGGCTACTATTACAGGTGGAAGATTAAAGCAGCACATTCATTCTGCCAAGATTATATTACCAGGAGTTGTATAATTCTACCATTAGAACTGATTTTTATAAATATCTTACAAGTTAAAAGGATCGAGATTCTCCTAACTCCAGCCAACTCTAAACAGTGGAAACAGCAGTAAGGCATGGCTGTTTGCTGACATTAATCAATAATAAAAGGCACCGCCTGGATCACTTAGTGATCCTTCTTGGCAAGCCAAGAATCTCATCCTCATTTCCTCTTCTGCAGCATGGAGATAATGGCCCCAGGCTGGGATCAGAATGCTGATGACATAAGAGACTGATCAAGGCCGGGAACAGATAGGCACAGGAAGACAGTGTGGTCCTGTCATAGCATGAGGTCTTACCTTGGGAAGACCAGTTTTCCAGGCAGAGACAGGCGAGGAACATCACGCCCAACATTGGGCCCCAGGTGGAGCTTCCGGGATAGAACGTCAAGGGGATTGTCAGCCGGCTGAGTGGCCACCTTCACCATGACGTTGCTATTGAAGATGTAGGCTGAGAAAAATACCTGCCGAGTTGGAGAGATGCCTTTAACAGAGGGAGTTGGAAGCAACCTGCTTTCAGCATCAGCCCTCCTTGCTCTTAAGAGCAGAGTCTCAGAATGCTGTGACTGCAATGCTTTCGTTGACTGTATGATTTGAGAAAATCTTTGCTCTTCCTGTGTACTTGCCAATTTCTGCACTCTCCACACCCAGAGATTACTCCCTGACACGGTGGCCCCCACTGCAGCGAATCTTGTCAGCCTGTTACCTCTTCTATCCTAGGAGTCATACACACACACTACCTACTGTACAACTTTTCAGCAAACAAAAGGATCGGACTGCACACCCATGATACAGTTAAGGACTGGAGAGAGAGTGATCAGCAGCCGGGCAAGCCCGACTTTGGATACTTCTAGTTAATAGTTTTCAGGCGTGAATGCTTCACTTCAACACAAAGAAGGGGAGGGGCTCCAAGGACATAAACGCTTACCCAAAAGACATCATAGATGAGAAGCCCTGAGAGAAGCAGGCAGGAGACCTTGAGGCTCGGCAGGCGGACAAAGGCGATCATGGCGACACAGAGGCCCATGGCCAGTGCTGGGGAGGAGACAGGGTACAGCAGTCAGTGTGGACTCCAGGCTCATCCTCTTTCCACAAGCTATGCCCCTTCACAGAGTTTGCAATTCCCTCAAAAATCAGGCAGCCCTAAGCTCCAGCTTCAGAAACTTACACGCAACTGGTGCAAAGCACCCACTTCTTCAGCCTGTTTGGACTTGTGGAATTTGGGGTGATTGCTTTCCTCCTCCTAGACATAGTGCTCGGCTGTTGGAGACCCAGGAAACCAGTCCAAGACCTCCAAGCTCTCTTTTCCTGCCTTCCCTCCAATGTTGTGGATGTGTTGTCCTTGCTCCCTGCTTTAAAGTGAACTCACACCCTAGATAGCACCCCCTTTCATTCACTGGAGGCATCATCCCAGCAATTCATTAACTGCATTATAGAAAACTAGAGAATACAGTAAAGCAAAATAAAAAAATTACATTCCCACTTTTCAGAGATTACCACTGTTCAATATCTTCCTAGAATTTTGTTTTTCTTTTTGGAGATGGAGTCTCGCTGTATCACCCAGGCTGGAGTGCAGTGGCACAATCTCGACTCACTGCAACCTCTGTCTCCTGAGTTCAAATGATTCTCCTGCCTCAACCTCCCGAGTAGCTGGGATTACAGGCACCCACCACTACGCCCAGCTAATTTTTGTGTTTTTAGTAGAGATGGGGTTTCACCATGTTGGCCAGGCTGGTCTCGAATTCTTGACCTCAGGTGATCCACCTGCCTTGGCCTCCCAAAGTGTTGGGATTACAGGCATGAGCCACTGCACCCAGCCAAGAATTTTTTACATACTTTTTTTTTTTAATCTAATGAGATCACACAATCTGTTCCCCCCCTCCACCAAAGCCAACAACCCCCAGTTTCCACTTGGGTGAATTTTCACCTCATTTAATCAAATTTCTCTATAGATCCCAAAACATCTTTTGCAGATGGTTTGTCTGTGCTGGTTTCCAATCTGGCATAGTCCACCCCACCACTTTTATTTTTTTTGAGACAGGGTCTTGCTCTGTCGCCCAGGCTGGAGTGCAGTCATGTGATCTTGGCTCACTTCAGCCTCTGCCTCCTGGGCTCAAGCAATACTCAGCCTCCTGAGTAGCTGGGACCACCGGCATGTGCCACCACACCTGGCTAATTTTTGTATTTTTTGTAGAGATGAGGTCTTGCTATGTGGCCCAGGCTGATCTCAAGCAATCCTCTCACCCTGTTCTCCCAAAGTGCTGGGATTACAGGTGTGAGCCACCATGCCCAGCCTAAAGTCCTTTTTTTAATGACTTGCTGAAACTGGAGTCATCTGGATTTTTCTGTGCTTCTCTATTGCAGTGGTTGGCTTTTCCTCTATCCCGTATATTTCCCATAAATTAGATGTTATCATTTGAGTGCTCGATCACTTCCAGCAGGGCTTTCATCCCTGCTACTCCACTGACACTGCTCCTGGGGGCTTGCCAAGGATTCCCTCATAGCTACACACAGTAATCGACCTGTCCTCCTCTTACCCAACCTTTAGGCAGCAACCCGCCCAGCTAATGGCTCCCTCCTTCTCCCTTGATTCTCAGGACAATGTGCTCTCCTGTTCCTCCCCACTCACTGGCCTTTTCAGGCTTCTCTGTAGCTCCTCCTCAATTCCCAGAACTCCACGGGCCTTTCCTCAGATCTTTTCCTCTCTCAGTGATCTCGTCCAATCTCAAGGCTCTTGACACTATCTTATATGTCATCAACTCACACATTTTAATTTCCAGCCTGAATCTCTTCTTGGAGCTCCAGACTCATACATCCTGTGGCCTAAGAGACATATATACTTGGCTGTCTAGTTGGCCTCTTAAATCTAGCATGTCCAAACTCAGCTCTTAACAGTGCAGTCTTCTGTCTCCAAGCATTTACTCTTTGCTTCCAATTGTGCAGACGGAAATCTGTGATGTCGTTTTTGACCTGTCTCTCTTTTACACCCTGCCTGGCTTAAGCCGCCATCCTCTCCTGGCGTGCATTGCTGCAATGACCTCCTCCCTGGCCTCTCTGCCTGCAACTTAACCCCTAACAAGTCTCTTCTTCACAGGGCAGATCGAAGCAGCTTCTTAAACCCTAAGGCAGGTTTTATGGGGCCCCTAGCTCAAAACTCTTAAACAACTTCCTACAGAGTAAAAGCCACAGCCTTCATACTGGCTGACAAGGTCCTGCTGTGACGGTGACCCTTCAGGTCACCTCCTGCTACTTCCTGTGCTAGCCACAGCAGCCTCCTCACTCTGCCCCCCATGCCGCCGCTTCGGCCATGCCGCCGCTTCAGTGCTCTGCATTTACTGTGCCCTCTGCCTGAACAATCTCCTCGCAGAACCCAACTGGCTCCGCTCCTCGTCTTTCACAGTTCTTCACGCAAGTACTAGCTTCTCGATGACAGGTGGACTTTCCTGCAATTATATTTAAGATTATACTTCCTGCCCTTGTCTTATTTTTCATTTCTCAACATCTGATATACAAAATTTCTTCTTCTTTTTAAACATTCTCACTGCCCTCAACTCCAGTGAAGGTTCCCCGAGAGCATGGCTCAGTGCTCACCCTTGTAGTCTAGGCCAGGGCCTGGCAGGTGCAGGGCCTCTCCCCTCCTTCAGCTCTCTTCCTCCACTGTTCTGCAAACACAGGTTTGATGAGGACACAGAGCTGTTGAGGAACTCTTCATGGGGTCTTGTGGGATGAATGTCCAACTCCCTGGCCAGGGAGGGCACTCTCCACTGTACAGCCCAAGCCCTCAACACGCATTCCCGTGGCTCTGTTTTCTAGACAGTTCAACACAATTTCCCGCTCTCCACACATACTGTGTTCTTTTCACGCTCTACCCAGAAGGTCCTGCCCCCGGCTCCTTCATCTGGAAAATCCATCCTCATTCTGAAAGAGCCAGGTCAGGAGTCCTTTCTCAGAGTCTTTCCTGATCCAACCAGTCAGTTGCTGCTGCTTTTTTTTTGTTTGTTTTTTTGAGACGGAGTTTTGCTCGTTGCCCAGGCTGCAGTACAATGGTGCAATCTCAGCTTACTGCAGCTTCCACCTCCTGGGTTCAAGTGATTCTCCTGCCTCAGCCTCCCGAGTAGCTGGGATTACAGGCATCCATCACCACACCCAGCTAATTTTTGCATTTTTAGTAGAGACAGGGTTTCACCATGTTGGTCAGGCTGGTCTCAAACTCCTGACCTCAGGTGATCCACCCACCCTGGCCTCCCAAAGTGCTGGGATTACAGGCATGAGCCACCGCGCCCGGCCCAGTTGCTTCTTCTATGTGATGTGCCACAGAACGCTGAATGTCTCTCAACTCACTCGTCCATTCTATGACCGTGTGAATATTTACATACTGGTAAGTTTATTCCCTGTGCTAGCTGACCACGTGCTCCTGGGAAACAGAAACCATGTCTGATTCTTTCTGTGGATCCCTAGCACTTGACAGAGTAGACATTCAATAAATACTTGCTGAATGAATGCAAAACTGTGTTCTATTAACTTCAAATTTCAAATTATTCTAAGGAAAGTAAAAAGCCATATGAACAGATATATTTCATTTTCATAGAACTGGTGGTAAATTGTCAATATATGTAATAAAGTGGATAAATACAGCAGCTTGGCAGACCCTGGACACATCAACTAAATTACTATTTCATGGGTTCCTACTGTGTGCACGGTGCTAATATAAACACAGAGGAGAAAAAGCTGCCTCATCCCTACAACTCAGAGGAGTTGGAAAGACAGTATTCAACCTAGGAAGAGCAAAATATATATCTTCATCTCCACTATCATCACTGTTATCAAGTGCTCACTGAGTTACAGGGTGAGCTGCAGTGTGAGTTCTGGAGAGATGTGGTCAAGATCTAATTCCTGACTTTATAATCATATAGGATGTTTATTATACTAAGGTCTCCTTTAATTTTTAAATAAATTCATACAACCAACCTGGTAAAATGTATACAAATGCATGTCATTTGAAATGAACCTAATGAAATGTATTAGTCAGTGAGGCTTGACAAAGCTCAGAGCATTCAGAGCTGCAAAGGGATGACTGAAACATGATGTTTAGGACACTGAGAGATGTACCCAGAGCCCCTGCTCTGATCAATTCACACGCATATTTGAAAGGACAGGACCTCCCATGATCATCATCTTTAGGAAACAAAGATTTGGTTGTGTCATGAGTCAATAACCAGGACATTACCAGGGAGCAGCTCATCTGGCTGGAGGAACAACAGTGGTCAGCAGCAGGTGGGAAGCCCATCGGGCCAGAGCACAGGTGAGACACAGGTTTGTGTATAGATACTGGCTAGGGTGATCTGTTCATGGACTTACAGGTGAATACATGGAATGCAAGGCATCAAGGGCACGAAGAAAGTAACAGAAGGCCTAGGATGGACAGATGGGAGACAGGAGTCTGCGGGGAGTGAGGGTCAGAGGACTGAATGATGCAGCTCACCAGTAACCAAAAGCGGGGCAGGGAAACAGACTGAACAGAGAAGCAAGAGGCCAGGCTCCTCGGGGTAAGTTTATTCGCCTCTGTGACACATGTAGACGACCTGTCCCTTCCTGACCTTTTCTTTTTGGAGATGGAGTCTTGCTCTGTCGCCCAGGCTGAGTGCAGTGGCACAAGCTTGGCTCACTGCAACCTGTGCCTCCCAGGTTCAAGTGACTCTCAAGTGACTACCGGTGCCCGCCACCATGCCCAACTAATTTTTGCATTTTTAGTAGAGATGGGGTTTCACCATATTGGTCAGGCTGGTCTTGAACTACTAACTTCAGGTGATCCACCTGCCTCAGCCTCCCGAAGTGCTGGGATATTACAGGCATGGGCTGCCGCGTCTGGCCCTTCCTGAACTTTTCTACTCAATTTGCCATAGAATCACTTCATCCTAACTGTGCAGGAGCCTTGAAAGGTCACAAGGTCTAAGCATCCACCTGCTGCTTTGTCATTCATCTCATGCTAATCCTCCTCCACCTGCGTCTAAACTAAACATGGAACAGACTGCTCAGTGACTGGGTTTTCCA